>NC_084940.1:5340000-5965000 GCF_958298935.1 Phragmites australis
GAAGGGCCACCATCTAAAAGCTCGCCGCATGGCGTTAGTACTGGCTTCGACCTCGTTGACGACGAAGGGCCCATCCGCAGTCTCTGGGTCATCGCCTGCCAATGGGCCCGGGAGCTGCTGTCGGTGAATCAGAAACCGGGGGTCCCCGAATCCCGAGGCCAGGCCAGCAATCCGCCACGTGGTGCTATCCCGCGGAGTCTCCTCCGTGAGGTAAGAAGATTAAGTCCCAGGAGAGGGCGCTCGGGGCTACAGTCGGTGGTCCCCGAACACCCAAGTTCCCCGATGATCTATGAAGTCTAAGTGCCGGGAAGAAAGTGCTCGGGAAGGTATACGGTGGCCCCCGAGCACCCAAGTCCCCCGACGGTCAGGAAAGCTAAGTACCGGGAGAAACGTGCCTAGGGCCGCGAGCGATGGCCCCCTGGGCACCCAAGTATCCCGAGGACCCACTGAAGGAAGTTCCAGGAGAGAGTGCTCGGGGCTGCGTGCAACAGCCCCCGAACACTCGGTCCCCCGAGGATCCGTACAGGTGTGCCTGTGAGAGAGTGCTCGAGGAGGTGAACAGTACCCCCGAGCACTCGGTTCCCTAAGGATCAAGAAAGGCATTCTCGGGAGAGAGTGCTCGGGGAGGTGTACAGTGACCCCCGAGCACTCGGTTCCCCGACGACCCAGAGAGCCCCCTGACAGTGCCCCCCGAGGGGCCCACTGATGAGGTGTCAGCCAGTCAAAGGCCCAAGGCCGCATTTAAAGAGCGCGCGTGGCTTGTCACCTCCAACTGCTCCCGCCACGCTCAGTGTCAGTCCTTGCCATATTCTAGCAGGAGGGTGTGGGGTCATTGAACGCACGGGTTCCATCCGGTGCCATCCGGCCCGTCTCGGGATAACGTCGTAAGGGCCGATGCGTTCCGTCTGCCGCGCTGCTGTGGCAGGAGAACAAGACAGGGCGGGCATGTCGGGCCGCTCCGCGGCTGCCCGGCGGACCCTCTCACCGGTGCCCGTTGCCAGTGCATTTATGGTGACAGATGACCAGGCATGGGACGCATTTTTCACCCCTGGTCACTTCGCCCAGAGGTGATGATGACGCCCTTTCCATTTATGGTATCTTGGAACTCATGCCCTCCTCCTGTTCGGTGCACGCTACTGCCGGCGGGTATTTAAAGCAGCCGGCAGCACGGACAAAAAAAAGCTCTCCGGCGCTCAAGAATATTAGAACAGGCTTTGAGTAGAGAAGAGAAGATCGAGAGCACCCAAAGCCAAGAGATACGCGCAGACCGAAGAACAAGGAGGCCTAGTCTCTAAGATAGATAGATATTCTTGTAACCTGCAACATCCTTGAGGGACATTCTCAAGACATTTATAGTATTCATACAGGAGTAGGGTGTTACGCCTCCGAGCGGCCCGAACCTGTCTAAACACCAGCGCATTTACTCCGTTCCGCATTAGATCATTCTACCCCACCGGCCATCACATTCATACCCATTTATTTCTCCAACGAACATATTCAGGATCATCCCGCTGGCCGAATCTCTAAAAAGGGGTCCCCCAGGATCCCTGCGACATGAGTTCACCCTCTGACAATAACCGTTACAAATGTAGCCGTTACAAATATATGTTTAGTTATAAGAAATTACTAGAATATAGTAGAGTGGAATATGGAGGATGTAATATGGATAGTCTGTTGGAGTACTGCGATATACAGAGGGAAAATCTTTTTGGAGGACACTCTGTACGTAGATATGCAGGGTGATATTTGGTTAGTCTGTTGGAGAGGCTTTAATATATTTTTTTTTTGCCATAGATGAGAGAGGAAGAAGAAAAGAGAGAGGAAGGAAAAGAGAAAGAGAAAAAAAAAGAGGAAGAGAGATGTGGTTTTTGGAGGGCACTACATATGAAGATATGGAGGGTGGTACTTGACTAGTCTATTGGAGATGTTCTATTTATTTTTTTTTGCTATAGATGAGAGAGAGGAAGAAGAAAAGAGAGAGGAATAAGAAGAGAAAGAGGAGAAAAAGAAAAAAAAAGGAAGAGAGATGTGGATGAGTCTTCTGTCTAACTTCTCTGTATCCGTCACTGAGTAGAGGAAGCCTCTACTGTTGTAAAAATAAATATATAAAAAAAGAGCAAGTGTCACACTGATACAGTTCACCTACCAATATGCAGGTCGCAATGTTGCATTTTACAACACTGCCCCTGTACTTTAGGTATGTTTTAAATTTTAGGGGTTGTTTGGTTTTTAGCCCTCATACGGTAAGCCAAAATTTGGCAAGAGGTCAAATCAGGGTCGTGTCAAATTTTTGCCACCAAAATGACGTTCGGTTTGAGGCCAAACTAAAATTTAGCTGGTCAAAAAATTTGACAGATAATTTGGCCCCCCGAGATTTGCTCAAAAACGCTATAGAAAAATTTTAGCCTACCAAATTTTTTCAAGGCACGACCAAATTTTGATCTCGGATCAAACGAAGGCCAAATTTTCAGGGTATAAACAAAATTTGGCTTGGATCTTTTGGCCCCTAACCAAACATCCCTTAGAGTGAAATGCACCGGGGCTCTTTAAACTTTTTTCACATTCTCACTTAGGTCTACGAACTTTCAAAGTGAGGATATGGGACCACGATCTATTTAAGTATGTCAGCCTTGGTCCATACCTGTCCAGCCAACCTCGGTCCACCCAGGCTCCCAGAGCTGATCTGCAAAAGGAAGACATTTGAAGGACTCAAGTGCAAAAACAACCCTCCTCCTGATGGCGCCAAAATTCGCGCCAGCCCACGTGAGCACAGATCTGCAATGCAGAGAGACATTTGAAGGGCTCAAGTACAAAAACCACTCTCCTCCTAAGATCATCTCCAACTATATTTTTTTTATTTTGTTTCCTAATTTTCTTCTCCGTTCTCATTCCCTTTATTTTCTCTTATCTCCAACAGCTTCTTTTCGAGGAGAATCGCGAGGGGAAAGGAGAGAGAATCCCGTCCTGGAGGGAATGATCCTGGGAATCCCTTCGTGACGGGAACCGTGAAGGGAAACCGTTAAAACGCTGAAGGGAACGAAAATTCTATCGTGAATGAATTCTGCACCCTAAAGGAAAATCGTTGGAGATGATCTGATGGAGCCAAAACAAAATTCTTGTCAGTCGAAATGCTTGCTATACAGGCAGCGACTAGAGACGGTTCTACATCTATTCTCTAAGTGCATGTATACCGTCAGCGTCTGGATTTTAGTGGCCCAGTGGTCTGGGGCGACGGGCCTAGCTCCTTAATCTTAGATATTGTCCTTATCCCTTCTAGAGTGGTGGGCACAGGTATTGAACCGTTCAAATCAGTCGAAAAAGTTTATCGTTTCTATGATCATGCTTGTAACTTGGGAGGTATGGAAAGAACCAAACGTTAGAGTGTTCCAAAGATTTGAATCATCGATGCCTGTTTTATATTTGGGAAAATAAAGGACATGGCAAAAGCGTGGATCTTAGCAGGGACAAGAAAATTAGACGACTTGTTAGATCCAGGCTAGTCGTGTTCATTGTTAACACGATGTAGTATCCCTCACTCAGTGTTCGCGAGGTTATTCAATATTCACTATGTAACCAACTCTCTTTTGTTCTGCTGCTATATAAATTTTTAGGCATCCCTCTTGCCTCAGTTAAAAAAAATTAGCATTAACCCAAAAATTATACTACTACAATAATGAAGCTCAAATATCATGGCAAGTTCAAACTTCAAAGCCTGTGATCTGTAACAATGCTGCTACACACAAAGAAATACGGATGAGCATACTAGCAAAACATTCCACGAGTATGAATGCAGCATTAGCCTTTCAGCGGTTGACCTCCCTTCTGGAAAGAACAAACAATTTCAAGCTGCAAGCTGTGGACGAGGACGAGTTGACTGTTCTTTTCTTCTCCGATGACGACCTCCGTACTGGATGGAGCCTTCTCCGCATAATCCAAAGAACCAAACTGATCCAGTCAAACCGATCCGACGGCTGAGATCACCCCAGCGGTTGCGTATTAGCCCGCCCGCGGCCCGGCACGAGAAAGCTGAAGCCACGAGCTTCCTTCCGATCCCCAACCTCTTGGCAGTTCATACCCTCGACGTCTCCTCGGCGTCCGCCATGGGTCTCAAGCTCCGGCGGCTCGCGGCCAGCATCCTCTCCCCGGGCCCCGCATCCCCGACCTCCGCCGCCGACGCGCACCACGCAGTGGCACGCGCGACGGCGCGCCACCCTTCCACGGCCCCTCCCTCTGCGCACCACTTGGACGCGCTCCTCGCCTTCGGCCGCGGCTCGCGCCTCTCCGCCGCGGCGCTTGCCACGGCCCTCGTCGATCGCCTACGCGCCGCGGCATCGGGGGACGGCGACGCCGCGGTGGCGCTCAAGTGCCTCATCGCGCTCAGGGTCCTGCTCGCGCGGGGGGCGTTCATCCTCCGCGACCAGCTCCTCGCCGCGCTGGTCCGGCACCCCGCCTCGGGCCGCAACCCGCTCGCGCTCGCGGCCTTCCCGCTTGGCCGCTCCTCCTTCGCCGCCGCGTCGTGGGTCCGGTTCTCCGCGCGCCTCCTCGAGCTCATCCTCCTCCTCCCCGACGCCCCGGCCAACCACGCCGCCGAGTACCTCACCGCGCTCCCAAACCCGCACCTCGTCGCCGAGGTCGCCGCCTTCGCGGCCGTCGTGGACGCCGTCCGCCACGCCCCGCCTCCGCCTTCCTCCTCTCCACAACCCAACGCCCTCGTCTGGGAAGCCATCCGGCTCGCCGAGGAGGACCGCGTCGCGGCGGAGCGGAACATCGCCGCGCGGGTCCAGGAGATGGGCGAGCGCCTCGACACGCTCTCCCTCGCCGACGCGGTGGAGCTGGTGTGCGTGCTGAGGCGGGTGGAGGAGAGCGCGGCGGCGGCGTCCCCGCCGGAGTGGAAGTGGGCGGCGCTGGACGAGGGCGTCGTGTGCGCGGCTTGGCGGCTCCGCGAGCGTGCGGAGGAGGTGGTGATGCGGAGGACGGTGGAGGAGAGGCGGGTTGTGCGGAGGGACGACGGGCCCAGCGCGTCCGCGCGCGTCCTCCAGCCGGTCCGCGCCGGTGGCGGCGACGCCGTCCGGTTCAGATCCACGCGGTGGGCTGGCACGGTCTCTGCATGGCGATAGGGCAATGTGTAAGTTTGTTCTACACTTCTACGCTTCTTTTCGTTTACTCGTGCTTCCTTTACTTCTTGTAAGTAGTTCTTGTAGAGTTGTAGTTGTAGGACTCAGAATTTCAAATTTTCTGAAGCTAGGGTGTTGGCAAGTTTCTTTTTGTTGTTGTATTGCGTGTTGTTGTTTGATCGAGAAGGCAATGGTGGAAATATTGTGCGAAATGTGAAGTGTTTGCAAGATTAAAAATCAGTTTCTGGTACTAATCACTTGCGATAGTGAAGGTGAAAGCTCTACGAGACCATGAAAGGCTTCTTGCCTTCTTTCACCTAAACTGTCTCAATTGCGAGTAATCAACTTAGGCAGTAGAAAATGATGCTTTGGTATCATGTGATAGCAGTGGCGGACCAGGATTTCACTGTTGGATGTGACCGTTGGACGTTCTAAATTTTCAAATTCAATATACAAGTATAAAATATGCTAAAAATATAATATAAATATATTAAAAGTTCTCATCATCGTAAATTTAACAAATGAGCTTGAAATTTACAAAAACTAAAATATAAATAGTCTAAATATGTAATAAAGTCTTATATAGACAGAAGATTACAGTACTTACTTTAGAACTCTATTTTACTCTTTCTCATGACCATAAAAATCTCGATTATATTATTTTCACTTACCTTGTAGAAAATATCGCTTTCACTAAATGTTACTAAACAATCGTTGAGTAACTTGTCGTCTATGCTATTTCTCAACTTTCTTTACTAGACTCAATGCTGAAAATACTCTTTTAACACTTGTCGTCGTCACTGGTAGGATCAATACCAATTTAAGATACAAGTACATCAAATTATAAAGAACATACTTATTTGTTTTAATAAACCTAATAGAGAGCTCACCAAAATTGTTTAGACATTCGAATCTATCATATGTTCTCATATCATCAATAAAGTTAATAAGTTCAAGTCTTATCAAATACAAGCTTCATATGTCCATGGGATAAAACTTGTTATGTACTTTGTGTGTATTATAAGAAGCAAATAAATTAAACGGATTCTAGGCCGACATATAAAGAAGCAACTCTATATTAATCTCATCGAACTAATTGTTAAACTCTTGCCGAATTTTATCAATGACACTAAGATATACCTCTCTTCGACAATGATCACCAATTGTTTGTTCGAGGTAAACTGTGAGGATCTTCTACGAGGCACATTAGTATCATCTAATGTAGAAATGTTGACGCTATATTCTACAGCTAGCGGTGAAATCTTGGCTTGCCATTGCTGACTTGGACTTGGGCTTGGCAGTAGTCGTCTCTATTGTTTTCTTCTCCTTTGTAACCTGTTTAGATGTGCTACATAGTCATGATTTTTTAGACCAAAATTTAGGATAGTCCAAGTCCTATGTGAACTACCTTTGGATCCACCCATGTGTGATAGATCTATAGATGATCTCCATGTGTGATAGGTCTACAGATGATCCAAACAAGACATTACTCTTGGTGTGCGTGAACCCGATATTTCCGACTCAGAGACTAGCTTTGCATACCTGCAAATGCCATATTCTGAAACCGACCTACGATATGCTTAATTCAGTGTATGGTGGTGTCTGCATGTCTCTGTAAGATTGACTTCACTGCAGGTATAGTTGAGCGTCCACATCAATACATGTTGGGGAGATTGTGTCCTTTCATTTGACAAACATGTGTGCTTAGCAAGGTGCATTATTGGCTTGGCTTTGCTAGTTTATTTACGAGTCTTCGTTGTACAAACTATCGTCGGTTCCATCCTCTACGTATCAATTATTGACCGACGACATATGCCAAATGTTTCTCGCGCCATTCCTCCTCCTTTGTCGGCATGATGGGTTTTTTTTATATCTTTGGACTTTTATTTCTACTCTAAAAAAATAATCTGGCAGAGCTTTTGCCGATCGCTCAAAAAAAAAATGCTCACGAGATTTCGATGCACCTGCTTTGAGGGTGTTGCTCTTCTGGAGGGTGGCCCGGAGGATGAGCATGCATGATCTTGCGGAGGAGTTTACCATGTTGCGAGTCTAACCCCTCCGGTGGATTGGGACCACGCTTTCTGAAAGTGCATCTAGGCTCTCTAAGTGGGTTTTGGTTTATTGATGACAAAACGATTAAAGATCTAATATGTTTATCTAAGTCATGAACAAGTCTAAGTCTAAATTGAGAAGATATATGACGTTTGACGTCCTTCGAAAAGAAAGGAGAAGCAACTAGGAGTACTCAATAGGATTTAAATTCTTTTATTTTTGAAATTGAGTCTATGATAGCCGCTCTATTAAGAGGGTTGCATTCGATTGCTTGATTAGTGTCTCAATGCTCAAGATATCCTTTAGAACCAATAAGTTGAGAGACACACTCACCCACGGACACCGAGTTTGTTTTGCAAAGTTCACTGAGTTTGGAGTCTCCGGTGTTCACCGGATACTCCAGTACTCGGTATTTAGTCCGAAGTCTCCGAGGTAGACTCCGACAGAGGATGCTCGGTTCCGATTTATTTTTGTTGAAAAAGACCAGAGTCTCCGGTGTTCACCGGATACTCCGGTAGTTGGTGAGTTTTAAGGCCGGAGTCTCTTAGGGAGACTCCGCTAGAGGTCAATCAGTTAGGTCTTTATTTTTATTGAAAAATACCGGAGTCTCCGGTTTTCACCGGATACTCCGGTAGGAGAAAATGTTTTAACCGGAGTCTCCGAGGGAGACTCCGGTAGGGGTGTCTTAGTTAACATTTATTCTTTTTGATAAAAGACCGGAGTCTCCGGTGTTCACCAGATACTCTGGTACCTGGAGAGGCCGGAGGGTCCGGCAAGTCTCCGGACTTAGTGTTCACCGGAGACTCTGATAACTTAACAGAATTGTAACGGCTAGTTCTGACACGTTCTGTGATCGTTTTGACGCCGTTTTTGGATTTGGGACCGGATACTCCGGTGTTCACCGGATACTCCGGTGTTCACCGGATACTCCGGTCAGGTCTGACAGAACAGTAATGGCTAGTTTTTGAGAGAAGGCTATATATACTCCCACACCTCTTGGCATTAAATGCTTGATGTTGCTAGTGAACTCTAGACTCCTTGAGCATTCTAAGAGCATTCAAAGTCCCTCCAACCACCTCTAGTGCTAAGTTTTGCAAAATTTAGTGAGTTTGGGTTTGGAGTGAGATTAAGCCACTTGAGCATTGAGTTCTTCCTCGAGCATTCACTGTGATCTTTACTCTTGAAACTTTGTGCTTCTAGACGGCAAGGCGTCACCCGTAGAGCACTCAATCTTTGTGAAGTGCAACGGGAAGTTTTTAATCAACTTCAAATTGAGTAGGGAAATTATAGCTTGATCTTTGTGGTCGCTAGAAGAGGATAGAGTTGAAAAAGACCCGGCTTTTTGTGAGCTCCTCAACGGAGACGTAGGCACTTTTTTGTGAGGTAGCCGAACTCCGGAATAATCTCTCGCGTTCTTATTTGTGCAATTTACTTAATCGTGTGAATTTATGAATTTACATATAAGTTGCCTTAGTGATCATCTTGCTAGTATTAACTGTTGTTTTAGCTCTGTGATAACTAGTAGACATAGTTACACCTTTAGATTGTAGCTGCTCGCTTTAATTCATAGTTGCTCTTGATTTCCTGTATAGACCGGAGACTCCGGACTAGACCGGATACTCCGGTGAACACCGGAGTATCCGACTTTCACCGGAGTATCCGGCAGTTTTAATCCGCTGTTTTAGTTTTAATTTTCAAAAAAATCTATTCACCCCTCCTCTAGGCACTTTCACCTTTGAGCAAGGTGAGGAGGTGAGTTGAGCGCGTGCACAGGGCCCACCGTTAATTTTGGTGAGTCCTCTCCTTTGTCTAGCATCAAATCCGCAGGCGTGAGATGTCTTTTACTTTCACAGGGTTGCCTTTCGCTGGAGCAAGCGGTCGAGATCGTGGAAAAAATTCCTCGGCCAACCTTCCATTCTGGAGTGGGACCAACTGTCATAGTGAGAAAAGACCTAGGAAAATATAAATGGTTTGTTAAATCAGAATACATCACAAATTATTAAATTTTAATAATTACTGATATCATCAACGTATATAGTCAATATTTTGTAAAAGAAAAATATGTGCACATTTGTACACCTATCTAAAGATGTCTAAATAGGTCGTGCCTATTAGGCCGGGCTGAGAGCGTGGCACGACGTGCTGGCACAACATGGTCTGGCTGAGTCTGGCCGGCACAACCAAGCACGATCCGACCCGGCATGCCTGGATCCAGCTATTTTCTATTTTTTATATATTTTTTAATTTTGCAACTATTTTATCTATTTTCTATATTTTTATCTTATTTTCTAACTATTCTCTATATTTTTTAATTTTACACTTTTTTTAGCCTGTTATGCTGACGGGCCGCCCGTGCGCTGTCGGGCCGCTTGTGGCGCCATACCCATCGTGCCTGTCGTGCTCACCAGATTGATCGTACCGTCGAGCTGTAATCGTGCCCGAACTAACCTAACACAGCACGGTGGTTAACGGACCGTGTTGTGGGCTGAAGGAAGACACACGGACTAATACGACATGACCTGTTATAGTATTTAGATTGTTTGAACCGTGCCGTAATGAGCTGTGCCTAAACTGACTTGGTCCAGGCCAGCCCAATAGACCCATTTAGATATCTCTATCTATGTCCAAGGTGTGTTCCCCCATGATAGCTCCTAGTCGTCGCCAACACCGCCGAGACTGCTCCTCTCGGGCGTCAGCCGCAGGGACCAGGGTGATTCGGGTCCTCAAGAATCACAACGTCTCTTTTTTGGGGGGAAATCACATCGTCTCCTTGTTAACACGGCTCCGTACTCGTAACTCTTTGGGCTTGTGGTTTGCGAGTTGCAATTTCACGTCTGATTTGCTAGGCCATGTGGTGTTTTTTCTAAGAAAATGCGGTCTCAGTTGGTTAGGGTATTTGCCTATTCGGATTTGAATTTTACATTCAACACGGGTGCCCATATGCATATAGCCTTGACATCGGTTTGGAGGCTGGAAATCTACTTCATTTTTTTTTTTAAAGAAAACATGGTCTCTGACTGGGCCTTAACGGGCCAAAAGGATGGCCTCGGTTCTCATGGCAATGGGGGGTGGCAACCTGCAATTGTGATTTCTGAAGTGCTCTTTTTCTGAGCCGTTGTTTGCTTTTTGATACTTACTATCTTCGTTCTTTTTAACTTATCATTTAAGACATCAATACGATATTCAATAAACATATTTAATTATTATTTTTGACAACTATCTTTTGATAAAAGTTGATAAAAATTAGATAATGTCAAATTATTTTTCATGACAAATTGATTACTACTATTTTCATATATCAAATCCTAATAGTTTTATATATATTAGAGATCAAAGTTTCTAAAATTTAACTATATACATTCTAGGACGACATCTTTTAAAAACAGAGGTAGTACTATGCTGGCCTAACATTGTTGGGACACTCATACCTTGTTTGCTGTATTTTTTAGATAAAGGAACGGCTTTATTCCATCATCTACATATGGCATGCACTCACCATTTATTATTACAAGTTCCTACCATATATTTGGAAAAAATACCATCAAATAGCAAAAATTCACACGTCCAAAGTAAGGTGGAAATAAATCAAGCACAATTCTTATTAAGAAATATTCACCCGTGTTTAGTGAATATCTCCATAACAATTATCCCCAGGGTGCGTCATGTCCGCTTCATCTTCTCCCCCCACAGTCTTCTTTTACAACAAGGACCAACGGCTCCAATGAGTTCCCCTGAATATTACCAACGATTGTCGGTTCCTCCAAATTCCATATTGTCACTATCCTATATGCTCGCTCCAAAGAATTTTCATCCGTCGTCGCCTCCTACATCTTAGGGTGCGTTGAGTTCGTTGAATGAACCGATACATATACGAGTTAATGCAGGATCTGAGCATGTCCTAATGTTTGGTTCGTTAAATTGCATCATTCCATTCAGGATGAGATGTTCAGATTCTTAGGATATACCGAGAATATGTTGTATCGAGCCATACGGCAAAATCGGCCAAACGACCCTATACGGGTTCAGTCAACTTCACTAATAACTTGTGGTTAGCGTTGGTTAGTGACTATCAATGGTTATTAAGAATTTTTAGTTAAATATTAGTTACAATTAGATGTTATTAACTATAACTAGTTATTATTGTAGGCATTTAGTGATGATTATTGATAGCTTAAGTTATGATTAACTAGATTAGTAATGATTAGTACTAATTAGCATAGTTTGTTGATAATAACAAATATAAAAATTATTATTTATGTAAAATAATTAAGTTATACATAGATATAACACATAGCTTTTAAACAACTAAACACATTATTGTATCATCCAATACATTCAATCAAATATATTCTCGTACCATCTTATATATCTAACCAAATAATCTACTTGTACCATCTTATTCAGAACCATCATATCCATCTAAAATGATCTTATCACATTCGACTTCGTTCAAACAACTAAATACACCCTTACTCTGACAAACGGGAGTTGTTGATTGAGGACGCTTGGACAGAGTCAAAGAATTGACATTATGTGTGCTTTTTAGTCCATCTAATGGAGTCCATAATGCTCACATGCGGGCTAGAGGCCCAGCTTGTCCAAATAAGAAAGAAAAATCCGATACTAGCATAACATTGGGGGTACATGTATACGGGGATTCCTTTTGGAGAACGGGAAGTAAGGACGAGAAGAGCTCTAGATTGGGATTAAACAGGGAATTGTTATCAGAGAATTAGATTTGGGAATAGAGATAGCACGAAGAGCAGCGAATCCAGGCACACCACACACATAACCCAAATCACCATTTATTTACGATTGGATAGAGTAAGCTACAGCCTATAGCCTACAGGTTAGTAACTAAGTGTGCTGTCGTTCAGGCTTCAAGCTGACAAGCTCGGTGCTGCTACATTGCCGCATTCTGTTACTAGCTTTCAGTGCCTGCAAAATTCAAATAATTTAGCACATGTGGCAACCACTACAAAAGTGACAAAAATGATTGATGGCAAACTAAATAAGTACAGAACACATATAAATATCAAGTTGTTCAGCAATGTGTTTTCTGCAGAGGCATACATGGACCCCATAAGTCGAAATACCATCCTAGCAGAACACCAAAAAGAATACTGATCAAGTAGTAACTTCCAATGTTCACGTAAGCAACAAGTGCTTGCCACCCTGAACCAATAGCAAGTCCCGCAAATGTAACAATCAAGGAATTATGACTATCAATTGAAGGAAAATGAGAGAGGAAAACACAGTGAAGAAATAGGTCACCATCTTACATTACAACACCACGTATTGCATTTCGTGGGACGTACCAGAGAGCACGGGTTGGACTCCATTGAGAAGGATAGTGAGGGCCAGCAGAATGGAAATGTCGTCCACTGCATCGATCACAGCCTCACTCGACGAGATGATTATCGCGAGTTTGTCGTGAAAAATCAATATCAACAGACTAACGAATTAAACAGTCATGAAAAACTCTGAAACAATTAGGTAGTATAGAGTATGCTATCTTCAACCACTCCACCAAATTTCAGATCAAAACATGATTTTTACAGGAGAAACAAAAAAAGATAAAATTCATTGAAGCTTAGGGAACCTAGGCTACAACCTGTCTGTCAAAAGCTACCAGCAGTCTATCGATTGAGCAGGGAATGTGTACCAGAGAATTTGGTTTGGGACAGAGATAGCACTGAGAGGTGAAGCGAGTCGAGGCATACCATCCAACATATCACTTATTTGTGACTGGATGGAGTAACCTACAGTCTAGAGCCTACAGGTTGTAACTAAGTGTGTAAGCTCACTTGGTGCTACGTGCTACCCCATTGCCGAATTCTGTTACTAGCTTTCAGTGCCTGCAAAATTGAAAGACTTTAGAACATTTGGCAAGCCCTGCAAAAGCGATGAAAAGATAGGCCTGATTCATCGCAAAATCAATCGTGTTATGCAAAATGATCTGATGGCTCAAATGTTAAGAAAAATTGAACCTCCTCACTCCAATCACAACGCAGGGTGATCCACGCCAGAATTAGAGTTTGCATGGTTGTGCCACAAATCATTCCAACCCAGACTCCCTACACAAATGGCAAAGTACATTAGTACAGAACACGTATAAATACCATGTTGTTCAGTAATGTGTTTTCTGCAGAGGCATACATAGACCCCATAGTGGAAAGGCCATCCTAGCAGAACACCGAAAGGAATACCGATCAAGTAATAACTTCCAATGTTCACGTAAGCAACCAGAGCTTGCCAACCCGAACCAACAGCAACTCCTGCAATTGTAACAATCAAGAAATTATGACTATCATCTGAAGGAAAATGAGAGAGGATGACACGCTGAAGAAATTGGTATTGCATTCAACCACCATGGATTGCATTTCGGAGACGTACCGGAGAGCACAGGTTGGACTCCATTGAGGAGGATAGTGAGGGCCAGAAGAACGGAAATGTCATCCACGGCATCTATTACAGCCTCACTCGATGAGAAGATTATCGCGAGTTTGTCGTGAAAAATCAATGTCAGCAGACTGAAGAAGAGGCTGATAAAAAAGGATGTCGTCGTCGACACGAACGCCGCAAACCTTGCGCCTTGTCCATTGGCCGCGCCGAGCTCATTAGCTACCCTCACCCTTGTAAACAATAGGAGGGCACTTGGTTTATTTTTTTCTGAATGTTTTCAAGATTAAAGTGATGTCATTCAGTTGCTTACCCAGTGCCTGCTAAGAATCCCAAATGAATCATCATCTCCCATCCTGACAAACTCATACTGTTCAAGGTGATGAGAAATAGGCATAGTAATACTTTGTGAGATTTTGTGTACCTTATGTTAGCAACCCCGTTAGAAATCTCATGAGGAAAGTGGAGAGAAATGTTCGGTTTACCAGATAGACAGTGCATCCACAGCAAGTTCGGCGTTCTTCATGTAACCCGTGAGGAAAATCAATATCCGGTAGTACCAATTCTCCAAGCTGCAAAAAAAGAAGAAAAATATATAAAGACGTCGAATTTTAAAAATTCTTGTATAAATAATTGGTCTGTTTTATTGGGCATGGTGAACCAAGATCTGATATATAATCAGACCATTTTGACTCACCCTAGTTTTGAACTCTTGATTCATATTATAGGTGGCTGGCTAGGTGACTTAGGAGCTGAGTAAAAAGAAAAAAAATCTTGGTTGGGATGTCTGTCCCTTTTTAGTCAATTTAGCTATGCCGTAATAATATTATCTTTGATAAGAAAACAATAATCTCTGGTATGCATGCACTTGTTAGGGACACTTATTGGCCGAGACTCTGAAGATTGATGCAACAGGAAAGCGAGAGAGAAAACATAAGCATGATGTGTTAAGCATTGGAGGTGGTAGTTATAGAGCTCTTCGCCAAGAATAGGTGGCTTTAGTACTATACTATATGATTAATGATTTATATTCATATGGTCTTTTGTATTTATATTTCTTTCAATATTCGAACTAAGATAATGTAATAATAAACTATGGTTATAATGCAAAAAACTGGAACATTTTTCTTATTGTCCAAAAAGAACAGAGCTGCTCCTAGACTCCATCCACGATATGAGAACAGGGATATGCAATGCACTATTACGTACCACACCATGACACCCGACGATGCGGACAACTTAACAAACTCCTTCAAGTCCACGAACGCGAACGCCGACGCCGAGAACCCACTCCACGTCTCCGGGCACCCGCCGCCGAGGGCGTACGCGAGCTGTAACACTGCGTAGAGCACCCAGGACAGGTTGAACGCCAACGCCGCGCCCAAGACGCCGAGCCCGAAATAGTGCACCAGCAGCCAGGTCGCCGCTACGTGCACTGGGAACACCACCGCCGTAGCTACCGCGGTGACCCGGTTCTTGAGTTGGCATTGCAGGAACGTGATGACTGGCAGGAGGATGGCATACATGAAGAGCGACGGGAGCATGTAAAGGCTGACCAAGCCTGCCTCACGCGCTAGCTCGGTGGGTTGGCCCAAAGCGGCGAGCAGTTGCCCGCTGAAGACGTATGTCGGAGCAAGGAGCACCGCGAAGGCCAGAAGAATGAGCCACGAGCGCTGCAGGTAGATGCCCAGCATGGGGTACTGCCTTGCACCGTAGGCTTGGCCGCAGAGCGTCTCCAGTGCACTCGCCATACCAAACTGAGAGACGATTGTTGTTAGCATTATAGATTGCAAATAAAAAATTGGAGCATGCATTTATAAGTACGAGGGAACTAGGAATGATGATATGATAAGAACACCAAAATAACAGGCTTTTTTAGACTTTTGCCACTTAAAGATTGATCTTTCATGTTGATTGAGAAACTTAGGGCCAAATTTCTATACTCTAGTAAACGAAAAAGCCCTTCAAATTTTTCCAGGAAGCTCACTGGATTGTAGAAAAATCCTTTTCCTTAGAAGATTGCAACCATTTGATCAAACCTCATGTTTACATTTCTTTTGAAAAGTCCATTGCTATATGTCTTCTTATCTGTCCACTTCTCTCTACTCTAATAGATGATTTCCTTCAAAATTCCTATTGTTTTCCAGTGGAGTAGCCAAACACCTCCCTTAGCTTTTTCAACTCCTGTTGGAATTCACTAGCCATGCATGTCATTCAATTCCTGCCATTTTTTCTTCTTATTCCTATGCTATCTTATTTTTCTTTTTTACATTCCAAACTTAGCTCTAAGGTGTATATTAACATGTACAAACATCGAAAACACAGTTACAAGAAAGTGTAGTACGCTCTGAAGCAACTAGTTTACTCTGAGTTGAACTCAAGTTGGGTTTTGACTTACGGCCATAAAATTCATCCTACTCTTTTCAAAAGGGATAATGATGAATTGTTTGCTGCGTGGATATACTAGAAGCTGTAGTTCTATCTGCCATACCACTCTGAGTCCTATATGTAGTGAGTCAAATTATGATGCTCCTCTCTGTTCCCGAGAAGTCACTGCCTTCGATTGGACGCCGGAGATGAGGGATCTCAGACCATTACCAGTTTACCACTAGAGTCTAAGAGAGCAGATCGGCAGCAAGAGAAGTGCATGTACGTACCAAGAAGCCGAAGTTGAGGCCGTCGACGACGGTGTTGGCGATGGAGAAGGCGGCGAGGTCGCGGTCGCCGAGGTGGCCGACGAAGGCCTGGCTGACGATGTTCATGCTGTAGATCACCAGCCTCATGAACACGGCCGGGCCGACGACGTCCCACAGCTTCTTGGACTCCTCCCATACCTCCTTCGCCAGCCGTCCCGGGACCTTGCCTCCTCCCCTCTTCTCCGGCAGCGGGAGCTCCGAGATGAGCGGGACGGCGCTCTGGCTCTCCATGCTGCTTCACTCGTGACTCGCAATGGAACCAGCCAGCCAGCTAGCTAGGCATAGTGATGGGAGTCTGGGAGGGAGGTGTGCACTCCAGCCCATTTGTTTGCAGCACGTGGAGTCGTTTTTCTATCGAGGCGTACGTGACGAGGGCTATGCAGCGTGGGTTGCACGTTGAGCAATTAATTCGTCAGATCGGCTCGCCGCTCCGTGCTTGACTAATGGAGGGAGTCGTCTCGAGCGAGCGGATGTGTGGCGGCCGCTCGTCCACGCGTGCCCATACCCCCGCCACCGACGGTAGGTGCGCTGCCACCGATGCGCGCGGGTTCACGGTCCACGCATGCTTGTATTATTTAGACTATATTTGTTTCTCCTGTATTCTAGATTTTGAATTGTAGATTATAAATTGTGGATTGTGCTATAATTTAGATATATATTTACAGAATTTATTTTCAGAATCTGATCGTCGGCTTGTGGATTTGTTGGTTGCAAGTTTGCAAAAGTTTTTTATTTTTATATTTTCTAACTTAAAAAATTAAATAAATAGATTCTGAATGAAAAATTTTATAAAAATAAACGTCTACCGCCCCCTCAAAAAGCTGCAGCCCTTTCAGAAAACTGTAAAGATACCACGATGGCAAAAGCAGGTATTACCACCCTCTCAAAGGGCGGTTAACCCTTGAAGCCACTGAGAGGGCGGTTAGCCCACGGTTCTCGTGGTGAATAGTATTTAGCCGCTCAAATTTCTCTTTCTGTCTCATCTGTTAAAAAAGTGGTCTTCTGTTACTCTAAAAATCCTAAAAAAAATTTACATGTTCTATAATCCATGTGCAACCCACTTTAATTAGATTCACTTAAAAAAAACATATGTATAATTGAAACTAAAATTCTCTAAAAAAAGGTACTTTATCAATTATAGAAATTGTTAGGGAATCAAATAAATTCCCAAAATATGGAGGAAAAAAATTACTAATATTCTTCTTATATGATGGAGTAATTTCTAAAATTATTTTTAGCCTTAGGTTATATGATGAAAAAGTGAGTTCCTTTGTAATACTCTATTTATATGTCTTTTTATAATTTCACATGGTATTCTTCTTTTAACTCTATTTGAAATCTAACATATACAAACCTTGAGCTGAAAATAATTTTATAAATTAGTCCATCATATAAGAAGAACATTAGTGAATTTTTCTAAATTTTTGGAAATTTATTTGATGCCCTAACAATTTCTAGAAGTTATAAAAGTAGCTTTTTTTTAGAGAATTTTAGTTTAAATTCTACACATGATTTTTATTTGAATCCAATTAAAATAAGTTACACATAGATTATGGAACATGTACCAAAAGTTTTAGAATTTTTGGAGTAACAAAAGGCAATTATTTTAAATATATGAGATAGGAAGAGAAAATTTAGCGGCTGAGTACCGCTCACCGCGGGAACATTAGGCTAATCGCCCTCTCAGGTGGCTGTAAGAGCTAGACGGTAAGGCATGTGCTTATCATCGTGATATCCTTACCGCTCTTTGAAAGGACTCAGCCTTTTAAGATGGTGGTAGACGTCTATTTTTATAAATTTTTTATCTGGAGTCTATTTATTTAATTTTTTAAGTTAGAAAATGTAAAAAATAAAAAAAGTTCGCAAGTTTGCATCTGATTTGCCTTTTGGTTGCCGGGCATTTTACCTTACGTGGCCTTTGACTGGGCTTTAATGGGCCTAAAGGGTTGTTGCCTCACGGGCTTTCACCGCGATGGGTGGGATGGCCGCCTGTGTTTGAGATTTCCGAACTCCTGAGGCCCAGCCGTTCTTTGCTTTTTAACACTTACGCGGCACGCAGCATCAGTGCTTCGTACCCATGCAATCGCACCGGTCAGCTCAACTGTGCAAACTGCAAAGCGCCAAAGCGGCTATGCTCGATGATTGCCATTGCCGCTGCTCACCGTTGAAAATATGATTGTAGCGCCCACGGATCAACACCTTACGATGACGTATCGTTCCATTCCGACGGCTGTAAGAGTTCTGCCTGACAAAAGCTACCGCATCGCTGCATCCGCCATGGCTAAGAGGCTACGACACCTCCTTTGACTCGAGCGTCTTCACTCCTTACCTACCTCCATCGGATTTGCCAGGCAAAACTTGGCTGGAAAATCTAGGGATCTCAGTCGAGTGTTCTCGATCGTCGGTGGATTTACTTCAACAGTCGTGCGCTTGTCACGGCAGGGCGCCAGAGAGCCATCACTCCTTGCCTGCGAGGCAATGAAAGGTACAACACCAGCACGTAGATGTATTTAGATTGGACCGCGTATTAAGTTTGGGAAACACTACCATGAGAGGGATCGGACAACGAAAACCACGTAAGAGGATGGCGATCCCGAGCACCAAAGCACACACGTCTTCAAAGAAGATTATCCGCGGCCGGCGTCACCGTTGTATCCAAAGCGTTGGGCTAGATTCCAAACATCCTAGCTAGGTGTACAGACTACAGACGCCATCCACCCTCGTGCGCGCCTCGCGCACAGATATAGTCACAGCTAGCACAGCTCGCCACAGCGCGACCGTAGCCATGGACGTGGAAGCCCGCAATGACTCGCCCCCCGCCCGTGGCAAGGCGATGCGCCGCCTCCTGGTGGCGCTCAACTGCGGGATGCTCGCGCTCGGCGCCACGCTCGGGCCTCTCATGAGCCGCCTCTACTACAGCAAGGGCGGCCAGCTGAAGTGGCTCTCCGGGTGGATCCAGACCGGCGGCTGGCCGCTTCTGCTGATCCCCGTGGCGGCGGCGTACCTCGGCCGCCGCGCGCGCGACCGGGAGGGCCCAGTGTTGCTCACCCCGCCACGCATACTGCTGGCCGCCGCGGGGCTCGGCGTCGTCACGGGCGCCGACAACTTCATCTACTCCTACGGCCTCGCGTACCTTCCCGTGTCCACCTCCGCGATCCTCATCTCCACGCAGCTGGCCTTTACGGTGTTCTTCGCGTTCCTCATCGTGCGGCAGCGGCTGACGGCGTCCTCCCTGAACGCCGTGGCGCTGCTGATGGTGGGCGCCGTCTTGCTGGGGCTGCACGTCTCCTCCGACCGCCCCGCGGGGATCACCAGGGGCCAGTATTGGCTGGGCTTCTTCCTGACCCTCGGCGCCGCTGCGCTGTACGGGCTCATCCTGCCGCTGGTTGAGCTCGCGTACAAGTGCGCCGCGAGCGGCAGCCGCACCGTGACGTACGCGCTGGTGGTGGAGATGCAGCTGGTGATGGGCTTCTTCGCCACCGCGTTCTGCACCATCGGCATGATCGTCAACAAGGACTTTCAGGTGCGTGCTCCACGTGTCGCCTACCTGCTGCTCCTATACTAGCCTCACCAAGTAGTTCGCAGCTCATGATTTCTAGGTCGTGATCGATGCGAAACCGCTTGTACAATAGTAGTGTACCACGTTTAGACACAAGTTCAAACGAAACTGCACAACGCGATTTGAGTTTGTTGCGCTGTGAAGTAGGTGCTCCGTGTTCGCCGTTAGGTGTTCGGTCGCCCAGTCCTACCTCCAGCCGTCCGCAGCCGCGCTGGGCCGGCAAAGTTCCTGCCTTGCTCGGCGCCGCGTATGGGGGCTCAGCCTCCTCGCGTATGCGGGCAACTTCCTCCACGCGACCAAACGTGCCAGTGCGTCGCCTCCGGCGGTAAGCCGGTAGCTACCATGCCGATGTGCATGGATCCACGCGTACGCATCAAAGTCAGTTGGATCTAGATCCAATGCACGAGGTTGCCCTCCTTGCTTCCTCCACGCGACCAAACGTGCCAGTGCGTCGCCTCCGGTGGTAAGCCGGTAGCTACCATGCTGATGTGCACGGATCCACGCGTACGCATCAAAGTCAGTTGGATCTAGATCCAATGCACGAGGTTGCCCTCCTTGCTTTCTTCTTTCCCCGACCCTCTCTTGTGCCGCAACACGATTCTTATTCTCTTGGCCTCTCCCCTCTCCCTTGCTGCCGCCCACACGTGCCATCGCCTCCCGTTGCTCACTCGTCCACCATCCTACCACCTCCCTCCTCCTACCGTTCACCTTCTTCTGGCCATTGCGTCATTGTTGCCCTGCCACTGGTCCCACCTATAGCTTTTCTGCCGTCTCACGGCTCCGGCTGCACCCTCATGGCCCCGTCACACTGTCGCCTTAGCCTCCTTATAAGCCCAGGGACAACATAGCGAACCCGGACTCTAACCCTAAAACTCTAACCTAACAGGTCGCCGTCGCTAGAAAATAAGGACTAGTCGGTCGGAGCACGAATCATCATGTATGATCATAAGGTCCGAAAACCTTTTTATCCCTCCCTAAAACACTCAGATGTGTTTTAGTAAGTCTCGACCAAAGAATTCTAAAGCAGAGTAGCACTAGAATTACATGTTGGACGGTGTGCATAGCATCTTTCTACAATACTTCATTGGATCATGAAACTGACAGAGGAATAGACGCCGGTGATTCCGCTCGTTAGCAATGGCAACAATACAAGCCCCAGATTTCCAGTCTGGATTCCCAAGTAGCCATCAGCAGTTCAGCACTTCGATTTCCTAATGTCATGGTGCTGGCTTCGAGGAGATTGGGCCTGACCCATTCTTCATAACATAAATCGCCTGTTTTGACAAGGATCCGGCAACTCGTGAAGCGCGTGCAGTTGTGCCTCCGGCGTCTGTGTAATTAAGAGCATATGTCGAGTAAAATCATGCATTTAATTTCCTCACCAAATTTTACATCACAAATAAAATCCGTCGTCGAGAGCAACAAGGGATAAAGGACGTGCATCCCGGGCCGGTCCTAAGATTTCAGTGACCCAGAATAAAATTAAAAATAAGATCCCATTAAACATAAATATTAAAATATTTCTATACCGATTACAAAGATAATATTCTGGGTAGAGTCTACGAACATTTACAATAAATTTGAACAACCTGAAATGCGTCCGTTACGGTAAGCTGGAACAAAATTATCGTAAATACTCGCGGGAACAAAATTGTGAGGGATCGAAGTACACGTACGTATGCTTGCGTTAATACATGCTAGCTAGGTAGAGATACTCGCATGCCTATGTACAATTTGCTACGTGTAGCTCTAGTTACTCATCGATACATGCAGCAAGTAGCTTGCAGCAATAGTAGCTTTGGATCTATCTGCTCGTAGGTGGCAGTACTACAGTACAAACAGCTGGACCCATTGATTGCCAGAGTGAGCGGAGACCTTTCCATATTTCAAACATGCAATCTCAGTAAGGGTCAGATCCATTTGAGGTGGAGAAGAAACTATAGAGGAGAAAAACCAGCAACGAAAACTCATATGGCAATGACTGACGCATGTTCTCGATCGAAGTTGTGGGCATGCGAGACACCTCGGAGTCATGGTCTCACGAAACGTAGGAAAGTGGACTATGTGGATAGAAGAAAACATGAAATATTCAAACAACCAAATAGGCTAGGTAGGCAGGT
This sequence comes from Phragmites australis, assembly GCF_958298935.1. Taxonomy (NCBI): domain Eukaryota; kingdom Viridiplantae; phylum Streptophyta; class Magnoliopsida; order Poales; family Poaceae; genus Phragmites; species Phragmites australis. Next base: position 5,361,944 of record NC_084940.1, read on the forward strand.
TACTTGATTTTTTTTTTACCGAAGGAACTATGCCACTTGCGTCTTACCGTGCGGACTGCTAGACCTACCTGCTACTTTAGACCTAGTTCTATTTGTTATCATATTATTAGACATGCATACTATACACAGGTACACGAGGAGTGACCCTCAGTTTTGGGGATCTGGGGCGGCCGCCCCGCTCGACCCCCCTCAGGACCGGCTCTATATGCATCTGTCTATTTTGATATGAAGGAATCAATTATTGATGGAGCCTTTTTTTTCTTTAGCAAAATTTCACTAATTTTGTGATTTTTAGAATTTTTTAGGAGAACAAAATATCTAATTCTGGAATTTTCGTTCACTGATATATGAGACACTGATATATGAGATCCAAATTGCAGGGATAAAAAATAACTGAAATTTTACGAATTTTGATAATTTCACCAGTGAACTAAAAAATATAAAACAAAATCAAAATCCCTGATGGAGCCTGTTTGAGATGACACTGTAACAAAGATCATGGCTGAAAGATAAGCTCTTCCTCTGAATTCGTTGACCTTTGATGTCCATTTCCAACTGTCTCTTCACATTCAGACAAAAATCTTAGAAGTTTTGGAAATGATATGGTATCTACTTCGTATCTTTAACCAAAATTTTTTACTATAATAAATTTATAAAATCTATTATCTTAATATTTAAGGGGGAAAATGAGTCACCACATTCACTCTCAAGACCATAAAATTATCATGTTAATCGAAAAAAATATCTAGACCACTCATTGTTATGAACATCTAACGATCTAGATTTAACAAAGAGTCCATATAAAATACGATTAATAATCTGGTAAATTTAGAATTAAAAGATATGTAAAATTAGCAGTTCGATTTCTATACAGTTTGGGAAGCAAAATATCTAAATAAAAAATCAAATAAAATAAATTTAATAATAATTGAAATTGGGGTTAGAATAGAAAAAAAAGATCCATATCAAATATAGTCTTAGAAAAAAGTATTATAAAAATCAAATACCTAAATAAAGAGTCCATGTAAAATATAAATAATCAATAGCTAAAATTCATAAAATAAATAAAATCAAAATTCTTACTAAGATAATAAGTTAAGAAGCATTGCGTAGCACGTCACATCAAGCAGGTAGCATGCAAGATATAACACGTAGGCAAGACATAACTTATTTTGATTTTGGTTAGACTGCCTATGCCTGACGCACGATTTTGACAGTTGATCAAATCGTATAAGAACCTCAAGCCAATATATGTATACGATTCGGGTACAAATTTGAAGTATAAATAAATTTCTCTATCACTAACATGCATTTCATCTCTTCTTTTAATTTTATTTCTTTTGTAGTTAAATGACATTAACCTTATTAAAAAAGCTAAAGAGACTAATTTTTAATTAGATGTTATCGTGACAAAATATTACAGCAAGACAAGCAACGCTATTAGCATAGATCACCTTGCTAGTTTAATATATTTTATGAAACTATGAAAGCATTTTTAAGATAATTCTGCACATATAATTTTCATATTAACAATTATTAACAGTCAAAGATTCAATGTTAGGCTGGATCTTGTCCAAAGTGCCAAATATTTGTGATCTTTCTCTGTTGATCGCTTAATCACCTTATGAATTAGCTCTAGTTATGTAAATGTGTATGGTGTAAAACTGAAATTGCTTAGCAAGAACTATTTGTTGAAGATTAGTTCCCGATAATATATTCATAAATTGATTGGGTATCTTCGAGTGTAGGGATTAATCACGAGACGAGACACACGATGTATACAGGTTCGGGCCTCCAATTGGAGTAATACCCTACGTCCTGTGGGAGTATTACTGCTATATATTGATGATATCAAGTACAAGTAATGTGGCTCAGACTATTACAAGAAGTAGATCAGATCTAATAAACTAGGACTAAAGTTATTGAGTAGCTCCTCTGTTAGGGTCTTGATGCTTGCCTCTATCTTGTCCTTTCCCCCCAGTCTTTTCGTTTTATATAGGGGTGAGGTACTGACTCTTACCTAGTCGTAGTCGATAGGGAGTTGTCTTCCTTGACGTTCAAGTAGATAGATCTGTTTTGGATATTGATCGTTCCGAGTTAGGTAACTAATTTAGACCTTCCTAGTGTGTAATTCCTTGATTCCTGGTGTATCAGGTACTGCTGATTCGGTTCCGTAATATCTAGAGCTACCTAATATGTGTTGTATATACCCTGTCTATGTATGATATACTCCTTATGTACATATACCCTATAGTTAGATATTCGACAGTAGCCCCCTAACTCTACCAGGAGGAGGGGTTTCCATAAGGGCCACTTGAGTGCCACCAAGTTTAACCTTGGTCGAGTAAAGTGGATCAGGCTCATAGTCGAAAGGATTGAGTATGGACGGATCATTTCTCGAGTATCGAGTGAAAACTTAGTCAGGTCGAGCGCCCTGCGGCTAACCACACTCGAGACTTGAAGAAAAAGATTAAAGAACTCAACTGACTAACACCCGACTCCGAGTAGATTTAAAAAACCTTTTGAAATTTGAAACGATGGGTATAGACGCATTTAATGCGGGCAGAGGGCGTGCAAAGATTCGCACGTCATCATCATTCCTCTTTTCGCGCCAGTCGAAGCGTTGTAAAAATGGGAGTGGTCGAAGAGATGGTAATTTTTTTATTATTTACCCGTATGACCCGTACTTGTAGCAGCCATTCCTCGTCATTGCCACCAGTCTTCTTGCACAAGCCCCTTGGCTTTCTCCACCCCAGCACGCACCACCGCCAAAAGAAATTTAGATCCATGGATCCCAGTTCTTCTTCGAAGATCCCGACTTCCTCTACACCGGAGAAGCGGTCAGACGCAGCAGCCGTCGGTGCCTCGTTCGATAAGTACGATGAAGCACGATTCATGATCGAGCCCTGGACACCCTCAGCGATGCAAGAGTCTCGGCTGGCGGAACTTGAAGCGGAAGGAGTGGTGCCGCCATGCAGCCTGGTTGAATGGAGGACGGTATTTGGTGAGAGATTCCCTTCCTGCAAGATCGAGCATGAGTTTGTAGTTTTTGAATCTTTCTTCCATTGCGGATTCAACATCCCTCCTTCCAAATTTCTTCTCAATGTGCTCGATCGATATCAAATTGAGCTTCACCACCTGAACCCCAACTCCGTCACCATGTTGAATATTTTTGTCCATATGTGTGAGGCTTTCCTTGGCATCAAGTCAAGTTTAAACCTTTTTCAGTACTTTTATAAACTGAAGAGGATTACAGAGAATAAATGTGTCGGGGGGTGTGGTTTTCAATTGAGAAATGGAATGACGAATTCCTATATCTTGGTTCCCCTAACCTACTCCTGGTCGAAGGATTGGGAAAAACTTTGGTTTTTCGTCTGCAATCCCGACCCAATTGGTTTTCCTTTAGTGTATAGAGCTCTTTTCCCCATCCAAATCTATCTTGGACACAAGAGCACCGAGAGTCCGACCACACCACCTACTACGCCAACAGAATTGGTATACTGAGTCCATTTGGCCTAACTGGGTAGCATGTGGTCAGAGATTTTATTAACAAGAGGTTGAGCCCCTTGAAGGCGCGAACGCGCCTGTCTTGGGAATACAGTGGGGATGAGGATGCCTCCAGGGACGCGGCTGGATGTAAGGCTTAGTTAGAATTTTGCCCTTTTCTTTTTGCTATGACCTTCAAGCTTTGTCGAATAACCTTTCTTCTCTTTTTCAACCCTGCTTGCACAGGATGTCATTGCCCGGTTGAACAAGCTCTTCTCTTTTGAAGCATCGGAATGTGACATTCTGCCTTATTCCCTCATGAATCATCGACCAGATGTAAGGATTTTCTTAACGGAAAAGAAGGATCGATCATTATCTATTTGATATGATCTGTCTGTATGACTGCAGTCTCTAGTCTTCCACCAAGAGCACATCCTTTCGAACAAGGTCTTTGATCTCGACGGCACTTCTTCTGTTGATGCTGTCGACAAGGGGAAAGGATCAGCCAATGAGGAGGCCGAGGGGTCTCTTCGATCAAAGAGATCGTCCTCGTCTTCTCACCAGCTGCCTGACCCGAGCCCTCTCAAGCGCAAGCGAAGGAGCCCACGGGTATTGAAATTAAAATTCTCATTATCTTCTTATTAATTTTCCTTTCAAATTATCAAGTGGATACTTGAATGCGTTCGGTTTGGATGGGTGGCCTTTTGTTAGGGGACTACGAGCGTACCCCCCCCCCAATCACCTCCTTGAGCAACCGCCACACTCAATGACTTGGCTGAAAAGGTAACTCTTCTCAAGTTATCGATTTTCTCTTGGTCATTCTACTAATGACGAATTTGTGTGGGTGGCTTTTTTAGGGATGTCTGGCACGTCCTCACAATCACCAACTCGAGAGACTGTCATGCTTGATGACTCGACCAAAGAGGTAATCTCAATCGAATTATCGCTCTTTAGTTGGTCATACTTTCACTCGATAAACTTAAGATCATAAATTTTTATCATCTGGTTATTTGCAGGCTACAGATGCATTGGCTTTGCCTGGCCCATGTGTATCTTTGCCACCGGCTCTGTCTGTCGGTCCAAGAACGAAGAAGATGACCACCAAAAGGCCAAAGTCAAGCATCATTTCGCACTTCCCAATTTTGAAGAGGTTTGACCTGGATCCTAATCTCGACTGGCAGTCTTTTCTTTTCCTTTTCCCTTATTCTGTTGATTGCAAACTATTGACAGAGGCAAAAACCAAGGCTGCCAGCATCTCGACTAGTCATCCGGGACTGACCTCCCCGGTTAACTCAGCCTCGGTTCCAACTCCTCAGACTAAAGATCCTGCCTCGAGCACGCCTGAAGAAGACCCACAGCTCAAGGGAAATGAAACCTCAATATCGATCCTAACTAATGACCCATGGGCATCGATAAAGGTTCTTCTCCAAGTTACAGGCGCTCAGGTAGCTGCCGTCGAGGCCAACCACCACAAGAAGCTCGAAGCCAAGAGAGAGAAAATAGAACATAAGTTTGTCCCCGATCACAAGTGCACAATTTGATTATTGGTTGACTAACAAAAATTACTTTCCGGTTTACCTTCTTCAGGCCTTGAGTCTTTCTGTAAAAACAAGGAAAAACTTCTTTCTGACGCAATGAAGAAAAATGACGATGACGCCAAGTATCAGGAGAAACTCAAGAATCAAGTGAAAACCGTGCGAGCTGAAAGGAAGGCTATGATGACTGAACGGGATGCTGCCATCGCTCAACGGGATGCTGCGGTCCTTGCTCTTCAAGAGCTGAAGGAGCAGACACTTGACCCCATGTCCCAATCAGCCTCTGCAAGCACCGCCACATTGCTAGGTATCCTCAAGAGTTACAATCCCGCGCTCGATACCTCATTGGAGATAGTCAGGTTCAACTGTACTAGCAAGGAGGCCGCAAAACTCATTGAAAGCGTCCAGCTGGTGGTCCCAGCCTTCATCGAGTCGTTAAGGCATAGCCTGCCTAGTGATGATAGTGAGGGGAGTCCATCGCACTGATGATCCATTCGGATCTGACACTTTTAAAACATATATTATGATCTGAGAATGCCCGCATCAATACTACATTTTACCAGTCTATTATGCTTTTATCTTCCCTTGTCGATGAAATAGGATTAGCATAAGTAGATGCAATAACTGATAGGTACATGTTGTACTAACCGGCAAAGGTAGGGATCATATGCACGCCAGCGCCACAGGAACATACAGCCTCGGACACCTTGTCCACCAGCGGCAGCTCCTCAGCTGGCGTCTCCTCCACGTCAGCCCAGATCGCGTTGCCCTCGTCCTCTCGCTGCACAACACCCGCCCCTACTGTTGCCTCCACCGACGCTTACCCCTGTGGTGCCATAGCCCTCTAACACTGATGCTCAGAGAAGTTCTTCCCTTCAATTCAAAAACCTAATCTAGAGACAAAAGAAAAACAATTTGTTAAGTCCATTCAAATTTTAGAACAAATAACACTCCAAAAACAACAGTTATTATTATGTCCCGAGCCCCCACATATACCTGAGCTGTCCATTGGGTTTCTTACAGTTTTGGCCATGAATCCTAGATGCTCAAAGCAGCACCCTCCAAGCTATCTATTTTTGGAAGCAAATCTATGAGTTTAATGTTTGCACAAAAAGAGAAAGATGAGGACTATTCAAATAGGTGAAAGATCAATACCAAAATAATTTAAGGAATTGCCTACCTGCCATTAAGCAGGGAACTCCCTATACAATCGCTTAGCATGCAGAGAGACTGCTACAGAGGAAAGAATTCGGTCAGCTTAAGCTCTCAAGATATTGAAAACTCCATTGCTTCATAAGCTCTCCAGATATTGACAACTGCATTAAGGCACTGTTAGAGAAAAACAGAGGGACAAAAATAAAAGGATTACAAAGAGATCCAGAATGTCAATTTTTCATAAAAGATAACATTAAAAACCTACTGCACGATGGTCTTGTTGCTGAAAAAAAAATCATTTTGTCCCTGTTTAGCTTAGGTGTTATGGTCCACTATGATTGTGTTGTATTTTTTTTAGTTATTTGAAACTCAAATGTCGATAAAAAGAATATCTGGAAAGCCAAACAAAACCTTTCCAAATATGATTCAAAACTACTGTAAAGTGAACAGTCAACATATAAAAATGTAGTGAATACATAGACGCAATGGTGCAATGGAAGTACAATTATTTAATCTGTAATGCTGCGAGTAATGCACATGCAACCATAATGCACAACTTAAGATTTGTCGTGAGGTCATGCTGCAAATTTACCCAAGATTCTAAAATTTCCACCTCCGTGAGATAACAAAACTGTGACAAATTTTGGAGCATAAAGAACCAATCGTTCCCTGTGTGGATGTACAAATTGCCAAGCTTTTGGAGCATTCAGTTAAAAACTTTCAGAAAAATGAGAAACTGATAGCATCACATGCCACCTGACTTCCTAAACAACAACAAAATAAATTATGTTAGCTATGAAACATGCCTACTAAACTACATACGCAGTCTCTAATAAGTGATGTTAATTTTCTTCTACTGTCGGTGTATCTGGAACCGGGTGTCCCTGAGTTCCGAGGCCAGGCCAGCCGTCCGCCACGTGTCACCATCCCGCGAGGTCCCTCCTGCGAGGTGAGGAAAGTCTAAGTTCCGGGAGAAGGTGCTCGGGGTCACAATCCCTGGTCCACGAGCACCCCAGTTCCCTGATGACCCGCAGAGTCTAAGTACCGGGAAGAAAATGCTCGGGGAGGTGCCCGGTCACCCCCGAGCACCCTAGTCTCCCGACAATCAGAAGAGCTAAGTTCCGGGAGAGAGTGCACGGGGACTGCGCGCAGCAGTCCCCGAGCGCACGGTTCCCCGAGGGTCAGTGTGAGAGTGCTCGGGAGAGAGTGCTCGGGGCTGCACGTGGCAACCCCCGGGCTCTCGGTTCCCCGAAAGATCTGTGCAAAAGTGCTCGGGAGAGAATGCTCGGGAGAGAGTGCTCGGGGTTGCACGTGGCAGCCCCCGGGCTTTCGGTTCCCCGAAGGTTCGTACAAGAGTGCTCGGGAGAGAGTGCTCGGGGAGGTAAACAGTACCCCCGAGCACCCGGTGCCCCGAGGACAAGGATAAGCATTCTCGGGAGAGAGTGATGGGGGAGGTGAACAGTACCCCCGAGCGCTCGGTGCCCCGACGACCCGGAAAGGCCCCCGAGGGGCCCGCCGATGAGGTGTCAATCAGTCAGAGGCCTGAGGCCGCATTTAATGAGCGTGCGCGGCCTGACATTCCCAACTGCTCCCGCCGCAGTGTCAGTTCCTGCCACGTTTTGGCAGAGAGGCGTGGGACTATTAATTGCATGGGTCCCGTCCCATATCATCTGGTGTGTCTCGGGATAACATCGCCAGGATCAAGGCATTCCGCCTGCCGCCCTGCCGTGGCAGAGGAACAAGACAGGGCAGGCACGCCGGGTAGCTCTGTGGCTGCCCGGTGGGCCCTCTCAACGGCGCCCGTTGCCAGGGCATTTATGGTGACAAGTGACCAGGCGTGCGTCGCGTTTTCCACATCCCCGGTCACTTCGCCCAGAGGAAATGATGACGCCTTTCCCAGTCATGGCGTCTTGGAACTTGTGCCCCCTCCTTCCCGTTCGGGGTATGTCGCAGCCGGCGAGTGCATAAAAGAGTCGGCACACAGAAGAGAACGGGCAATCAACCGCCCCCCCGATCAACGAAGAATAGACCGAAAGAGAATCCGACCAACGATACATCCGAGACGTCCAAGAGACTGCAAGCATCGAGCACAGAAGCACCAAGAACCAAACCATAGTCCCTGCCTAAGAACAAGGAGCCTCAAGCTCTTAGTTAGACACAATATTCTTGTAACCAGCAACATCCTGGAGGGACTTCCTCAGGATAGTTAGTACATCCACACAGGAGTAGGGTATTACGCCCCCGTGCGGTCCGAACCTGTCTAAATCTTCCGGTGCATTTACTTCTTTCTGCACTAGGTCATCACCCCCACCACCGGCCGTTGCATTTACTCTCATTCATTTCTCCGGCGAACTTATTCAAGATCATCCCCCGGCCGAATCTCTAAAAAGGGGTCTCTCGGGATCCCTGCGACAGGAGTTAATCCTCCGACATCTACCTATTCTGATTCCTAGAAAAGTTGCTATCGATCATAAATCCTAATAACCTATTTATTCAGTGTGTACCCAAAACTGATTGCCACAGAGTTGGTCAATTAAACAAAGAATGAACATATTAGTAAAACTGAAACCGATCAGGTTGGATCAAGGAGGAGCACTCATGGTCGAGATGACCCTCCTCGTCCTTCCCCTATTGGTCGTCGTCGTCTGTGGCACCCCAGACAGGGTGCGACGGTGCAATGGTGACGAAGCAGTCATCGTCCTCGACGTCGGCACAGGACTTGGTGGTGAATGCCATAGGCACCCAGAAGACTTCCTGCAGCGAAGCCGGCTGTTGCTGCGCCGCCTCATCGTGATTCTTCCTGAAGGACGATGAGGCACCCGCCTTTCCCTTGTCGCCTTGCTTCTTCTTCTTGAGCAACTCGAGCGCCACAAACACATTGCCGATGTTGAGCTTCACCTCCATTGTGAACCCGATGAGAGCACTGACCAAATCCTAGTCTGAATCTAGCTGGGCTCGTCGAGGGCGGCGCCCGCGCGGAAGGATATGGAGCGACGCACGGAGTCGCAGACGGGCGATTAGGCGGGGGAGGAGGCCAGGGTGGCGACGAAGGTTGGGTGGTGAAGGAGTGAGGGGATGAGGGTAGAGGAAATGAAAGCGGCTGCAACAGTGGTGATGTTGCGAGGCGGAGGCGGCTAGGTGGTAGCCTGGATCTGAGGGAGCAAGCGGGGAGGAGGGCGTGGATCGGGGAGGGACAGGCAGGACCGGGGAGGCATGATGGCGGTAAGGAGGGCAAGAGTTGGGCAGGCGGGCGGTGCAGGATGAGGCGGGCGGGGGGAGGGGAGCAAGGGACGGACCCACATGTTGGTGCACGGACAAACACGGAGGGCGGTGGATGAAGAGCGGGTAGGAAAATGGCTGACGATGAAAGGATTAGTGCTTTTTAAGTAGTAGAGATATAAAGACACATTTTATCTTTTAAATGTTAAGATAATAGATAAGCACACTTCTTCAAAGAGTGAAACTTTCTGCGGCCGGCGTCACTATTGTTTCCAAAGCTTAGTGCTACATTCCAAACCTAATACAAGGCAGACGCCAGCCATCGTCGTGTGCGTCTTACCCACAGACACAGGCACAGCTCGCCGAAGGCAGGCCACCGTAGCCATGGACGTGGAGGCGCGCAAGGACTCACCGCCGGCGCGCGGCAAGGCGATGCACCACCTCCTGGTGGCGCTCAACTGCGGGATGCTCGCGCTCGGCGCCACGGGCGGGCCGCTACTCAGCCGCCTCTACTACGGAAAGGGCGGCCACCGGCAGTGGCTCTCCGCGTGGCTCGAGACCGGGGGCTGGCCGCTGCTGTTAATTCCCGTGGTGGCCTCCTACGTTGCCCGCCGCGCGCGCGACAGGGGCGCCCCGGTCCTGCTCACCCCGCCGCGGATACTGCTGGCCGCCGCGGGGCTCGGCCTCGCCACGGGCGCCGACGACTTCATCTATGCCTACGGGCTCGCGTACCTTCCCGTGTCCACCTCCGCGATCCTCATCTCGACGCAGCTCGCTTTCACGGTGTTCTTCGCGTTCCTCATCGTGCGGCAGCGGCTGACGGCCGCGTCAGTGAACGCCGTGACGCTGCTGACGGTGGGCGCCGTCGTTCTGGGGCTGCACGTCTCGTCCGACCGCCCCGCGGGGGTGACCAGGGGCCAGTACTGGCTGGGCTTCGCCCTGACCCTCGGCGCGGCGGCGCTGTACGGGCTCATCTTGCCGTTGATCGAGCTCGCGTACAAGCGCGCCGCGGGCGGCGGCCGCGCCCTGACGTACGCGCTGGTGATGGAGATGCAGCTGGTGATGGGGTTCTTCGCCACCGCGTTCTGCACCGTCGGCATGGTCGTCAACAAGGACTTCCAGGTGCGTGCCCCATGTGTCGCCTACCTGCTGCTCCTACACTAGCGTTCAGCCGTTCACTGGTTCATGACTTCAGCGTTTAGTGTTTAGTTCCAAGCCCCAACGAAACGACAACAGCAAACAACCGAACTATACTGATGTAGATGCGTGTTTTATGGCGTAGGCTGCGTTTGGAACACGGGAATTTGGCAAGATTCCCACGAGGAGTTATACTGTTTCTTATGAGATTTCTGCAAAAATTCAAGAGATATTTATGCATTCAAACGTGGCTGTAGAAATTAGGAGAAAATCGAACTCAACAGATGAACATGCCCTGCTATTTTGCTGAAACAGAGTAGCACTAGGATTACATGTCGGGCCATGTGCATGGTTGATTTTTTTCTACAACTTCCTTGGATCATGAAACTGACAGGAATATATGCCGGTGGTCAGCCGGCTGGTAACGACAACGATACAAACCCCAGATTTCCAGTCCGGAATTCCGGATTCCCTTGTATCCATCAACACTTCAATTTCCGAATCATTTCGCTTGCTTAGAAAAGATTAGGCCTGGCCCATTCCTCGTGACACATATCACCTGTAGTGACAAGGATCGAGCAGCACGTGGCCGTCTGTGTGATTAAGAGCCTGTCGAACCAAACCATGCGTTTAATTTCCTCGCGAAATTTTACATCACAAATAAAATTCGCCACGAAGAGACAATAGAAAGAGACAAGGACAGACGCCGTCCATTTTGATCCGAATGAATCAATTATTGATGGAGCCCGTGCGAGACGAGGCTGTGGCAAAGATCACGGCTGGAAAGATAAGCTGTTCCATTGAATTCATCCATCCATCTTTGATGGTCCTGTCCAAGTGTCTTCTCGGCACTTTGCCGGTTAGCTCCTTTCTCCGTTGAACACTTGATCAGCTGGACGCTCCGTATCGCCATACAAACCGATGTTAGCTATATTTGTGTAGGGTGTAGAGCTGGTTACAAAGTAGAAGAAACTTTGTGAAGCGTTCAGTTTTTTCTGAACTGACAATGTGCAAAGTTTGTACCAAGGAAAATGAGCATGTGGTTGACTGGCTGGTGATGATCGTGAGTTGCCCAATTAGTCCACTGGTTCTGAAGGACTTCAAGACTGCCATTGTTTCTGTCCCCTCCTTTCCCAGATGACTTTTTCCCCTCAAATCATCTGGGGTGCAATTCGAAAGGGCTTTTATGTGAATCATTTTCTACCTTGTGAATGGAAACAACATACTCTTTCAGAAATGCAAAAGGACGCCAAACGGCCAAAGTGGGCAGCGCTGTAGTCCTTACTCCTTACCGAATTCCACAATATCAATCTGATTGCCTAATGTCCGGAGGGCATCATTTGGTGGGTGAGCGTGTGCTCCACCACTAATCGCCTTGTCGCCATAACAAAGAACTGGGTAGTGCCATTAGCGAAAGGTGGTGTGACTGGTGAGGGTGATGCAAAAGCAAGAGCAACATGGAGTAACTCTGCTCTGATCGCCAAGGATCGTGGGTACACAACAGATGGAAGCATTTCACCGATCATCGCACTTCCTAGTTTAAACTTTGCGTTTTCCTAGAATAAAGCTTTTTTCTTTCGAGAAAAGATCATGTACACCTCTAAGCAAGGTTTCATTTACCGACCGGAGCTCGGTTACCGAGCTCCGGCGGTAACCGAAAATGCGCGATAACCGTGGTTACCGGTCAAAAATTCGAAAAAATTCGGAGAAAATTCATTCGGCAAATTTTAAATTTTTGCGAAAAAATCATGTTTTTGCCCTCTCGATAACCGAGTGGTTTGGGTCGGTTACCGAGCGGTTTGGATCGGTTACCGAGCGATTTTCTCGCATTTTTGATTCGGTCGGTTACCGAGCGGTTTGGGTCGGTAACCGCTCGGTTTTCTCGATTTATCGAGCGGTTTTATCGAATTTCAGCGCAGTTCAACAAAAAACCTAAAAAAGGGTTCAATCTTGTAAAATCAATAACTAATTCATCCGAGCTTCAAATCAAGTGAAACAAATTTTGTTGTCTTCCTTGTAACATGATCTACATGATAAAAGTATTTATACTCATAACAAAGTTCAAAATTTTCTGTGAGAAATTTTATTTGTTAAACCAAGGTAAATGCATAGTTTACTCTTTGCTAATCCAAAAATCATGAAACTAATTTTGTTAGTCTTCTTACATGATCCTATATCTTATAAAAATATATGAACCCATGAATTAGTTATTGTAACATGCATGATTGTGTAAATGTGTTGCGACTAGATTAATTCATAACTGACCCATCACACCTTAAAAATTAGTGAAACCACTTTCATTAGCTTATTTATATTATGATTTACGTAGAAAAAATAATAGTAGACATGAAAAAAGTAATTACAGTGATGTTTCTTAACATATTCACTTTATGCTTGTGAACTTTGTAAAAATCATAGAGAATTTAATAAAACTCTAAATAAAGTGAAATAAATTTTAAAGATTCTCTTAAAATACGTTTTATACAAGAAAAATATGTGTTTGCATGTTACACTTTTCCTTAAAGTGAGTTAATAATTGAGCCGCGCTTCAATTTTTTTCATTTTTTTCAAACTTTCTCCCTATAGAATATGATGCAAACGACATTATTTTTGAAAAAAAATTTCACAGAAGTTCTTAGAATTATGTCTAGTTTTTTTTAAGATTTGTTTTTAATTTTTGTTAAATGTTTTTATTTTTTCGAATTTTTTGAATTCAAATTTCGGTTACCGAGCGGTTTTTGAAACCGGACCGGACCGGGAAGGTCGGTAACCGCGATTTTTGAGCGGTTACCGACGGTTTTTTAACCCTGCCTCTAAGTTGGCACACGACAGATATTTTACAATGATAGAAAAATAATACTTTTGTTCAACCACTTTCCTCTTTATGTAAAAGTTTTATCTTTTATGCATGCATCCATATATTCAGGCTTCAATTTTGTTATTGTTAGCTCTGTACTGATTACTGAACCTCTTGAGAGCTCTGCTGTCGTTTGTGCGTGCAGGCGATCCCGAGGGAGGCGAGGCACTTCGAGCTAGGGGAGGCCCGGTACTACACGGTGCTGGTGTGGGCAGCCGTGCTGTGGCAGTTCTTCTTCCTGGGCGCCGTGGGCGTCATCTTCTGCGTGCACACGCTGCTGGCGGGCATCCTCATCGCGGTGTTCATCCCGGTGACGGAGGTGGCCGCCGTGATCTTCCTGCACGAGAGGTTCAGCAGCGAGAAAGGCGTGGCGCTGGTGCTCTCGCTCTGGGGCCTCGCGTCCTACTCCTACGGGGAGTGGAGCGAGGCCAAGGCCAAGAAGAAGAAAGACGCCGCAGCCGCCGGCGCGGAGGCTCAAGCCTCGTGATTTGTCGAGTGTGGTATGGACGCGGACGAGAAATGCCATGTCTTCCCATTGTTACGATTTGTATATGTTGTGTTTGGTGCCGTCAACTCGTGAGTGTAAACTGCGGACCGTGGAGACCGGAGAGGTCTTCAGTTCAGCGGTGGCAATACTGTACTGCGTGGTGCATGGGAGTATCATGCTAGTGCCGCATATGAACAGCTCGCTACGTTTGGAATCGTAGCAAATTGATACAGATCCGGGGCGGATTGGAAATTCTGTTCCCCACCAACATCTGTTTCTGTGAACCTTTTTGTTGTTGAGAACCTTTACAGTACACTATGATACTAAATGGTGGAGGGTATTATTGTTTTGATTCAACCATTTATTTTAGTAGTTATTATTGTAATTATCTTGGTACCCTTAGAGGTAATTACGTCATTGACTGACCGGACTTCAAACCTACGCCACCCATCATCGACCGGCCGACGGAGGGTGAAAACCCTAATAAATAAAATGAACAGAATAAGTGAAAGCTTATCCGAAGAATAAACTAACATTTTGACCTTTCTTAATTAAACATATAATTTACAAGCTTATCATGTTTTTTTCCAATCTTACCTTTATGATATCCATGATACTCTTTAATGATACCTATGATACTGGTGGGCGATAGAGTATTATTGGATCAATCTAAATCACCGGATGAAAAAAATAGACGGCATGCACTTATTTAGGTGTACCGTAAAAGTCTTCTTGTTCGTAGGCTGATCAAGTCCATGATGATTGATGAGCACCGGAAGAAATATGTGGTGGTGTACGGTGGGTGTTTATACGCAGCAGCTGCGACGCTACACCTGCCGTAGCGCGTATTCGGCTATCAGTTCCTTAAGGATAGCGCTGGGCTCTTGTACATACGTCAACCCACGGCCACGGCCACTATGTTGCTTTGTCTGCTGTACATGCTGGACTGTTCGTCCGCCGTTTTCCCTGAACCTACAGCTGGCGCTCGTCTCGTCTGTGCGCGCAGCAGCGTGCACGAACGTGACGCCATAGCTGGTCAGGTCCATGATGGTCATCCTGTGCCCGGTGTCAACGCACGCACGGCCACCGAGGTGAGTTCATCGCGCATGTTGCTGATCTGATCGGAGTAGAACGCAGAATATATCTCCGTCCTTCTGGATCTCCGGCGGCCATGCGTCTAGCACCCTAGCTTGCACCGGCTGCTCTCCGGCGTGCGGTGCGGAAGGGTGAGAATCTCTCGTTCGCTTGCGCGGAACAGAGTGTCGCGGGCACCGAGACGGTCGAACGCTTTTGTTGAAGTGCGCGCAGGAAAAGGAGGTGCGCTGCGGCGCTAGTAGTATTAACTGGGCGGCGTTCTGCGAACGCGAGGGGAATCGCGCGCTGCGGACAAGTGGGGGACGCTCAGCATTCGCGCGCAAGCTGATATACTCGTACCCCTTCCGACAGTCTCACTTCTTTTTTAATCCGTATGTCTAAAATAACTTATATTTATAATTAAAAGGAGTATTAAAAAAATTAAAAAAATAGATCAAATAACCTTGTTATCCTTCATTTATTCTGTATTGAAAAAGATAACTCATTCGTTTATGAGAGTAGTAGCATTTATTAAACAAAAATAAGACGAACAAAAGAGAAAAAAATACATAGAAGTTCAAAAATAACTTATATTTAGAGAATAGTTAAGGAGGCTAAAACGATCTATATTTGCAACTAGAGAGAGTCGTATGTTGTACGCGCTTACGCAGGTATGCGCTTACGCAGAAGTGTGCGTGAAGCTATAGGAGCGCTATGACTTAGAGGAGAGCACACGAGGCTGTGAGATCCATTTGGGAGGTGTGGGAGTTAAGTAATTTCTGTAAAATTTAAGTATAGATAGTAGGATGTGGAGGTAGATCGTATGAATAAAATATTATATATATTTTTAAATAGTAGAGATAAACTTTTTCTCTCTGTATTTTTTATTTTGAAAACTTTTGAAAAAAAAAATTAGTTGAAAACCTTTTTAGAAAAAACGTAACTCAAAACTTTTTTAAAAAGTTAACAATAATTTATTTGAAAAAATAACTAACAATAAAAAATTTGTATAGGAATACTAGTAGGCTCTGTGAGACGCCCGTGACTTATGCTAACGCGCGCCCGGCGGCGCTACTCGCTGCCGGTTCGATTTGTTTCTGCTCTCAGCCTGGGCTGATCGACGTGACTGACGTTTGATTGGATGATGTAGCGAGGTAGAAAGGGAACGAGTCCAAAAAAAAAATGGCCCAAAACCAGACGTTGCCGAATTTTCAGAACCTCCGGTCCGTGGAGCTAACTGCTGACACGACATGTTGCCGTTGGTGAATCAATTATATTATTATTTAAGTATTAAAAATAACTATTACATTCGCTTTTAAAATCACATATTAAATACGAATGGTTCTTTTAATAAGTAAAACAAATAAGGAGGATGAGACTTTCTAGTACGTGATAAGATAGGTGAGATTCAAGAGAAAAAAATTAAAAGAGTTGGCAGTATCTTGCATGCAGAACTAGAAGCGACGTTGGTCAGTGAGGCAAACGAATGTGATATAACCAAAAATATTCTAATTCTGATACGTCGAATCTCATTACTTCTCTGAAGGAAACTATTTTTGATCTTTCTATATCGAGGGTTTTGACGATGGAAGCGCAAAGTATGATACCAATTTACTTAATTAAAACTGAGGTATTTTACTACACCAACTATTATAATTTAGCAGTAGATGCTTTAGCAAAGTATCTTATATTTACTAATTAGAGGTTTTTTTCCCCTCCATGTTAATCCTAAGAATCTTATATTTACTAATTGGAGGCTCCTTTTGATGTCTCCAAGTTAATCTAAGAAAATCCTAGAAATTCACATAAAAAAGCAAAAACATACAACTGTCAAATTAATTGATTGATTAACTGTGAACATAGATCAATAATTAGACGAAACAACATAAAAAACAAATCATAGAGTCTAGCCTCAAGACTACTTCTTACCTTGCATTTCCTTCCTTTTTGTTGTAGATATCATTTGTCTAACAAGATTAGATTAGCGAACTCCAACTTAGTTACGTTAGCAATCAACATACTTTTTCAAATCAATTATAATCAAATATTACAAGTTTAAAACAATAGAATGCAAACATATTACGAATTATCACACAAAAATAATATCAAAGAATCTATAATGTATTTCAAAAATAATAATATGAGATACGGTGACGACATTAATAATAATAATAATTTCAAAAATCAAGAAACAAACAAAAATCAATTTGCAATATTATGAACAAAAATTATAAGCATGATTCCAATATTATGAATAAAAATTATATTTATATTTTACATTCTAATATTTAAATATAAATAGTTGATATATCTTAGCATACAACTATTATTAATACAAATATCTACAATTCAGTCTTAAGCTAAATTTCTAGCCTGTGCAGTCGTACGGTTTGATGCGCTAGTGGTGCTAACTTAAGTGGGGATGATTCTCACCTATAGTTAGATCATTTTTTGGATTTTGTAACCAATCGTGTACCCGGTGATTTAGCTGAGCCTCAGATCTAATGGAATTTGTTTTCCACTATAAAAGTTACGAAATTACCACACTAATTGAAAAAAATGATCTACACCACTCATTGTTAAGAGGATCAATTAACTACCACTTGTTATGAACATATCACAACCTAAAATGAACATATCACAACCTAAATAAAACCAATGATTCAATATCAAATACAATTGATAAATATTTAAATTTAGAATTAAAATTATGAAAAATTAGCCAATTTTCATATGATCTGGAAAGAAAAATATCTAAATAAAATAAAATAAATAATAATTGAAATTAGGGTTAGAAAAAATAAGGATCCCTCTGAAATACAGTCTTAGAAAAATAAAAAAATCTAAATAAAAAGTTCATATAAAATACAATTAATCAATAGCTAAAATTTATAATAAAAAATAATGAGCTCTGACACCACGCGGCTCCAGAGCGGTAGTGCTAGGCCACTCCGCAACCCGCTCCTCGTCGTCAACTTCGTCCTCATGGTCGTCGGCTCGGCCGGCGGCCCGCTCTTCCTCCGCGCCTACTTCCTCCATGGCGGCACCCGCAAGTGCACTACCGGAGACGGCTTCTTTGTCGAGTGTCCCAGACTTTGCCGCGTGCTTTTTATCGGGCACTCGGCAAAGAGGCTATTTGCCGAGTGCCAGAGAGAAAGAACTCGGCAAACATCTGGCACTCGGCAAAGAGCCTATTTGCCGAGTGCCACAGAGAAAGAACTCGGCAAAGAGGCTATTTGCCGAGTGCCAGAGATAAAGAACTCGGAAAACATCTGGCACTCGGCAAAGAGGCTCCTTTTCCGAGTGTCATTTTTTGACACTCGGCAAACCCTATTTTTCACTTTTGAGCAAGTTCGTGGAGGCTATTTGCCGAGTGCCAAAGAGAAAGAACTCGGCAAACACGTGGCACTCGGCAAAGAGGCTCCTTTCCCGAGTGTCATTTTTTGACACTCGGCAAACCCTAATTTTTTTTTCACTTTTGACCTCCAAACTTTTTCTGCAGTCCTCATACAATACCTGGTACTCCATGTTCCAATGTGGCACATTTCTCGGACTTTTTCTATATTTCTTTAATTTATTTCAATTAATTGAATTTTCTTGGATAATTCAAATTATAACTGCTAGTCATTCGAATAATGAAAAAAATGAATGGAAAAATGGTATTCATGTTATTTAGTATAATGTGAGGCCGTATCCAGGAACAGACCACAAATTGCGAACATCTTGTTCACGAAACATGACCACGAACTTGCGGTCGAGTTATTTTTAAATTGTATAAAAAGCAAACGAAGTCCGAAAATCATGAAACTTGTCAAGATGTCATGATATCATATGTGGAGGCTGTGATAAAAATTTGAGAAGGTTTTGCATAAGTTGTCACGTACGATGCTTGCAAACCGAAGAATCTCCGAAGAAACCTGGGTAAACTTCTTCGGTCATATCGAAGAACCACAAGTTCCGGAGTTTTTACGCCCGGCGTTGATGAGGTCGAGTATTATGGAAGAATTGAAGAAATATACGAACTCAAGTTTCATGGTTCCAAACCTTTTAATCCCGTCATATTTAAATGCCATTGGTTTGATCCTGAAGTAACGAGACGGACATATTGTAATCTTGGGCTAGTCGAAATTCGACAGGATTCCATCTTACCAGGAGACGATGTCTATATTGTGGCCCAACAGGCCACGCAAGTTTATTATCTCCCATATGCGTGTCAAACCATAAGGCATCTTAAGGGTTGGGATATTGTGCACAGGGTATCGCCACACGGTAAAGTGCCTGTCCCAAACGATGAAGATTACAACTTAGACCCAAACACATATGACGGAGAGTTCTTTCAAGAAGAGGGACTAGAAAGGGAGGTTTGAGATAGACTTAACCGAAGCGATCGGAATGGAAGTAGACAATGAAACGGTTAATGAAGAGGACGTTGGAGATGAGGTGCAAAATGTGAAGGACTTACAAATGCTTGAGCGATTACATTTAGACAATGACAATGGCAACATTGCTCATTCGGATAGTGTTGATTATTTCGACATGATTGATAGTGATGATGAGACTTATGATCCAGCTAATCCCGATCATGAAGATTATTTCTAATACATGTAATACTATGTTATTTTGTAATTACGTTTTGTTTATTTTGCATCTCTTTCTAAGTACTTCTTGTTTATTTGTGTTTATTGGTTTACTCTTTTTAATTGCAGGTGATTGAACAAAGATGGTGGGCGGTGGGATGAGGAAGCTAACGTCCTTGTACCGAAGGACAATGACCGTTGCACCGGGGGAGAGTAGGAGGAGGAGCAGCCGCAGGAGGGAGTCGTCGCCTGCCGCCCCGTCGCGTGAGGAGGAGGAGGAGGAGCAGGTGCCCCAGGAGGACGCCAAGGAGGCGCAGGAGGACGCGCAGGAGGACGACGAGGAGGCGCAGGAGGACGCGCAGGAGGAGGCGACAACAGGGGGTTCCGCTTCCTCTAGTTCGTCGAGCGTCTACTTGCGAGGTCCCGTGAGCCTCCCTCAGCGACCGATACCTCGTGAGAGACGCCCGCTGATTCGACCCGAGGGGGAAAAGTAAGTAACTTTAGATGTTATCACTACTTTATATGATATGTTGAATATCAAAATAGAAATTGGACGATTGTTAATCACTTGGGCAGGAACTGGACGATTGTGGCGAGTGGAGGTGCTCACACACGCCAAGTCAATGGCATCCTCGGTCTTCTGTGCAAGGAGCACTTCCCTGGCCTGGTTGTGTACGCCGGAGTGACGGGGCCGGCCTACTCGTTTGACCACTACGCCGCCGCCCCCGATGCTGAAGATCGGGCCCGCAGGGTATTCAACAACAAGGCGGAGCGGGTGAAGCAAGAGCTGTGGGTAAAGTCTTCCTCGCACTACATTGCTCAATACATCGTATTTATTGGACATTCTTGAAATAAAGAATGGATACATCGTGTTTGTATGCAGGATTTCTTTAGATGCCAGGACGGACATGAGGCCAGGGCGGATGCGGTGGCTACCAAATGCTGCAAAAAACTCGTCGTGGACATGCATTACGAGGCGCACATCCAGGCCGTCGTAACTTACCACGGGACCGTCGTTGGAACGAAGGTCACCAAAAGGGACGCAAGAACCATGACGCTGACCCGGGACCAGTACCTGCAGATAAATACAGAACATTAATACTGATTCCTTTTGAGATTAAGTAGGCTTAATTTCATCTTCTGATATGTCATGTACTTGATGGCCTGTAGATGATTCCTTATTGGTGTGCCGCGCATCCCCAGTGCTGGGAACAGATGGTGGACAAGTGGTGCTCACGCGAGTGGGAGGAGACGCACAACTTGTGCCGGGAGCGGCGTTTGATGATGCCAGATGTAGCACACCATCAAGGCAGCCGCAACCTCAGCGGATACGCAGAAACATGGGTACGCGAATTCATTTATTTATTCTAACGCTCAATTATGCATGATTTCTAATCATCTTGCTGTTTTTCTCGCAGTCGGCGTCACATGGTGGCCAGCCTTGCTCCATCTTCAAGGCATTTGCTATGGCCCACAAGGGCAAGGCGACGTCCGACATCGACTACAACCTGGAGGACGGGCCCGAGGCGTACAGCAATGCGACCGTCCACAATCGCCTTAGTGAGTACACATCGATGGCAAGGGAGGTCCATGGGCCAGAGTACGATCCGAGCACCGAGGACCTTGATGGAGAAGTCGTCATGAGGGTGGGAGGAGGCAAGAAGCATGGGCGATACTGGATTGGCGACGGCGCAATCGACTCGGCCGCTACTCCCAGTCTCTCCCAGATTCGAGCAAGCAGCACGAGCACGAGCCCCGCCATACGACCTCGGAAGGACACTTCACACCACCGGGTGGAGGCACTCGAGGTTATTCCTGGTTTATTCGTCGTTCATTGGTTTTTTCATACCTTTCCTTTGCATTATTGTAACATTAGGGTGAATATATTGTAGACCCAGCTGGAACAAGAGAGGAGGATACGGGAGCAAATGCAGGCGACGATGGAGGCCGAGCAGCGGAGGATGGTGGAGATTCTTCAGTACATGTAAAGTATTGGCGCCGCTACGGGTGTAGCTCCGCCACCTTCGCTATTCGCTCCACCTCCACCTCCTCACTATTCTACTCCTGTGAGTATAAATGTTTTAGTTTGTATGTTCATGCTTATGGTCAAACCTAGTGGAGTATGAAAGTTTTATTCATGTATGGTATATATTTATCTTGTCTCACACATGCAATCTCTTCTCCTTTGTGCAGAATCAATCGGCGGCATCGAACGATCCTCATGCTTCAGCGAATCATTCACCAAATCAGTTTCATTGACCATCTTGGTGATGATACTTGTGGTTGTTAATGGTACTTCTATTTGCAATTATGGTTGTAGATGATGGAGCACTTGGATTACTTGTGAACTTATTTGTGATATATTGTGAGACATGTGATGTTTGTGATATATATGTGGTGTTGGTGATATATATGTGCTGTTGATGATATATATGTGATGTTGGTGATGTTTGTTATATATATATCTGTTTGTTTGGATGGGATGTCAAAAACAAATAAAAAATGATGTTTTCAGTCACTTTGCCGAGTGCAATGGCCATGACACTCGGCAAAGTGACAACATGCTTTGCCGAGAGCCACGGTCCAGGCACTCGGCAAAGATGGTCTGTTTGCCGAGTGTCCTCCCGGTGGCACTCGGCACAGACGCCACCTTTGCCGAGTGTTTGATTCACTGGCGCTCGGCAAAGCGGAGGCCTTTGCCGAGTGTCAGATTAGCACTCGGCAAAGTCTTTGCCGAGTGCCCAATAAAGTGCACTCGGTAAAGAGATCTTTGCCGACAAACTTTTTACCGAGCGCCCTTTGCCGAGTGTATATCGTCCTTTGCCGAGTGCCTGAGGCACTCGGCAAAGAAGCTGTCTCCGGTAGTGGTGGCTCTCCAGCCTGCTCCCGACTGCCGGCTTCCCGCTCCTGCTCGTGCCCCTCTACGTCTCCTTCTCCCGGAGGCGCCGGCGCGACGACGCGTCCACGAAGGCCAGCATGACGTTCTTCCTCATGACACCCCGCCTCCTGGCGGCGACCGTCGCCATCGGCCTCATGACCTGCCTCAACGACCTCCTCTATGCCTACGGCCTGGCCTACCTGCCCGTGTCCACCTCCTCCATCCTCATCTCCACGCAGCTGGCCTTCACGGCCGCCTTCGCGCTGCTGCAGCAGCGGTTCACGGCCTCCTCGGTGAACGCCGTGGTGCTGCTCGGCGTCGGCGCCGCGATGCTCGGGGTGAACGCCGGCGGGGACAGGCCCGCGGGGGAGTCGCGGGCACAGTATGGCACCGGGTTCGCCATGTTGGAATACAAGGTGTATATGTGTACGTGCAACGTAAATCATGTGCGCCTGTGCCAGGCACGGTTCGGATGGAAGGCGTCTTCCTGCATTCGATAATGAAGGTCCTCTAGAGATAAGATTCTATATTTAGATTATTTTGTTTTTTAGTTTGTTTATCTGATCCCTGTAATTCAGGACGATCATGTTCGTCGTTCTTCTCCCTATAAATGCCACGGTAAAGGCTGTTTCTGTCTTATATTAACATGCAGGCTATGACGGATGGGTCACAGCTTCCCGCAAACTTGACATGGTACCAGAGACATCACCATTACCCACCATATCGCCGTGCTAGATCGCATATGGAGGTGTGCGCACCATGGCTGCTTCATCGATCCTCTACGCCAAGTGCAGCAACCATGAACCCGTTGTTAGGCCATCCAGTGACGGAGAAGCTCAGCAAGGCTAATCATGCTCTTTGGAAGACGCAGATCAGCGCCACCATCCGTGGGGCTCGGCGCCAGGGGGCGCTGGAACCGGAGATCACTACCACGATGGATGGGAAGATGGAGAAAACGCCTAACCCAGCATATGAAGACCGGGAGGCCTCGAACCAACCAGTCTTGGGGTATATCCTCTCGTCGACTCGTCCCACACGGGACGTCTTGACGCAAATCACGCAGCCGAGGCGTGGGGTGCGATTGACGCAAATCCCCTTCGTTTTTGGTTGTTTCTTTTATGGGCCCGTAGACACACACACGATTACACGATTTCCAACAGCTCCACCCGCCACCACGAACCGAACTCCAGCGCAAGCGGCGGCTCGATCAGTACTGAAGAAACTGAACTTACGCGCGCCAAAACTGAACGGCTGCTGAACAAGTCCGTCAGTTGGCTCAACACACGCACACACGCACCCCTCTGATGGACATGATTACACACGACAGGGGCTTCGTCTCCTACTTCTACGGCGAGGTCCAGACATCCAAGGTGCATCGACAGTCGGACAAATCACCGAGATGATCGCGTTCGGGCATGTCTTAACTGTGCGTTTTCTTGTTCTTTTATCCAATATACTTGAGGGAATAAGTAGGCCATATCGTAGTATGTGATACAGCATCATACTAGGAGTTTTTAGGTCTGAATTCTAAAGCGAAACAGATCATGCGAGAGAGATATAGGTGTTCCAAGCCTCAGCTGCGCAACGTGTGCAAGTGCAGCACATAGGGCATGATGGGGTAACCCGTAGCCGTATTTCCACGCATCGAGTACCGGTGGACTAGGCGATCAGCTTGCCGTCGTGGATGAGCACGGCACATTCTTGGTCACCGGGTCGTGCCGGAGCATCACGTCGCTCTTGTCGGCGAGATCAGCCAGAGCGCCCACTCCATCCGGGTTTGGCCTAGATCAGCTTACTAGCCACCCAACACTAGTTGGTCTGATTCGGGCCTTAGCCGAAAAGTAGGCCTAGCAGCATGTGGAAACAATGAAAATTCTGTGTCCTTGCTCGAACAAACACAGCGTCAGGGGCGGACCCAGCTCAGAAATCTAACGGAGATTTACTAACTACATTAATATTGGAGCTACAATAAAAACGTCTACAGTCACTAAATTAATAAAAATAAATAGGGGCCGTGCCCCCACTCCTGGTTCATCCTGGCGACAAAGGAAAGACATTCAATACAGCCAATACAGCGTCATCCCAGAAAGAAAAAGAAATACTGGCACTGATGACCACCGATCATTTGAAGAAACTAGCATGCAATATAGAAGTAGAATAACATCACAATACACACTCAATACAGCGTCTAAAAATGGTCACTACAATCCTTACTAAAATTTTACATAACAACATTTCGGGTGACAAAGGAAAGACATCAATACAACAAGAACGGAGAACGCTGCCTTATTCAAATATACTCTAGAAATAGTAGGCGTATTTCTGAATGGAGGGAACACATTTTTAACTAATATTATTCAGATATACACACTGTTTTCAAAAAGGAAAAAACAAATGTACTTACTAAAATTTTATAGAGTATTCCTACTATTTTTATATCGTGGTCCTCTGGAACAATATCCAAACCATAACAATTTATATAAATTAGGAAGATTCAATTATGTGGAGATGGACTACTTATGGTGAATGCACAGTAAAACCAGTATACAAGGTGCAGTTTACATGTGGCGTAACGAAATTCAATACAAAAAGTTTATGAAAAGCTAAGGCCAAGCCAAAAACAATAATTTTTGCTTAGATCCTACTACACAGCTAGAAAATCTGGCGACTTGAGAATGGCCTCATAACGCCATATGCCCTTTGTGTAAGCGTGAACAAGAGACATCTGAACACTTGCTTAAAGATTGTGAGTTCACATGAGAGGTTTGGAAAAAAAACTAAACTATGGAACAATTACATCAATCAACCAGCCACCATGCTATAGGGTAACATGGCGGAATGGTGGCAAGCACGCCTTCAAAATGCTCCCAGAGGAGGGAGATAGTAAGAGACATATATAGTATATATGTGATAGAATACATGAAAAGAAATAAACAAACGAATTTTTAAGGAGAATAAATTGCAGACTTAACATATTGCTTATAGAGGGTAAGAGAACATTAAGCCACATAAAATGGCCTATCAAACCGAAAATGAGTTGTAGTTACAACTTACAAGGAGACCAACAAAATGGTTAGCAATTTTTTTTGCATGATTATGGTATTCTTTGGTAGTCCTGTTTTCCATCTTGTAATAAAAACATACAACTGATATTTTGTAAAGCATTAATCTCTGTTCAAGGCTGTAATCATGTAACCTTTCTTTTAATTAAAAGGCAGCGCTCCTGCCGATTTGTCAAAAAAAAAAATTGAGGACAGTAGAGGTGTCCCTCTCCAATCACTTCTTCGATGCCCACACTCTGCGTGCGTCCGGATTATATACACAGGTTCGCACGTTACAACTCACGCCATCCCCTCCGTTGCTTGCTCTCACGCGACTCGCTTGCAGTGCTGTGACGATGCCATTTCCTCTGACGATGACGCTGGACCTGCATGACAGTCGCAATCGGTCCAGGCTTCATGCAGATGGGCCAGTGGATCAGGTACAGGTCAAGGTACTCCATCTGCAGGTTCCTGCTCTCTCATGACACAAGGAAAAGTTATTTAAGAGGTTGGCCACATTGTACTACTACATCAAAACATTTTATTAGTATCAATTTAAAATCATCATTTGTAGTGGATTTTAAATCAACACTGATTACTCAGCACCGATAGTCACTGATTATCAGTATCAAATATGAAATTAGCACTGAAAATCACCATCAGTATCGGTAGGTGGCTCTAACTGGCACTGATAGTCAGGTCTCAATTCAACATTTTTCGGACCGAAAAAGTTTTAAATTTTTTTTCACGACCAAAGGTATCCGACCAGATGTTGTCCACCCAACAATGCCCAATATTCGCAGTCACGTGATATTCGCTCGCATGCGGCAACCAAGACTCGAACTCAAGACCATACAGTCTGTGCGCACGTATGACTCCTCTAATCATCTCAGCTATCGTCTGTTTGTGGGTATAGTAGCAAAATAAATCCTTTTGATATTTCCTGACCGAACGTTTGAATAGTTATTTGGATATCTAAATTATCTCAAATAAAAAAGTGATCAGCTACAAAGTTGTAGATCTCGTCGAGAGCTACAATTTTCATATAAAGTTTTTTCCCATCCGATTTCGTGTGAAAAAGTTATAAATTTTTTAATGTAAGCTATCATCGGCCACTGTTGCAACTTTATTATAATCATTTGGGTATTTAAATGACCTCAAATTAAAAAGTTTTAAACTACAAATTTGTAGATCTCATCGAGAGATATAATTTTCATATAAAGTTTTTTTCTTTATGATTTAGTATGAGAGTTATGAATTTTTTAAGATATAACAATCATCGATGACGGTTCGTAGCTAGAATCGGTACTGGTACTGATGTATTAGTGCTGGTTCGTGTCTATATGCACCAGAGCTTGGATGTGATGAATTCCCAGGACTTGGGGACCGAGCCCGTGTCGCACTGGCTCAGCGACAGCCTTGCCGATCGCCCTCTCCGATCGCCGCCGGGCCCACGCCGACCACCGGCATTGGCTCCGCATTGCCGGATAGCAGGGCCACCTCCGGAACCACAGTCATGCTGCTCGTGGAGGCCATGCCTATGTCTCTGTAGGTCAGTATGAGTTGTGTTGCCCTCAGGTCTTGGTGCACAGCAGTTGGGCGTGCCGATGGTGACGTGGCAGCTAAATTTATTTATTTTTGCGACAAATAGATCGTCCGGTCATTTAAGTACTTCCTTCGTTTCGGTTTACTTATCATAACTTTTTACTGTAGCAAATTTTATCAGACGTTTTTGAAAAACATTTATAGAGATACTTGAAAATATATAATACTAAAAAGTTTTTTATGATAAATCTGATAATATAAAAATTTAAAATATCTATAAAACCTTTTTGAAAAAATTATGATCAAATTTGTTATAAGTAAAAGACGGTAACAAATAAATAGAAACGGAAGTAGTATCTATCAGATAGGTTCGGATAATAAGTTTTGTTAGGCTATCCCTCCACATGGAGGTTTATTTGGAGTCCAACAAAACAGCTCACAAGCCCAGTGCTTGTACATCGTTGTTTTGCTTTTTGAATCAATGGTTGAGATTGTCTAATCTTACAAAGGTGGGGAAAAAAACCCTAGCCTCTTGCGCTGCTACTTCTGGCATTGTAGAGAGAGACACACACACATCCTGAGAGAACAGAGGAAGAAGAAAGAGAGCTGAATCTATCCAGGTTTGGTGGCTCTAGACTGATCATCTTTAAGATTGTGATCGGAGGCTCAAACATGGTTTGATCATCACAAAACTTGATGAGCTCGTTCTACACTTAGAGAATTTGGATGTGGTCTATTCGTTTGAGCATTGGTTTAGTGGAGCATCAGATTTGAGAGATGGTTTGTTAGTTCGGTTTACTAGAGTTTCAACACTGAGCAACCTTGGTTAGGGCTATAAAAAAGCTCGAAACATTGGTTTAGTGGAGCATCCTATACTTGCGCAAGTCTTTGGACGGGCGGGCAGCTGTCCCGTTTTCACCCAAAGGTAGTGGTGGAGATCGGCTTCCGTAGGACCGTAGCTAGGAGACAGGGCATGTGCCGCGTCATTTGCGTACCCTTCTCTTCGGCGAACCTGGCCCAGAACCTCGCCTGAGCACGCTCGTAGGGATCGGCCGGCATGATGGGGTAGCCGTCCTTCCAGGTCTTGTCGATGTACTCGACGATGATGGAGTCGGCGATCGGCTTTCCGTCGTGGACGAGCACGGGCACCTTCTTGGTCACCCGGTTGTAGCGGAGCAGCGCCTCGCTCTTGTTGGCCAGGTCCTCGTCGATGTACTCGTACTCGACGCCCTTCAGCCGGAGCGCCCACTCCACCCGGATGACTATCGGGCTGGCCCACATGCCGAACACCTTCACGCCCTTCTCTGCCATTGTTAGAGCTCCGGAGAGAGAGAGAGAGAGAGAGAGAGAGAGACCTTGTTCGCTTATAGATCAGGAAGCCTTAAGAAGTCAGCGGTTCGATTCTGGGTCATGGTTGCCTTCCAAAGGGTCGACACTCCTATCGGAAATAGTATTAGTAATAATCAACAGACAGTAACACGAGACTACGAGAGTGACGGAACGGAGCAGCTGGTTAGAGAAGCTTACTTATAGCTTGATAAACGTAATCCACAGAGATATCTTCTGGAAAATTGAGTAATTGACTTCATGGTTACGCTAAAACACGGTGAACTGATCGAATGGTTTTCTGACTTGGCGAACTCGGCCATTTGACAACGTTAAACTGACTTGCACATGAAAAATTAGAGGACCAATAAGCATGTATCATTTCCCTGTCCCATAAAAGTATGCAAATTGCACTTCTCTGTCCTCTCATGCTCCAAGCAGAAGGACAAAGCTTAACTTTAGAGCATGCCAATTGCTCACAAGAACACAAATGGCTCCAGTCATGTTTGTTGCCATGTTACATTACGGGCCACGTGGATAGTCCTGCTTCATCAACAAGCCATGCCAAATTGCCAATCTTCAGTGGAAGGATATATGGCATGTGCACTGTGCACATACTAGTATACCACGGGAATATTGGTACCAGAAATGCACCTCTTATTGTCATCAGCAAGTTTCGCTCCGGGTTCCCCCATCAGCAATCATAGATTCTGTAAGGCTTGGGCGACATTCCTTGAAATCCTTTCGCGAATCGGTTCCTGCGTTTACAAAACATTGCTGTAAGTATTTGTTTATCTGCTAAATTAGAAGCACAAATAAAGTATTTTGTATACCTGTGTTTCTGGGATCTCGAATTTTGTATTTGTAATTGTTTCAAACAGGAAAATATACCTACAGTGGATATTCAAGCAAACTATTATTCAAATAGAATAGAATATCAAGCTTGCATCAGTTTCATGTACATACAGATGCACAAAAATTTGTTGGACAGGCTACAGAGTATAATGTATGAAAAAAATGATCTGGAGTGGAAATTACTAGCAGGAACTTTTAGAAATAGACATACCGCCAAGCTAGTTCACAAACAAGCTCTTCTGGAGCTCCTGGCAGAACCTGCGTGTTTTAGAGTAAATGTAAGCATACAATCAACAGAACTGAGCTGGCTCATTATGTGTGTGTGTGTTGGGGGGGGGGGGGATTGTATGCAGTTTTAACAGCTGAGTTTGAAGGAAATATACCGCATCTTCATATGGATTGCAATTGTTCTTAAACCACAGCCTTAAGAACTCCTGTTAAAAAAGTAAAAAAAAAAACTCTTGAGCAATTTCATTATAAATTTGTCAATAAGGTTTTGAAGGCATAAATTGGCATCGAGTTAAATTACCCAGTACATGTGTATGAACTCAAGGGTAGTTTACCTTGTCAACATTTTCAGGCTCAAGACCAGATTTGAATCTCTCTTCATATGAATTACCAATCCAATATCTGCTGGAGTCAGGAGTATGAACCTGCA
This sequence comes from Phragmites australis, assembly GCF_958298935.1. Lineage (NCBI taxonomy): Eukaryota > Viridiplantae > Streptophyta > Magnoliopsida > Poales > Poaceae > Phragmites > Phragmites australis. The sequence goes on from NC_084940.1 coordinate 5,391,774, forward strand.
TGTCAAAAAGAGGAGACCATGAATTTTTATCAAACATAGTTTATTCAATAATCCCCCCTCAAGTCTGAGCTCCTTAAGGCTTATGCATGGACTAGAAGTGGGATGCAATTATTTTCTTTATTAAAATTATGTGAGCCTTGTCTCAATTCAAGACCTTTGATTGATTGTATGACTTGGTTATACACAAAACAGTGAACTAGTACTGTTCAATTACATGAAATATTTAGGTAGCACAACGAAAAGTTATATCATAAATGATTTTTCACTAGTTTCTGGGTACAATGAGCATAGAGTTTGCAGATTAGAAATTTTAAGACAATAAAATCATGTAGAACACAACCTCATCAATCAACATGATTGTCCCATCGTCTGTTTTTCCAAACTCATACTTTGTGTCAACTAGAATCAATCCATTCTGTAACGCCACTTGCTGCAAATAGAAAACAGAAAAGCATCAACAAATTACAAATACACGATCTTAATGCAGCTTTTAGCAAAGGATTAATTATTTGCTATGCCACAAAGTGAGCTACACTATCTCAAGACAACTAATAGGAAAATAATCCTATGAGACTTGGTCTAATATATTTGTGGTCTGGACCCAATTCATAGCATAAAAAAACTCGACCCTAGGGGAGGAGACGTCCCGAAGGCATTGTTAGCTATAGGTTGAGAAAAGGTCCTGAAAGCCGACCACCCAGGGGCATCACTAAAAGCGGCTTCATGGCTGCCCAGGACCACACTGAAAGTGACCCACAACGAGGGGCATTTTTTGCGAGAACCAGGGTTCGAGCCCCGGTTAGTCGCCTCAAAACTGGAGGACCTACCGCCGTGTTATTAGCACGTTCTCCCAATTCATAGCATGACACATGGCATTTTAATTCCTTCTTTGTTTCCTCACACATGATTTCCTCTGGTTCCACCAAAAGTTTTATGGTAATTTTTGCCATGTGTCACGCTATGAATTGGGTCCAAGCCGCAAATACATTAGACCAGGTCTTTAGGATTATTGCCTTAAATACATCCAGTGCATGTCATACAAAGATAACTATTGCCTTAAATATGAAATATCTGAAGTGACAAGCTGCAGAGATTAAAATCAAAAGCATGTCAAAGCACAATTTTAAATACTGAAAGTCCAATGATCCTAGTGTTTGCCAGTGAAATTAAATTGGAAGGTTACTAGACATAAACCTGAAAACACCATAGCAGAAGCAGAACACATGAGCATTCGTTACCTGTCCATATTCAAACAAGCTCAAGGCTTTGCTTCTCGCTTCATCAAAATCTTCCTTTGACATCAGCCCTGACTTGATTATCTGCAGAATGTCATGGTAATTAAGGGCCTGCTTTTTAAGGCAAAAATGATGTGCAAAAAAGAGGTGATGCAGGCATGCAGCAGCTTTCACATGCTAAAGTCTACAAGCTCGAAATTCTCAAGGAATTGTATCTGATACAAAATGCAACCTAGACAGCTCATAATCCAGAAATCATTCAAAGGCTTCCGGATTCCTCATTCCTGCCAAACTATTATAATAAGATTACCAAATAAAGGAGAAACTTCAATATCTGAAAAGTGACAAGGAAACACAGCAGTGTAACTTTCTTGAATCTCCTGAATCAGGGGACCTAACTAGTAGCTTCGTTAACTCCCCAGTATCATAGGGCTGCCTATGGAAATCCAACGTTAGACTAATCTAAGAGCATTTTTTTTATCGTTTTCCTCTCAGAATTAGTATGAGGGGCTCTAATACTTAAGATTATATGCGCAAAAATATTAAAAGAAAGAGAGAAATAAATGCCTCATCCGGAGTAACAGGGACATCATGATCTACAGCTTTCGTCGTTGGTGTGAGAATATTTGCGGACAACTTCTGGTTCTTTACCATACCTGGGCCAAAGAACTCACTCACTAGTCACTAGAAAGAACAAAAGAAATCTACATTGGATAATTATTGGGTAGCATACCATCAGGAAGAGCATTTCCACAATAGTTCCTGACACCCTTATTATAAACCGTCCACAACGATGTATCAGTGCTTCCTGTAACAAATCCCCTCACTGAAAATAAACATGCAAAGATAAGATTTGTAAGAATGGTAAACTGAAAGTGAAGATAAACTATTTTTTTAGCACAAAAAACAAAATTCAGCATATTACGATTGCACTGGTATGAGAAATAATCAACATATACAGCAAGCCTTAGGTCTCACCAACAAATTCAACTGGAAAAACCGAGCACCTTTTGGCAATTGTCACATTCTTATCAGGAGAAGATACTACTGCATTTGGAGTAATATGACGGGTCCTATTGAACCACCAAAGGCTTGTCTCATTAAGCACCTGAAACCATCCATATGACAGCACATAAAAAAAAAACTGATCACGGAAGCAATAATTTCCCATTCCAGTGTATTCAGCTTCCAAACTTCATTACACTGGGATAGAAAATGATACAGCTTAAAAATAAACAGGTCCACGATAGGTAAAATTCTAAAAAAACTATGAAGCAGCAGCAGAATCTATTGAGTAGACTGATTGGCACATCAAATCAATACATAGTACAAACTACTGACAAAAATGTTTATTTGCAAATTGCATTGTACAGCGATGCCTTGAGTCCGAAGAACGCAGCAGTTGGATCAAACAACATGAGCAAGGACCAACACAAGGAGCATCCCGAGCAGTACTGAATGGTAAGTTTGCAACCCCTTAACAGTAGGGCAGTATGGCATTGTCATGTAAATCTGGCATGTGTTTATCAACACTGGCACTGAATAACAAAGAGTTGAGGAGCATACCTGGCCTTTAAACGGGATGGAAGCAAGGACGCGGTCGAACGCGCTCTGCCGGTCGGTGGTCACCAGCACCAGGTGCTCCCCGCTCTCGTACACGTCCCTCACCTTCGCACCAAACACCAAGGGTCACTCACTAGAGCCACAGAGAATCCCCGCAACGGACGACATGCCAGCGGGGTATGCTTGCTCACCTTGCCCTTGGCGGCGAGGCGGAGCCCCGGGACGGCGAGGTCGAGGCGGGTCTCCCCGAGGCAGTTCCCCATGGCGGCGCGCGCGGCGATAAGGACGGCCTCGCGGTGGCCTGGGTCGGCGGCTAGGTGTGAGGGCGCGGCGCCGCCGCTCCCACCGCCGGCCACGGCGAGGGGTGCGGCGCGGGGAGGAGAGGAGGAGGTGGACATGGAGAGGTGGGGGAAGCGAGCGTGGGCTGAGGAGGAAAGGGGCTGGGGGAACGTTTTGGCCGGGTTCGCGACGCGGGCGGCGGCGGGGGGCGCGGAGGGGGACATGGGCAAGGCGAGGAGAAAGCTCGGGGGGAAAGGTGCGGGTTTTTGCGGCGGGTGTTTTCGGCTTTCGGCTGGTTGCTGCGGCGCGGGGTTTTGGGTGCTCGATGATCGGATTGGGCCGGAGATTCTCTGGTTGCCTGAAATTGCGCCGGTTCATCAACTACTAGCTGAGTACAGTAAATTATGATAAAATATAAATATTAGATATGATAATATTAAAGAATGTCTGAAGGGTAGATGATCATATTGGGCCGGAGATTCTCTGATTGCGTGAAATTGTGCCGGTTCATCAGCTACTAGCTGAGTGCAATGAACATTGGATAAGATAATATTAAATATAAATTTAAAATATAGAGATGTATATACATCGTAGAAATATTATTGAACTAATATGTCAGAAACGATATCGTAGTTTGATTTTAGATAGAATTAAAAAATAGATTATTTGTTAATTTTTCTTTGAATTTTTTTATTTAGTTTTATTAGTAAAACGAGTCAAATATCAGTAACCGGTAATGAAATAGAAAATGTAGAGGATAAAGATAAATGACAAAAGTGGAAAAATTATCTGAATTTTAAAGGCTTTTATTAAATATGAAGAGAGTGGGGAGAAGACATGATATAAGAACTATCTTATATTTTATATAGTAGAAGTGTTAAAAGATTGAATCACCTACCATGCAATTCAATCTCAACCTCAGGCTAAAAGACTTGTTTATTTCTGTGTATCAGCAGCTTCTGTTTCTTTAAAAAACTGATAAGCTTAAACAAATGTTAAATTAATTACTGGCTTATAGTTTTTTATAAGCTAGTTTCTGGTGAAATGAACTAAAAACTGATAAACTGGCTGATATCAACTTTTCTAAAAATATAGTGTGCCGAGAGTCTAAAAATTAATCCCATAAATTAACTGTTTTTCTAAAAACCATAAACAGCTTTTTCAGATAAGCATTTTAAAATATATATATATATAAATTTTAGCTGTGTTAAATAGAGCGAAAGAACGGTGCAATCTTGAGCTAAAGAGTGCCCTGGATAGAAACAAGCGACAAAGTTGTAACGGTGATGTACATATAGTACAGTGCTGCATTGATAAGGCTACCATGGGGCACCTAGGTGCACAAATTTGTCTCTCCTTCTACTGGCATGTTTAGTTTGTCTCTCACTTTGACACTGATTAAGTTCGACTTTTTGAAGGATATATATCGAGTTTGATGCCATAGTTTTGGGTAAAAATTTAAAAATAGACAACATATAATATCGTATTTATTAAAATAGATAATATATTAATGTATTTGTAAATGTAGCATGTGTATTCGGTACCTCATGTACCAAAAACCCAATTTCGGTACATGAGACACCGAAAACTTGTGAGTCTGACACTATTCGGCACCTATAGTGCTGGATACGTATTGTGTTACGTATTCGGCACCTCAGATGTCAAAAACGGGTTGAGTGCCGAACACAGCCACCCAGTTGTGCCACGCTCGTGTGCCAAAAAAAAGCTAGAAGCACTCCACACGTGTGTCTATATTTTCTATTTAACTCTCAATTTTATTTGGAGTACAAAAGTAGTCAAAAAATTCTAAATATTTTTATGAGCAAACTAGAGCTCATTGGCAACCGTTTTAGTTTGATCAAGAGCCTGAGTCAATATTTAATTAAAATTCTTCAAATAAGCCTACTTTTATAAATTATAGAAATTTTAGTGCATCAAATAAATTCCCAAAAAATCTAGAAAAATTAATGAAAATTCTTCTCATGTGATGTATTCATTTATAAAAATGTTTTCAACCCTATGTTATTTGGTGAAAAAGTTAGTTCTTTTATAATACTCTATTTATATGCTTTTTATTATTTCTTATGATATTCTCTTTTTAATTCAATTTGAATAAAAATAAAGTATACTATATTGTTTGCTCCTGTGATCAGACTCTGAATTTTAAAATACTTGATTCATCTCCAATTAAGAGAACCGCCAATATCCTATTATGTCCTTAAAGGTGAATGTAAACAAGTGAGTACTGAAACTGAAACTCACAAATGACAGGAAGAGCCGTGACATGCATCTACTTATCTTCAGATTCAGATTTAGACTTGAACATACACATTGCGTCCCTAATAGCTACTTATGGAGACTACTCATATACTTTAAAGAGAATGAGAAGATGGAAGTTTTTGAAGTCATATTTCTGAACTCAAAATCAGAACTAAACACATATCCATCTGGGAAAAGGCTAATCCAATGGTCACAAAAATCAACTCATATCTAACTCAAGAAACAAAAAAGGACTATATATATCAAAACAGTTTGAAAACATGCTGCTTTTACATGGCCAAACATAAATCTGAGTCCCAACTGCTTAATGCTTAAGCTTTTTTAATTCAATTTAAATAAATGCACATTCGCTACTCTTGAAGCACTAATGCCATCCTTAATCTTGCGTTAAAGAACTTAAAAGATTAACTCAAATGCTATCCTTTGCTTCTTGATAATACACACAGTGTATGAACTCCTCTGAGTTGCAAGAGAGACAAATGAAAACGAGTAAGGGGATATATATAGGCTAGATGTACAAATCTAGTTGTTGTCCAACCACCCAAACTTTCTGTGAACACTAGATTGTCTGTTGTATATAAACTTATACACACCGGATAATCCAGTGTGTTACCTTTTGCAAAAGTTGACTCTGCTAGCTGTCAGTAGTTATTGCCTAAATTGCTCCAGTGATCTTTAAATCACCACACCGGATCATCTGGTGAGTTCATATCTCCTTGCATCGAAACACCAAGTCAGAATAATGCTCCGATATGTTAAACTCCTCAACAATAGACCATCCGGTGCCTTGAAATTTTCTCTCTGAAAAATCTAATGTTTTGTTAAATGCTGTTGTGTTCACACTCTTTTAAAACCGGATCATCCGGTGTACCTAACTTTAATTTTCTTCAAAAATCAATCTTTCTGTTAAATACTCTGGTGTGCTTTTGCTTCCATCACTAGACCATTTAATGAGGTCAACTCACTTCTTCATAGAATATTAAATTACTCTGTTGTGTATATTAAGCCAACATCAGACGATTTGGTGAGAACAATTTTTTTAGTCTCATCAATCAATCAACTTTGAACTCTAACTTCTTGAATTCTCATTCATAGGCTTCTTTGAGCTACCCAGTACTATAATTTCACAAGTGTGTATCCAACTAAGTCTAGACCCAACTAGGTCAAACTACAACACTTAGCCCCCCTTTATAGTATGATCAAAAGACCAAAAAAGTAACTTATAACTACTCTAAGTGTTCTTCATCACCTTATGACACTTAGAACTAGAAAATCCTTAATCTCGATGCAAATGTCTTTTGATCGTCCAATAGAATTCCATAAGGGACTAAGAATACACATATGAACATTGTGAACTTAGTTTTTTTATTCCCTTCAAAATATATACGTTAGTCACAATGATACGGTTGTCATTAATCATGGAAATACTTACCACTTATCTAGGGGCATAGATACTACAATATCCCCCTTTTTGGTGATTGATGACAACACAAATAGGAAGATAAAGATATGAATTGAAGAACACCCTATCATATTGGGCAATTAACAACATATAACAATTAAGCAAGAGAAAACCTAGTATTATAACGACTTATCATGCTAGTAGAATAAGAAATAAAACTGAGCACGAAATGAAACACAATACAATGACAAGCAAAACACATCAATTAAGAACCAAATGGTCTATCATTACATCAAAATCCATGAAGAACCAACATTCTGACCCTAGTCTACTCAAGCCCCCCCCCCCTGAGACTAAGAAACTAGAAAGGTCATTAATCACTGTAACTAGCTCTCTCCAACACAAAAGGCTCCCCCTATCACCTAGACTCGTTCTAGACTCTCTCCCCCTTTGATATCTAAGCACCAAAAGAGCACACTCCTAGACATCTAGAGCTAGAGGAGAGGAAGAAGTTGACGCTGTTGCTGATGGTTGCACCTTGAACTGCGAGCCTAAGTCTGAGTCTGAATCCAAAAGCTCAACGGTAGCAGAGTCAACAACTTGAGGATGAGGCTATACTGACTCTGTAGGTGCCTCTGAAGCTGGAGCTAGGACGGAGCTGGTAGTGCCAGTACCCTAAGAAGCCATCTCCCAGAGTGCTGCATTGAGCTCGTCGAAGGTAGACTGAACCACTGATGAAGACTGAATGGATGGCTACCGAGCTATCAACGGTGTAGACAAGGAAGGAAAAACTGGCCTCTATGCCGTCCCGACAGGTTGAGAGAAAAAAACCAGTGTTGAAAAGAGGTGAAAGGTGAAACACTGACATTGGCGTACCTAAGAATCCACTAATGCTACTCGGGAGAGGACTAGGAGATGGTGTTGGAGCCCGAGGAGCCACTGTCAGTTGTAGGCCCGACACCTGGAAGAGAGAACCAAGACAACCTGAAATGAACATGAACATATGGTTGTTGTTCTCTCTGTCATCCTGAAGTGTAGCGAACATCGCTTGTTGTTGCTGCTAAAGTGACTGTATAAGCATAAGATGATGCTCCTGGTGTTTGGACTGCTGTTCGGACTGTGCTACCTACTGTTGCATCTGCTATAGTATAAGGGCAAACTCTGAAGGAGGTGTAGCAGGGGCACGGAGGGTGTTGTCTCAGGGGCTGAAGGAACTGAAGTCATAGGGGTAGCCTGAGACGATCCTCCTACCTCAGCGTCATGTGGCCTAGCGACCAATGGGAAATACTCGAGATCCAAAAAAATCTAGTGGAATACGTGCGAAAGCGCTGTTTCGGCCTCTGCAAGGGTCTGGTCCTCTACTGCTACTCTCTCTCTCTCTATCTGCAGCTAGTGCCTACTTCTGTGTGTTGAACATCGCATGCTAACCATGACGTCTGTCGGAGGGTGTTGTAGGTGCATACCCCCTGAAGTGAGTAGGCGACTGCTCATAGGTATGTACAAACTCCGGGAATCAAATCGAGTGTGCAAGCAAATGTGATATGAAATGTGCGTAGGGAAGCTATCTGTCCATAGTCATCTCCTTTGCTATGACGTCCTCAATCTCACACAGTATCAAGTCAACTACATCAAAGCGCTGATGTGTGAGAATGAACAAGATCAACCACTATTGTAGACTGGTGATCGCCTCTCCATATCCAATCCTCGGGAGGAGGCTGCGTCTCAATGCCATATGTAATTCTTTTGCCTCAGGAATCAACATATCTAGCACTCAGGGTGATCCTGGAATGAAAGCCTACCTAAAGATCGGTCGGATCTCATCATCTATCGAGAATACTCCACCAACGAGAAGATGCTGGGGTGGCTGAGCATGAGGGTGAGCAATCTTGTGCAAAGATCGAGAGCTCGTCTAAAGACCCAACACCTCAAGAATGTTGTTCCTATAAAGCCTCCAACTCTCTCCCTGGAACATGAACTGAATGAAGTTCCTCTCGGGTGCAATCCAAACCATGGCATAGAAGACTCTCACCCAATCCTCCGTGTACCTGCTTTGTGATCTCAACCACCAATGCACATGTAATGCATATCAAGTGCATGAATTTAAACATGCGTGCAAATTATATGGCATGTGAATACATAGCAATAAAATAAAATATCTTGTCATTACTTCACTTCTCAAGCTTCTTCGTGGTGAACCCAACTACATGCCTTGAGTAAAACAAAGGGGTCACCAACTCAAGCAAAACTCATGTTCACCACTATCTTGAGAAGGTTAGACAAACGTCTATCATGAAGTACATCTATATGACAAGAGCATCACATGCCGTTAGAAATATCTATTATGTTTAGCTCACTTCGCAACCTACTAAATATGGCTTCATCTAGAGGTTTAGTGAAGATATTCACCAATTGATCTTCCGACCTTATACCACTAAGAGAGATATCATTTTTAGCCACATAGTCTCTAAGAAAGTGATGGCAGATATCTATGTGTTTTGTGCAAGAGTGTTGAACCAGATTATTAGTAAGTTTTACGGCATTATCGTTGTCACAAAGGAGTAGAACCTTTTCTAGAGTTATACTAAAGTCTAACCAGGTTTGCTTCATATAAAGGATTTGAGTACAACATGCTTTGATAGCTATATATTCAGCTTCTGCGATTGACAAGGCCACATAATTTTGCTTCTTAGAATACCAAGAAACTAGGGACTGCCCTAGCAAGTGACACCTACCTGAGTACTCTTATGATCCACATGGCATTCGGCAAAATCCGAATCCGAGTAACCCAAGAGTAGAAAACTAGCACCTTTGGGATACCATAAGCCTATGCTAGATATATGCTTAAGATATCTTAAGATTCTTTTACGGTGCTTAGATGAGATTCTTTAGGATTAGTTTGAAAGCGAGCGCACATATATACACTAAACATAATATCGGGCCTAGATGCGGTAAGGTAAAGAAGTGGCCCAATAATAGAATGATAAATCTTTTGATCAACCGATTTACCCGATTCATCCAAGTCGAGATGTCCATTAGTAGCCATTAGAGTCTTGATTGGCTTGCAATCATCCATCTTGAATTCCTTGAGAATATCCTTATTGTACTTCTCTTGATGGATGAATGTCCCTTCCTTCAATTATTTGTTTTGAAATCCAAGGAAGTAGTTGAGCTCGCTAATTATCGATATCTCAAACTCTCTTGACATCAAGTCCTCGAATGCCTTACAAAATTCCTTGTTAGTTGAACCAAATATTATATTATCAACATAAATTTGACAAAGGAAAAGCTCATTATCGATGATCTTTGTGAATAATGTGGTGCCCACCCTCCCAATCTTGAATCCTTGTTTGACGAGGAAGTCACGTATGTGCTCATACCAAGACCTCGGGGCTTGCCTCAGTGCGTAGAGTGCCTTGTGTAACCTATAGACATGATTAAAATATCTATGGTCTTCAAAACTAGGTGGTTGTTCAACATATATAAGTTCATTTATAAAGCCATTTAAAAAAGAATTCTTCGCATCCATTTGATAAAGCTTTATATTATGATGCGAAACGAATGCAAGTAGAATACGTATGGCTTCAAGCCTTGCCACGGGAGTGAATGTTTCGCCGAAATCCAAGCCTTCCACTTGTGTGAAACCTTAAGCGACTAATCTTTCCTTGTTGTGGACTACCAAATCATTTTTGTCTTGTTTGTTATGGAAGACCCACTTAGTTCCAATATTCTTGTCTTGAGGCCATTCCTCAAGAATCCAAACTTCATTGCGTGTGATGTTATTGAGTTCTTCTTGCATTGCCATCACCCAAACTGAATCATTGGTGGCTTCATCTGTATGAGTGGGTTCCACACAAGAAACAAACGAGTAATGTTCATAAATTGAAGCATATTGACGAGAACGAGTTCTTACTCCCCTCGATGGACTCCCAATGATCAAATCAATTGGATGATCTTTTGAGATATGCATTTGCTTCACTTGCGATTCTTGTGGTGTATCTTGCGGTAGTCCAACATCTTGAGCTTGAGCTTTCTCTTGAGAGATGTGTACATCATGTGATGGAATAGGCTGTTCATCCTTCGCTTCATCTTGATCAACTTGGGATGCCATGGAGGTGTGTGGAGTGGAAGTAGAAGGTAAGTCTCCATCATCCTCCTTAGACTTGATGTCCCCAATTGCCATCCTCTTCATTATTTCTCTCAAGGGTTCATCACCTATATCACCACAAGTAATACCTTTTCCTTGAGAGCTATTAGATTCATCAAACTTCACATCACATGTTTCTTCAATAAAACCGATGGCATTGTTAAATACTCTATATACTTTGGAGTTAGATACATAACCAACAATAAATTCACTATCACAACGTCGCTCAAACTTCCATATGCGTTCTTTCTTCTTGAAGATAAAACATTTACAACCAAACACCCGGAAGTAGGAGATATTGGTTTTCCTCCTAATTAGAAGCTCGTATGACATCTTCTTCAATAGTCGATGGATGTACACTCTATTTGATGCATGGTACGCCGTGTTGATTGTTTCTGCCAAAAACTTCTTCGACATACCATACTCATCAAACATAGCTCTTGCAAGTGTGATCAATATCTTATTCTTTCTTTCTACCATGCAATTTTGTATAGGTTGATGAGAACTCATGCTTGATACCTCTTTCTTCATAATACTCTTCAACTTGAGTATTTTTGAACTCCGTCCTGTTGTCGCTTCAAATCTTCATTAATGTGGCTTCAAACTCATTTTGATCCCTTTTCGCGAACTTCTTGAAGATCCTAACAGTCTTGCTCTTGTTATCTAGAAAGAAAGTCTAAGTGTATTGTCGAGGGTTAGTCCCTGATAATGATTTCAGGGTATGCTGGACAGCGGGTGCGTGAACGGCGTTTCAAGAATTGATGTGTGCGCGTAAAATAGACTCAGGGACATAAGGAGTTATATAGGTTCAGGCCTCCCAAAAGATAATAGCCCTACGTTCTATGTGTTGTGTTATGTAAGATCTCAATTGGTTACAGAGGTAATTCTAGCTGGCTATCAGACTTGATATTCCTTCTTTTAGAAATAGGGACCTCATCCCTTTATATAGTAGGGAGGAGGAGAACTTACGTGTGAGTCCAAACAGAAGACCCTACTCATCCTAATATCTAACCCAAGCCATTACTACGAAGGACCGTCCCCGACCACTTGCTTGATCGGCCTGCTGACAATGTCCCGTCCATCGTGTGGCACCACATCGACCTGCAAAAGGCCTCTCTGCGCCGTCCATGACTTCGCCCACTAGAGTTAGCGTATGGAGAAGGAAAACACTTGAGTTGATATCAATAAATGAGATTAGACATGTTGTGTGAGATCTGGACCTACGACCAGTGAGGCCGGTTGCGGGCTCATGTGATGGTGAAGAGAGACTGGTCACGTATGCCTTGTACTGATCGTGGGAACCATACCCGGGTCATGCAACTGACCAGTTTTAGGAAATATATGCCTCTGGACATTATATCTCTCGTGGGGCCCGTTTGGCAAGGTACCCCTTTTCTTAATACACCGACAGTAGCCCTCGAGCTTTCTTGTGACCGTGGCATGGCCTGGTCACACCCTTCACGTCACGTTGGGAGGTTTAAATACCCCGAGAGAGAAAAAAGAGGGTACGAGAGAGAGAGAGAGAGAGAGAGAGAGAGAGAGAGAGAGAGAGAGAGAGATTGATTGCCACTGGACATGAAGGACTCCTGATTCCTTCTGTGTGCCCCTTGGGTTTCGAGCGGTTTTGAATGCCATGCTGGTTAGGGTCTCGTTGTGGTTTAAAAAGGAGTGCTTGATGGCCTTTCGAGCCACCCCCTTGCCTTCCTTCTCATCCTCAAGATTTAGTGCCTAGAATCCATTCGCCGTCATCCCGTCTTGCATTCTGCCTTGTAGTGTTTGCAGGCCCGGAGGCCATGGCGTATTCCCCTTCCTCATTGTCGGAGAGGTCATTGACCTCGGACGGCTCGGTGGGGGCAGAGTCGGCTCCGACTCCAAATCCACTCGTCGTGGTGCTTCCGGAGACGACGGTTGCTGCGGGTATGCTTATGAGGTTGAAGCCAGTGACCATCAAGCTCACACCCTTCCAAAGAAGGCCGCCCCCTCCGATCCGTCTCGATCTCCCGCCCGGGTGGATCCCTCGGCCGAGGTCATCGATATCTTCGATGACGAGGAGGGGGTCGATTGAGACTTTCTGAAGAAGGATATCGATGAAGAGGAAGAGTCAGATATGAAGCGGAAGGGAGGTCTACAGGGTGCGCCAGTGCTGATCAACAGCCCTAGCAGGGTCTTTGCGTCGGCCACCTTCCCTGGACCTTATGTTGGTCATCGTCCGATCCCCAGATTGCTGAGCTATCGCTCCAAGGAGGAGTACAAGAGGTTCATTGACTCATTCAAGGGCAAATAGAGGCGAGAGTTTGGCAGACTCTTTCTGTCAACTTTGCGATAGCCGCTTTAGCTAGGGAGGATAAGGCAGGCTTGTAATAGGATAGTTAGTCCGATTGGATGCAACTAGTCGGTATGTAACCTAACCTTTCCACGAATGAAAAAGTGTGGGGGTTGAACACCTGTTCTTGTTCTATCCGCACGCCAGTCATGCTCTTAGTGCACGGAATAAGACACGGCTCGGCAAGTCCGTCGGGGGCGAGTAGCGCTCGGCCCTAGTGAGGACTTGTGGCCTTGTGATCGTTGTCTCTGGCCTCTTGGTTGTTTGTCGTCTTGGTTACTAAGTTCCGTAGTGGCCGTCGAGTGTGGTCATGTGCTATGGTCAGAGAATCAATATGTCGAGAGCCCGTGGCTTGGTTGTCAAGTCCTACAAAATAGAGAGTTTGGGTTTTCTTTTTGAATTTAAGAACTTACAAGTTGTATTCCACGCTCGTCCAGAAGGTCCTACAAAATAGAAAGACAAGCTCGTCTTCGAGCGACCCTACACAAAAAACCTGCGCAACAAGACGATGTTCCATGAGTTTTGTAATTGACGGTCGTCCTCCATGGCTAGCTTGACTGCATCAGGTCGTGTGATAGTGACCACTTTGTAGGGTACCTCCCATTTGAGGGAGAGTTTATTCCGACCGACCTTATTCTGGATTTGCCTAAGGACGAGGTCACCTACGGCTAGTGTTCACTTCTGCGCCTTTCAGTCCTGGTAGCGTTTAAGGCCTTACTGATAACGGGCGGCTCGAATTAGAGTGTGATCGTAGAACTCTTTGATCAGGTTTATATCATCCTCCCGTTATGTCACCTGGTCATTATCCAAGTAATTGCTGACTCGAGGTGACTGAAGGGCGATTTCAGAGGGGAGCATTTCTTCGACGCCAAAAACCAGGAAGAAAGGGATTTCGGCTGTGACCTGGCTAGGGGTCATTCACAACAACCAAAGTACTGTGGGGAGTTTGTCCACCCAGTGTCTCGAATAGCTTTTAAGTTGGTCGAAGACCCAAGTTTTGATCCCTTGTAGTATCATCCCATTCGCTATTTCGACCTGTCCATTGCTTTGGGGCTGAGTCACAGACGTATAGCAAACCTTGGTCCTGATCTCTTCGTAATAGTCTCAAAAAGTACTACTAGAGAACTAAGTTTCGTTGTCCGTGATTATGCAGTTCGGACTACCAAACTACACTATCATCCCTCGTATGAACTTAATTACGGCTATGGTGGTGACCTTCTTGATGGCCTAGGCCTCCATCCACTTAGTGAATTAGTCGATTGCCACGAATAGGAACTCAAAACCACCTGGAGCTTTAGGGAATGGTCCCACAATATTGAGCCCTCGGACAGTGAAAGGCCAAGAGAGTGGTATGGTTTGTGGTGTTTAGGCTGGTAGGTTGGTATTTCGGTCATGGTACTAACACGACTCCTACTATTTCACTAGCTCGCAGGCATCCTAGAGGGCAGTGTGACAATAGAATCCTTGCCGGAATACTTTTCCAACCAGGGTGTGGTATGAAGTGTGGCTACCATATATGCCTCAGTGGATATCAAAGAACATTATGCTCCCCTCTTCCCGAGTGATGTATTTTAGAAAAAGACTATTCCTCCCTCGGTGGAAGAGGCGTCCCTCTACCAGGGAGTATCTATGAGCTTGTTGCAAGACCTTTTATGCTGATGCGTTAGCATCAGGGACTGCTCGATTATGAAGGTACTCTAAGATCTGATCCATCCAGGTTGTACCTGAATCGAGCAAGGCGACAATATGATGGTCGTCCGAGGTCGATAACACCGAAGGAGGTGTTGCCTCGGGTGCTTAGTTTTCGAGTAGAGCATCCCCTTCACCTTGACCTAAGACCGCGGTGGATGGTCGTGAGAGTCTTTCTTCAAAGACTCCAACCGGGACAAGTTCACGAGAAGTAGCTAGACGGACCAACTCATCGGCTAGGAAGCTGTTGACATCGTCCACAATGGTATTTGAGACCTGAACGAAAGTCTCGGGTGCTTAGTTTTCGAGTAGAGCATCCCCTTCACCTGGCCCAAGACCGCGGTGGATGGTCGTGAGAGTCTTTCTTCAAAGACTCCGACCGAGATAGGTTCATGAGAAGAAGCTAGACAGACCAACTCATCAGCTAGGAAGTTATCCTTGCGAGGGACGTGCTTGACCTCAAAGCCGACGAAGCGTCACTTTAGTCTTTTCACTTCGGCGAGGTATGCCGCCATTATCAGGTCAGAGCACTGAAACTCCTTTCTCACCTGGTTCATGACTAGTAGCGAGTCCCTTATCTAAGTGCAGATGCTACTCGCATTCCGGACAAGAGGCCCTCATATTCAGGAGTGCTATCAGTGGCTAGAAAATATAATTGAACTATGTACCTGAGGATGTCACCGGTAGGTGAGCTTAGAACCACTCTAGCCCTGGTTTCATTTAGTGTGAACGATTCGTCAAAGTGCATGGTTCAATTTTCGTCTGTCTCTGGTCATTGTACCTGCTCGGGCTCGAAGGAAGACCACTCGGCTACAAAATCGGCCAGTGCTTGGGACTTGATAGACGTTCAGGGGATGAACTGGAGATTGAATCCCCTGAGCTCTATTGCCCACTTTGCTGTTCTTCTTATCGTACCTCTATTATAGAGAATTTCCCTAATTGGAAGCGAGAAAATCACCTTGATTCTGTGAGCTGAAAGTAGTGTACGAGCTTACGAGAGGCCATTAGGATGGTGTATAGCAATTTCTGAGCCTATGGATATGAGCCTTCACATCGTGCAGAACCTCACTGACGTAATACACTGGTCGTTGGAGACCTTCCCGCTCGACGACTAGGACCATGCTTGCGACATGTGGTATTGAGGCA
Source organism: Phragmites australis (assembly GCF_958298935.1). Lineage (NCBI taxonomy): Eukaryota > Viridiplantae > Streptophyta > Magnoliopsida > Poales > Poaceae > Phragmites > Phragmites australis. The sequence continues at coordinate 5,407,835 of NC_084940.1, forward strand.
ACATAGAGAAAACGCTCCTCATCGTGTCGAGGCGCGGTCAGTACGGAAGGGGGGGAGGTACCTTTTGAGCCCTTGGAATGCCGCGTCTACCTCCAGCTTTCTTCAGGAGTTTGAAGAGCGGCAGTCTCTTCTCCCCTAGCCTTGAGATGAACCTGCTCATAGCAGCAATGCATCCTGTTAGTTTCTAAACCTCCTTTAATCAAGTCGGGGATCTCATATGGTCGATGGCCCTAATCTTGTTAGGATTTGCCTCTATCCCTCGATGAGACATGAGGAATCTGAGCTACTTTCCTGATGAAACCCTGAACGTACACTTCTCCGGGTTCAGCTTCATGTGGTGCTTCCAGAGATTGTTGAACGTTTCTTGAAGGTCTGCGACCAGGTCTGTCTTGGTCTAGCTTTTGAAGACCACATCGTCTACATATGCCTCGATGTTTCTTCCAAGCTGTGGTCAAAGAATGAGTTAAATACACCGTTGGTAAGTGGCATCTGCTCTTTTTAAGCTAAAAGGTATTTTTACATAGCAAAAGACACCAAAGGGTGTAACAAAAAGCTGTCTTTTCCTCATCTTCCCTAAACATAATAATCTGATGGTACCCCGATCGAGCATCTAAAAAACATAACAGATCACTGTCGGTCGTTGAGTCAACTAGTTGGTCGATTCGAGGAAGAGGGAAAAGGTCATTTGGGCACGCCTTGTTAAAGTCAGTGAAGTCGATGCACATTCTCCACTCGCCATTGCGCTTCTAGACCATGACTGGATTAGCCAGCCATTCTAGGTACTACACCTCTCGCATGAAGCATGCTTCCAGGAGCTTGTCGATCTCTTAGCGAAACACTTCCTTCCGGTCGGCTGCGAATCAACATGTTTTTTGCTTTACTGATCATGCGTCTGGTTGCACAGACAACTTATGCTCGATCACATCCCTGGGGACTCCGAGCATATCAGACGGACTCCATTAAAAGACGTATGTGTTCGTCCGGAGGAAGGTGATGAGTACGAGTCCCTATTTGGGGTCCAGTGTGGCCCCTATTTGGACTGACTTGGTCAGGTCGGTGTCGTCCAGGCTCACTATCTTGAGCCGATCGTCTGGGCTAGCGATGACATAGACTTTTACTAGTTGCCTGCTGGGTTCAATGATCATGGATTGCGATCTGGGAGTCAGCTCGACCATGTTGACGCTCCTCTTGTCGCAGTGCAGGGCAGTTTTAGCGTTACCAACAATCGTGATGGCCCCTGTTGGCTTAGGGATTTTGATCGCTTGGTATGCGTAGTGGGTGATGGCCATGAATTGGGCCATCGCTGGTCGTCCGAGGATCACGTTATACATGGTCCCGAAGTTGGCCACATCGAATAAGACCCTTTTGGTTATGAAGTTCTTCGACGAGCTGAAGGTAATGGACAACTCGATTTGCCCTAGATGCTTAGCTGAGGAGTCCAGGGTGATCCCGAAGAAGGGTGGAGATGGCCTCAACGAGCTCCTCAGAATCTATAGAGCGTCCAGCGCGTCGACGAAGAGGAGGTTGATTGAGCTCCCCCCATCGATGAGTACCCGGCCTAATCGGATATTCTGCATCGTGGGTTCGACCATGATGGGGTAGCAACCAAGACGTCTGACGCACATGGGGTGGTCGGCCTAGCTGAAAGTAAGCGGGACCTTCGGCCACTTCAGGCGCGAGCTCTGGTCCGATGTGGTCTCCCACACCTCCCGAACCACCGACTTGTATTTCATATTAGAGGAATATGTCATTGCGCCTCCGAAGATGTGGTGGACCATGTGATCGACCTGCTAGTATTCCAATGCTGACTGGGTGGGGGCGGCCCCATCCTCATCATTCTTGTTGTGCTTGTGCTCGCGCTCCCCGAGCTCCTGGTCGATGATGCCTCGAACGACCTTGCACTCGATCAGGTCGTGGGCATCTATATGGTGGATCAGGCATTAGCCTCGACCCATTTTCCCATCTTTCTTCTCAAAGCGCTGACGTGTTAGGCCAGTTTGCTCTACCGCCAAGACCTCGGGAGGTCCGGCCTTACACTTGTTGTTCTTATCCTTCCGGCTGACCCCTTTGGAAGAGGTGGGCTGGTCGGAAGCAGGTCACAGTCTGGCATCGATCTGCTGGTCTCGAACCACGGTGAACTACGCGCACTTGTCTGTGAGCTCAAAGAGCTCGGTTGTGGTTCAGATTACCCAGGTGGCCAGGTTCTCAACCATTTTCTGGTCTTTGACCCCCCACTTGAATGCTATGATCACAGATTCTCCTGTGATCCTTGGAATGGTGTTCCGACATTCGGTGAAACGTTGAATGAAGTCTCGCAGTGACTCTCCTTGTCATTGTCGAACCTGATATAGGTCATCCTCGACCCCTGATCGAGCATAGGTCCCCTAAAGTTAACGACGAACTGGTCGCACAGATCCTCCCTGGAGTGAACCGACCCGTGAGGGAGGTTCATCAGCCAGGACCGGTGGAACCGGCCAAGATGGTAGGGAAGTAGTTGGCCATGACCTTCCCATGGCCTCTCTCAGCCTACACCATGTTGGTATAGATTTGCAGAAACTTCTCTAGGTTGGTCGAGTCGTCATACTTCTCGGCTAGGACTGGCCGGAACTTGTCCGGCCAGCGCACCTCCCGTAACCGGGAGGATAGGGTGTTGCACCCTGTCCCATAACGTGGAGCCACTTGTTGTTGGCCGGTGGCACACGCCCGAGGGGAGAGATGACAGTCTCGGGGTCCTAGAAATAGGGTGGAGCCGTTCGATGCCACCTTGTAGGGGGAAGGCATGTGGCAGGTCTGCTTGCCCCCTTCCTGCTCCCGCCTAGCCCAATCATCCTGCTTTTTAGTGGCCACCTGGCTCTGTATCACACCACAGAGGTCACGTTAGCATAGAGAATTGTGCAGGTTGGAAGGTTGGCTATCCCGACGTGGCGGTGGTCCACGAATACCCCCTGTGATTGAGGGAGCACGTGACTTATTCTACCGCGGGCCCTGCCGTGACCCTCATCGGCCTTTGCGGTGGCCACGATGCATGTTGACACGGTCTGGTGTCGGGGGGTCTTGACTAGGAGGGCGAGATCACGCAGCCACGGTGCCACGGGCGAGCCCTCTAGTATAAGTATTGGTGCATGGCTAAGGAACACTCGCGGGGTCTGTAGGTTCTATACCGGTGTCATGGTCTTGTAGTCGAGACACTGGGCGCAGAGTGGTGATAAGTCACAAGGGGGAGCTCTCAAAGCTTAAGCGGCACGATGGCCTAGGCGATTATGCCGCCGTAGACTGTGCCCTGTGCAGGGGCTCCTCGGGATGGCGCTGGGGATGCAGGACTGTCTGACGCTAGATTGGTTTTCCTCTTGGAGTATAGCCGGAGGTTCACCACCGGAGCTTGGGACTTGAGGGCCTCCTGTGTGCCCCTTGTTGCATGGTCCACCATGTAGACCTCGTGTTGGGTCTCAGAGCTCCTAGACTCCTTCTCGGTGTCTCATGCCTAGAGCACACCAGGTTCATCCGGGTGGTACCCCATGACGAATACCTTGTGGCGGCCAGAGTCCTCGGAATGGGACTCAGCGGTTGGCGTGGATCTATCCATGGGTAACCTGATCAAGCTTTTCAAACTTGATGAAACGACAAAAACACCCCCCACTTGGTGCGCCAAATATCAAGGGTTAGTCCCTAACAATGATTTTGGGTATGCTGGACAGCGGGTGCGTGAAAGGCGTTTCAAGAATCAGTGTGTGCGTGTATAATGGACTCAGGGACACATGGAGTTATACAGGTTTAGACCTCCTGGATGATAATAGCTCTACGTCCTGTGTGTTGTGTTATGGAGGATCTCAATTGGTTATAGAGGTAGTTCTAGCTGGCTGCCAGACTTGATCTTCCTTCTTTTACAAACAGTGTCATCATCCCTTTATATAGTAGGGAGAAGAAGAACTTACATGTGAGTCCAAATAGAATACCCTGCTCATCTTAATATCTAACCCGAGCCATCATTACAGAGGATCATCCCCAACCACTTGCTTGATCGGCATGCTGACAACGTACCGTCCACCGTGCGGCACCACGTCGACCTACAAAAGTCCCACTCCGTAGCATTTAATGCTATGAGACAGGACAAGGTCTCTCTATGTCATCCATGACTTCGCCCATTGAAGTTGGCACCTGAGAAAGGAAAACACTTGAGTGGATGTCAATAAATACGATTAGATAGGTAGCGTCAGATCCGACCTTGCGACCAGTGAGGTCGGTCGCGGGTTTATATGATGGTGCAGGGAGACTGGTCGTGTATGCCTCGTATTGGTCGTGGGAAACATACCCTGGTCGCGCGATCGACCAGTTTTAGGAAATATATGCCTCTGGTCGTTATATCCCTTTTGGGGGCTGTTTTTCAGGGTACCCCTTTACTCAATACACTGACATGTATCTTGTATAATCATCAACAGTAATAAGATAATATAGATTACCACCCAGACTTTTATAGATGGTTGGTCCGAGGAGGTCTATGTGTAGTAGCTCCAAGGGTCTTGATGTAGATAGTATTACCTTGTATGGATGCGAGCTTGCAACTTACTTTCCCACTTAATAAGGGCTACACAACTTGTCCTTCTCGAATATCACATCCTTTAAACCAACCACCGATCCATTCTTGAATGTCTTCTTGAGTTGGCTTATTCCAATGTGTGCAAGTTGATGATGCCAAAGACAATCCAAGGATATCTTGTGAAGAGGCACGTTGTCAAGCTAGCTTCATTAGATAAAAAATCCATAAGGTATATATGCCTATGTCTAAAGCCTTTAAAGATTAGATCATTATGTTTCTTGCTAGTAATGACAATATCAATATCGCTAAATAGATATACGAAACCTAAGTCGCATAGTTGAGCTACGGAAAGTAAATTGAAACTAAGAGACTTAACTAAAAGTACATTACAGATAGAGAGATCATTGGAAATGACCACCTTACCCAAATCTACCACATTTACTTTTGAATTATCACCAAAGGTGACCTTATCATGCTTGCTCACTTCATCTTCTAGTGAGGTGAATATCTTTACATTACCGATTATATATTGTGTACATCCACTATCACCAAAGGTGAACAAAGAACAGGAGCATGACGCGGGTGTGAGCGAAGGCGGCAGCGAGCTCCCACATCTCTGTGAATTCTGTGCGGGGAGTGTCAGGCAAACCCAAGTGCAGTAAGGCAAGCAACTAAGCATATTGCACCTTTGTTTCAATTGGATGAAATCTAAAATTGATGAACTATGCTTATGCATGTTTGTATGTGTCGAGTTAAGATCAAGTACAAATGGATAGATCCTATGTTGAATGCATTACTTCTATCTTGATCTGTTGTTCATCCTTTCCTTGTCACCTTGAGTATGTTTCTGATGTCTAGATTACAAGTTAATTTGAAATGCTTAGCAATGCATAGATCATTCGGTAGAAGTCGAGCGGTGAATTGTTTCATCGTTCACGAGCATAGGTGATATTTACTTTCATAATGATCACAATGTTGGATATGTGTTGATGATGATTGGATGAGTGATGAGTATGAGACGAGATGTGGGCGGTGCTACAGGTGTTATCTGCTCCAAAGGAAAGTTCTGGGGTAGGCCGGGAGAGGACCCCGGACACCGTAGGCCGCTTACGTCGTTGAAGCACCGATCGTCAGTGTAGTCAGCTTTAGCACTTACCTTACTCACAATATGCCGATCTAATGGTAAGGCGAGACGAATACCTCTGTAATTGTGATCATTTGGGTGTGAACACCGACAGTATGAGCGGGCGAGCTTGTAAGATGTGCTAGTTTGTTCTAGGAGTAGTTGTAGTACCTTCGCACTGAGCGATGTATGATCCAAAAGGTTGGGATTTATTAGGAAAGGTTGACATGAGTACCCCCTTGTATGGACCTGTGTGGTCATACAAGCCGTATAGTCCTCAAGTTGTGTGGGTCCAGGAGTATCCCCTGCAGGGTGTAAAAATATTTTGAAATGTCACGCTCTCGATCATGAGTATGCTTCTGTCCATCTGCATCGGTCGTAGAGTTTTCGCTTGTGGTTGATGGTTGAATATGTGGGAGATGGTTGAGTTGGTGTTTGTTACATATATGTTCAATGGTTCCAGTTATTTATGTTCAGTTGGTTATGGCCAGGTAGAATTATATTGTTGTTGGTTAAGTTAGTTGCTCACATCTATGTGTCTAAGTTGTTTACTGCTTATGTTTAACTTAACCATGTGATTTTTCCTTATTAATGGCTCAAAGCATAATCTTTGGAGTCGAGCTATGTATATGTGTTCTCTATTATTTAAGTCTTACGAGTACCTTCATACTCATGCATGCGTTTTCAGTGCTGCCGGTAAGGAAGGGCCGGTGTTTAGCTACTTCATGCCTGCTGATCAGGGTGGCAGGCAAGAGTAGTTTATCCTACTCTTAGAGGTCGTGCTTTTGAGATGGAGCCTAAGAGTATGTGGCTCCACTCTTTTTTGTTGTATAGGTTTATGTTTCTGCTGTGTAGATGTTGTCTTTTGGTTGTAAATTAGTGTCAATGCTTACATGGCTAAAGATTTGTAATATAAATGTTAATTAATCGCTCTTTATTAAGCTATGTTGTGATGTGTTATGTTGGAAAGATATGTGTTCTGATCTTGTGCATAAAACACGTGTCGGGACTACCAGGATAGTATTCTGGTTAATCATTAAAGTTGCAATTATGAATAATGGTCATCCTGTTGATTAATTAGAATTCTATTTGGACGGTTCCTCTCAACCTTCCAATAGGCAAAGTTTTTTTTCTTGAATTTTGGCACGCTATCATCATTCCCTAGGGTCATTGCTCTACGATTTTAAGTCTATAAAGAGCACGAGGCTCTGATACCAATTGAAATAATCTTATAAAATTTTAACTTCTATCAATTCCTAGAACAAATAGCAACCTTAACCTAGATGAAGAAAAATCAATTACTCGAGCAAGCAAGCTAGAACGAATCAAACAAATATGCAAGCAAAAAATTCAAAACTAAATGCGGAATTGAAACTTGCATAAAAAGTAAATACTTTAAGTAAATTACGGTAAAGTAAATAAGTAGGAAAGAAAGTCACCAATTTTTTTCTCAATGTATTGAAGAGTTGGTACTCTCCCCTAATACTTGTTGGAGCATCTACACAAGGATATCGCTCCTCCTTGAGCCACTAAGACTCAAGTGCTTGCTAGCGATTGTCACTTTTTAAGAACAATTTTTCTGAGTCTCATCCAATTTTTCTGAGTCTCATCTAATTTAATCAACTTTGAGCTCTAACTTCTTGAATTCTTACACACGGGCTTCTTTGAGCTACCTAGTGCTAGAATTTCACAAATGTGCATCCAGCTAAGTTTAGACTCAACTAGATCAAAATAGAACATTTAGCCCTCTTTATAGTACGGTCAAAAGACAAAAAATAGAACATATAACTACTCTAAGTGTCATTCATCACCTTGTGACACTTAGGACTAGAAAATCCTAAATCTTGATGCAAAATATGATCATCCAATAGAATTTCATAAAGTACCAAGAATACTCATATGATCATTGTGAACTTAGTTTTTTATTCTCTTTATAGTACGGTCAAAAGATAAAAAAAAGAAATATATAACCACTCTAAATGTATTTCATCACCTTGTGATACTTAGGAATAAAAGATCCTTAATCTGAATGCAAATATACTTTGATTGCACAATAGAATTCTATAAAGCACCAAAAATACCTATATAATCATTGTAAACTTAGTTTTTTAATTTCCTACAAAATATACACATTAGTCATAATCTCTAAATAAACACACAAGGGCAAGTCATTGAAACAAACAACAGTACACTATGACGGTCGCATGTTGAGACGTATGAACGAGGATCCCTTGACATCACGCGTCGACGTTAATATATAAGACTGAAGCCCTACATTATCAACGAAGTCACTGTAACATTGACGTCAGGAATCCGTATCCACGACTTTTGCCATGCGATAATAAATACGAGGCCTCACCAACGCCGTGCCTGTATGCGCACCACGCACCGCCCGTGAGACGTAGTCCGAGAAATTACTCCTCGAACATAAAAGGTTCACCAGCAACGCTCTGCCATACTAGAGTCCGCCGGCCAAGAAACCCAGCCCCATTCCGGGCACACGCCACCACTGGAAAATCCAGGCCTGCGCACACGAAATTGCCCAGGAAACCCGTCCCGCGCCCCAACGGCAACGGCGAGGGCAGGAACCGTCGCGTCGCGTGATTTCCCCGCAGCAGATCGCCCGTCCGACACCATCACGCCGCCCGTACGCTGCAAGCGCACGCGGCGCCCCTTCTACAGAGAGAGAGAGAGAGAGAGAGAGAGCCGTGTCTTCTTATCCCGTGCTCCCCACCCCGATCCGACGACGACGCCCGCGACACGAGTCCAAGAGAGCCAGCCCCACGTCACTTGCGTTCACCGTCCTCCTCCTCCTCAACCTCCCTTTTCCTCCCCTCCTCGAGCCCCTCCCCTCGTTCCCAATCCCATCTCGCACCACCAACCTTCTCGATCCAGCCAGCATCCGCAGTTCCGCACACCCACATGACCCGCAAGAGGCGCAAGCACGCCGCCGCCTAGGGTTCTGATCCCCGCGCATGGAGTCGCTGCCGCGGAAGCGCAAGGGCGCGCGTGGCGCGTGCTCCCTGGCCGGATCCCTCCACGACGCGCCCGCTGCCCGCAAGCGCACCTGCCGGGAGCCCAAGCAACGCCCCGAGAAGAAGAGGCCGCCCTCCGCGGGCGGCGATGCCGTTGGCGACGCCTCCTCCGCCCGAGGCGGCGTGGTGATGACGGCGCCCCCCGCGAGCGGGCGGGCGGCGCCGGACAGCCCCGGGCGCGGACTGAAGCGGAAGCTGGGCTGCATCGAGTCGGCCACGCGGATGGGGAGGAAGAAGCGGCTCGAGAGCGAGTACGAGCTCGGCGGCGAGATCGGCCAGGGCAAGTTCGGCTCCGTCCGGATCTGCCGCGCCAAGGCCGGCGGCGAGGAGTTCGCCTGCAAGGCGCTGCCCAAGAACGGCGAGGAGACGGTCCACCGCGAGGTGGAGATCATGCAGCACCTCTCGGGCCACCCCGGCGTCGTCACGCTCAAGACCGTCTTCGAGGACGCCGACAAGTTTTACCTCGTCATGGAGCTCTGCGGCGGGGGGAGGCTGCTCGACGAGGTCGCCAGGGAGGGGAAGTTCTCCGAGCAGCGCGCCGCCATTGTGATCAAGGATCTCATGGCCGTGCTCAAGTACTGCCACGAGATGGGCGTTGTGCACAGGGACATTAAGCCGGAGAATATTTTGCTCACCAAGGCCGGGAAGGTGAAGCTGGCCGACTTCGGACTCGCTGCACGGGTTACTAATGGTAAACGTTCATGCAATATTTCTAGCGTTTAGTTGGAAGATCAAGGAGATAAGATGGGTTTCTTGAAAATACATCGTGTTTACACCAAATTCCAACAATTTAGTGAGAAATAGGAATTTAAAAGTAGTAGAAGGTCAATCATAGGCGGTTCTGTCATCTTTAAATAATAGTGTGGTGTTACTGAGATTAAAATTTATGGCTGTGCATAGCTGCACTGCGTCTAATATTTCAGCATTGTTTCCATGTTACTCGGATTAATTGTTGGGTGCCTAGGTCTTAATTTTCCAGAATTCCAGCTATACAAACGCATCCATGTTTTACCATGACTGCTAGCATTTTTGCAGGTTGCCCATATATGTGGTCTTGAGTATCAGCCTATGTGATGTAAATGAGTTGGGAGTCAACTAATTCGTAGTCTTATGGTCTAGAACTTAAGTGAGCCATGCTAGTTCAGGTCTTCCTGGCTTGGTCGTGTAATAAGCAAATGAGGCTAACTCAACCTTACTTCAAGCTATGATCTCTCTTATCTCTGGAGTCCTCCTTAAGTTGGTGACAGTCGGTGTCTGATCTGTTTTGTGTCACTTCTGAGTTGGAACTGACAATTGTTATGATGTTTTGTGTGGCATCCCATTACTCCATAAGAAGAAATGCTCTTTGGAAATACTTGATCAGAGAAATGAGTGCAAGCTGTGTTTTTGGAGTCATGAGTTCATAGCAAGTGTTCATTTGCGTGTCATCTCCTTTTGCTAGGTATGATAAGAGAATGGAAACCTGGTGCTAGGTGATTCCTCATACTGAGTTTTTGTTTCTTTGCATGGAATTTCAAATTTAAGAACTTACATCGATGCACAAGATAATGGTTTGACTGTCGACATAGCTTCCTGAGTATTTTAGATTGTTTCATGTTGTGACTGCTCATGGTATTGATTGTATATGCACTCAAATTGAGTAAGAGGTTAAGTGGACTTTGCTCTCTTGGGCCACTTGCTCCGGTAGTCTAAATAATATATTGACGCCCCAATGTGCTAAGAGCATAAGTGGACTTTGTTAGCTTGGGTCACTTGGTCTGATTATGTGACGAACAAATGAGATTAGCTCAATGTTACTTCAAGATATCAGCTCCATCTTCTGTCTAGTCCTTGTTTAGTTGCCAAGTATTGATGTTTAGGTTGCTCGCTATCCTGTTTAAGTTGGTGCAGTGATGCATACTGATATTATCTGCTGTGCTTTTGGAGTCATGAACTGGTAGCAGGTGGGCATTAGTGTGTCATTCATGTGTTTTACATCCATGTTTTTGTGATCGTGGTAGTAGAATCTGTGTTTTTGCGTTAGACATTATTCTGTCTATACATGTTGTACACTATCTAATGTTTGGTGCATCATTGAACAGGTCAGAAATTGTCTGGCGTTGCTGGGAGCCCAGCATATGTGGCACCTGAAGTTCTTTCAGGAAGCTATTCTGAGAAAGTAGATATATGGGGTGCTGGTGTGCTACTTCATGTACTATTGCTTGGTTCACTTCCATTTCAAGGAGGTTCTCTGGATGCTGTCTTTGAGGCTATAAAGACAGTTGAACTTGATTTCAACAGTGGTCCATGGGAATCAATATCAGGTCTTGGACGGGATCTTATTGGCCAAATGTTGAATAGAGATGTCTCCTCTAGAATTACCGCTGATGAAGTTCTTAGTGAGTTCAAACTTAAAAGATTTTCTCATCTAGCATTACTTTCTATGTTGAGAATGCCTTTAGTTATTGATGCTTATTTCAGGTCACCCATGGGTCTTGTTTTACACGGAATGTCCCCTGAAGGCTGTAGCTGCTAATTTGTGTATCACTAACAAGATTGTAGCACCCAGAATTCCATGGGACAGAATTAGGTCAGAATGTGATTCATCATCTTCAGATTCATCAAGCCAAAGGTCAGAGGATCAGGACGAATGTGGTATAGTTGACGCACTGACCGCAGCGATAACTCGTGTTAGGATATCAGAGCCAAAGAGGAGTCGGCTGTGTAGCCCTGCCATTACCATTCAGCAGGAATGCTCTTCAAACTTGAAGAGTAACCTGTGTACGGCGTTCTGACCTGACCCAGTGTACAGCTCCAGATTGGAATGGTGTCCATTTTTCTCACCTGAAGGTTGGCCTGATTTACGATGGCCCAACTGATTTGTTGGTGTCTCGGAGCTGAGGATAATAGCTCGAGTTTTCATCAAAGCAAACAAGCGTTTGATATGGTGTAGGGTTTTCTTCGGTGATGCTGATAAACCCGACAGTAGTAGTTGCTGTAAATTCTGTACATAGCATGATCCCCGTAGCTGCCTGGGTTGCTAATTTATGTCGTGACTAGTGGTGACTATTTCAAGTAATGTTTATATTCCTGTTGTGTGCGATCTGCCTTCATGTGTCATTACTTATCTCTTGCAAATGTTTAGCGTGATGATTTCTTGGCATGCTTTATCATTGGCCACCCAATGCACCTTAATTTCTCTTCAGTTGTTAGATAGTAATAGGTAGCCAGAACGAAGGTATAGAGAAGTACAATTGACGTTCCGTCAACTGAACTATCTGTCACTATAATACTATCTGTACTGTACTCAACCTGATGACCACTGCTACTGTGTTGACCCATTCTATTTTTATTTATTTTTTTAACTGAAGCGTCGCCTTTAGCTCGCGGCAAGCAACAGCAAATGGGTACTCCGTGCAATACTGAAAGACCACTTGTTTCCGATTATAATTTTCCGATTCTCCCCTGTAGACGTAGGTAGGACAGATGCTGCAGCGGACTACTGCTGTAGACGGAAGATTAACATGCAAATTCGATTTGTTTTGAGTTCGAAATAGACCAATAGTGTGCTTGAGGCAGTAGTAGATGGTGTCGTCTTAGAAAAAAATGCATTAGAGCATGTACATCTTGCGGTGCTAAGGAGAAACCAAAGGAGAGAAAAATGAGTGCCAAGGAGAAACCAAAGGAGAGAAAAATGAATTAGCACTTGCGTTAAGGATGTAGCCACATGTGCTAAGGTCGGAATGCATAGCACCGGAGCGAAGTTTGCTAACATCTTTTTAATAACAAAATAATTATTTTAAATTATCTTAGCACCTGTAAAAATGTGCTAAGGGATAAAGTAGAAAGTGCTAAGAGAGAGACAATGCTACGTAACTACTTAATATCCAACTCAAAGGGTAACGGATGTATATGGCTCAGCTTGGATCTACTGCCGTATCATAGTGCTGCGTTTTGCTTTGTTTCTACTTCATATCATAGCGGGTACCATAGATAGCCCAGTCTGACTTAAGGTAAACCAACTCAAGTTTCGTACTCTCTCCGTTTCTTTCTACAAGGCACCCACGCATTTCTAGATTCAAGCTTTTAAATCTTTGACAAACGATTAGTCTAAGAATATGGAGGCTTTGAGATATAAATATGATATCGTTGGATTCGTATTTGGAAGTATTTTACTATGAATATGATTTTATTGCTATCAATATATGATAAGCGAAATTAAAAGTCAAAATTCAGTTTTGAAGACCGTGCTAAGTTAAACCGCGTCATATTTTTTGAATTGGAGGGAGTATTTCAGATTACCGATGCGGAATCTCTAGTGCCGGGGATGACTGCATTTTATACGATGAGTGCACAGATATCATGGTCAACTGGTTTCCATATTTTGCGGCTGGAGGCACCGTAGGTCGTAGCGTTAGTATACCGAAACCTCTTTAGGACACGGTACATATTCATCCATGCGTGAAGTGAAAACTCTCTCGCCCAAACACTCTAGAACAGCTAACCATGACGAAGAAGACCACCAACCTGAGCCATCTCAAGACTGCGCTCTGCCTCCTCCCTCCTCTCCTGCTCGCTGTCTTCTTCTGCATCCACTTCCAAACACAGTTCAGCCTCTTCTCCCCCGTCTGCCGGTGCGCCAGTCAGCCTGCCGCCACCGTCGACGACCACGTCGACCGCCTGCGGGCGTCGGCCACCTTCCTCCCGCTCAAGGACACGCGCCAGGGCGCCGAAACATGGTTCATCAGCACCCTCAACGCCACTGCCGAGCCGGTGGGCGAGGCCAGGAACCTGGTCTTCCCGTCCGAGAAGTCCTCCGGCCGCCTCCTCTGCCTGGCTGCGCCTTCACGGCACGACGGCGCCAAGAACGCCTACGCACTCGCGTGGCGCGACGCGCTCCCCCACGGCGTGGCTTTACTGCCCGGGCTCACTTTCGTGTCCGAGACGGCCTACGACCACAGCAACATCTGGCATGGGCTGACGTCGATCGTCCCGTTCGCGTCGTGGCACGAGAGGAGCGGGTGCAGGGCGCGGCCGGCGAGGTGGGCGCTGTTCCACCAGGGCGAGGTGAGGACGGAGATGAGCAGGTGGCTGGCGACGCTGGTCGAGGCGACGACGGGCGTGGAGGTGGTCATCGAAACGTTTGACCGGCCCAGCACTGTGTGCTTCGAGGAAGCGGTGGTGTTCAGGGCGAACGTAGCAGGCATGAACAGTGAGCGGATGCTCCGAGCGGCCGACTTCATGCGGTGCAAGGCCCGGGCTTACTGCGGCGTGGACGTGCGGGAAGCTGGAAGCGCTGACCCGTCGGCCTTGCGCGTCACGCTTCTGTTCCGCACGGGGGCGCGGGCGTTCAAGGACGAGGCGGCCGTCACGCGCGTGTTCGAGAAGGAGTGCGCGCGCGTGGCGGGGTGCGCCGTCGCCGCCGCGCACGTGAAAAACTTGACGTTCTGTGAACAGGTCTGCCCCCAGTCCCGTGCAAAAGCGTGTGTGCGTGCATGGCACGAAGGTTCGCAAGCAGATCTCGAAATTTTTCTGTCTGTCTGCTGTCATGGTAGGTGAAGCTGCTGAGCGCGACGGACGTGCTGATCTCGGCGCACGGGGCGCAGATGACGAACATGCTGTTCATGGAAAGGAACAGCAGCGTCATGGAGTTCTACCCTCTGGGGTGGAAGCAGAGAGCGGGGGGCGGGCAGTACGTGTACCGCTGGATGACGAGCTGGACCGGGATGCGGCACGAGGGCTCGTGGTGGGAACCCGACGGCGAACCGTGCCCCAACAACCCCGACATCCTCGACTGTTGGAAGGACAGGAAGATCGGGCACAACGAGACCTACTTCGCGCAGTGGGCGGCCAGAGTCTTCGCCGCGGCCAAGGATCGCAAGAAGGGCAGTGCCGGCGAGGCGTTGGCGGAAGAGCGGCGGCGACAAGCGACGATCTGCAAATGCATTTAGTATTTGCATTTAGTTGCGCTCCTTGCTCTGGTCAAGCTAGAGAACCTCGTGTAGTTTATGACACACGTCATTTTCTTTCCTTACATGATTTCTTTGAACATATGCATAAGTTACCGAGTATATGGTAACACCATGAGTCACCCCATTAGTTGGGTCTAATCCTCAAATGTACTAGACTAGGTCCTCAAATTGATAGCGTACAATTTCAAATGATGCTACCTTAGAACGTGTATTTATAGATAGATTTTAAATTTTATCATAGATAGTTATATGTTCTATCTCTTTAAAAATGTATGTGATATCAAGTTTGTTACAGACGGTTTTAAAACTATCTGTAATACACTTATAAACAAACGGATTTTATAAATAACCGTATGTGCATAGTAAGAGTCACATATAGGATTTGTTTAAATCTATCCGTGCTTACTAAGAGTCACATACGGTGTTTGTTTAAACTCGTCTATGATAATTGTCACAAACATATTTTTTTAAAATCATATGTGTCTCCCTTTCCCGTATATGCAAATTTGCTTCTTGTCTGGAAAAGAATAACACAAATACATACTTTATGATTCTCAAATTAAATACATTAACATATTATTTAAAACATCGATCACATATTATTCATAATATGGATCATACATTATTCAGAATATAAAACACATGCATTTACATATATGTCACAAAGGTTAAGAGCATCACACAAATGCAAATCACACATTATTCAGAACACATAAAACTAGCTAACTATACATTATTGGTCGATCGACACCGTATTACAAAAGAATGAAATGATTGACATCATGACGACGCCGTCTTCCACAAAGACAAAAAGTGATGGACAAACTTGGGTCAATCGATGCCGTCTTTCAAAAAGATGAGATGGCATCATCATCTCATCCTCCTACGATTCAGCACAATGTCAATCCAAAATATCATCTTCAATAGGAGTTTGTAGTCATTCAGATCTGGCTGCACCTTGACTATCTTATGCATTAGCCAGAACCAGAGTGTGTCGTTGCCAAATTGTTAGTCATGGTTCAACAATAAATAGACATTCAAGCATGTCTTACAGTTGACAAAAATATCTCTATTCTGATGAACAATAATAGAAAAATTTCCATCTGGTAGAATAGAATGGAAAACACGGTTGACAGCATACACATGGTAGATGGAGGGAGCCTTCACAACAGCGAAGAAGATGAATTCCACCAGGCCGAAGTCAATGCGAAGCATCCGCACCGTCAAAGCTATCATGAGGATAACCCTATCTTGCCATCTCCTGATTATCGTGAATTGTGTCATTACAAATTTACGACAAAAACAAGTTTGTGTCATTGCACAGATTGAAGCAATGAAAACCTAACAAACTCTAACTAAACTGCGAATGAAACTATATGATACTCACCTCGGTGCAATGAAAGAGATTTGGTCCCCACCGAGATCTCGCTTCTCCGACATTGATGGTGAGTGGGGACATATAACACTCCTCGCTCCTCAGTGCAATAAAACACTTAGATATGACGAGTGAGGATTAAGAACACTCATCATCACTTTATATTGAGAGGAGACAAGGAATTGTGTGTGTGAGAAGCCAAAAGAGATTGGGAAGATGAGCGGTTTGTGTGTGTTGGAAATCAAAAGAGAAAGAGGAGACGGACAATCAAATTTGAAAATATTCACGGGTCTTTAAATACAGATAGATATTTATAAAATCCATCTATGTCTACTAAATAGACATATGCAAATCTTACAGAAAACTGTCTGTAACAACATTCCAGATGAATTTTTCTAAAAACCGTCTGTGATTTCATTCACACCTAGATGACTGACTTGTTACAGACATGTCTGTCTTAGCAACCGTCTGAGGATATTTAATCCGTGATATGTCTAAAAAATCATCTGTGATATACCATCTGCTTTCAATGATTATGTGATAGAGCATAGCTTTTTAATTAGAAATCCGATTAACAATCTGTTTGAACCAATTTGCTCCCAACAAAGCAAGCAATAAAGGAGGGCAAACTTGGATATGTCTCGACTTGATGATATACGTTATGAATTTTGAATCAGTTTAAGAGAAGTCCAAGTTTAATTATAAATTATTTCACGTTGTTTTATAAAAATAAACCCGGACCGGGTTACTTTGTAAGAGCCCGAAATGGTGGTCTACTGGGATCATGGGATCATTTGAGTTAATTATAAAATATAAACAAACAAAATCCATATGAATAGACTTGAGTCGACTTAATTACTAGGACGCACACTGTCGAACAAGGTATATTTAGCAACTATCAACTTAACCATGGCCCAATAAGGACGTAAATACTCGAATCGGGGAAATTTAGCAACATTAAACTTATGGTGACAACTGACTAACTAATTTTAATTAGCCAATTTATATAAGGGCCCAAAAGTTTGGTCTACTGATATCATAGTTTGGAGCTAAAAATATAAGCAAACAAGATATGGATTATGCCATGTAGACTTTAATGCAGGAGTAATGTGAGTAGAAACATTAGGGGAAAATCAATTAAAAATAGAGAAAGCATATGAAACCAGTTACACGATATAGAAATCCTATGAAAGGTGTGCACTTGTGTAGCCACGCACAGCTAAAAAAAAACCCTTAAGTTCAAAATAAAAACACTATAGCCATTCTTTAAAAAAACATAAATAAATCTTGTGATTCTCGATAATAAAAAATGTATGAAACACTAGTCTATCTACTATATTATTATTTGAAGGGAAAAGGAGTCACCATGTTCGCTATCAATGTTACAAAATTACCACATTAATCAGAAAAATGAAAAGAATCTAGACCATGTATTGTTATAAGCATCTAACATCTAGATTAAACCAAATAACACATATCAAATACGATTAATAAATAGTAAAATTTAGAAACTAAAGAGTTCATATCAAATATGATTAATAAATACTTAAATTCGGAATTAAAAATTATGAAAAATTAGCATTTTGATTTCATACAGATTGGGAAGCAAAATATCTAAATAAGAGTACAAATAAAATATAATAATTAATAATTAAAATTGAGGTTAGAATAGAAAAAATAAGGATTCATATCAAATATAGTCTTATAAAAATCAAATATATAAACAAAGAGTCCATGTAAAACACAATTAATCAATAACTAAAATTCATAATAAAAATAAAATAAAAAGTCAAAAATCTTACTAAGATAATAGATTAAGAAACACCGTATTTCTCAAGGTCATCACATCAAGCAGACAGCAGGTAAGGCACATCACGTAGGTAAGGCAAATCTATTTTTATTTTACTTAGGCTGCCTACACCTGACATATAATTTTAACACTTGATCAAAATGTATACGAATCAAACCAATATATATATATATATATATATATATATATATATATATGTATATATATATATATGTATATATATATATATGTATATATATATATATATGTATATATATATATATGTATATATATATATCTATGTATGTATGTATGTATGTATGTATGTATGTATAACATAATTTTTATTTCTTATTCTAATTTTATGTGTTTTGTAACTAAATAACAATAACCTCATAAAAAATTAAAGAGACTAATTTTTAATCAAATATTATCTGACAGAATATTACAGTGAGACTAGTCACGCTATTAGCGAGGGTCACCCTGCTAGTTATGAAAATGCATGGGTCATTGAGCACCTAGAAAAATCTTGAAATAGAAAATAACAAAACAAAGGAATTTCAGTGGTCCTTGAATTAGAATAAGCACAGAGAAAAATAAAATTCTAAAAACAGAACGACTTATACCTATTTTATGCTATAGTATAACCCTATGTATTAATTAGACCTGTTACAGTTGCATAGTGTACAGCCATGCATATCTTTTATATAGAATTAGGATTGTAATCTCACCTTTAGTCATCATAGAAAGTAGAATTGAATAAACAAACGCGAATACTCTAATTCTAGCTGTTCAATTGCGTGAGCTATTCGGTTAGTGTTGATGATTATTTTTTGTGCGATCCGCCTTTATGTGTCATTTCTTATCTCTTCCAATAGTCTAGTGGGATGATTATTCGATCGGCATGCTCCATGATTGGCCATACATGGCACCTTCATTTCTATCTCTCTGGTACATATTTTTTTCTTCACGAATGAGATCCACACCCTCAGTTTCAGAGAGCTGAGACGCCTCGAGGGGTGAGCGATGCCCACCAGAAACAAGGACGCGCCACAAAGGGGCAGCACCTCCGCATGCAAACGCCGGGATTCGAACCCATGGCAACAGGCAAGGCTCCACCGAGCCTTATTGCTGGGCTAAGAGCATCTCCGGTACATGTTTGATATATACTCTCGATGTTCATATTGTTCTGATGGATGATATAGCGAAGCACTCTGAATGTGTACTTAACTTGATAGTGCTACTATCTGCAGGTGGACTCACTCTATATAGTAGTTGCAGATCTTAGTCCACTGACTTAGGTGCCAATTTGGATACTAACATAATCCAAATGGGTTTAAATTTGTCTAAAAAAATTCGAATTAGAGCGTCGCCTTTAGCTTACAGCATGCAAAAGCAGATAGGAGTAAAAAATACTGCAGGCTTAATTAGAACACTGACAGTATTATTTCATATTTTCATCCCATCTAGCCGAGTCAAACACTTGTCCTCGAAGGAAATTTACCCCATTCTCCCCTGTAAACGTAGGGTTGATATGCAAGGTTGCAGTGGACTTTGTGAACGGAGGATTACGCAGCACTCGTTTTGAGTTTGATATCGCCTGATTAGGCAGCACTCGTTTTGAGTTTGATATCGCCTGATTAGGCAGCACTCGTTTTCGTAATTTCGAATCCGTATTTTGCAAGCATTTTATAGCATGACCGCACAGATATCAAGACCAACTTGTCCATTTTTTGCGGTTGGAAGCACCCAAAAATGCATGTTGTGCCTTGTCGTTACTAGTAGTACATCTCAACAGCTGGTGCGTACAGGATAGCAGCTGGTAGGTCAACGGGTGATCTCCTCGATCTGCACATCAGTACATATTCATCGATCCATGCATGAGCGTCGTTGTGTGCAAACCCTCTCGCCCACACACCATGAAACAGCTCGCCATGAAGAAGAAGACCACCACTAACGTGAGCCATCTCAGGTGCGCGCTCAGCCTCCTCCCTCCTCTCCTGCTCGCTGTCATCGTCTACCTCCAGTTCCAAACCCTCGGCCTCTTCTCCTCGATTTCCCGAATCGTTAGTCAGCCTGCTGCCGTCGACGACTTCATCGGCCGCCTCCGCGCGTCGGCCACCTTCCTCCCGCTCAAGGACACGCGCGAGCGCTCCCAAACATGGTTCATCAGCACCCTCGACGACGTCTCCGAGCCGGAGGGCGAGGCCAAGAACCTGTTCTTCCCTTCCGCGGCGTCCTACGGCCGGATCCTCTGCTTGGCGGCGCCTTCCCACCACGACGGCACCGAGAACGCCTACGCGCTCGCGTGGCGCGACGCGCTCCCCAACGGCGCTGCGCTCCGGCCCGGGCTCGCGTTCGTGTCCGAGACAGCCTACGACCACAGCAACATTTGGCACGGGCTCACGGCGCTCGTCCCGTTCGCGTCGTGGTACGCCAGGAGCGGTTGCAGGGCGCGGCCGTCGAGATGGGCGCTGTTCCACCACGGCGAGGTGAGGATGGGGATGAGCGGGTGGCTGACGACGCTGGCCGAGGCTGCGACGGGCGTGAACATGACCGTCGAGACGTTTGACACGCCCGGACCGGTGTGCTTCGAGGAGGCGGTGGTGTTCAGGAGGAACCTGGAAGGCCTGAGCAGGGAGCGGCTGCTCGGGGCGTTCGACTTCATGAGGTGCAAGGCCAGGGCTTACTGCGGCGTGGACGTGTCGAAAGCCGGAGGCGGTGCCAGCACGTCGGCCCTGCGCGTCACGCTTCTTTTCCGCTCGGGCGGGAGGGCGTTCAAGGACGAGGCGGCCGTCACGCGCGTGTTCCAGAAGGAGTGCGCGCGCTTGGGCGGGTGCACGGTCGCCACCGCGCACTCGGACAGCATGACGTTCTGTGACCAGGTCAGCCCCAGTCCCGTGCAACTGCGTGCATCCATGCATGCATGCATGCATGCATGGTTGAGGTTGCTGAGTGTGCAAGAGACCAAGTGTGCGTGCGACTTAAATACAGTTTTTTCCCCTCTTTTCTTGGCAGGTGAGGTTGCTGAGCGCGACGGACGTGCTGATCTCAGCGCACGGGGCGCAGATGACGAACTTGCTGTTCATGGATAGGAGCAGCAGCATCATGGAGTTCTACCCCATGGGGTGGAGGCAGAGGGCGGGGGGCGGCCAGTTCGTGTACCGGTGGATGGCGGACCGGGCGGGGATGCAGCACGAGGGCTCGTGGTGGGACCCCAACGGCGAGCCCTGCCCCCGCTCCCCGGACATCCTCAGCTGCTACAAGAACCGGCAGATCGGGCACAACGAGACCTACTTCTCGCAGTGGGCGGCGAGAGTCTTCCCCGCGGCCAAGGAGCGTAAGATGCGTAATGCCGGCGAGGTCTCGGCGGAAGAGCGGCGGCGACAAGCAGCGACCTGCAACTGCAGCTAGCTGGCTGCGTTGCATGTTGTGATCAAGCAGACGTCCGGCCTGTTAATATTGTTCTGTGGAACAGTTTCATATATTTTTCGATCTGACTAAATTGATTTGAAACTACGCCGCAAATGAAGATATTGTTGCAATGTAACAGAACAAATAAGAGAATATAAGATGAGTGACCATATATGGTTAACAATTTGTATGATTTTGACCTGACTTGATTACTACCTTCATCGATCTGATGCAAATCTCCTAGAGCTACCGATCAACCTAAAAACTGAATTTAAACAAAACCAAACCATTTGCGCCATGATATTTAATAATTTGCAAGTCTTGGGTATTGGTGGTTTCATGAATTGCCACCATTCCTCATTGACATGTAGAACCACCTGTGTCCTTGACAACGGTTTAGAATGGCAAAAATTATGAGGGACATGGCGCATATGATTTGATCTGTCAAGCAGGACATATGGTTTCGATAATGTGGCATTGATATGCACCTCCTTCTGTCGAGATCGTAATGTAACATGCATATACACTACCATATAAAAGGTCATCTCTGTGCCCTTTTCTGTAGTGATAAACTTTTGAACCGATAGTGATAAACTTTTCTGTAGCAGCGATATGTGCTATCACATGTTGCATGTGAATAAGCAAACCCAAAAGTCCAAAACCACAACGGTAGCTCTTCTTCCTTGACAAACTCGCCGTGCAGCTACCGTTTGATAAAGCATAATTAACTATATTAAATTCTTTAAAAAATTAAAGTAGTTTAATATACACATTTCGAATTCATATATTTTCAAATAGTTATACAGGGGTAACGGATCCAACGAATCAGTAAGGCAAGGCACAGTACTGAGGATTTCAAAGCATGATCTCTTGTGGTTGCCCCATTAGGAAGTGTGACTCCAATATAGGTAGGTCTATGGCCGCTTATGGGCCATATCCAACTTGCATTCGTGTTCAACGTGATGAGTCAATATTCAGCAAACAAAACGTAGTCTCCTTCCTCCAAGTTTACGGTAGTGTTACTTTGACTCCACAGGTAGCTCCTTTATGTCTGTGAGATAGCTACTAATTTAACCACCAAAGGTCATGTTTGAAACCTGTGATAGTTTTCACATTCCTATGAAAAATGCATTGTTAAAAAAATTCTATGAAATTACTGTATTACTACGTTCCAAACAGGACTTAAGATGTCGATTCTAGGTCCGCTCCGACAATATAGCTCGGCAGTGTGGTTGTCGGGTATTCCAAAATGTATTGAGCACCTACTACTCCAAGATTGTAATGCTACGATTCCTTAATTAATACATGTATACATAGAAAGTTTTTTCCATACTTTTGGGTATACATACTCCTCTCTATTAGATCAACCCCAAAAGTTTATTGGACTTTCTGGGCCCAGAAAAATTGGGCCGTGCACCTGCAATACAAAGTTCAGAAGACATGGGCTCTTCAGGGACGATCCTTCTTCCAGGTTAGGGGATTTCATGGCTACTTTCAACTTGGCTGGCAACAAGGAAATAACACTACCTTTTTTTACTTTTACGACCCTACAAGAAAACAAGTGCATGTGGAGTGACCCATTTCTTCGGAAACCTAGAATAGTGCACTGACCAAGTGTCTCCGTGCATCATCAAGATCACAGCGAGATGAAAAAGCAGGGTGTCGTGCGCTTTGTCTATCACAAAGTGGCGCCACTGTAGCAACCCCATGACTCATTATGCAAACGTTCCGGCAAGTTGCTCCCGGTCTAAACAAACAAGCCCCGAGTGAATGGTCACCAATCAAATTATTGTTGTCGCCTCCAAGAGCAACCTATTGAGTGTCGTCAACAGTGACCTGTCAGATTGGGTTTTTTTCCATCGTTCTATTCTTCCCCTCTCAGCCTCAAGTGTCGACAAATCTTGAGAGAAGTTGCATTATTATCTGTTCTTACATTGCCATAAGATATACTTATCTATAACAGTGGCAGATCCAGGACACCAAGTGGAGACTCTCCCTCTCCCTCTTTCTCCTTTTGTTTTTTTCTTCTTCCTCTTTCATGCTAAAAAATTGAAGAGGGATTGGAGGCTCCTAAGTGCTCCCGATGTAGGAAGCTTGAGCCATCTCCGCCCCGTGTATCTGCTCCTGATCTATGATATTTTACGGCGAGGCCTCTCGAGGTACTCTGGTCATGTTTGGGATACGAGAAATTTTTAGGCCAGCTGAAATTGAACTCTTTGCGTAAAAGGTCTTGCAAAAATATTAACTATAGTGAAATTTCAATTTCTAAGCGAACCCTCAGTATTGGTAGTAGCATATCTCTCTCTTTTGTCACGGTACGAAAGTAGGAGAGCAGAAGTACAGCGGTGCACCGACAGGTCATTATTTACTCGTGCACAAACAGAACCGCAGCAGATTTCAGTGCCCCCGCTCGCTCTGTTCTCGATGCATGGCACAAAGACATCCTACCTTGTCTCCATTCGCTCCTCTTCATCATTGCCATATTTTCTTCCTGCCTCCTCTCTTAGCTATCCACCATACGCATCATGCCTGCTACTAGCTCATGGAAAGTGGCTCCCTCCCTCTCATGAAGAGATGCCATGCCCTGACGCAGCGAGCTTGGAACACTGAAAGCATCATGGATTTGCATTTGCAATTCGATTTGGGCAACTGCTGTGGTGCTGTACTATCAAATGTGTAATGGCCGGTTTCATACTAACCAGCAAACTAGCAAGGTGAGGTGGCGTTGTGCGTGGGAGCAAGAGGGAGCAGTGAACGGGAGAGCGACATGCCCCTGGGACCTGGATCGGGGTTTGTTTGGCTGTGTTCGTTGGTGACTCATGATTAATCAATTGCATGCTTGGCTTCATCGCATCGCGCGCTTCTCAGATATCAGTTGTCACCAACCTATCAGGCGGATAGCAACAAGCTAGGCGCAGGTGCATGCGCCCCTGTCTGACCCCGTGCCATGGCAGAAGGAGCCAGCTACTCCAAGGAGAACACAGGCCAACAGCTAGCGCCGTGTTTCGCCGGCTGTTTCGCTGGATCGACGAGGTTCCCTGCCTTTGATCGGTCGCGTTCGACATTTTTTGTGTTCTCCCAAGAATATATGCAACTCGCAACTCCGGTGATCCGGTGCTGTAAAAAGATGTGGAGGCGCTGTGGGCTGTGGCGCAGCTGAGCAGAAGCCGGGGTCACGCAGCGGAGTTACGAGCGAGTATGGTCGCTAGTTCACAAACACATTTCTCGTTCTCACGCACGCTTTCCAAAGTTCCTATCAAAAGATAAAAGGTGCACAGAGAGAGAGAGAGAGAGCGAGCGAGCGAGCTGAGATGGTTGCATGCATTCGATTGCTTGGACGAAATAATGGCTTGATTAAGACAACACGATAGCAAGGGCAGCCCCTCAAAGTCGAGTCCAATCCCATCTTATCCATCGGTTCGAAAAGGCCATCTCCAAGGTAGCTGAAGCACACCTCGCTCCTACCTTTACCTTTTGATATTTAATCGATCGGTCCCGTCCATCTTTCACCATCACGGCATGTGAGTGCGAGTCTGCCGCGGCCGGGCGAGCAAGGGTCGAAGTCAAGGAGCCCCAAGATTCGGCAGGAAACGCACAGGCGCCATGACGCCGACGTGGGATCCGATGCTGCCGCTTGCCCGGAAGAACCGGTGACGCCGCGGCGGCATCTGCATGGGTTGGACGCTTCACTGGAGCGCCTCTGGCGTTTGCCGGTAGCTGCCCCGGAGGGTTCTTTAGCAGCGTACCAAGCTACACGCGTCGGTCGGCGTCGGACGGACCTGATCACCTGAATACCCACAAAGGTAAGGAGATCCATCCGTTCGTCATCCTCGGAACGTCCCTGAGCTGCGGGCTACCACGAACCAGGCCTTAGGCCAGTTTGTGGACATGCTCGGAAGCTCACCAAGGGTTTGTCAGCGCGCAGGGTCTATTGGTTGCAGAATTTGTGTTTGGTTTTTGAGAGAAAGAAAGAACAGACGTCCTGCTTCTAAACCACTTCAAATTTTCTGAAGTCTAGGTCATTGTTTACAACTAGTACTGATTTTGTGCAGAGATTGATGTGTGATGTGAGGTTGAATCTGTGGATAAAGAAATGTGATTACTCCTTAATAAAACTAGCAAGGTGATTCATGTTAATAGCATTGCTAGCATCACGTAATATTCTATCACGATAATTTTTATTAAAAATTAGTCTTTTAGTTTTTTATAAGGTTAGTAGTGTCATTTAGTTACAACAAATAGAAGAAAATAATAATAATAAACTATGTTAATGGAAAAAGAAAATTATTTAAGCTTCAATCTTGTACCCGAATCGTATATACATATTAGTTAGATTTGTGTGTGTGTGTGTGTGTCTATATATATATATATATATATATATATATATATATATATATATGTTTTGATCAACTATAAAAATCATGCGATAGGTATAAGCTATGTCCTCCAAATTAGTCTCTTTTGTTTGTGTCGAGGGTAAATCCCTGACAGTGATTCCGTGGTATGCTGGACAGTGAGTGCGCGAACAGTGTTTCAGGAAACGGGTGTGTGTGCGTGTGTTCGGTAGACTAAGGGACACAAGGAGTTATACAGGTTTGTGCCCCCAAGGATAATAGCCCTACGTCTCGTGTGTTATGAAAGATCTCAGTTGATTACAGATGATGCTTTTTCCTAGTTTCCTGCTCCCGCCTTTGGAACGAGGCCCTCGTTCCTTTATATAGTAGGGAGGAGGAGCATTTACATGTGGGTCCAAACAGAAATGCCTCAACTCATCCTAATATCTAATTCAGACCATCATTACGGAGGATCAGTCGTGCCCACTTGCTCTGAGGGCACCATGCGTCTAGTTGCCACGGGACAGGACAAGGTCCTTTTGTGCCAACTCCATCCACTTGCCTGGTCAGGCTGCTGATGACGTCCCATCCGCTGTGCCGATCCTGTAAAGTTCTATCCCGCAACATTTAATGCTACGAGACGGGATAGTTCCTTTCTACGCTGACCCCATCCACTTGCCTGGTCGGGCTGTTGACAACGTCTCATCCATCGTGCGCTACCGTACCAGCCTGCAAAGTTCTATTTCGCAACATTTAATGCTACGGGACGGGACAATGCCCTTCGTCACCGACCCCATCCACTTGCCTAGTTAGGCTGATGACAACGTCTCATCCGCCGTGTGCCACCACATTTAATGCTACAGGATGGGACAATACCCAACTGCGTTGTCCATGATTTTGTCCTCTGGTGCTGGTGCCTGGGGTAAGAAAACACTTGAGTGGATATTAGTGACTGCGCTCTGGACAGGTTGCGTCAAATCTAGCCCTGCGACCAGTGGGGCTAGTCGCGGGGGTAAGCGACAGTATAGGAAGACTGGTCGGGCAGGCGTTTACACTGGTCACTGTGGTTGCACGACCAACCAGACTTTGGGGAGTACTCGGTTCTATTTGTTAGGTCCCATGTGGAGCTCGTTAGTCAGGGTACCCCATCACTTAATACACTAATAATTTGTTAAAATCGTATACACGTATTGGTTCGATTCGTACACGTGTTGTCTACATGTTGTGCCTTTCCTGTTACCTGTTTGATGTAATGACCTTAAGCTATATGGTGCTTCTTAATCTACTATCTTAATAAGAATTTTGAATTGTGAATTTTTTTATTATGATTTTTAGTTATTGATTAATTGTATTTATATGGACTCTTTGTTTATTTATTTGATTTTTATAAGACTATATTTGATATGGGTCATTATTTTTTCTATTCTAACCACAATTTTAATTATTGTTAATTTTATTAATTTGCACTCTTTATTTAGATATTTTATTTCCCAAATCATATGGAAATCGAAAATCTATTTTTTCACAATTTTTTACTCCAAATTTATCTATTTATTAATCGTATTTGATATGAACCCTTTGGTTTTCAGATTTAGCTATTTATTAATCATATTTGATATGGGTTTTATGGTTTAACATAAATTGTTAGATGTTCATAACAATGAGTGGTCTACATTCTTTTCTTTGTTTTGATTAATTTGTAATTTTACGACCTTGAGAGAATGTGGTTTCTCATTTTTGTCATCAAATCATAATATAATAGATTTTAGAAGCCTTACAAATAAACAATCTTAGCAGAAAATAACACCAGAAAAACTTTTTTCTAAAATCATCTTTGGTACAACTTATTCACATGTAAAAGCCAATTTACTGGAGAAGTTGGTGAGAGATGGTTGTGCTTCTTCGGATGTGTTTGGTTCCCCACATCTTTTATTTTCTGGCCTAGCAGATCTGTAGAATTCTAAAAAGAAATCTGTTTGGTTGCATGTATCCACGGTTGCACTCTAGTCCGGTGGGCGCAAACATACGGCCTCATTCGAGCTTGACTCCGCAGCCTGGCCCACCGAATACATGCTATGCATCTACTCATGCAGGCGGGCTATGAAGAACCATCTAAATTGTATTCAAATTAATCATTAGAACGATCATTTACATAATCACGATCACAATGATTAACTAGAATCCAATCTCGGTAGTCTCGGCATGTGTTTTATGTCCAAGATCGGAGAATGCGCCTTTATAACAAGTTTTATCACATCAATGCATAGTAAAGAGCGAGCAATATAAATATATTATAAGTCATTAAGTTATTACAGTTTTTGACTATTTACAAAAAAATGAACACTAGGAGGACAAAAGAACAATTTCATCTCTTAGCCGGTTAGAGTTACTACGCAGTAGAAAATAAAATTTATTAACAATAAAAGATAGATGGAACCATTTGCCATGAGGCACTATCCCAAAACAACATCACACAAGTAGCTCGCACTACCCTTGCCCGTCACCAATATCGGTGGGTATTTTTCGGAGGATGAACTCCTCAAACGGGGATCCTGGGGGACCCCCTTTGAGATTCGGCCGGGGGATGATTTTGAATCTACCTCGTACGTGAATTTAATGCAAATATATAAGATGTAGGTGGGACAGATGATCGTCAGCTAGTGAGAGTAAATGCTCAAGGGGTTTTAGACAGGTTCGGGCCGCACGAAGCGTAATACCCTACTCCGGTGTGTATGCTATTAATGCTCTAGGAATGCATTTCTCTAGATCTCTTGTGTTACAAGGTTTTTTGTCTAAATCTAAAGCTTCGGTCTTGCTTCGAGCTTGGTGAACCTCTGCTCAGCTTCTCAGACTTATGTGCTGGGTCTCTTGCTTGTTCTCGAGCTTCTAAAAACCTTTTTTTCTCCGGAGTGCGCCCCCCTTTATCTTGTTGGGGGGAGGCTTGGCGTGCCCGGAAAAGAGGGCACGAGTTCCCATGAGTCATAAATGGAAAGCAACCATTATAGGGCTGCAGTTTGATGTTACAGGGGTTGAAAATGCGCCCACGGCCGGTCTTGTCGCCCATTACGCCCATTTTTAGTGGATACAGGGGGAGGGCCCACCGGGCAGCCGCCGAACAACCCCGCATGCGCGCTTGGTCAGAGCAGGTCTGACACAGCAGGGGGGTAGGCGATATGCCTCGAGCCCAGCGACGATCTCTCCAAACTGTTTCTCTTTATGGGCCCCGCAGAGTGACGCGCGATAGGACCCGTCGCATTAAATGTCCCCACGCCTTCCTGCCAAGCTGTGGCAGGGACTTACGTACTCAGTACGACAGGCGTGGGGGGGAGTGGTTGGAAGTGACAGGCCTCGCTCCCTCTTAAATGCAGCATCGGGCCTCTCACCAATTGACACCTCACCGCTGAGTCCTTGTGGGGTCCACCGGTAAGGGGCTTCTCAGGTTCTCGGGGAACTCTGGGTGCTCGGAGACTATTGTTCATAGCCCCGAACGCCCTCTCCTGGGTATGTCTCTTCTTGGTCCTCGGGGAACTCCGGGTACTTGGGGACCACTGTTCATGGCCCCGAGCACCCCTTCCGGAACTGGCTCTTCTCGGGTCCTCGAGGAACTACAGGTGCTCGGGGACCACTGTTCATGGCCCCGAACGCCCTCTCCCAGAACTGGTTCTTCTCAGATCCTCGGGGAACTTTGGGTACTCGGGACCACTGTTCATGGCCCCGAGCGCCCTCTCTCGGAACTGGTTCTTCTCGGTCCTCGGGGAGATGGTCCCCGAGGGAAGGCACCACGTGGCTTTCTGCTGTCCTGGCCTCGGGACTCAGGGACCCCTGGTTCCCATGTCACCGACAGTATTGAAAGTGTATCTAGCGCTTAAGTGTGATTTTAGTAATTAATGATAATACCTGTGGACTAACAATGTTATTGAGAATTGTTAGTAGGTTGCTCCATATGTGATGCTCATAGAATGAATTCATTGAGGAATGACATGAACATCGAGAGATATGCATCAAGAACAATGAGCTCTATGTGATGCTCATGAGGGGAATGAGAAGTTTAAGAAGATTGACGATATGCATGAATGCTAAGTCAATTATGGAGACTAAGTGACTAAAGGAATGAGATTATCAATTACATTTTATGGACTAACTCATGTGCTATGTGCTTGAGAGTGAGTTGGGTTAGATTCTATGTGAAGATTGACAATAAGAGTGAAGGGCAAGTTGTGATAATCGAGTAACTTAAGGTAAATTGTCAATTAGGTTCTATGGGCTAACACATATGCTTTGTGCTTAAGGGTGAGTTAAGGTTAGGTTCTATAAGAAGACATGATTGAATTGAGATATTCATTATGTCAAGTTGTAAGACCAAGATCAAGACAAGCTTAGTTGACAACTTATATACTTGAATGCTTACGGTTCATGTCTCGGTGGTGAAAAAAGTGAAGAGCATGAAGATACCAAATACAAAGTGGCTTTCCATGACAAGATGATGAAGGCCGAGCAATAATCGGATGTGATGGACCATCCAGTGGTGAAGGGCAAGCAAATAACTTGACGTCAATGGACTAATGTGGTGGTGAAGGGTGAGTGAAGGCTGTGAGCCAATGGACCGTGCGATATCATGGGAATCTATGGGTGATTCGTATCAATCACATGAAGATCAAGAAGAGAAGCGCGGATGAACATCGTCATCATTCTTAAGTAAAAAGTTGATGACAATCCTAGAAGAGCTACAAGAAGCATCGTTATTTGGATGATGTATTCGTCAAGTCCAATGGGATTGCTCAAGGTAAATGTATAACTATAATAGGTTTTCTAGTTTTGCTGGTCTTAAGGAGTTTGGTGAGAGACCGGGTTATAGATATGTCGTACTATCAAGAGGGACTGCCAAAAGCATTGCTCAATTGTTGTGTCGAATGCTCAAACCATATGTTTAGTACGGGATGGATTTATGTTGAGAGTTCGCTTTAGGAGTCCAATATCAAAAATGTGAAAGTGTCCAAATTAGATTTTACAGTTTTCCTAGTTTGATCCAATATGTTTGAGATCATGATTTTTGTTGGGACAAATAGCCCTCTGAATAAGCTATCCGTAGAGTCCAAAATCGCCAAAATCGAACTTTCGGATCAAAAGTTAATACCGTTTTTTAGAGGATCAGTTGTGTTGAACTCGGAAGTTCCGGGCAACCAGAACCTCCAGATAAGTTATGGGCAAGGATGCTCAGTTTGGGTTTTTTTTATTTTTACCTAGAAGTTCTGAATTGATCTGGAACCTTCGGATTATGGTATCCTGCATTGGATCCTCCGGATGGAGTCTGGCTTGGGGTTCTCGGTTGCCGAGGTTTTGTTAGGGCTAGGCCAGAATGCCTTGTAACGGCTAGTTTCTGACCGTTGGGATTTTAGGGACCCAAAAGTTTCGGGTTATGCAAAATCTATCCAGCGGCTAGTTTTTATAGTGGGGTATAAATACCCCTTATCCTCATAGATGGAGGAGGTTACTTTGTTTGCTTTGTGCTTGTGATATGAGATGTTTTGAACTTGGTGTTCCATCTTTGAGTGCTCTCTCTCTCCCTCTTTAACAAGATGTGGTGAGAATCAAGTATTGGTGGCTTAGTGAGTAGAGAGAGGTGTGTGAGGGTGTGGTGCTTTGGTAGCCCACAGATTGCTACATAGGTTTCGTGTGTTTGAGCACTTGGCGTTGATCGTGCGCAGGTTCGAAATTTGTTAATCTTGAAGCTAGAAGCTCCTAGGAGGCTAGGCGGTGCTGGCAAGCACCTAAGATTGTGGTATGCCACGAAAAGTTTGTGAAGGCTTAGATGTCACCTTCGCAAGGAAAGAAATCAAGAGTAAAAGCCCAAGCTCAAGTGTGACCGAGCCCCTCAACGGATACGTAGGAATCACAAATGGAAGTTAATCAAGTTTCTTCGGGTCTCCTTTACTTTTGTGCTTAATTGCTATATGCTTAGACGCAATTCGTTCTATGTCCTATTGTATATCTTGTGTAGAATTGAATTGCATACTTGTATCTATACTTGTGATATCAATTCCTAAACTCTTGCATATCTTGCTTAGAGTTGTTATGTGTGTCTATCACCCAAGTATTTCAATCCATCATGCTTCGTTTAGGGTGTTATAGCACTAGTTGAACCCAGCATGTTTAGATTCTGAGCTAAACTGGAAGTTTCGGATTCTGTATAATCTGCTGCAAAGCTCTGAACCTAGAAGTTTCAGATTAAACTCAGAAGTTCCGGATTCTATATAATCCGATAGGAAGTTCTAATTTTGTAGGAACGCCTATTCACCCCCTCCTCCTCTTGACGACATCAGTATCCTTTTAAGTACCTATAAAACTCATCAAAAGAAACACGAGCACAAGATATCATAAGACTTAGTCCCTAGTTTCTGATTATTTCAAAAGGTCTAACTGTTGTGAACATGGAAACATATATATTTGCAATTTCCATATTGTGCCCACTTAAATTTTGTTTTAACTCTTATGATAATTTTAGTTTAATATTCAGCAAACCACTTAGTGATTGTTTAGAAACTCGGCGCTTAAAATAAAACGAATGGTCACTAGGTGAAATTTCAAACTTCAACTCATTTACACCTCAAAGATTTTACCTTCCAACTTAGAAACTCATGACTCCTTTGGAACAAAGGATTTTTGAAGAAATTTTTTAGGATTTAAATCTTATAGGATTTTTTCCTATATGGTACTTTGGAATAAAAGATTGAGTATGGTAGAATCCTATGAATTCCTATAGAATGCCTCAATTTATAGGAATTTTGGAGTAAATCTAATATGATCTTCAACCTCTTAGAAAGTTTCCTTTGTATCTTTATTTTTCCTTAAATTACTATGCTTTTTCTACGTTTCATCTAAACGGTCATTCTTGTAGTTTTTCTATGTTCTTCATTCATAAGAATTCAAAACGCTAGACAACTTCAATGTTACGTTTTTCCTATTCTTGTATTTTGATAACCTTTATCCCAAAAAGGCCTCAATTTTTTTAGTACTTTGATGTTTGTAGTTTCAAACATTGTAATTCTATTCAGCTTAACTAGCGACACAAAACAAAAAGGCGCCAGAGAAAACAGAAATGGAAATCACGGACGGACCTACCTCTCGTGTTGTCACCGTCTCCCGTCCACTTTCCCCCCAAAATGCTCTCACACACACACCGATCCCATCTCAAATCACTTTGGCCGTGGAGTCACACAAGCGCACGGCCAAGGCAGCACGGAAAAGCATGTACGATCGCGCGCAGTGCACGTCTGTTACTGTGGAGCCGGACTGGCTGGATAGATTGGCGCGTTCATGTCTCCATGCACTGCTGCAGCGGCTCCAACTGGCCTCTAACCTGCATGCCCTTTGCGAAGCGTGTGCGTGCGCCCGACGATGCGCCATGCATGGCCTCACATGTACGTTCGTACTTGCTGTACCACGCCCCTACACTTTCTCCTGTCGTCTTCCTGGACCATCATCGTCTCTCTCACTCTTTCTCTCGTTTCGGCATCGGAGCTCTGAAACATGAAGACTTTTGTAGCTCGTGCAGGGGACGCCCGGACGTGTGCTTCGTTTCGCAGTCCTGGGACGGCTGGGCCAGACGACTGTACGTACGGATCGGGGAGGGATGCTCGTGTCAGAGCAACACGGACGGCCAAGGCTGGGACCGGCATGCAGCCGGTCGATCATCGCGCTTCGTGCATGCACGCTCTGGTCTGATCGATACTGCGGGCCTTTGGCCGGCCTGTGATGACTAGTGCTGGGATTTGGCGGTGTGGTGTCGGCACGGTCAGGCTTTGTCGTGCCAGTGCCACGCCTTGCCATGTTTATTAGTTAGGTTGGACTCATCGTATCATGCCGTATTGATACGAGTCAATTTTTTGAAAGATTCAAACATAGCTCTTGGCACGTCGTGTCATTATCGTATCATGTTTGTTTAGGCATGACCTTTCTCTATATTACCTAACAATACTTACATATTTATTTCTTACTGTCTTATATTTATGTCTTTTATTCTCACACATGCTCCATATTATCTGACAATACTTACATATTTATCTCTTATCATCTTACACTTAAATCTCGTATACTTATATCTCTTTCTTAATATCTCACACTTTGTATCAGAAAGATTAGAGAATAAATACAAAAGAATCTTCCTATAGATTGCGTCGTATCCTTTTCATTCTATAACGATACGTGCACGACCTAAATTATCGTACCATACCGATATACCCACCATACTTAAGTCCTAAGCAAAGCATAGACCTTATGTTCGTATCTTGCTAGTCTAATCTAACATATTCGATATGATACTCTATCGTACTTTGAACCTTATCAATACTCATATCGTGATCGGGCTAGGAATGACACAGCCTAAGGGTATCTCCAATAGAGCCAGCTTTTGGAATCAGCATCTACTGCACGCTAATTTTGCCGCTTGGCCAGGGCTGCATCGCCCTCCAACGGATACCGTATCCGGTGCTACAGTGTTGCTGCCGTGACACTGTACCACCAGGACGGAGGCAAATTTGCTGCCGAGCTGGACGATCTGCATCACTGTGGCATGTGTATGACTGCGGGTCAGAAGGGAGGAATAGAATAATGAAAGTTAGAAAATAAGGTAGCTGTTGGAGATAAAAAAAATAAAATAAAGATATTGTAATAATATTAGAGGATATTGTTATAGTATTATAGAAAATAAAATTTTGAAGTATATATTAAAGGTAGACTAAATCCGTGTTCTAGCGACGAGCCAGCAGGGCACCGGCAATTGCTTCAGTTAAGGACGCCATGTACGTACGTACGTGCATCTTAAGGCTGGGGTTCGGGGTACTAGATGTACCACGTACGTAACAAGACATGCATTGATGCATGTGATCAGAGAGGCACCTCGCCCATTCACCTGGACATGGGGGTGCCAAAGGGCTAGTCAAGTCCACTAACGTTTTGCGCGGCCTGTTACTGACATAAGAAACATCAACTCAAATGACCCACACAGCAAGTCCTAACTGGGTCCTAATTGTGGAGCAGTGCGCACGTACGTACTGTTCAGCATGTGTAACTTCGATCCACGCTGTGTCGCTGACCCATTTACTTTTGTCTTGGGATAAGAAAGATCAAAGGCTTACTGCATTGCACTACCTAGTGTTCGTCATGAGAAAAAAGATACATACTGGCATTACACAAGAGCCATGTTTATCTGTCTACTTGCCTAGATAAACAACAAGATTGATCGATTTGCAGCAATCAGGTGACAGAACAATGGGCCCGTTCGCACGAAAAGCACCTGCAAATACAGCCAGACGGCGGATCAAAATCCTCTTACTTCACAGAGAGAAACAATATTCGTTAAGAGATGATACAATAATTTGCAGTCAGTCACTTTAACTTCACAGGGTATATATCAGGGTTAGTTCATAACAATATATTCAAAGTATGCCAAATGATAGATGTGTGAGCAGTGTTTCTAGAAACAGTCCATGAGTACGTGTGTCAAATGAACTCAAAAACATCAAGATTTATTCAGGTTTAGATCTCTCTCAGAATAATAGGCATACGTCATGTGTATTTTTTTATAAATTGGATGATGAACTCGTCCTTTTTACATGTTCGATCCTCCCCTAAATATAGTAGGAGCCGAAATGTACATACGAATAGACTGTGCCAAAATACGATGATTGTTCTATACTTAACAAAGATAGCTACTCCTATATCATCATTACGGCGGGCGGGCACACCTGGCCCAGCCTGATCGTCCTACACGTCCTATCCCATCCGCCAATCACCGTCATACCTGTTGTGTGCTCGTCACGCCCACCTACCAAGCCATCTCGTTGCATTAAATGCTATGGGATAGTTACACTCTCTTTGCGTTGGTCCATGACTTCGCTCGTTGAAAAAGTGCATAGAGAAGGAAAACACATGAGTGGATGTCATTAAATGTTATTAGATTGGTTATGTGAGTATCTACCCCTATGGGATTTCCATCTACGATAAGAGAACTGGTTGCGCGAGGTCTGCCTGGTCGCGTGGGGGGCATGGTTTTGAAATATCAATTGTCAGCTAGCATCTACCAGCTTGGACCCTTCTCACAAGGAACCCCTTATTCTTTAATTCGACAGCAGCCCCTAACCTCCACTGTGGATGGGGTGGACTCAGTGGTTTACCGTATGTTTCTGAGGTCGCTTGACATCATTTGGCTGCGGCCGGGCCTGGTCGAATCACTTGGGCCCCATGTGAACATAAGTTCGCTTAAGGAGTGGCCGTCGATGCGGCAGTCACACTCTCTTTGCATTGGTCCACGACTTCGCTCATTGAAAAAGTGCATAGGGAAGGAAAACGCATGAGTGGATGTCATTAAATGTTATTAGATTGGTTACGTGAGTATCTACCCCTATGGGATTTCCATCTACAATAAGAGGACTAGTTGCGCGAGGTCTGCCTGGTCGCTTGGGGGGCATGGTTTTGAAATATCAATTGTCAGCTAGCATTTACCAGCTTGGACCCTTCTCACAAGGAACCCCTTATTCTTTAATTCGACAGTAGCCCCTAACCTCCACTACGGATGGGGTGGGCTTAGTGGTTTACCGTATGGTTGTGAGGTCGCTTGACATCATTTGGCTGCGGCCGGGCCTGGTCGAATCACCTGGGCCCCATGTGAACATAAGTTCGCTTAGGGAGTGGCCGTCGATGCGGCAGTCACACTCTCTTTGCGTTGGTCCATGACTTCGCTCGTTGAAAAAGTGCATAGGGAAGGAAAACGCATGAGTGGATGTCATTAAATGTTATTAGATTGGTTACGTGAGTATCTACCCCTATGGGATTTCCATCTACGATAAGACGACTGGTTGCGCGAAGTCTGCCTGGTCGCGTGGGGGGCATGGTTTTGAAATATCAACTGTCAGCTAGCATCTACCAGCTTGGACCCTTCTCACAAGGAACCCCTTATTCTTTAATTCGACAGTAGCCCCTAACCTCCACTGCGGATGGGGTGGACTCAGTGGTTTACCGTATGGTTCTAAGGTCGCTTGACATCATTTGGCTGTGGCCGGGCCTGGTCGAATCACCTGGGCCCCATGTGAACATAAGTTCGCTTAGGGAGTGGCCGTCGATGCGGCCCACTTTTGTGGTTGATTTAGGAAACTTCATCCCGAGTGGAGGTTTAAACATCTGGAGAGAGAGAGAGGGAAAACATGGGGGAGAGAAAAAAATGCGAGTGAGAGAGGATCATGGGAGAGAGAAACATTAACTGTAGCCAGACCTAAGGGAATATCAGTTCCTCACGCGCATCCTTATGAATTTCGTGGCGACTGGACTCCGCGGCAATTGGGATTTCGTGCCAGCTCTATAAATTGGAAAAACCCAATGTTTCCTATCCTTTCGTCACCTCACATAGCCTCCAAGCCTTTTGTGCTCAGAACCCTTCTTCTCCGTCCCTATTCTTACACACACTATGGCGCCGCGCACTAGCAATGAGCTAGATTTCCGAAAGTTCAAGTGCAATACGATGAGTCTGAAATAGATGCACAAGGCCAGTCGGCTTCCTTGCCGCCTGTCTTGTAGATACTGCTCCAGGGAGAGCGTGCCTACTCCTTACCAGGGAGAGGTCGTCATATTTGTTTCCTTCTTCCTAGTCGGCCTCGTGTCGACCTTCTCCAAGTGCTTCACCACCATCATTACCTTCTATGACATCCACCACCTTCATCTTAACCTCAATTTCATTATCATGCTAAGCATCTTTGCTCACATGTGCGAGAATTTCATTGGGGTCAAGCAATGTCCCGATCTCTTCCGATTTTTCTACTCGGCTCAATCGGTGACCAGACCTGCCACCGAGAGCTGCGGGTTCCGTCTTTGTGATGGCATCACAGATTTCTATCTTGAGATGGGCCCCAAATCATTGTGGTCAGGCAGGAGGGAGGACTGGTTCTATCTATCAGCAGACAACACCTTGGACAACTTGCGCGTGCCTAGCACACCAACGCTGGTCACTAAAAACTGGAGGAGCGCCCCAAAGATAACTCTAGAGCTGTTGGCCCTCGCCACTCAGGTCAAGCGACTTAGGGAAGCTAGGCTGACGGGATCAGACGTCGTCCGTGATTTCGCCATGCGCCAATTGTGCCCCTTGCGGAGGCGAGCTCATCCGGCATTTTTGTACACTGGGAGTGACAACGACGCATGGGAGAGCTCCATGGGTAACATAACAGTCATTTCTTTGCCATTTTTTCTTTTTCTTTTTTGCTAGGTGCATGACTATTTACATACTTCTAATGTCCATATCTCACCAATAAGGCCACCGATTTGTGGGTCTGAATCCTAATGTCGGTTGCCCTAAGAAAAGATGGCCCTTCATGCGGCGCTCCTCCGCTTTGTGACCTTCCTTCGTTATAGAGGGCTCAGCTCAGACTGTTAAGTTCGGCCTCTCCCCACAATCATCGTCCTAAATCCTTATCCTGGGAAAAGGGATTTATGACTTGGGTCGCTGCAGCCTCTTCCTGAGGTTAATGTCATGTGTCCGATAGTAGACGCGGTCATGGAGATCGTTCAAGACATCAATCCGGTCGCCCAGACGACTGCCCCATCGCCCAGCACCACCCCGCCCGGTCGCCCATCTGGTTGTGGTATAGAACAACATGGTCCTGGCTACAACCAAACTGCTTGGAGCCTGCTAGTGACCACAAGTGAAGATTCTGTAAGCAGTACCGGATGGCAGAGGGTTAACCAACCCTGCCCTAACCATACCCGCTCTAATCAGGCTGGCATTGACCAGACCTCCTTTGACCAGACACGCTCCGACCAGGCCGAGGGGCGATCAAGATGCTACTGGCCAAGGCCCTACGCCATCGTGGAAGAGAGCAAAGAAGGATTTGGCTTCCATGGAATCTTCCAAATGTGCCCGTGGGACAGCAGTCATCAGTTCCTTCACGAGGACAAGGCTCGTGCTCACCCTTCCGCCCACTCAGTAAGTTTTTCCTAGTTAGGTGTAAATGCTTTGGAAGTTCTCTTTCTTTTTTGATTCCGTAGTTTGTTGCTGCTATAGGTCCTCCACCCTACCAAAGGCCTTGATCATAACTCCCCCTCCGGTGTCTTAGCAAGATGCTCGAGCCCCCCAGCCTTTAGTAGCTCCGACACCGGGAGCACTAGCTGTGACCTTTGCACCTATGGAGCCAGTTGTAGAGTCTGCTTTGGTCTCTAACCTGCTTTCCTTGGTCATTAATCTTCCCGCCTCTATCTGAAGATTGATCGCTAAGAAGGAGGTGGTGGACAGCAGGTGCATCGAGCTGGAGAGGCTGATGGACAAAGAGAAGGAGGCAAGGCGCTTGCTTCAGCGGGAAAATGCCAAGGTTCAACATGAAAATATCGCTCTCACTGTTGAACGTTATTAGCTTAAGAAGGATGAGCGAAAGACCTATGATATTCTTGAGGAAGCATTTAAAGCAATCTGACGACCCCAGAGAAGCGTCGAGCTGGACGCCACCAATCTTAAGGATGATAGGGCCATCCTGGGCTGGACCTACACCATCCATGTCTTGACGGAGAGGTTTGCCCAGCTCCTAGGCGTTCAGGTGATAAGGACCTCGAAGGACGTGATGACATTTATGAAAGTCGTGATGGCGTACGTTCTGAAGTGCTATTGCTATCGCGACCCCACTTTCAACCTTGAGACCATCCGGGAGGGGGTCGTGACCTCTGGTCTCGCAGCAATGGAGAGGCTGGCGATGGAGTTTCAAGGCTTGACGGATTTCATGGGGTCTATCTTCCATGTGGAGACCATCGAGGAGGCCATAGAAGAAGAGTAAACCTTGAATTGTAATTTAAGCTTGTATTATGCATGAATGAAGCTTTTAATTTCTCTGATAAGCTTATATCGCTACTATGATCATAGAGTCCCAGAATTGACCACCCCTCCTGCTTGCTTCGAACCTCAAACCATGCCTATTGATAACACTGACGACCAACGCAACTTGGAATCGGTGGCCAAGTGTGAGCTTAGGTTTGCGTTCAAACGAGAGATCCTGCAAAGCGATCTTTGAGGTGTGTTGGACCAACCACCCTTAAGCCACATTTAGTCCTAGGCTAGCCATGTGAGGCTCGACTAGTTGACTCCTACGTGGTTTGTGACATATTCCGTGACCAACTTATCTGGAGGAGCTATTGGAGGTGAAGAGAGACTTGGAGCGAGTGATGATGGAGGATGTCCAGCGGCGGCGTGTTTATACGATCATCAAAGTCAAGCGTTCACCCCCTTTGACTCACTGCTTCGGGCCGCAGGCATTCTGTAGGACTGAGAACAACGACTAGAGGGGGGTGAATAGGCACCTCAATAAATTTCTTACGAAATCAATGGCCTTCTCCTATTTGGATCACCCAACACACCTCAAAACTCAAGTGGAAGCAAAAATAGAGAGAAATTTTAACAAGAGAAAATTGAACCAACACAACTCCACGGATGGTATATAAACCATAGGTTCTATTTAAGATCAATCCACGTGTTTTAGCACTCGAAAGATCACAAGTTCTAAAGAAACAACAAAAGGTGAACACCGAGCAACAAAACTCTCCAAGTTGGTTGTCTAGATGCAAGGGAATTCAAGACCCCATCATATAAGCATGTGTATATGAATTTTACGCCTTTAGCAACAAGAAGAATGACATGTAAGGTGCTGAAATTTCAGCCTAAAAACTAAAATAAAATCAAATTCAAAAACCGAAAAACTTGCAAACTTGCAAGTGAACCAATACAGGGAAACTAGAATGAGATGAGGACAATAAAATGAAGAAAAATGAACTTTATTGCAGCAGAGGTCAGTCCTATTTTAGACAAATTACAAATATTTTTCCTCACAAAGCTCTCACATAATACATAGGCTAAGCACTCCTCTTTCTCTCCTATAAAATCTTAGCTCTAAGCTCTCAAAAGGGTAGCACAAAGAGGCTCAAGTGGCTAGTTTTAAACTTTCTCATAGCCCTACCCCTCTATTTATAGGCATAGGTAACTTGACCCCTAAGTTTCCTAGCATTTTTCCAAAATACCCCTCTCTTGTAGTATACTTCTACCTACCACCGAAGGTATTTTGGTCCATTTTATTGTTCATTAATTGGACTATCGTGGTGCCTTCATGACTTAGCCTCGCCTCGACGCAAGCTTCGCGGTGGTCTGTGTACTCCTCCGGTCCCTCCATAGTTTTGAGGCCAAATTGCAAAACAACCTGCACGTTTCTCAAAGCGTGACTCACCGTCTTTCTTACACCTTAAGTAAGT
Source organism: Phragmites australis (assembly GCF_958298935.1). NCBI lineage: Eukaryota > Viridiplantae > Streptophyta > Magnoliopsida > Poales > Poaceae > Phragmites > Phragmites australis. The sequence goes on from NC_084940.1 coordinate 5,448,657, forward strand.
GCTTCGATGTTGACACTGTACTCCGTCAAATTCATTTTCTCTTTGCCCTCTGAGTACTTCTCCACCAGACAAAGAAGATATTCATTCTCAGTTTAAAGCTTTTGAACTTACCCTTAACCTAACTGAGTTTGTCCTGAAAGATGGTGCAGGTGGAACAATTTGGCTATACATTCTTAGAACTCCCAGCACTCTCCAATCTATACTCTAGCTCCTCCAGGCGCTTGTCTTTCAATTCAACATTCTTTGCAAGCGAAGCGCAATTCTAACAAGCACCTAAGAGAGTAGACCTAGACTCCTCATCAAAGAGCTTCTTCTTGGCACTCTCAAGCTGACTGGTGACTTTAGAATGCACAATACGAAGCTCAACAACTTCAGCCATGAGAATCAGGCAACTCTCACACTCCTCAATATCGGGTCTAGACCTAAGCAATGCAAGTTTAGTAGAGACAGACTCATACTTAGGCATAAGATCCTTCAACTCATGCACAGCTTTCTTAAGTAATCTATCTTGGCTAACGAGAGTATCATTCAAGGTATAAACTTAGATGGAAAGCTAGTCATAGGAAGGAAATACCTCGAAAGGATCCAGCTCAGGGTCGCTATCGTCGTTGTTGTCGTCCACCATGAAGCAGAGGCTGGTAAAGTCCTTGGTCTTCTTCTTTTTGTTTGCTTGCAGCTCTGTCGGAGGGTGAAATCCTCTAGCAGGGATCCGGAGGGACCCCCTTTGAGATTCGGCCAGATGGATGATTCTGAATCCGTTTTGCGGGTGAAATAAATGGGTGTAAATGCGATGCAGGTGGAAAGGAATGATCGGATGCAGGAGGTAGTAAATGCTCAGGAGATTTTTAGATAGGTTCGGGCCGCACTGAGCGTAACACCCTACTCCTGTGTGTATGCTATAAATGCTCTGAGAATGTCTCTCAGAGGTTCTGTTGGGTTACAAGAATATTTGTCTAGTCTAGAGCTTCGTGCTCCTTATTCCTCGGTCGATCTAAGCATCTGTGCTCATCGCCGGTTGCCGAGGATTCAATCTGGTCCGAACCCCTCCTCTCTCCGGGGAGCCCGCCCCACCTTAAATACCCGCCGGGGCGGTAGCATTCCCAGAAAGGGAGGGCGCGAGTTCTAAGGCACCATAAATGGAAAGCAACCATCATGGGCTGCTGCACGAGGTGACATGGAGAATTGAAAATGCACCCCATCCGGTCTTGTTCGTCATCATACCGTTCTTCAACGGGCGCTGCTGTTCGCAGCCCCGAGCACCCTCTTCCCGGTACTTAGCTTTTCATGTCGTCGGGGGACTTGAGTGCTCGGGGGCCACTGTTCGCAGCCTCGAGCACTTTCTTTCTGGCACTTGGTCTTCTCGGGTTATCGGGGAACTCGGGTACTCGGGGACTACTGTTCATGGCCCCGAGCACCCTCTCCCGGGACTTAGTCTTCTCGCGCATCGGGGAGATAATCCCCGCTAGGGGGCGCCACGTGGCAACCTGCTGATCTGGCCTCGGGACTCGGGGACCCCTGGTTCCTGTGTCACCGACAGGATCATTCTCCTTTGAGCTCTCCTCCTCACTGAAAGAGGTGTCGATGTCGCTGAGAGCTACCACGAACGCCCTAGAAGCCGCCTTCTTAACGATCTTATCGCAGTTCTTCTTGAAGAAGTGCTTCCTATTCTTCTTCTTGTGCTTGTTGTAGTCATGGTCACGGTCTTCCTTCTTCTTAAGCACGGGATAATCCGCCTTGAAGTGGGTGGTGTTACCACACTCAAAGCAGACACGGGAACTACCCCTCCTCTAGTCTCAGTGGTTACCTCCTCAGTCGCATCAAGTGCTGATTTTTCGCTGATCAGTGCAAGATCCTCATCATCAATCACATTCATCTGCTCCTCTGTGATAGAGACCAAGGAAGATAAAGCAAAACCACCAGATAAAGTGTTAGCACAAGAAACACCAACTCCAAACTAGTTGCCATCGTTAGATCCAGAAACCAACGCCATATTCTGAGACAAGGGGTTTCCGAGACCAATCCGAGCCGTCTTGGCTATCTCGGTGGACTTGAGCTTGCTGAAGAGTTTATCACAAGTTAACATGTCATAACTTGATGACTCTTTAATGCTCGAGATCTTTACTTCCCATATGCTATGATCCAGAGCACACAGAAGCTGGTCAAAATAGGGTAAAACACCAGTTGATCAAAGATTACTAATAATTCCATCAAAGCGAGCAAATATGGCATCGAAAGACTCTCCGGAGCCTTGCACAAACATTTAATATTCTTGGTTGTATGTGCTTTGACGTTTGGTATTAATCTGATTAGTGCCTTCATGAAAGACACTCAGAATAGTCCAGATCTCACGGGCAGTACGGAGGTGTTGAACCCTATTAAATTCATTCCGAATCAGGCTTATGAAAAAAAATATTTCTGGCCTTTTATTGGTCTCATACTGTTCGATTTGAACCTGAGTCGTGCGAGCAGGAGGGATCTCGTACTTGGAATCAACTACTTCTCATATTGCACTTACTTGGCTTAAAAGTTAAGCTTCCATACGCACCTTCTAGTATGAAAAATCACGGCCACCAAACAGTGGAATCTTCCCACTTCTCTCCATATCGCCTACAGATCACAAAACTAGTTAAGGTCAAAAAGTGATCAAACCAGCTCTGATATCAATTTTAGGACTGAGAACAGCGACTAGAGGGGAGTGAATAGGCGCCTCAACAAATTTCGTGCGAAATCGATGACCTGTTCCTATTTGGATCACCTAACGAACCTTAAATTTAAGCATAAGCAAAAATAGAGAGAACTTTTAACAAGAGAAAATCGAGCCAACACGACTTCACGGATGGTATATAAACCATAGGTTCTATTTAAGATCAATCCATATGTCTTAGCACTCGAAAGATCAGAACTTGTAAAGAAACAAGAAAAGATGAATACCAAGCAAAGAAACTTTCCAAGTTAATTATCTAGAGGCAAGGGAATTCAAGACTCTCTTAAATATCTAAGCATCTAATACATAGTCTAAGCACCTAATAAAACAACAAAGCTCTTATTTAATACATAGGCTAAGCACTCCTCTTTCTCTTCTCTAAACTCTAGCTCTAAGCTCTCAAATGGGTGGCACAAGGAGGCTCAAGTGGCCGGATTTTAACTCTCTTATAGCCCTACCCCTCTATTATAGGCATAGAAAACTTGACCCTAAGTTTCATAACTTTTTCTCAAAATATCCCTCTCTTGTAGTACATACCTAAAACCGAGGGCATTTTGGTCCATTTTTTCCCATTCATCGGATGGCCACGGTTCCTTCATTACTTAGCTTCGCCTCGACGCAACCTTCACGATGGTGCCACGTACTCCTCCAGTTCTCTCGTAGTTTTGAGGCCAAACCACGAAACCGCATGCACGCTTCTCAAAGTGTGACTCGTCGCCTTGCCGCAGCCTTGCTTACACCTTAAACAAGCGCTTCGATATTGATGCATGTACTCCTTCATGCAATCCTAACCACCGGCAATTCTCTCCTGCTTTCGATCCCTCGGGCTGCCTTGTCACTTGCACCGGCATCCCCTTCGCTCAACTTTGTCAACACGTCGTCTCCATCTGTCATCCATGCTTTGCTTGACCTCCACGTGTTCAGCTAAGATCACCTTTCACTCCGCTCACCCTCCTTGATCATCCAGTACCAAGCACTCCGCTTGGCCCCGACCATCATCGCAACGACTAGAGTACCGTGAGGGAGCTCATCCACCCAGCGTCTTGAATAGCTCTTAAGCCGATCAAAGACCTGAGTTTTGATCCCTTGAAATATCATCACATTAGCCCTTTCAACCTATCCGTTGCTTTGGGATGTGCCATCGACGCTTAGCAAATCTTGGTCCCGATCTCTTTGCTGTAGTCCCAGAAGGTACTACTGGTAAACTGAGTATCATTGTCCGTAATTATGCGATCTAGACTGCCAAACAGCACTATCAGCCTCTGTATTAACTTAATCGCTGCTACAGCAGTGATTTTTCTGACGGGCTCGACTTTGATCCACTTAGTGAATTTGTCGATTGCTACGAATAGGAATGCAAAACTGCTTGAGGTTTTAGGGAACGGTCCCACGATATCAAACCCTCAGACACCTAAAGGCCAAGAGAGTGGTATGATTTGCAGTGTTTGGGTTGATAGGTTGGTATATTGGCCATGGTACTAACATGACTCGCATCGTTTCACCAGCTCGTCAATATCCTGACAGGCCGTGGGCAAATAGAATCCTTGTTGGAACGTTTTTTCGACCAAAATATTGTATGAAGCGTGACTACCACATATACCTACGTGGATATCAGAGAGCAATGTGCTCCCCTTTTGTTGAGAGATGCATTTTAGTAAAAGTTCGTTGCCCCCCTTGCGGTAAAAGCGTCCCTTTACTAGGGATTATCTGCGAGCTTGTCGTGTGATCTTTTTTGCTAACGCATTATTGTCAGAGATGACTTGATTCTGAAGGTAATCTAAGATCTGATCTATCAAGGTGATACCCAAATCGAGTAGCACGACCATATAATGGCCACCTAAGGTCAACAGCAGGACACCAAAAGTTGCCTCAAAAGGTCACATGAGGGTCATGTTTTTAAAAATATCAAATACTAGCTAACATCTATCGGTTCTCGTCCTTCTTATAAGTAACCTCTTTATTCTTTACAGTGTAGATTCACTGTTTAAAAAATATTGTAGTATGGAATTTTATCTATGAGATTCAATGGCTCTCCAAGATTTAAAGTCAGTCACTTGAAGAAGTCAGAGGATACTATTCCATGGCGGCATGGTCTCGCCTCCTCCTGGCACAGGTGCATTGTGTGACGAGCTGACGGCCGCCTGCTCTGCCTCTGCCGCGCTCGAGCCCAGTGCACGCCCAGAGGCCAGAGCCGTGAATCTGCAAATCGCAGCGGCGGTACGTGCACAGCACAGACATGCACGCACCGCGGGCCGCCCGGCACCCGTCCAAACCACCAGCTTTAACTTGCTCCCGTTCGTTCGCTCGGTCCCCGGCTCCTGGCCAGCCGGGCCGCCCCACCGTCGCGTCTCTCTCTGGTCCGGATCTTATCATGCATGCATGCACGTATTGCTTGCTGCTCCTGGCGTTGCCGCAGCGCAGCTGGTATCATCTGCGTGCGCTTCGAATATTACGAGAGTGCGTGCCAATGGTAGGGCTGTGTAACGCGGCCCTTTTGTTCTCTTCCGCGTTTTGTCCCCCCTGCTCACCTAACGGGTGTATCATGCATGGCTGCATGATTTGAGACCTGCTCTGCGCTGCGCTGCACGCATGACTGCCTCCACGTCCATGCATGCACCCACGGCGAGTCGACGACTCTGCCCCTTGCTAGCTGCATACGTGACCCGTCGTTTCAGTTCGCTGGCCCAACACTGTAGCTGCACTGCGTTCGTACACTTTTCGGCTCAATGCTTTTCTTTCCTAGCTCGTCGCGACGGAGGCAAACGCATGCGAAATTGCGATGCCGTCCACCCGTCTCGCGCGTTCACTTCTCCCGCGTGAGCCCGCATCCCGTGCCTCCTCACGCGCACCCGTGCCCCGCAACGTTTCCCACCGCGTGCAAAACACGGGCAGAAAAACTAGTATGTGTACTGAACTGACGCAATCATGTAGTGTAATCCTTGCCTGCTCGCTGCTGGTATAGGGTCACCTGTGTTGTTTGCTTGGTCCACGCAGCTGGGTCCTCTGCAGCGTGAGCGGACCTAGAGCACCACGTATATTTGTTTGCGTCCGATGGCCGGGAAGGAGGCAGATCGTGTAGATCTGGTGGTCAACGACCGAGGGCATACAGCATCTGAATTGAAAAATATATCGTCCGATGTAGTTTTTTTGTTGCGTGCAGCTACATTAGTATTTGCTAAGAAATCGCATTGACCATCTATTCTTCCACTGCTCACAACATGCACTTCAAAAGTTAGATTGCACAGGTCAGAAAACATTGTTGCGAACAATAGAGTGTAGGTTAATTGAGAATTAGGCCTTAAAAATAGGAGTGACGTTATTTATAAGATGCATGTTTTTCTTTTTCTTCAGACAATCAATATCAGCTATCCGACGAAGATTTGGTGGCTAACCTTTTTACTTCATCCCCTCTCACCGCCCATTGCGCAACAGCTCCTGCTCCCATAGCGCTCCCCCGCCTCGCCAGTCGAAAGTCTTCGACGGTTCTTTCGTCGTCAAATCCGTGCCTATCGCCCACTGCCACGCTAACCTAGCTCTACCGGGCCACATCCTTACCTCCCCCATCACTGGCACCACCCACCAGTCATCCTCCGCTACCCGCGGTCAGCGAATTCCTCGCCGTCTTTCCGCTCTGCCCCCACGCCGGCCTCATCCACCTAGCTTACCTTCCTCCCTAAAGCCTCTTCTAAGTCTGGCAGCTATGGAAGACTCACCAAATCCCAATTTCCTAACCCTAACCCCGCCGGTGGCCGTCCTTCATCGTCTGATCTCATCTCCTAAATTTTAAGCATCTGAGATTTAGGAGGAAAATAGCGCTCTGCATCATCAGTTTAACCTACTATTTATCTTTCACGGCTCTTGCAGAACTATACGACGACCATGCACGTCGCAGCCCCACACCGAAAAGATCACAAACTGGATTCGGCGCAGGATTTGCACTGCCGGACCGCCATATCCAAACTGCCACCGAAAGCAACCAGCGGCTCCACGCCACGCCGTGGACCACCGCCGCTCTCAGCTCGCGGCTCCGAGCGACCGATGGTGACCCCCGATCGGTTCAGCAGGATTAGCAGCCTGTAGACACCAGTGGCGCTTAAACTCTTACGACCTTATCACACCAGATAAGGCCTTAGACCGAGACGAGGCCTTAATTCCGCACCCTTTTCCCCCCCTCCCGTTCGACCGATTTGAGTTCAATCCTGCCGTTCGAAGAAACGCACAGCAATAGGCCGCGCCGGTGACGTTCGTAAGTAGCGAGACACGCCGCGCCAGCGCGCATGCATGCAGGGCCCCGAGCGCACGGGCCTAAACACGTGTGTTTGCCCGTGAACCACCTGGCTGCATGACGGCTCAAGAAACGGCCGCGATTACCAGACCGGGGGCGCTCATCATCCGAGCCGCGCCGCGCGTGACGACATGGCCGCGGGCGGCCGCCGGATGGGGCAAGCAGCGTGGCTTATTAAGGTGGGCGATTACGTCGTCGGAATTGGAGACTATTACGCCATCTTGTTGAGCGGCAGGCCAGCGCCGAAAGAAATGTGCGTGCCAGCGTGCGGACCATGTATGTATACGGACGGGGTGAGTTGCCGACCGAGATAGCCTGCGTTCATCTGAGGAGGTTTGTGCTCTAAACATAGCATATTTTCTTTTACAGTAAACATGATAAAAGTGTAAGCAGGTTGCTATACGGATCCAAGCCCACTAGGCTGAGTTATAAACTAATTTTAAAGACGGTGGTATTCAAAATCAACTCTCAAGAGGAGATAGTGAAAGTGTAACATTCGGACTATTAGTGTTTCTATTTTTATCTATGTGGTATAAATATTCTAATGTGACAAGTTTAATATTAGTTTGATAATTTAGATAAGTTAAAATTAATTTATAATTGTTCGTACTCTAAATATAGTGTATTTGGATTAACTCTTATATAAGGATAGATGGATGGCACCTGGATGGCACCGGACGCAGGTGGTCGTGTGTAGGGGAGGTAGGGGAGGTAACCTAGTTGTTGCTATTCCCGATGGCACCTGGATGGCACCGGACAAGCTGTAAATTTGGACGCAACGCTTGGTCGAGATGGGTTGGTTTATTCCTCCGTCGTTTCGAGTCGTTTTGTGTTGGAGAGCTGACTCGACGAGGGTCCTTTTGCTTTGCTTAGCTGCGTGGAAGCATGCAAGTAAAATAAAAAGACTCCCTGAGCTCCCCCTAGATAGGGAGTACTATAGTCCGTATTAAAGACTTGAACCAGAAATGGGTCATGGAAAATAAAATTTATGGAAATTAAATAGTAGTAGAAAATAAAAGGTTATATCGAAATAAAAAAGGTTAGTATACATGTCACAAGCAATAATGCGGACTTGGTGCTGTCTTTCTTGTCATCGATTAGCTAGTCCTCGGAAATGATGCGTTCCACAATTCGATGCTCCGGGAAAGCCTAATGCACGTTGCTTACATCACGTCAACTGAAAACAGCCGATTAACGACTTGATGCTGTCTGGCTAGATTTGATCATGGGAAACTTGAGTTGCATGATTTCACTTCATCTGCTACTGAAAGCGCCTGCATTATGGAAAGCACTCACAATTAGCACGGGAAAAACTATCTCAAAACAGCAAGGATTTGACTTGATAGGTCTGTGTGGCTATGTGTGCAGGATCCACTATACTGTAAGCGGCTAATCTTGATGTGCCAAAAACAGCAACCCCAATAGACATTCCTTGATTTGCACAAGTCGCGGTACGGTACTACGCATCTGACCACAAGTGTCTTTGTTAAAACATCGAAGCTACCATCCATAGATTCGAGCCAAAAGGCGGGGAAAAAAAAAGAAAGACCGGGTGTCACGATCAGATATTCTAAACCGCAATTTAAAAGGCGTTGGAGCCAAATCGCTTGAAAAGAGCAGTAGGGAGAGGGACAGCCATGCAACAAAGTTGCAAGGACATGAGCGCGAGCCGCGAAGCAAAAGAACACATTTCACGGCCCCGTCGAGACATGGACCGGACAAGTGCAACTTGAGAGGGAAGCGGTGAACAGAAGAGAAAGCGAGCGAGCGAAAGAGCGAGAGAGAGAAACCAGAGATAGAGAGAGAGTGCTAGTGTGCCGTGTGCGTGGGAGAGAGAAACAGAGTTACATCATCACCTAGGCACAAGCTACGCAGTGCAGCCAGCGGCTTGCAGCCTTCCTGCAGCGGCGCGTCAAAACTGGCAGCCAGACGGTGTCCACTCTCTCTCTCTCTTATCCCTTCATCCCGCTCTTAACCTTGCTAAGCCCCTCTTAGCTTCGCCTGCCATAACTCCAGAACACGCACAGGCAAGGCACAAGAAACACCTGCCCGCCGGTGCCCGGTCGCCGGTCGACCATGGACTTCGACGACCACGATGACGGCGACGAGGAGATGCCGCCGGTGATGAGCTCCAGCTACGAGACCCCGCAGCAGGTAGCTGGGTTCGCTGGCGGTGTGGCTCCCAGGCCGACCGGCGAGCCCGGCGGCCGTGCCAAGGCCCCGGGCAGCGGCGCCGGCGGGAGGTACCGCGAGTGCCTCAAGAACCACGCGGTCGGCATCGGGGGCCACGCCGTGGACGGGTGCGGCGAGTTCATGGCCGCGGGCGAGGAGGGCACCCTCGACGCGCTCCGCTGCGCCGCGTGCAACTGCCACCGGAACTTCCACCGCAAGGAGTCCCCGGGCACCCAGGGCTCGCCCATCTCCCCCGCCGCGATTGTCGCCTACGGCGCCACTCCGCACCACCAGTTCTCCCCGTACTACCGCACCCCGGCCGGGTACTTCCACCAGCAGCAGCACCACATGGCCGCATCTGCGGCGGCAGTAGCCGCCGCCGCAGGTCACACGCCGCGGCCGCTGGCGCTCCCGTCCACCTCCCACAGCGAGCGCGACGACGGCGACGACCTGTCCGGGATGGCGGGGCCCTTGTCGTTTGTGGGGCCGCTGAGCGGCATGTCCCTGGGCGGCGCGGGCCCTTCCGGCTCGGGCGGGTCCGGGTCCGGCAAGAAGCGGTTCCGCACCAAGTTCACCCAGGAGCAGAAAGACAAGATGCTGGCGTTCGCGGAGCGCGTGGGGTGGCGCATCCAGAAGCACGACGAGGCCGCCGTGCAGCAGTTCTGCGACGAGGTCTGCGTCAAGCGCCACGTGCTCAAGGTGTGGATGCACAACAACAAGCACACCCTCGGCAAGAAGCCATAGCACCTGACCCCCTCCGCATGCACGAAACAAACTCCACGCGCGCATGCATCCCAGAGCAGCTGTTCGATCACATCAACGGTGCCCATGGCCAGCGCTCCGGTAGGCACCTGCATCTTCTTCGTTACCATTCGACTTCGGCGCCTTCGTGGCGGCGTAGGTTAGTAGCTAGTAACTTGTAGCGAGCGGTTCGTTCTTGGCTTTATTAGGCAGTTCTTTTATTTTATTTTCCCTTCAACTGTACTTGTTCGTGTTGTTCTTCTATCCCCATGGCATGGCCATTTGCCGATTTGGTTACGTTCTTCATGGGAATGTACTTGATGTTGCAACTGATGACCTGATCGACTGGACAAGAAATGTATCTGCGGATTGGGGTTGCATGGATCCCGTGTGTGTCCAGTGGTCGGGACACGCGCGGTGGGATCGATAATTTTACCCTGGGTCGCGCCATTCTTCTAGGTTAGCTACTGCTGTTCCTAAAGAAGATAGGCAACTGTTGCATTCGCTGCTCTTCCCTTCTCTCCCCACCCCTCCGCTCGGTTATTACCGGCAGTTACCGATCAAACTTAAATTTAAAATTCAATTTTTTTAAAAATTGATGAAATTTGATCAGCTTCTTGAATTACTACACGGTTACCGCCACCGAACGATTTTTGGAGAAATTGATGATTTGCCACCGAAAACTTGAGCCACTTTAATTACAATGCCATCAAAACCAATGACAAATAGATCCTCGTGAGTCTATGACTGTAGAGTTGGGTGGCAAATAAATGAAGTCTATTTTTATCTATGGTAAATTGTTAATTGACCTGTGATTTTTAGAGGTAAAACGCATTTGTAAACGTTGCTCTCGGCACGATGGCACTTATATAGTTCTTCTTCCACGGACCATAGAGTAGTTTAGTTTGTGCTGTGCTTGCAGCTTGCCTTCCACTTCCAAATTACCACTCCTACTGTGGTCTGCAGAATTATGGAGTAACTAGCTAGGTAACTACTCTGCCTCATTACTTTGATCCATTCACAGATGCACAAGTACTGTAACTTCATGACGTGTTCTTCGCTTGTCTTTTTGGCCTTTGCAACTTGGTTCTTTAATGCCTTCAACTGTTTGCTCGGAAGCTCTATCTGCAGCGTTAACTCCGCCCCCGTTTCACGAGCAATGTTAAGGTTGTTTTGACACGAAGGGATGGGTAACGTTATGGAGCTAGGCGTGTGTCAGCCCCAGCCCCGCCGTGGTGTTGCTGGCCTGTATCCCCTACGCTTCGTGCCATTTACTCACTTCCTGGAGGCCTTTCCACTTTTACTCCCTTCCTCTCCTCGCCTTCAATTCTGTTACTCCGTGATGCGGTTGTTGCATTCGTTGCGAGACCACGGCGCCATGGACTCGGTCGACCTCTCCCAGCACATTTAAGACAACTTCGCCGTGCAGGCAAATGTGCAATACTCTTTCAGCTCTCGCTTGGGCACAACCGAGCCGGAGTATTACTGTAGTGGTAGGAGTATAGAACGTACTCGTGCTGTGGTGCAGCGAGCTTTTGTGCCTCGCTGCGAAAGGAGGACGACGACCGCGCCGTAACGGGAGAGAAAGAGAGGCTGGCAGCATTGCCGGTTGCCAGTCGCCATATGGAAGTCCGGGATGGAAAGGAGAGGCCGGGTACGTTCATAGTTGCGAGTTTGCTTTTGGATGCTGCGCTGCATGCATGCGTGCACATTGCCCGCTGCCGTCAGGGCACGGCAAAGGCTGGGGCGGCGAGGGAGGAAGGGCGCAGACGCAGTGGCCGAAAATGCAGCGGCCTTTCTTCCCGTTCGGCTTAGCCCCCCCCCCCCCCATTATGCCTGCCTCGACTGCCGGACGCATGGTCCGGCGCCGAGAGTTGCCACTAGCTAGGCTAGGCTATAGGCTAGGCGTGGGCGCAAGAGAATCTGACGAGGCCGTCGCAAACTTTTGTTCTCTAATGCATAACTGGCGCCCACCTGGCTGGCCACTGACAGGTGGGCGAGCGTACTAGGTGCCCACCGGGCGCCGCGAAAGCATGCGGTGGTGCATGCAGGGTCATGCTGCAGCGGTGCAGCCGGCAGGGAGAGTGCAGCGTCGCATACCCTCGTCCGTCCAGCTGGTGAAGAGCTGAGGGTCGAATGGTTTCAGGCCTTGGCCATGGTGGTCAGTGGTCACTCTGGTCCAAGCTCTGTATGGTACGTACGCTAGCTTCACTGATGTAATGTGTGTGGACGTTCACAGGTATTCATGGAATCCAACTGCTGTGGTCCTTGAACACGTCGGTTCTGAAACTAAAATGGAATTGCTCAAGTCCTCGGAAAGGAGCGATGCTTTGCGTTCTGAAACTATACCCCATGTCCGCAGACCAGAGGACATGAAGAGACGCAGAGTCGCGAATATGTTCGTGACGTTCAGTGAGCAATCGCAAAAAATTGCTTGCAAGTTTTAGCCTAGTGGGTGTTCGGTGCAAATAATCCTCTAATAGGTGATACAGTATCATGCAAACCCCGTGTTAAAGCCCTCGGTCATTGTGGACACAAAAGCTGGTTCATCGATCGTCTCATGCATGGGAAGCTGTCAGTTTCAGGTCATAAGCTAGCATTATGAATCAAATGGACGATGATTTTCTTCCATGCATGGTATCAAATACGTATGTCGACACCAAATGATTATAGGCGTATTGTGTGGATGCGCGATTTTTAATAATATTATTTTATTAGAAAATTATAAAAATAATAGCTAAATTCATAAAATTACAAGAATATGTATTTATCGGCACACGGAGTAACGATAAAAGACATGTTGGTACTCTGAATACCAATAGCTTATGTGGCACTGGGCCCGGGGGCCTGTCGGCACACGGAATGTGGCTTGGCCGCATTCCGCGTGACGATAGGCCCTCGGGTAGACACCAATATGAGTGTCAGTCTAGTTGCTAGCCGATATGCCTGTCAGTACATGGAATACCGACAGAGATGTCGGTAATATGATTATCAACGTGACTGTCGACATATTACGTCTCTTTTTATTTAGTTTTTAATAATAATTAGTGAAATACCAATGAGGCACCGTCAGAACTCAGTGTATATCATATAGAAAAATTCACACACTTACAAAAATATCAACAACGACTACACAGAAGATGAGGCAATTAGGCGTATGGATGTTTCCTAATGACGCTAAGGCTAATGGCATCACATAGTTGTTTATTTTTTTTCCTATTTTTGGTTCGATGTGATTTTATCGATATTTCTTGATTTAGTAGATCTAAAATTGTGTGAGTAATTTTTGAGTGAAGTAACGTAAGGAGGATACAAAATATAATTTTGCAAACAATAGTAGTTGGGAAGCACAATTATCACAGAACCATGCACGGAGGTTAAATACGTTGATATCAATAAAGAGATAATGACAAGAAACATTGATATGTACGGTACGCATAAATACAAACCTAATAGCGTGTCAATGCTAAGATTCCCTGTGAAAGCTGTTGTTTGGTGTGGTCATTTGATTTTGCATGGGCATGGCTTGCTATTATAACGCAGTCGCACAGTGTCATGCGTCACTCGTGCGATTCTATCTCTAACTCCAGCTCCTCTTTGCTGACAACATGGAGTAGTTCTTTTTTCATCGTGCAGGAACAATATCAACTAATCATCAATGGTATAAGGGCAACATGGTTGGGTTACCCTTAAAAGCACATGCATGTATTGGGATACCTCTCGAAAGAAAGGGGCATCTGATACTTATTACTACCATTTTCTAGCAAATGAACCCCTGAGTTGTCATTTCATGGTTAAAACTCTGTCGAGTGGTCACTTTGTGTCTAAAGCCTGAGTCAGGAAAGATGTGTTGTCATTTAATTTCTGATTAAAGCTGTTTCATGTGGTCACTTTATTTCTAAAGCCTGAGTCAAGACAGAGATGTTGTCATTTCATCATTAAAGTTGAGTCATGTGGTTACTTCATGTCTAAAACCTGATTCACGACAGATGTGTTCTCATTTCATGCTTAAAGCTTTGTCATGTAGTCACTTCGTGTCTAAAGTGTGAGTCATGATAGAGATGTTGTGCTGCAATAAGGTGTTGTCATTTCATACTAAAAGCTGAGTCGTGTGGTCACTTCTTGTCTAAAGCTGGACTCACGACATAGTCGATGAGCATGAAGCAGGGTGTGGTTGCAGCAGTTTGTGTATGCAATTGATGTTGAGAACGACTATAAAAGACAATGTTGAATTGCGTATGTTATCCGTGCTCCAAATACAAGACGAAGTAAAGAGATGGCGAGCTCTGGTATGCCTACGTTTGCTATACCATCGTCGTTTTGCAAGTGGGGTATTGCATACGAAATGAAGGTATCCCATGAGCTTGAAACCTATGGAAGGAGATTCTTCTAGTTTTCAAACATTGATCCTTCCTCCGTGTGTCATGGAGTATTTAATTTATGTAATATTTCACATGATTTATCAACTTGTGTTCCGAATAGTAACTAACTCATGCATAAATCGTCCATTAGGCTTTGTGACTTCATAATGTGGATCTACTTTGACATTAAAGGCGGGGACTTTTCAATGGTACCTCTAATAGGCTAGTGCAGTCTAGCCAATAGGCTTTTCAGTGCTGCCGCATCTAAGCACTACCGATTAGACTTCTTGTATATAAATAAAATCCAATCAATTCTCTACCCACACATCTCTTGACCTCGAATTGATTCGAGAGAATGGCATATCATTATCCTCTTGATGGCCCTATCGATCCACCACCTCCACACCCTTAGAGATTTTTACGAAAGTCACAATGCTCTTCCTTGCTTGTTTTGGCCGCCGTATCGACATGGAGATGATGTTGTATTCCAAGTTTATGAGTATTTTGGTGACATAGGACGTCGGTTCTTCCGTTGTCCAAATTTCATAGTACAAACAATTAATACTCACTTTTTTTTTTCTTTTTTTCTCAAAACCATTTACTTATCTCATATATGACTTTTTACAGACAAATGATTATGGGTTCCAGTACTAGATTGACCCACGCATAGAACCACACATTCAAAAATACATTTGTCACCTTCACGTCATCATTGAGAACTAAATGAACAATTACGCCAAGAGACAACTAGGAGTAATATCCCCCCTTGCATGGTGGGTCGGGGAACAACTAGGAGTAATATCGAAGTGTTCTAGCAGTTGGCAAAGGATTTGATTTCGTATTTAATGTGTACTGTTTTTCATTCCCTAAGGCATGTTAGATGAAGCGACGGTACACCACTACGGCTATCATATATGCTAACGTACGTTCGGCCGACATGTTTATTATTGTTGTTATGAAATGGTCATCGTACAAGTCAATCTTTGCAAATGGAACAACATAGAAAACAAGTTTGCATCAATAAACCATGGCATAGGTAATGTTGTATTTTGTTTGCACGGTAATAGTGGTGGGGTTCGTAATTCGAATGGTTTTGATGTGGAAAGTTGGAAGCCACCAGTTTATTGCATGACAGGATGGCACACGGATATGTTCAAAAGCGGATAAGATTGCGCGATGCTACGCTTCAAAATGGAACGAGAACACTGGTAATAAAATCATGGCTGATATGAGGAGAAACGTAGCAGGTTGTTCGTAAACATCATATACTACAACAAATTATGTGCAACGAATTATGAGTACGTACAAAAGTTCACAATTTTACAACAAAGAGTTAAATAGTCCAAATATAGCATAACCCAAACTGTCCAAATATTACAATGTGGTCCAAATATTACACCAAATACAAAAGTTATCAAGTTCTTCGAATAAAACATTGTTGGTGAAAGAAAAATTCTTCCACGAACAAGTGCGGTGAGAGCCTCTTCTAGAGAGGAGATTCAAGCTTGTAGAAGGAGTGGAGAGGAAGGAAAACCCATGTATTTTTTGCTAAAAGATTGGTCCCCCTAGGCTTGATGGCCACAAGTCTGTATTTATAGTGCCATATCGGATGTAAGTATACAAGTATGCACCTTACAGGGATAGTGACACAAGTTATCACTATATCACAGAGACCTAGACCAGTTGAATCACACAACCTAGGTCGAGGTAGAATACTTTTACTCCTATCCAAAGATATTATATACAATGCCAAATACAGTGGTGTGAACTGGCCCAAAGAGTGGGGCTTGGCCATTCGTAAACTGCAACGTCGTACTGTCCTGGGTGTCAAAGTGGCCTCCAATTGCCGGGATGTCATGGAAGCCACCACTTGCATCGACATTAACTGTCGATCACTGTGTGTTATATCAATTGTAGTTGGTGTTCTCCTTTTACTGATATTCCCTCCGAAGGCTAGCTTCTTCTACTATCTTGAGAGGCAGTGGCCAGAGGGGTGCATGGCCTCCGGGAACTTTTAGCCTCTTCAGGGAATCCGGAGCCTAAGGGCTCCGAATGAGCTCTTTATGGTGTCTCCTTAGTGATGTGTGGGCTAGGATATTTCCCCCAACAGTACCCCCTCATCTGTTGGCCCCGAGGTGCGGAGGGGTGAGTGGATGCCGAAGGAACTAGCTTCGGCGCAGCCTCATAGTTAAGACATTCTAACATAACCTTTTTCCTTTGGGGAGCCTTTCCAATGACAACAGCAAGCGGCGATGATGAAGCATAATGCGGACATTGTAAACCGGAGGAAATTGCATGGCCCGGAGCCCATGGTCGAGAGTCAAAGGTGTCTTCGTGGTTCCTATGAGGTTTTGATGGGGATGAAGCAGTCCAGAGCCCGGCGGTGGTGGCCTGAGGTGTGATCGTCGTCTGACCCTTAGGGTGATGTGCTTGGTGGAGGTGATGAGGGGGAGAGTCTATGACCCCCTCGGTGTCTTGCCGAAGTGAGGCTCGACGACTATGTTGGAGCCAATGGCTGTTGAGGTTCAGATGGAGGCCAGAGGCATAGCCAATGTTGGACCTGAGGGCCACCGCGCTTCTAATAGAGGCAACTCCGGAGCCTATGTGAAGGCCATAGGCATAGCTGATGTTAGAGCTGAGGGCCGCCGCGGTTCTGATGGAGGCAATGAGCTCTGAAGCTTATGAGTAGGTCGGAGGCATAGCCGATGTTGGAGCCGAGGGCCATCACAGTTTTAATGGAGGCAACACGCTCCAGAACCTATGCGGAGGCTGGAGGGATAACCGATGTTGGATCTGAGGGATGCCACTGTTTTGATAGAGGCAACGCGCTTTGGAGCCTATACGGAGGTTGATGGTGTAGCCGATGTTGGAGCTAAGGACTGCTAAGATTATGACAGTGGCGATGAGCATACCCCTCGGCTCCTCTGGTGGCCAGTCTTTTTGCCTCTCAAACCATCATGATGGAGATCATGTGTAGGGGCAAGATATTTTCCTCATTTTTTGGTACAAGTATTTACTGATGTGTGGTGGCAGTAGTGCGTCCGATGGGGTAATGGGCTGGTTCACTTGGGGTCTTGTGCCAACTGCCCTTGCGTGCGTCAAAAGGGTCTCAAGCAATAAATGTGACGAGACGTGTATGCAAAAAACTAGGGTGCCACCGCAAGGAGTAGCCACGTGCGCGCGGATTTAACCGGGGCATGGCCATGACCCCCTAGAGCAGCAACTGGGAAGCGGCGGGACGGCACCTGTGGCAGTTTCGCTTTCTTCCTTAGGTGTGCACAAATAATTGGCCCGGCTATAAAAACTCGGGTCTACCCAGTTGATCCATCACCGTTGTGTAAGGGAGTGATTCTTCTTTAGTTTGATCGTGGCATCCTCTTCCTCAACTCCGGAGATGTCGACGGTTTTGACTGGCGAGTGGCCCCGTGGGCATGCTTACAAGGTTGGAGCCGGTGACCCTCGTGCTTCCATCCTTGCAGAGAGAGATGCCCCCTGCCACTTCATCTTAATCTTCTGTCCTGTGGATCACACCAGTCAAGATTATTGATATTTTCGACAATGAAGAGGAGGTCGACTGGGATCTCTTCAAGAAGGAGATTGACGAGGAGGAGAATGTGGAAGCGAATAAGGAGGCATCTCAGGCGGGGAATAGGAAGGCCAAGGAGGAGTGAGAGAAGGTTGTGGAGGATTCCTCTTCTTCTTCATCCTCATCCTCTGACAGCTCGGGGGCTGGCTACTGCATCAATTTCCACAACGGTAGGCCACAGATGAAGTGCATACGCCGCTTCATGCACCACTGTTAGGGCTTTTAGTTTTCTTCCTCATATTTGTCAGTGCTCTTTCTTCTTGCCCTGAGTAGTACGGATACCAAGAACTTAAAAGGGCATATAAGCATCTTTTAAATGTAAAGTTTATAAACATGACTGAATCCTTGGAGCTGCATATTGTTTTTCCTTTGGTCAGAATGCATGGAGATCCTCCGCACATGTAGCCCTTCATATTTTTATGTGCACCTAAGCCTCCGTGCCTCACCCTTCCCAACCCTCTCCCCTCGCACACTATGGTTTTCTGGAGGACAGAGGGTGTGATGGCTGGTATGACTATAGGGTGCTAGGTGCAATTGGAGCGATGAAACCTCACACAACTGTAGGCCTAAACACGATCGTGGCAGGTGCTATTAAGGTGCAGACGGTTTGGATCTCAATGCCTTTGGCGGAGGATATGGACCTTGTCATTCCTGGCGGTGGTGTGTGCGGACGACTGTGGGGGCATGAGATGAATTCTTTGACAAAGGTGAGGTAGTCTTGGAGCCTAGTAGCGGTGGATGAAGGCGAAGCCGACAATTAAGGCTGAGCGAGGCTGTTTGCGACCCCCTCAGCCCTGGTTGCAGCTAGGTTCCAGCATGATATGAACATTCTTCTGTATTATATCAGTACAAACTCCTTTCAAATTTGTTCTCGATTCTAACTCAAAGCAATTCTTTCAAAGCCGAGCGATGGTTGTGGCCCAGGGAGGCAGTTCGTGACCACCTCGGCACTTAACTACGATGAGGCTCCGGATGGCCATGAGGCAGTTCGTGACCCCCTTGGTACTTAATCGTGGTGAGGCTCCGGAGGCAGGGTCATCCGAATCCCAGCGGTGGTTGTCGGAGGTGACGCTGACTGCGGCGAGGCTCCAGAGCTAGGACCATCTAGAGCCTGATGGCGGTTGTTGGCGGGGACGTCGACTGCGGAGAGGCTGTGAAGGCAGGGCCATCCGTAGCCCGACGGTGGTTGCCGGAGGTAACACCGACCGTGGCGAGGCTCCAGAGGCACGACAATCTGGAGCCCAACGACGGTTGCTGGAGGTGACGCCAATGGCTTGGCCGAGGGAGGCAGTTGCGACCCCTTGGCCCTTAGCCACAACGAGGCTCCAGATGGCCCTACCTCTGGAGTCCAGCGGTGGTTGCCAGAGGTGACACCGATGGCTAGACCGAGGGAGGTAGTTTGCGAACCCATTGGCCCTTAACCATGATGAGGTTCCGGAGGTAGGGCTAATCAAAGCTCAGCGGCAATTGCCGAAGGTGACGCCGATCACGGCGATGCTCCAGAGGTAGAGCTATCCGGAGCTCGGCAATAGTTGCCTAAGGTGACGCCGATGGCTCCACCCTTAATCGTGGCAAGGCTCCAGAGGCAGAGCTATCTAGAGCTATGTGCCAATTGCAAGAGGTGACACCGATGGCTAGGTCGAGGGAGGTAGTCGACGAGCCCCTAGGCTTTTTCTGGTGGTGATCGAACGGAGGGCGTGTCTGGCACCTTTCGTGCTTTGTGCATTGCACGGAACATTATTCCTCCGACCCCCTTGCGTCTTATGGTCACGAGCGGACATAAGATGCATTCTATTAGTGCCATTATTGTGTATTCCACACGTGTATACTTGCGCATGCATGTATGTATGTGTGTACAAAATGAAGTAATTTTGGGGTTAATCAATAAGCTGATTAAAACTTCGATGGTACTAAGGCTATGCATGTTACATGCCTCTCTGGAATGTAGCAGTACTGAAGGGTATGGGACCCCAACTCTTACTGAGGATATACCCATTCCACGCGTCTTTGGCATGTAGTAATGTCGGAGGGTCTGGGACCTTGACGATACTGAGGTTATGCTCGTTCCGTGCCTCTCCGGTGTAGCAATGCCAGAGGGTCTGGGATCTCAACAGTATTGAGGCTTTGCTTGTTCCATGCATCTCCACAATGTAGCAATGCCGTTGGGTCCACTCCTCATCGGCATGGAAGCTATGCCTTCAAGATGCGAGCGGGGCGATACCTCTTTGGCATTTAGGCTTGGCCTAAAATGGTGCTTGAGGGTTTCTTACCTATTCGCCACGCAGGCTATCGCCTTCAAGATACTAGAGGGTTTCCTACCTCTCCGGCATGGAGGCTATCGTCTTCAAGATGTCATAGAGTTTCTTACCTCTCTATCACAGAGGATATCGCCTTTAAGATGCCAGAGGATTTTCTTACTTGTCTGGTACGGAGGCTATCGCCTTCAAGATGCCGGAGGGTTTTCTTAAGATATTTTTGTGTGCAGAGGTTTTTAAGATATCACCATTTTGCGGAGACTTTCAAGACATCTCCGTGTGGCGGAGGTTTTCAAAATATTTCTGTGTTGCGAAGGTTTTCATGACATTTCCGTTTGACGACAGTTTTCAAAACATCTTCGTATTGTGGAGGTTTTCAAGACATCTCTGTGTTGCGGAGGTTTTCAAAACATCTTCGTGTTGTGAAGGTTTTCAAGTGTTGTGCGCTATTTGAGCAAATGTGTGACTTAAGTTTTACTGACTATTGTTTGAACAGAGATATAACTTAAGCTTTATTGTCTACTATTGAATAGAGATATAGCTTAAGTTTTACTGTCTATTGTTATTACCAAATAGTTATCTATTGTAGGAGCCCTCAACATTTAGGCTAACTACTTTCAAAGTACACTGCACCTTCTGTCTTGAAAATTTAACCAGCTAGGAAAGCTATTGCTAGGTGGTTATGGGTGTACCTTTGCCAAAATAATGCCTCCCTGGCAAGGTTGGATGCCCGAAAGAACTCGTAGCTCCTAGCGGGGAAAGGGTTGGTCTCTCTGGCCTATGTCGTTTAACTCTCCTAGTATCGAACCTGGCGTGGAAGGCACTTCAGAGACCTCAACTGCTTTGGTGGTTCATGCGGTTCCACCTACGCCAAGGACCTACTGGACTAGGATTGTTAGTATGACTCAATCATCGTTGTTGGGGTATTGTACCATCGGTGATAGAGTAGCAGGAGGTAGAGCAGGCCGAGGAGGGCTTGGTAAGGTCCGGAGACCTACCCAACGGCCCGTTACGATTTTTACGACTTCTGGACTACCTATCACCGACTCTTTCCCCTGCCAGGCATCCCGCCTTCCTCTCTAGGTACTCCGTCCAAAAGGCTATAATGCTTTGAGAATTCTCAGTATTATGGCCAGGCCTGGCTCTGTGGTGGATGAACTAGTACCCTTCCTATCGTATCGGAGCCCGTGGTCGGCATCGAAGGCGGGCGGGATCTGCATGTACTAGAGCTTGTGGTCTCTCCGGAGCCCCCTTTCATCAAGGGAGGTAGAGGAGGCTGTTCGATAGCTAGATTCTCATAAGACACCGCCTCAAAAAAGGTGTCCTGGGCGCCATCACAAGAGACGTCGCGAGGGTGGGCCTAGGCATAAGTGCCCTTATGCTAAAGCGCCTAGAACCACTGAAGGGCGGCCTGCACAATCATGGCCTGAATCGTAACCCCTTGGGGTGCTGTGAGGTCCTCTCTACGCCATTGTTGGAAAGCCTCTACATTGGTTGAGGCCTTCACGCCAGCCTAGGCCAGGACCACCGCTGGGTTGGTGGTGGCTGGAGGGTCGCCACTCCGTTCGGTGGAGAAATTAGTGGGTGTACATAGCTTGCATAGTTATGGTGATCGTGTAGACCCTCGCACAGGCATTGACAGGGAGTCGGCCGAATGTGTTGCGTCCTTGATGGTCTTCTTTTCGGGTGGCATCCTACATCTCTTTGTTCTTCTATGTTTGAGTCCCCACGAACAGTGCGTTGTTGGTGAAAGAAAAAGTCTTTCACGAACAAGTACGGCGAGAGCCTCTTCTAGAGATGATACTCAAGCTTGCAGAAGAAGTAGACAGAAAGAAAAATCCATGTGTTTGTCAGGGAAAAAAATCCTTGAGCATTATTCCGGGGTGTATCGGACGACGGGTGCGCAATCTTAGTTCGGGGAGTGCCTAGTGAATTTGTTTGTGTGTGTGTGACTCAAGAACACCTAGGGTTATCCAAGTTCAGGTCCCTCTTGGGGTAATAGCCCTACATCTTGTGTATTCTTTTCTTTTGGTCTCAGTTGGTTACAGATGATGTTCATGCCCAGCCTTCTTCGCCCTTTTTTACAAGCCTGGTACTCCTCCCCTTATACATCAGAGAGAGGGATGATTTACGCGTTAGTCAAGATATAGACCCAGGCCTAGCTAGAGCTTCCCACCTAGGCCCATCATTACTAAGAGCAGATGTATCACACTTGCTCTACGGCGCAACAGAGCATGTCCCATCGCTCCACCACCTGCGTCATCCCGGTCGCCTGGACTGCCCTGTCCTGTCCCCACGCGCCACCTGCACACCTGCAAAAAACCTCCTGACATGCCTGTCAGGCCATCCTGTAGCATTTAATGCTACGGGATGGGACATGGCAGCTCTGCGCCAACCACGCCTTGGTTGACCAGAAAGAGGATCTGGGGAAGGGAAATACTCGAGTGAAAAAATATTTACTGTGATTAGACTATTTAGACACATACTTGCCCCACAACCAGAGGAGACTGGTCGCGGGGTTTGCTCCTGTGACCTGGTGACTAGTCGCGGAGCTTGGTCGGAGAGCGTGGTTGCATGGTCGCTGGCTGATCGTACGGTCGCTGACTGGTCACGCGGGTTGACCACGGTTCCGGACAAACGTGGCATACAGCACCTGCTAATATTTTATCGGTCTGGGTCGACTTGCGAGGGGACCCCACTATTCTTTACACCGATAATAGCCCCCAAGCTCATTCACGGATGCGGTAGACTGAGCAGTTTGTCAAATGGTTGAGGTTGGACCCAGTCGAACCACTTGGCCCCCATGTGAACTGATACTAATCGCTATAGTATCCACTGGATACTGATCGCACTGCCCCCTCGAATACGGACCTCCACATACCAGACACTCCTTGCGAGCTCGTGCTCCTTTAATATCGTCCATATCGTTCCAGATACACCGAGTCTTGCGTCGCACCTTTGTGTCAACCTTGCTGTTTGGATCTGGAATTCAATATGGACCATTTTCAAGCAACTTCATGAAGTCCTTCACCTCCTTCCACCCAAGCAACTCATCGGACCAAGTACTTTCTACAACTTTCTTGCAGTAATACGACGACACAAAATACTCCAACTCTATGCTACCCTTCGCACAACAAGCTAGCACATGAGAGGAAGGCAAATGCATCAGTGATGGCTTGTTGCAAGTGCAAACACACTTGTTGTCCGCTGGCCACAACCTACATTCTATTGTAATTTCTTGCCTTCTGATACCCAGTTCACCCTTGTCACACAACATCATATCAAAGATATGCTGACGATTACCAACAACATGAACTATGTGGGACTGGCCCTTCCTGCTCTTCTCTTCCATGTAAGATGTTATATTCTCTGTGTACGCCTTTTGTGGGTTGACCATATGTATCGCAGCCTTACTGTAACGCTCTCAGAGATATCGATGTGATCATCCTTTTTTGGTTTTGTTTGCACAGTTTCTTAAAAATATCCAACAACCTTGTGCTCTTGAATTGTTTATAGAAGTTTGCTTCGAGATGTCGGATGCACCAATAGCTATAAAAATCTGGCCACGGCAATACCCTGCTTTCACCACTCTGCAATGTGTTGATAGTGTTCAATAAGCCTGCATGACGATCATGGAGTACACACAAGTTAGGTTTGTTACCAATAACACCTCTCTTAACCCACTGCAAGAACCACAACCAACTATCCATAGACTCACATTTGACGAATGCAAAAGCCAAAGGAACAACCTGGTTCTCACCATCTACCCTAATAGCTATGAGTATCTGCCCCTGTATTTTCCTATGAGGAATGTTCCATCCACGTACATCACTGGCTGGCAATGATGGAATGCCTCGATCATACAGTCGAACGACCACAATGCTCGCTAAAGGACTCGATCTCCAATCTGATTGATGAATTGTGAGTAGCAATGCATGTTCTCGGGTTGCTCCCTTGAATAACCTCTAGCAGTGTAGTTAAGTTGTGTTATGAGTCCTTATATGTGACAAACATCTTCACTAACACCTTCTGTTTCGCTCTCTATGCCATGTCATATGGAATCTCGTATCCAAATCTAGTGTTGATAGCATGCATAACTCTAAACGGAGATATACTAGTCTTCTTTATAATCTTTGGGTACATCACATTTGCAACAAAATATGCGCTCATGTTCATGCGCGCGCGTATAGGTTGGCTCAAGTTACAACCATGCGGCTCAACAATAGACGCTAACCATACTGTGTCACACCTCGGCAAGAATCCATGAGTTCGCCAAGTGCAACCCTCAGGTAAATATTTGACATTGTATGTCCATAGATTAGATATTACCACCTTAAACTCCCTCTTCTCTGAGAAACATCATCTCATCACTGTATGTTGCAGATGGACCTTATCATGAAACATTTAGCCTTTGCTCATCATGATTGAATCATACTCCCATACTGACTCATGTCCATCGTTCACCGTCAACTTCTCCAATGCAAAATCCATCAATTCTTCCGGCATTCCTGCACTTGAGTCCACAAATATGCAAAACTCTAATCCACTATTGCCCCGTCCCTCTCTCCCTGATCAGCACGCATCACGGCCTGATTTTCTTCCCCATCATTACGTTATTCTCTTGCATTATGTATCTCAACCGGTGCACTAGTCTGCAGGAGTACTTACGTAACCACATTCTCCTGCATCTCCTATGGATATCATTTTCACCAACAGCTTCTACGGTGCTAGGTATGGCTTCTGTCCCCCAATATCACTCGCTTCTACAAGGATGCAATGGAAAAAATCCCGTCTCAACCCAGTGACACAAATTACTATCATTGCTTCAAACATATAACCTCCAAGAGTTCCCATTGCCAGTTGATTTCTCGACATCTTGAAATTAGAACCTTCATCGTCAAACGCTGATGTACCGGACTAAATTGCAACAGATTATATAGCCAATCTAACACTTAAGACCGATTGAATCTCTTCACGGCTATACACATCTATATCCACATACTAAAAGTTAAGGGAAAAATGCAACCCCCCCCCCCCAAAAGTCACTTGGATTTTGACTTTCCCCCTAAAAGTTGTTTTGTTGAAAAAAAAACCCTAAAGGTTTGGTTTTGTTGCAAAAACACCCCCAAAAATTAAAAAAAAATAAAACAAATCACAAAAAATTCTAAAAAAAACTAGAGACAATTATAAGACCTTTTGTAAAATTTGTTTTCAAAAATAATATCCTTTACATCATATTTCATAGAGAGTAAGTTTGAGAAAAAAAGAAAAACATGCAGCTCATTTATTAATTCGAGTTAGATGCATAGTTAATTATTTACTAATCCAAAAATCATGAAATAAATTTTTTTAGTCTTCTTACATTATCCTCTATCGTCTAAAAATACATGAATCTTGAAATAGTTATTGTAACCTGCAGGATTGAGTAAATGTGTTGCAGATAGATTAATTCATAACTAATCCATAACACCTCCAAAATTAGTGAAATCACTTTTATTAGTTTACTTAAACAATTATTTGTGTAGGAAAAATAATGTTAGACATAACAAAGTTAAAATAACATGAGTTAATAAATGAGCTGTGCATTTTTCCTCTTTTTTTCCAAACTTCCTCTCCATAAAATATGATGCAAAGGATATTATTTTTGAAAACAAATTTCACATAAGGTCTTATAATTGTCTCTAGTGTTATTGTAGAATTTTGTTTTAATTTTTTTATTTTTTTTTGAATTTTTGGGGGGATTTTTGCAACAAAGTCAAATTTTTAGAGGGTTTTTTACAATAAAATAACTTTTGAGAGGAAAATCAAAATCCAAATGACTTTTGGGGTTTTGCATTTTCCCCAAAAGTTAATCGGATCCACCCACTATCTCATTGCATGGCATACTAAAAAACCTGAACTATTAGAACTATCCACCGTTTGAACTATTTGCAATCATGCACGCGCGTCGTGCAGTTCTTATTGGAGGGGTTAGTCAGTAGTGCGTCCACTTTTACCGCACGCTTTTTGCAGGAGCGGCAGGAAATGCAGTAATGCACGGCCATAGCTGGGCAAGAGATGCAGTGATGTCCCATCACCTTAAGCCCAGCTGAGAAGGATGTGTAGGTCAGCTCTTCCCCAAATTAACATCTCGAACCCACACAACAGTTGGAGAAGAAGTGTAGCTCCGAGCCTGAGATCTGGGCATGCACTGCCTGTTTTTGCAGCACTGGTAGCTAGATCTTCATGGCCTCAGTGGCTCAGTAGCTTGACCTCATTCCATCAGACATGTGGACCAATCTGCATGCATGGATGCCAGCAGTTAGTATAGGCAGAGGTAGGCAGCCTGAGGCCAGAGCCAGAGCCAACGAATTGCAATACAGTTTGCTACTAGCTGTTCTCGTCTGTGACTGTGACAAGAAGAGTGCATGCATGCACCCAGGTTAACAATGCCATGACGCATGTGACGTGACCCAGGACTTGACACACACCTCAAGCGCTGTTAATCGCCACTGTTAAGCCGTCGTCTTGTGCATGACACCAACTCGATAGAATTTGGGATCCAGTCAAAGACGCTGTTCCTGCAGGACCCAACGGCTGAGGCTCAGTCAACAGCACGATAGAACCGGAAGAACACAAGGCCACGCGCGCACTCACGCGTCGTTTCTTGCCACTTCTGTGCAAGTCGCGAGGCGCCGCTGCATGCACACTCATTTGGTAGCACTACTGTGGCACGAAAGCTCGATTCGGACGAACCTCCCGAAACCCAACCTCTTTGGTACCGACCGGCCTGGACTTTGACTTTTGAACCTTGGACCGTGGCCCGCGGCTGTGCTGCACGCTGGTCAACGGGGTAGAACCAAGTCAACTGCTCTGCGCTGGTCAACTATGATGGTGTGTGGAACTGTGGATACTGTCATACTGGAGTACTATACTATTGCTGTGGTGCATATGGATGCTACTCTCACCATGTTTGAGATGTCTCATCATAGGCCATTTCCCAGATGGATAGTGCCATCTCTGATGCTTGTTGATATGCTTTCGGTTTAACTATAATGTTTGGTGGCAATACGATACTAGTATACCAACAGCTGATTGGACTCAGTGACAGTAAGCGTTTTTCTTTTAAGAAAAGAGATTACTCGGCTCTTTATTGAAAGTCAATGCGGTTTGCACTTTGCAGCGTACCTATCCAAACAAGCTTAACAAAAGGTTTTCAGAGGCCTTCATTATTAGCCATTAACCTGTTCTTGAACCCATACATACCGAATATTTCTTGTCAAGTAGACACAAACTCTGGTACTTAAAGAGATATAGATGTCGACAGCTATATATACACTAACCGGCTGCTACGTCTTTTTGAGGCGACAAATGCAGGACTGAGAACTGGAACTTTGCCGGTGCAAAAGACTATGCATGCATGCATGGCCTCTTCTTCTTTTGTTCTTTTGGTCGACGGAGTGCGAAAGTGAGAGCAGAGGCGACGCTGCCACGGACATGGCAGGTGCGTGCGTGCACGGCCTTGAATGATGAGCGTCTTCTCTGTGCAGCTTGCATGCGATGCCTCGAGGGCAACTAGAGACGAAAAGTGAGGGCACTAGACATGGACTCCTCATACATGCCTGATGCCTGTATGACCCTTTCTTTGCAAGTTTTTGATGAGTTCTGATCGGAGCGCTAGCCAAGGCTCCAAAAGGTCCCGTTAAGATTTTTCTCGACAACGGGTAAACCCTATTTCCATTACCATGATAACGGAATAAGTGTATCTTAGATCAACTCTCATGGCTTACTACTCCTCTTTTTATCCTAAATTTTAGCAAAAACGGTAATAAAAAAAAAATCTCTTCAACCGGTTCCTTATCCAACATACTATTTTTTCTCCCTATTTACCCTCTCTTGCTCCTCACATCTAGCAAATGAGAGAGGTTATATATCCACCTGTTGTTGCTCTTGCGCATGTGAGAAGATGAGAAGGGGAGAGAGAGCAGGTGAGGACTGACAAGTGAACACGCGTTTTAAGAGTAGTTAACATATAAGTACACATGTTGTAAGAGTTATTACCTTATAAGTACACGTGTTGTAAGAATTTGTAAGATCAATTGTCACATAAGCACACGTGTTATAAGAGCAGTTACCATATAAACACACGCGTTGTAAGAGCAGTTACTACATAAGCGTACACGTTATATAAATTTATAAGAACAGTTACCACACAAGCATACATGTTGTAAGAGCAATTACCATATAAGCATACTCGTTGTAGGAGCAGTTTAAAATATAACCGTAAAAAATAACACCGTTTAAATATAAAATAATTATTTGTTAGTTGTAAAATATTAATAAAATAGATGTGAGTAGATTATAGGGAGGTAAATTTAGATAATCGGTTGGAGCCTACTGAAAAATAGGGAAAGAAATCTGGATAGAGAATTCTCTATTCAGGATAATAGAGAACAGAAATAAGAAATGAGTTGAAGTTACTCCTAGTGTCAGAAATTAGAGTCTGCAGATCCAAGAAGCAACAGAGGAGAAAAGAAAAGGAGTTCGATATAGCCAACGAGGAAACCTATTAGCTCTCATGTCAACAACCAAGTTTAACTAGAGAACTAAGGGAGGAAGAACATAGTTCGTCGCTGAGGCATCCAGCCAAAAGTTCATTAGGTCGGTTTGACATAACAAAAGCATGCATTCTTCAGTTTGTGAGCAAGTAACATGAATTAATCACCCTGCATGTACTCCCTCAGTTTGTTGCTGATCATCATCTTCCTGAGGTAAGTGGGGGAGCAATTGCAGCTGGCCATCTGTGCGAGGACGAGCCGGACGCCTAGCCAAGAGTTGATTCACATCACGCAGGAGATTTTCCTTACTCATCTCACTTAGCAGATTCACCCATGATTTAAAAAAGAAAAAACATGAAAAATAATGTCTGTTGGATCTTTTGAAAGTTTCTAGTCAAAGTATGACTTATTACTAGTTTTCCATATGGATAGCAAATAGCAGCTAATCTAAGAGTGGCAAAAGGCTTCTCAGTTGCAAAATTATCATTATTCCACTGATAATATTGTTGCAGAGAGGTAGTAATAGTATCAGCCACAACGAATATAGCTATAACACACAAGCAACTTTTGTAATAGAGCAGATCAAGAAGAGATGTTGACATGTCTCATTTTAGGTGCAAAAGTAGCAGGAGGGGTATCCACTATATCATCTTTTGATCAAATTGTCCTTCGTGAGAATGAAGTTCTGTTCCATTAACCAAAGGAAGATTTTAATCTTCAAAGTGATTTTGGCTTTCCATATATGCTTATATGTCTAGTAGGGGTCATCTCTCACCAGCCAATTATGCATCGATTTTACACTGAATGTACCTTCTTTTCAAAGGACCAAGAACCCACATCATTAGTAGCACCCAGTTGAACACTCACCAACCAACCCTGTATCAAGGACCATTGCATCCGGAGATCATTAGTTAGCCATCTCGGTAAGATCCCAATGCAACTGAGATGAAAGTCATATATAGATATATTCTTGTTATCAAATAGAATAAAGAGTTGGGAACGTCAAGGAAAGAGGGCTAGAAGAGATCCACACATCTTCCTAAAATTTGGCCATGTTGCCATTACCAATCAAAAAAAATCTCCCTTGAAGATAAAAGCTTCTAATTTTAAGCATGTCAGTCCAGTAAGGAGAGTCATTATATTTATG
Source organism: Phragmites australis (assembly GCF_958298935.1). NCBI lineage: Eukaryota > Viridiplantae > Streptophyta > Magnoliopsida > Poales > Poaceae > Phragmites > Phragmites australis. The sequence continues at coordinate 5,478,445 of NC_084940.1, forward strand.
CTTGGCAGTGGCTACTGAGGCATGTTGCAGATATTTCTTATGGACAATAGATTACCACATGCCATAAGTTTCAATTTTGCGCCACCATTTGTGCATAAGTGAAATGCTCAATTTGCTCAAGTCCTTGATGCCAAGACCACCCTTTTCGTTAGGTAAACATATTTTTTCCTATCGAATTAAATGGTACTTTTTCTTGGTGCCACCATCTTGCCAAAAAATTTCCTTCTAGCAAAGTTAATTATTTTAAGGACTATTTTAGGGAGTAAGAACATCAACATTTGATATATATGGACATTGAAAAGGCTAGCATTGATAAGGATAAGCCTACCACCCAAAATGAGTAGGTTACCTTTTCAAATATCCAGCTTCTTGAACACTTTTTCTTCCACTTTTATCCAATCTATAAGATGTGGCCTACTAGTGCTAACAGGAACATCAAGATATTTAATAGGAAATAACCCAATTTGACAATGAAAGATATCAGCATATTTGACAGTAAGGTCATGATCACCCCCCCCCCCCCCACACACACACACACACACCCAAAATTATAACCTCACTCTTCTGGGAATTAATTTTAAGGTCATACATTATCTCATACATATCTAGAAGCAATTTAAGGTTATTTGCTTTTTCAAAATCATGCTGGAGTCATAGGATTGTATCATCAGTATATTGTAGGATAACAATCCCTCCATCAAATAAATATGATATCAAGCCAGTCACTTGGCCTTTATTTTGTATAGATTTGATCAGCAGAGCCACACAATCGGCCACGAGGTTTAAAAGAAAGCGAGATAAATGGTCACCTTATCTAACCCATTGTATGGCTCGTAAAATAAGGTCTATGAGATTATTCAGTTTGACATTCAAAGTTCCATCACATACTACTTTTTTTATCCATATTTTCCATCTAAGGCTAAACCCTCTCGTATCAAGACAATGGAAAACGAAGTTCCAGCAGATTTTATCACAAGTTTTTTTTAAAAAAAAATCACACCAATTTACTTTTTTCTTTTAGTTTCATGTAGAATTCTATGTAAGGACATAACTCCATCTATAATGTTTCTATTTTTAATAAAGATATTCTGACAAGGACTAATAAGCTTATCCATAAAAGGTTCTAGCCTATTGTTTAAGACTTTAGTGATCCATTTATAGGAACAATTAAGCAAACAAATAAGGCAAAATTGTTGGATCCTTTCAGCCTTTTTTATTTTTGGAAGAAGGGTAATAACTCCATAATTGAATCTTTTGACACCCAGGAAATCTTCATAGAAATCATGAAATAGCTGGTAGTAGTATGTTTTGATTATATGCTAGCAATGCTGGAAGAACTCAGTGAGAAAACCATCAGGGCTAGCTGCTTTGTTAACCTCCATTTGAAAAGGAGCTCTTTTATTGCATATTCAGATAAAGGCATGTCTAACTGATCATTATCACCATTATTTAATTTTTTCATATCCGACCATAAAGAGGGATTCAAAGAAAGCATATTGCTAGAAGAAATACCAAAAAGGTCTTTTATAATAATATGTGGCATGTTTCAACAAGGCTTCATCTCCATAGATCTTATTGTTGTCCGGTTAAGATTTTTGGCAAATAAGGCAGCTTTAGCATCCGGCCTTCAAGAGATGCCGCGTTGCGAGAGCGTGCCCTGCCGACGATCATGCACGGCTAGCCCCATTTGTCGGCATGGCACTACGGCGGAGAAGTATCCCCATGTGAGATCGGCATGCGTCAACCACCCAATCCTATATCAAGGTCGGTACACCGGATCGGGTATGCGTCAACCTCCCAATCCTGCGAGCCCTTGACCGTGCCGATTGACCGGAGTCGGTAAGATCTGTCGGTGGCAGGCCAAATAATCCATCTTTTCCCGGTTGCGGCCTCTCATGATCACGATCCGTCGTCGGCCAGAGAAGCACGGCGCCCCACCGCGGCAAAGCCAGGATCGCAGCCAGCAGCAACACATGCGAGACGGGCTGGACGGGACCGAACGGGCACACCCACCCACGCCGCACAGTGCCCTCCCCTCCCGAAAGCGGAAAGCGGCCAGGAAGGAAAGAACCGAAGAGCCCGCCGCGCGACCGGGCATGTACGATCCGCCGCGCGGAGGTGGTGCGATCGGGCGAGGGTCCGGGGGGCGGCCCCGCGGGGTGGGTTCTGATCGGGACGTATCGTGGGGCGCGGAAAGGCGCGCGTGGACGGGACAAAACGACGCGCCGTGCTCGATCGGCTGCGGCGCGGCGCGGCGCGATCGCGGGGAGAGGGAGAGAGGCCGAGCCAGGGGCCGCGGGGCGTCACATGCAACCCGGCCTTGCGATCCGGCTTTGCCGAGCCCGACGTTGGGTTGCTGGTTGCTTGCTTGCCGCTTCCTCTACGCTCTGTCTGCCGCCAGCTTTTGCTTGGCCCTTGATCGCATGTGGACCGGCCGTGCGTGTCAGGGCTTTATGTAGTAGCCATCATGGATTCGTGGCCCGCCTGGTACTCTGGTACGTACTGGTTGCCGACGCAACCGTGGGCGACCAGTACGTACCAGAGTCCAGAGTTTGGTAGTGCCACCGTGTGTGAGCGGAAGACGCCTCGTTGATAGAATATTTTTCATTCTTTCTGGTGGGCTTTCTGTAATAGGGAGGCAGGCAGAGATGCAGCCCAGGCTCCAAGATCACGAAGGCCGCCGACCTATGGGGTGTAATCAGGCTGAATAATCGATTTAGTATTGTGGCCAGCGCAAGAGTATCGGACTGAATGAACACAACATAGCCCACCTTTTCTTTGACTTGCAACGACATGTTGGGCCTTGGACGGAACAAGGCAGCAAAATAGATAGCCCAACTTCGATCGATCAGAACAATGAATTGATTTGGCCCAAATCAAGAAGCCATCTGTGATTTGTGAGGTTGCTCTTCGCAACTTGCATTAGTTGATCTATTGTGATCTTTTTGTTCAAATAACAATTAAGGTGAAGCAGGGTCAGGAACAAGCTTCAAACATACCTCCGCATTTGGCACTCTATTTTCTGTTGGAAAATGAGCACCTCATACCAAGTCCTCCTAATCACTTCAAGCAAGAAACATGAAGACCATAAGTTAGCTATTCCGTAACCATGCAAATTTTCTTCATGAATCATGATCTCTCCTCCGAATCGAAGGACCCTCATCATTCTCTCGCTAATCAGCAACCAAATCAAAGGATACCGTGTATTTCCGGACAAATATTTGCATACCGACGGTGAGCACCACTAAAACAACACGCTGCAAATACTAGTACGGCAACACAAACACAGCAGGAGATCCGCTCCTGACGCCTGACGAGCAAGTGCAATCGCTCATGCGCTGCCGTCTTCACGCCTGCAAGTTGTGGAAGCCGGTCAGGGCTTCCTGCAGGTGATTGACCGCGCTGCCGTAGTTCACGAACCCCATGAACCAGAACTCGTGCTTGTCCACCGACACGAGCTGGATGAACTTCTCCGCGGGCTTCAGCTTGCTCTCCGACGGGCTCGCCGCCCTCAGCCGGTGAAGAGGGATCGACACCTGCATCCTCCACCGTCTCAGCGAAAACATCGCGCCGAGCTACCTCACACGCAGTTACATGCGACAGGACAGGACAGGACAGTCATACCTTGTAGTAGCTCCATTCCGTCCTGTCACCGCCGCCTGCCTCGTAGGAGAGTGGGCTGTCGCTGCAGAAGGCGACCCTGGCCGTGGAGAGATACAGGATGCCCATCACCGGGCCGGCGGCCGTCGAGAGGTAGCACGCGTAGGACTTGCGCAGCTGCTCGTCCGGCGGGGCGCTGAAAGCCTGCCGGAATATCTTGTCGTGCCCGCCTTCCGCCAGGATTTTGGTCCCCTGCGCGATCCTCCCCACGGCCGCCTCCGTGATGCTAGGCGCCGTCCTCACTGGCCAGCAAATCAGCAGGAATTAAGTCCATACCTCACAGCGGAAATTCATGAAAATTGAAGCTTGGTAATAGCGATGATTAGAGAGTGGACGAAGAAGCACCCACAGTGCTGCCATGTGTTGCGCGACAGATCCTCAGCCTTCCTGGTCGCCTCCCCGACCTTCCGCCCCCACCGCGACAGCGCATTCTTCACCGTCTCCTTCGTGCCTGCGCGCGGAACAACACAACTCATACAAGAACTACTAAGAAGCACCGAACAGCGAGACCTCCAATTGAAGCAACTCGTGGCGCCAGTACGCCACAGCGAACGCACTCTTGGATGACGGTTGCACCGGAGAAGGCGTCGCGTAAGGGTTGGCCTCCGTTGCCGCCGGCGGCGACCAAGCTCTCGCGGCCGGCTGCATCGCCAAATTAACTGAGCTTTCGGAAAGCTCAGAATGCGCCGTGCTTCTAGGACGGGAGATGGAATGTTCCCTTCTTGTCTGCCGACTTCTCGTCCCTCGCGAGTATCGAAAAGGGCCGATTGCTTCTGCTCGACGGCAACAGCTCAGCTGGTCGCATTGGTCGGTCAGCATAGTAGGATGCTCGTACTCCTATCACTGAGCGCGACGAGTCACCCACCTGCCCGTCTCCTCGCAACGTTTCGGTTGCACCGACTCCGATAATTGCGCGTGGTACTGGGCCCCGGTGTCAGCGAAAGAGGGGGCGATTACATGAGTTGTTCGTTTCTGGTCGGAGTGGGAGCCCGTACCGGCCGGAGCGGAGGGACGTACTGGCACGGAGCCGTTCGGACAGGAGCGGGGAGGGGCAGGGAGTGAAGACCGAAGCGTACGATACCACGTGACGGGCGCAGCTGCACCGGCCCGGCCCGGGCCGGAACGGCACGGCTCCTCGTTTAAAAAAGGATCGGCGCCGGCCGAGACGAATGCAACGGTGCGGAGCGTGGACAGCGCCACCACATTGGATAGGTGTTTTTTTAGCTTTTTGTCCTGGTTTCGGTGGTTTTAGCTAATTAAGGAAGTGATTGTGGTTAAAATAAATTAGAAGCTAAGAAATTAAAATGAGGTTTTCTAACTTTTTATATCTTAAGAAGCTAAAAAATTATTATAAAAATCAATAATCAAAATTCAACAACAACATTCAGTTTTTTAGCTAAGCAGCTAAAACCACCGTCTGTAAGAAAGTCTCGCTTCGGCTTCATGGGCCAATCTCTTTACCATCCTGTTGTGCAAGACAAGCATATGGATCCCATCTGACTTGTTTTTTTCTGATGGTTTTCGTTGGATTACATATATACTGATTAGTGATTACTTGTGGTTTAGCAATCCAGCGTTGGTTTCTAAAACTTGAAGCTTTAAAGTGAAATCTATTATATTATTATTTGAGTATTAAAAGAAGTCATTAAGTTTGCTCTTAAAATCACAAAATCATCACATTAATTGAAAAAATCTAAATCATTCATTACGATAAACATCTATCGATCTAGATTAAACCGAAAAGCTCATATAAAATACGATTAATAAATAGCTAAATTCGGAATTAAAATTTATAGAAAATTAACCGTTCAATTTTCATATGGGTTGAGAAGCAAAATATATAAATAAAAAGTCTAAATAAAATAAAATTCATAATAATTAAAATTAAGGTTGGAATAAAAAAAGAATATTCAATATCAAATAGACTTAGAAAAATCAAATTATTAAAAAATCAAATACCTATAAAATACAATTAATCAAATATTATCATAATAAAATATTGTATTAAGTATAGTCACGCTAATAACATGAACAACTTTGCAAGTTCACTTGTTGAAACTACCTGAGCCTACATTATTGCTTCGGAACTTGGTTGAAACTTCACTAGAAATCATCTGCAACACTTATTTTGGTGGACGCCAGATTACAGTTGTGTAGGTTAATGGAATATATACAGAGATAATTATTACAACTAGGGATGGCAATGGGTAGGAATTATTTGTGTGCCCGTGGATAAGAAACCGGACGGGTACGGGTTTGGGTTTCAACGTTTTTCTGCGGGTACAGGTTTGATCATAAATTTGATGGGCAAAAGGTCACGGGTAAGAAAAATACATACCCGTGCCCGTAAACCCACTCCAATCATTTTATATGTAGGCCCAAGCCATCACTAGGTATATAAACCTGCTCTAATTACCCATACACTCTAATTACTCATAAACCCGCTCCAATTATCCTAGCAGGCGGGTATACGGATGCACCTGCGGGTATGAGATGCCCGCGGGTGGCGGGCACAGGTAACATCTCTTACCCGAGGCGTGGACACGGATTTAGAAATTCACTCACGGATACGGATCTGGATATCATCTACCCGTAGGTATTTTACCCATTATCATCCCTAATTACAACTGCTACATAAAGTGGTCTTTGGTTTTGAAAGAAGAACACGAAGAATACCGTTCGAACATGTACATGAAGCCCACCTGGCCAGTGGGCGGCTTTCCACACGGACCATTAGCTGAGAAGGCTTGAAAACCAGTTGATCACCGTGGCCTTGAGACAAAATTGTGTTGCTAAGTCCCTTAGATACTCTAACGCATCTATTTACACATTACACTTACAAGTGAGACAGTTAGAGCATCTCCAACACACTGTTAAATTTTATCATTTATATCTTCATTTGACTATCCACTTTAAAAGATTACATCTCTATGTTTTTTTCACTACAACAGTCAAATCTCACACTTCATATCTCATTTACCTATATTTTATTGGTATCCAATTTATTTGTAACGGCTGTTGTAACATCTCAAATTCAGCATGCATGTCATTAAGCACTCATGAGCTTCATGTGCACCATTTCTGAGATTGTTGTGCACAGGATAAAGGAAATTGCGTTCAAATTTGAATTCTTTAAATAAGTCAAAATGGTGCATTTTTAAGGAACTTTCAATTTCCTTATATAACTTAGGGTGGAAATTAATTTTGTATATTAGTGCTTTAGTTAACATGAATTGATATGTTTTTTCCTTATTTTTGGATTTAACTTATTTGAATTTAACTGTTAAATTGCGGAATTTTCATTTAATATTTGTAAGAGATTTTTAGTTAAATCTAGTTAAAATGGTTTCTTTGTTATTTATTCTATTAGCAAAAAAATGGGCATACTTTTAGGAGCTCTATAAAGTCACATTTTGAATTTATGAAAATGGGGAGAAGAAATGTATTTTTGAAGCAAAACACCTCAAGTTGCTCTAACGGAGGGTGGGCGCGCTTGGAGGTTGAGATAGTGAGGCGTTGCTGTAGCAAAAATGATCCTATTAGGCTATGGTTGTGATTTTAGTGATTAATGACAACATAATTATTGGGACTAACATGTTTGTTAAAAATATATATTAGTAGGTCTAATGGATGTAATACATAAAGAAGTCACTGAAGTCGGGATAAAGTTTGGTTGAATTGTAACAAGTCCTAGGAGAAATGACTACACCGGATGGTCCGGTGCTCAAGGTATTTGCACTCACCGGAGCATCTCTGTCAAAGGGGGGCAGAGGCATGAAAGCCTCACTAGATAGTCTGATGATCGAGTGTAGGCAACATCGGACAATACACCGAACAATAAACAGTGCAAAGATGGAAAAGAAGCAGAAGACCCTACCGGATAGTTCGGTGATTGATTTGAACACATCGGAGGAAAGCACTAGAGCATTGTTGAAAAAGGGGAGAATGCAGTGACCTCATCGGATAGTCCAGTGATGATGTGACAAGCACTGGAGAAGGTAACAAAGCAATTTACACAGAGAAAATGTTGGCTCAAATGGTTAAGGTATACTCACCGGAAAGTCCGGTGATGAAGATGAAGTATACACCGGAGTATCCGGTATTCACAGAGGCTTGAGTGAGGTTTCAGCGGCTAGTTTCTGAGGAAGTACTCACCGGATGATCCGGTGCTTATACTATTGTTCTCACTGGATCATCCGGTGTTAACAGCTTTTTAGAGTCGTTGGGTAAACGGCTAGTGTGTGGGTTTGAGGCTATAAATACCCCTTCACTCAGTTATTTGAGGGTGCTGGAGTCCAGAGAAATTCATGTACACCTAAAAGACATCCAAGCCAATAAAGTACTTAAAGTGATCATACAAGGCGATTAAGCACAAGATTAATGAGTGATTAGTGCTTATAGGTATAGAGAGTGAGTTGTTAGGTAATTGCTACCTAGAGAGTGCATCAAGGAGTGATCTAACCGTATACCTCTTGGTACGTAGGCACATTGGAATCTTGGTGCCTCGTCAGCAAGCTTGTTGACCCTCCGACTTGATGTGGAATGGCGACAAGGCCTTTGCCCTTGTGCGGGGACACGGGGACACTTGCCTTTGTAGCTCAAACTTTGAAGGGATTACGATGGCGAGGAACCGGAAGAGAGGCTAGTGGTGAGACCTTGCATTGATAGCTTGGTGGCTCATCCAGGTGAATGTCTTTTCTTTTTAACTTCATAGCTCAAAGGTCGTGACTAGGTGCCGACCGAAAGTATATCCTTTGTGGAGTTCCAACGTGGATTAGGGGTGGCATTCATGCCATCGATACTATAGGAAAAAAATTCTTGTACCAAGTTTGCTCTCTCTACCTTATTTACGCTTTCGTATTTACTTACTTGCAATTTACCTTCTTAGATAGCTTGCAAGTTTAATCGATAGAATAGACACACTAGATAAATTTAGAACATATTTAGATAAAATTTGATATAGATTTATATTGTGATATTTTTAGAGCCGAAATAGTTTTAAGTGTCATAATTCATCTCCTCTTAGACGTGACCGATCCCTACAACTGCGACCAGCTACATTTGCCGATCCAGGGAACCGTGATTTTGAGTTTATAGTATTAGCGAGGCTGCTAGCGAGATTGCTGGAGGCTTGTTTTTTCACATGGCGAGGAGGATGGTGATGACGAGTGTGATAGTTTCTCCGCTGGAGATGCTTTTATAGATATAGCCCTTTCGATGCGCCAAACGGTTAAAATAAACAGTGTAAGCACTCTAGCAGTTCCAGTGGCAAGCTAGATAGCTTGCAGTACCATACAAAATTACAAGTCACTAGTGTGGTATACATGCCAAAAACTCTAAAACCAATTTTCACCTTAGCGTGAAATCTGCTAGCTCTTGTCGAATCAATACAGGCGATCAGAAGCCTATCTGCACAATTCAATCCATCGTCAGTCATTTGTCAGCGTCTCCGGCGTCATAAAAAGAACAGACCATTCGACCACTATTGTTCACGAAATTGCCGCATCTTTCGAGTTTTTTAAGGTCCACCAGACCCAGGCTCGGTCCCAATGGATCCAAACTTTCAGGTCCCAGCGTCCCATGATGATCAAACAATGTGAAATGTGCCATCCATCATTTTGTTTTGTCGATTTCATTCTGGCTAGAGCTTAACAATGGACCTACTACTGTGGCCTATCAGCCACTGGTACCCCCGGCATTTGACCACACTGACAACTGAAGATACCAGACCCACCATCTGCTGTGCGCTTGTGCCGTCAGCCGCGGCGGGGACGACTCGTCCAAAGCGAGGGTATGGGGCGTCGCCGCACCGACAAACGACCAGTCTCGGCGCGCGATCCCATCTCGGCCTGAAAGTTTCGCTGGAATCTTTGGCCGAGCGCGGCTACCGGGCTACCCGATTATTGCACTGCCGCCACTGCTACGCTGCAGTCTGGTGCACTCTGCAGGAGATGAAACGTTTCCTACAGTTGGGCTGGGGACGGAGTACGTAGCTTCGAGCTGGCGCGTCATGGCGCGGCGTGAGTTTATTCCCTGGCCACTCGGCAGGAAAAGATAAATCGATCGGGAAGCAACTTGGTGTTGGCATATGCTTTTGCCGCGCGAGCTGGGAAATTCTCGCGCTTTGGTCTGTTCCGTGGTGTGCTTGCATATGTCTTGTTCGGTTGTTGATTTGTCCATGGAGTGGGGGTTTTGGCTGCTGAATTTACCGCCAAAGCGGATGAACTGTCGCAGTTGGCTCGCATCTCCAGACAGAATAACTGTGATGCCCATGGCCATGGGTCTCGTGGGGGCAGACGTGCATCCACCGATGGAACCACCGATTCGATCAATTTTTGTAGCAGCGAAGCTTCTGAAACAAGAAGGTAAACAAAAAGAAATGGTAACATTTCGTATCTCTATACGCGATGCAACTGGTTGCAGCGAAGAGAAATGCATGTCCTTGTGACCTTGTCCTGTGTGACTGTCTGTGGATACGGTGGATATAGTTTAAGCACTCAGCTTTGTTGGAACGCCAGAGATAGGAAAACTTATCAGCCTGATGGACCATTTGATTTGTGTATTCATCCAAGGCTTGACCAAGGATTAGGTGGTATGAACCGTAGATCACAGCCTTATGCAATGCCGACCAAGGCCATAAATATACGCATGTGATGGCCCCTAAGTGGATCTTGGTGAATTCTTGTTTATATGAATCTGCCAATCGTGCCAAAACCAGAAGATCAAATTGCGTACAAATATAGCTATAAATTCAGATTTTTGCAGGTCAGATACTCAGATGAGCGTTTTTTCAGTTATAAATACACAAACTATACGCTCTAAATTCCGGATAAGAAATGTCAAACACTCAAACTGCGTCTTTCCCGCTTCAAGTGGGCATTGAACAGTAGCTTATTGTTGTCCAACAGTGATGCCTGTCTGCAAGTATTGCATTATCAGTAGTTAGGTGTCCTTGCTTGCAACATATGAATATATGACTGAACAAGACAGGATTAAACAAATGCTTTGTCACCTGAAAAGAAATCCAACTCATCAAGGAATAATCCTGCTTGTCCTTTCATAACTACTCCAAATTAAGAAAGGCCCATAAGCTTGCATCAACAGATAATTTTTTTGGGGCAGATTCTCAAGCACTCCTTGTATGGCACTAGCACTGCTTTTATCTATGCTTGTGTTCCCGAGGTTTCTTCAGACAATGTCACCTCTATTTTATTATTTTCTAAAAGGGGGCGAATTTCATGATATATGCAGCAGACAAGCGGTCAAACAATGTTTGGTGGCAGCGAAGTACTAATAGTGAATACAAAGAAAAAGAAACCGATAATTGGCGACGTTGATAGTTCATAACCCCTGAAGGAAACCCACTTCCAGTTCTTATGGGTTCTGTCTTTATTTCTTTGATTTGATTCTTCTTGGATTTTTTTCTGAAGAAACTTCTTCTTGGAGTTAAATCGGGTAACGATTATTTCCACGCAAGAATTGCTTGTTTGTTTCTCTCTTGGACTTTTCTTCACAAAGGAAATTTGGTTGCAAATTACAGAACAAAGCAAACTAAGCAGAGCTAAAACACAAACGCAGGTCAGTGCCTAGTTCTTGCCTTGTGTCACCATCACCTTATCTGCCTGCTTTGTCAATCTGCAGAACCTTTGCTCTTGCACATGAATCGGCACATTTCTCTACCTCAGATCGACCCTCTTTATTCGTCAGCGCCTTTGCTCAATCGTCATATCCAATATGCCCTGCTTTTGGTTGCTTTTCAGGCTCTTTGGCGTCGAAAGCTCCCACCACAGTCAGTGCGATCAAAACCACTCGACTTTTATGAAGGAGATGGTGATCAGAACAGACTTGTGTCCATCATCGGGCTAATCATATGCTAATCTTCCTCCTCTTGCTGCTAACAACAACCGGGCAGCTCTCGTCCTCATCACGGCAGCAGCTTGCATGTGAGGCGGCAACAGTCGTGTCACCGCTTCTGTAGCTCAGGCTGCAGCCGGCGTCCAGCACCCCGGTAGGGCTCTGTGGCACGGAGGAAGAGGCTCTGCTCGTGCTTGGGCCTTCAGGCTTAGGTGCCAGCAGCACGGTGCCCGGCAGGGCCATGGCCTGGATCGCTTCAAGGCATCGCGACACCCTCTCCTGCAACCACAGCAGCAGAAAGCAACAAAGCATTAATCGCGCGCCAAGTTTACGAGTAGTTGCTCGCGCGCAGATATAAATGCGGTTCACGCATCTCTTCAGTTCGTCGCAGTGTCTGGACAAGTACGGTTGCAGCCTACGTAGACTCTGATGCACGTAACGTACAGGTGTCCAAACTACGGTTGTTGTTAGCCTACGACAAAAGTTGCAAGAACATCGCATGGCTCAGTCACACGCGTACCGTACCTTATGTACACGGTGGGCGCAAGCCTCGTCGATATCTACAGCGTGCTCTTCTCCGGCCACGGCGGCGGCCACGGCCTCGGCGATCTCCGAGGGCCTGAAATCTAAGCACTGCGTCCCTGCCATGCGTACATACATCAAGAAAGATGTCAGATCGATACAGAGCGATATCAAAGCTTCTCTGATAGAACTCTGACCCGAAATTTCCTGCTTGCTCACCTCTAGCAATGCACAGGATGAGCTCTGCAGATCGCAGGACGGAGTGTCTGGGCGGTGCATCGCCGCCGTTGAGCCTGTGGAGGAAGTAGTCAATGTACGAGAAAGGAGTGACCGCTCGCATCCTCCAGTTGAGCGTGCTCAGGACCAGGAGCTCCATCCTCTGGATCGTCTTCGCCTCGAACACGTACCGTGCCTCCCCGACCTGATCGACAGGATCCAACAGTGGTCAGAACAAAGTTTCGGATCTGATGGACGTAACGCGATACGATCCGGGCGCACTGAAACGTGTATGTAATCTCTGCATCGATCTCACTGTCTCTCACCTGAAGGTCAAGAGACAGAGGAACAGAGATCTCCTCCATCTTGGCAGCCAGGGACAAGCACGCCACGGACAGCAGCTGTGTCATCCAAGCCTTGCCTTCCTGAAAATGACGAGACACACATGATTACTGGCACTGGAACACTGAAATGGCTTGCCATTATCTGTCAAGAACAAAGGGTGGTACTGCTTCAGTTCGTAGGATCGACTCTTACCGGAAGCTGGTAGAGCGAGAGGAAGCGGTCCAAGTAGTTGACGGCCAAACAAACAGTGAGGGGGCTAAAATTGTAGTACGTGTGAACCTGACGAGAGATTAACAGCCAGATTCGTCACTGGATCGATGAGAACGGAACTAAGATAGAGAGAATATAGCTTGCATTGATCAAGAACGCACCTTCCAAATCCAATCGATGGCGTCCATCCGGACGCGGAGATCCAAGACCCCATCGCGCAGCCTCTCGGCGTAGTCCTCCCTGGGCATGTGCTCCGTCTCCGTCTCTACCAAGAGGGCGACGCATTCCTCCGACGGCACGGGGAAATCCATGGCGGCCTCCCCGCTCCTCGTCCTCCCCACGACCACGTCCTCCTCCTCCTCCTCCGCTCCAAGGCCCAGAATGCTGCTGCGGTCCTCGGCGCAGAGCAAGATGGAGGCTGCCATGTCGTAGCTGCTTGGAGCCATTGCCTAATTCTCTGTGGTACTATGATCTGGTACTATTGGCTTGGGCCTTGGTTTATTGGTCTCCTCCTCCTCTTCGTCCTCTTGCTGAGCTTGTTCTTTCTCTGCTAGCGAGGAGCGGGAGAGGAGGAGGGCCAAGTGAGGAAGGGGCTCCATGAGGACTCTTTGTATGCAGAGCAGCGTGCAGACCGGGGAGGGCATTTTCGGCAAAGAGCTGACGAAGCAAAAGCGAAGACAAGGGAAGCGGGAAGGAAGGAAGATGATGGTGCTTAGAAAAATGCACGCTATTTTTTTCCAGGACACTTTCGTTTTCATTTCTTTTGTAGTCTGTACTTTGAGGAGAAGTACTTTTCTAGACCTTTTATTACATGGTTTTTAGGGTTCTTCGTGTTCTATTTTTTATCTTTTTGCTTTCCCCCCTTTTGACTTTGGTAGTTCAGTTACCTTATCAGTAGAAACGAGTGATCTCAGCGTTGAAGAAACATGGCGCTATCTATGTACTACTTTCAGGGTGAAATTTTAATTCTTATTATCACTAAAAATTATACTACGTTTTTTCTCGTTTATTTGTCACTAGTTTTTTATTGTAACAATTTTAACCTTACGTTCTTTCGATGAAAAAATTATAGATATTTAAAAAAATTTATCATTAGATTCGTCATTAAATCTACTTCATTAGTACTATATACTTGTAATTTTATAAATTTTTCATAAAAAAATATAAGATTAAAATTATTATAGTAAAAAACTGATGGCAAGTAAATAAAAATTGAGATAATACCATCCTCCTCTGTATTAACAGTGGATTAATGCAGGATCGTTGTTTATACAGTGAAATAAGAAGTCTGATGCTATATTATTTTGTATTAATTAATCGTTTTACTGTGAAAACCGTTCTCCAGTTTACTGTATACCCGATTTGATACTATAGCATTAATGTAGTAACTGATCTGACCTATCGATCGTGAAATGGACGCTTCAAATTGGAGCTAATGTAGATGATGGTTCCTCCTCTTCATTAGTTTCTTTAATGTAGAGGATCTGAGTGCCATCTAACAGCGTCGTAGGTGCGCTTCACGCATGAGACACCACGAGCATTCAATCTGTCTTTGCAGACATAAATTAGCCTGTTCTTCGTCGACCTACTAAGCTCGGACCAACCTCTGTCGGCATCTCCGTGCAGTTCGCCGACGCTGTACGTGCTGCGATATCGATCCCCTGCGCTGGCTACTGCACTGTTCACTCGTCGTCCCAAAGGCATCGCGCTGGCTGCAAAGTGTTATGTGCGCGTACGCTTCCGCGTCGCCGTCTCCCCTCCCGTCTCGGGTTCCGCCGTTCCGGCGAGCCCTCGCCGACTTCCCGCTCGATCGATCGCTCACGCACGCACGCGACAGCCTTCACCTTTAGCCCATTCGGCTAGCACGGCAGAGGGCGTAGTGCTATTGATCGGGCTCCGCGTGGCGCGTCCTATAACGGACACGTCTTGCCGGAGCGGCATTTGTGGCCATTGTTGTGTCAACCTACTGACATGTTCGACGTGCACTGGTCCAGGTGTACGTATTGAAGGGAGTCACGGCAAGAGCAAGGCAGTGAGCTGCCGACCGGGGCAGGACCGCAGGACTACTGACCTGTGTATCCGTACTGACGTCGATGTGTGTTCTCACGGTCAAATCGATCTGTCTCACTGGACGCCTGGTCCACGAGTAGGTGACCACAGTGATCATGTCCCTCCCGGAGGTCCTCCCGACCACACACACTTTGCTCATGAGTCGCTGCGAAGATGGTCCATGACGGAGACCACGTCAGCGGCTTGAGATCCGAGCTCTCGAAACGGCCGCTTGACGGTTCGAGGGACGCCTTTTGCCAGCACGCTGTTTATCGCCCGGCCGGGTTGGGGTCGGCGGTGACCACTCACGGCATGCGCTAGCTTGATGCAGATGCTTGTAATACGGCGCCGCCATGTATATACGTGGGTGAAAAATTAAGTTGAAATATATTTTAATTTACATATGATGAGTTATTGATATTAGTATTTATTTGGTTTGATGATCTTCGATTTTACATGAGTGTTGATGTGATTTAAATTGATTTGAGATTTTATTTTAGCATATTGATTATGTAGTAATTAGAATTAAAGTTGAAGATATATGTTCGTTTGTCTTATGATATGCAGGATGATCGGAGTTCAGCGGAGTGTTTGGTGTCGGACGATCAAGGAGGTCGAGCGGAGTCAAGAGTGGTTCTAGCTGAACACATGGAGGTCATGCAGAGCATGAAAGGCGGATGTAAACGGTATGTTGACAAAGTCAAGCGAAGGGGATGTCGTTGTAAGTGACAAGGCGGTTCGAGGGATCAGAAGCGTGAGAAATTTACTGGCGGTCAATATCGTATGATAGAGTACATGCGTCAACATTGAAGTGTTTGTTTAAGGTGTAAGCAAGGCGATGAGTCACGTTTTGAGAAGCGTGTATGCGGTTTTGCAGTTTGGCATCAAAATCGTGAGATGACTGGAGGAGTACGTGCCACCATCGTGAAGTTTGCGTCGAGACGAATCTAAGTCATGGTCTCATGGAGGCGTCGCAACTGTTCGATGAATGAAGAAAAAATAGACCAAAATATCCTTAAGTATAAGTGTACTGCAAGATAGGGTATTTTGTAAAAAAAACTAGGAATCTTAAAGGTCAAGTTTCCTATACCTATAAATAGAGGGATAGAGCTGTGAAAGAGTTTGAACCAGTCACTTGAGCCTCCTTGTGCCACCTATTTAAAATGTTAGAGCTAGTGTTTTAGAGGAGAGAAGTATAAATGCTTAGCCTATATAATATATGAGAGTTTTGAAAGATAAATCTTTGTAATCCGATTAAAATAGAGCTGATTTTTTTTATTAATGAAGTTTATATTTTTGCATATATTTAAATTCCCTTCATTCTAGTTTCTCCCTATTGGTTTCCTTCAAATTTACAAGTTTTTCGATTTCTGGTTTTGATTTTCGTTTTGAATTTTTTGGTTAAAATTTTAGCACCTTATGAGGTCATTCTTCTTATTGTTAGAGGTATAAAATTCACATACGCACACTTGTGTGATGGGGGCTTGAATTCTCTTTACTCTAGATAATCAACTTAGAGAATTTCGTTGTTCGGTATTTATCTTTTCTTATTTCTTTGCAAGTTATGATCTTTTAAGTGCTAAAACATATGGATTGATCTTAAATGTAACATATGATTCATATAATATTCGTAGAGTTGTGTTGTCTCGATTTTCTCTTGTTAAAACTTTTTATTTTTATTTCCGCTTAAGTTTTAAACGCACTAGCTGATCTAAATAGAAGAATTACATTGATTTTGTAAAAAAATTATTAAATAACTTATTCTCCTTCTTCAATCTCATTCCTACAGCGTGTACGCAGTGTGTACGCAGAAAGCTAGCAAGTCCAAAACAGTGGCGCTGCTGATGTGCCGGCCAGTGACGACGACTCGGGCTGCAATCCGTGCAGGTCCTGCCATGGTGGTCGGTTCACGCTATTTCTATCGGTTCCGCAAGGCTGCGGCTGCGGCTGCAAAAGTAGATCGGTATCCAGATAGAGTTCTTTGACAGACCCAACGTACGGCCCATGTCTCTCTCCATCATGGCCGTTCACTTACATCGTAGGAGCAAGTATAGTAGCTGAAGAAAGTATAACTGATACTCCTTCACGAGTTTTGTATGGCCCATATGTCAGTATAGCTGACCAGAGGAGCATGCGATTGCCACATGTTACAAGACAGAACTGCTTCTAAAGCAGGTGCGGATGCGATCGATGCTAGGATAGTAAGGATACTAGGATGCTTCGTGCTTTGACTTGAAATGCCAGGCCCTGTATAATCACAGATCCCCAGTAAGCAGAACGTACAGTTAAACCGGCATGCACTCATGTTCTACCGCATCGGTTCTCGCGAAGAAGTTTTCGGGCCATGCGCTATATACGGTGGGTGTGCTCGATAATCCGCCCTGTCACCGTGTAAGAACGGCAAGATCAAAAGCCAGAGGAGAAGATTACAGGGCGGTAAAAACAAAACAAGTGACAGGTCGTGTTGGCTTTTCTTATTTGACTGACCTGCAGGCTGCTTCGAGCTCCAAATCCGAGGCAGGCACACATGACCCGAGGTTAATGCATCGTTGGTCCAAACGGAATCGTCGGCACGTTCTTAGAGTTTCTACTAAGATATGGAAGTGAGGTTAAGTACCGGGTTGGTGAAGCACAAGTGCACAACCATCCAAGCCTAGAAATGAAGGGGTTCGACTTTTACGTTTGGCCCTGGCGTTTGGAGCTTTGAGAGGTCTCGTTTAATTGTAGGTGACTCCATCAAGTCAGCATTACACTACGCAATGAACACATTAGCCACTGCGACAATGAATGAAACCAAGTGGATCGATATTGAAACCAAGTGGATCGATGTGACAATGTCTGGTGGGCATGGTGCAAGTGCACACAGCGACCCTATCTAGCGTCTCGAATTTATAAGCTGTTGAAATGCATTTGAATATTTGATATATACATCAAATATAAATATATATGATCATATCAGAGTAAGTATTGAGAAGATGGAGCAGATCCTTATGTAAGTTCTAGAACACAACACTTAAGCTAGCATGGCGAAGACCAGAGAAGAGCAAAGTAGTAGTTTGTAGTAGAGGGGGTTACACGTCGTCTTCATCGCTCTAGATCTGCCAGCTGATCGATCTGGTCATCCGGGTAAACCGGGTCGCCGTCGTTTATGCTGCAAATATATATTGCACGCGGCAGTTCAAGTCCCGTGCGCGCGATCTATGCATGCACCGCCGCATGCGCGTCTCGTTTATGCATGCGCTGCAGCAGTCGACACGGAGAATATATGCATACAGATCGAGCATGCAGTCGATCGGCAGTCTCGTCCAGAGTTAACAAATACGTTGAAAACCGGTTAAAAACCGCGAAAATCGGTCAATTTGGTTCACACCGAATTATAAATTTGATTGCTTTTTGAATTTAAATTCAAAATAAAACAATTATAAAAATAATAGAGACAATTTAAGATATTCTGTGAAATTTTTTTCAAAAATAATATCTTTTGCACCATATTTCATGGAGAGGAAGTTTGAAAAAAATATGCAACTGATTTATTAACTCACGTTAAGGAAAATATTAACATGCAAATACATATTTTTTGTGTTAATGAAAATATTAACATGCAAACACATATTTTTTTTATAGAGTGTACTTAAGAGAATCTATAAAATTAGTTTCATTTCATTTAGAGTTCTATTAATTTCTCCATGATTTTTATAAAGTTCACAAGCATAAAGTAAACATATTAAGAAAAATCACTATAATTAACTTTGTCATGTTTACCATTATTTTCCCTTAAAAAAACATTGTTTAAGTAAACTAATAAGAGTGATTTCACTAATTTGGGGTGTGATGGATTAGTTATGAATTAATTTAGTTGCAACACATTTACTCAATCATGCACGTTACAATAACTATTTCATGATTTCATGCATTTTTAAAGATAGAGGATCATATAAGAAGACTAAAAAATTGGTTTCATGATTTTTGGATTAGCAAATAATTAACTATATATTTAACTAGATATAGCAAATATATTTTCTCACAAAAATACATAACTTTTTCATGAGTATAAATAACTTTATCATGTAGATCATGTTACAAAGAAATCAACAAAAAATATTTTTCATTTTATTTGAAGCTCGGATGAATTAGTTATCAATTTTATAAGGTTGAGATATTTTTGGTTCTTCTTGAACTTTACTAAAATTTGATAAAATCAAACGGTTTTCGATGGAATTCGAGCGGTTTTTATTAGAAATGAAATGCGGAAATGCAGTCGGTTCTCGGTAGAATTCGATCAGTTTTCAGTTGAATTCGATCAGTTAACAAATGGTCGATTCAAACAAGTTTTGCCTCAGTCAAACTAGTTTGACCAGTTGAATTCAGCTGAATTCTCACCGAATTTTCAACGTATTTTTCAATATTCATGAAAACCGCGAAACCATTGCGGGACGCATTTCGTGCCTCCAACGCATTTGTTAACCCTGGTCTCGTCCAGTGCGCGCGATCGGTACACTTGTATGTGCATCTCTCCCGGTGCCATGCCTTGCTCGCGTAGCAGTGGCTACGTTTTGCTGCTGAGCCCCATGCTTGGACGCGCACCGATGAGTGCATGAAAGCATCGAGTTGAAGGTGGTGCTGGCCGATGGACTGGCCGTCGGTAAGCGGCCAGAACATCCAGCAGCTGCAGGACCGCGCGCCACGGCCCTGCCTCCCCATGCACGGCCGGCCGGCCGCCTACGCATCACGCGAGCAGGTTCTTCATTTTTGTATTCGTCTCCACAGTCATCCACGTCGTAGTAGCATATTGCTTGCTGGAGTGGGAATGCTACGGCCTACGTGCTGCAGCTACAGTACCTAGTTTTCTTGGAGTCCAAAACTCTAATCACGTTTCGCTCCTTGGTTTGTGGCATGATTAGTCCTTGAAGAGCTATATATATAGCGATGGGAAACCCAAGAAGCTGTTAATTGTGGCTGTATATACATGCGCCTAGGGGTCTTGTGTAAAGAATGGTTGTCCAAGACACAATCGAGCAGCTGTGGTCGCAAGGTCTCGAGGAGATGGATGCACCGCATGCGTAGGAACAACTTCTCACGTTAAGAAAAAAAATGTCTATAGCTAGGATACAAGAAATGGGATGCATCATGCTCTTGGTTAAGGAGGAGGTCAGTGTCTGATCGATGTTTCGATAAGATGAAATTTGCTCTCTCTCTCTCTCTCTCTCTCTCTCTCTCTCTCTCTCTCTCTCTCTCTCTCTCTCTCTCTCTCTCTCTCTCTCCTGATGATTTAGCAGAACTGCAGAAGAAAGGAGGTGTGCGTGGCACTGGCAACACCGTAGAAAAAGCATGTTCATTTGGAAGTTGGGCCCTTCTCACCTCATAATCTGTGACGGGTTTCCATCTATGAGACATAGGTCGACACTCGACACCCATGGCACTGCCCAAAACTGCAACTCCCCTTTTTTAGACAATAGAAACTTGTTTGAGCCTCTGCATCGTTGTTGTGCATACAATATGATTCATTATTACATTATTCTTAGCTCTCAGTAGAGATTTCATAAAAGCAAATGATACATAACATACCAAATGATGTACGGCGTTATTCAACACTATACTATTAGATATATGAGCTTAGTCTAATATATTTAAGAAGAATTTTAAATAAATTTTAAAGGTCCAACTAAGTGGATGTGAGAGTGTATCTTTTAGTCCTATATTTAGTAGAGGTGAAGGGAGATAAACTTAAAATGGATTGTCTCCTCCACCCACTTAACATGTATGGATGAGAGAACTAAGAGAATACACGCTCGCTCACCTCGTCATGGCTGGGGCGAAGGGCTCGAGCGCATGACGCATGTATGAATGGTCTGCTAAAATCGAGTCTAGTAGCTTACGCACATGTGGCCTTCTTTTGCAGTTTATTCTTTTACTGTGTGAGTAAACTTTTATATATATATATATATATATATATATATATATATATATATATATAAGCACACACACAATTAGGATTTTGCCTCTCTCTATGTTGCGCCGCCATACATAGTGTGCTCCATCTAGTTGCGTCGATGTGCACCGACGAACGGAAGAGCATGTCTCTGGAACTCGTCACTCTTGAGATTATGCATCGGGGGAGGGCGAAAAAGATTTTTGAAAAGCGCTCGACATGACCGCTCATGGTCTGTTTCCTTTACATCATCACGGTTTGCTTCCTCTGCGTCCTTTTCGTCGTCGTTTGCTGCTGCATTGCCATCACATGGCCATTTGTATCTCACAATGTAGACGGGTACGTCTACTATGATTCGCCTCTGTTTAGTCATATTTACCATACTGGATAGTTTTATGATATTCTTGCTAGTGACCAAATATGAGTATTATATACGTAGTTTTGTTACCTATATGTCTACGTTGTACTGTTGTTATATCATACTTTTAGTTTACAATTTTTATTCATGATCTATTTAGAAATTTAAATTAAATCTAAAAGTACATATTTAATCAACACTAAGCTTATTATTAAACCGTCATCCATGGCTGAACAAGAACTCACCTCCAATGTTTGGCACGATATGCGTATAAATTAAACTAAATTTGAAAGTACATATTTATTCAACACTAAGCTTATTATTAAACCGTCATCCATGGCTGAAGAAGAACTCACCTCCAATGTTTGGCACGATATGCGTATATCCTCCTTGTGTCTTCAATGTGCTGTCTCGGCCTTCTGTTGGGTTTTCACTATTTTACAGGAATCAGGCGTAAACAAGTCTTTGGCGCAACAACGAATTCCATTCCAAGTCCAATGCCAGGAAAATATCAAATGTGAAGTAATTTTTCTTAAGATGAAGAAAGTACCACTTTTAGTCTCCGAAGTAGTTGTAGAAAAAACACCTCAATATATACACTCATCCTCTATCCCATCTCCCAAAGTGCAGTACACAGTTCTGTCACGGTTCTAGACCATGGACGCACTCCCATGATCTAGCGGATGTCTGGCCTAGCTCAACCAATATATATGAACCCCAAGGCAGGGCAAATTGCTCCTTATCATGCTGCACTGTTTAATCTAAAAACGTTTACATCCATCCATCAGTCAGACAGTCACACGATCTATGCCACCAACGAAACAACACGACAGCATCATCTCAAAGAGTCACGGCTGCATAGATGCAGGCTGCGATAATCTTATTTTTTATTAAAAAAGATTATCTAAAGAGTTAAGACCACGGGGTTGTGTAATACTACTTCAGACCTGTTTGGTTCGCAGAATTGAGCATGGAAATGTGGAATTGAAATTTGGTTTTGCCATTTCAGCTGTTTGGATGTCCTTTGGAATCAGAAATGAAATTGAAAATCGATTTCTATGGAATTGGACATCGACTAGGACATGAGCCTCACGATTCGGACTGTTGGAGTCTAAATCTATCTGAATCGAAGTGAGCAACCTCACCCATCCTTCGAGTCAGGCTCCGTTGACAACTCCCTTGCCAACAACCCCACCCATTCTCCGGTAATTGCCTCGCGGGCGACAAGAACCCGTCGTCATTCTTCTTCTCGGCCACACAGTCATTGCCTCCATTGTGCAAGTAGGAGGATGTGGGCGGGTGGGAGGGAAGCCGAGCAAGTGAAGGCAATGAGGAGAAGGCCGACGGTGACAAGGTGGTCGAGGAGGAGACCGCGGCGGAGGAGGAATGTGTGGGAGCGGAGGACGGTAGCGTGGGTGCGGAGGATGATGGTGCGGGTGCGGAGGCCATGGTGGAGGAAGCCGTGGAGGTCGTTGGGGTGGGCGGTGGCCGCCATCACAGTAGGCGACGGGGCGGAGACCCTCCTCAACTATTTCATCAATAATTTTCTCGCTAAACAAACAAAATAATTGAATTATAGTCTTATTTCTATTTTCATCCAAATTTAGATTTGAGATCCAATTCAATTTATTCATAACAATTCTGAGATCCAAACGGAGCAGTACTTAAAAGAATTTACAAACAAATCCTAAAAAGCTGACGTGAGTGAATAAATACTCCGTGCCCCGTGAATCAAGTCATCGTGACGTGCTGCTGAACCAACTTGTCGCTGCCACGTCAATTGTACGTAGGATTCACGTGAAAAACAGTGTAGCACTGCTCCTTTTGCAAATGGGCTGACTGCTGAGGCCGAAGAACAACCGGCTCTGGGGAAGAAAGGGAAGGAAGGCGTTGGGCCGTTGCCGGCCGGCCGTCCTCCCCTGCGGCCCTGCATTTTGATGGCGCCGAAGAGAAAGCAGCCCAAAAGCTCGCTGCCACCCACCGAGCCCGCGGCGATCGTCCCCCTCTCGACCGGCCCAACCGAAAAGCACAGCGCACGCCACGGAACACGCGCCTCCCCACTCGAGGCGCATGCCGTGCCTCGCTGCGCACCGAACCAAACGTCTCGGCACACGCGGCGCTCGGCAGTGCAGCGCGTCGGCTGCTGTGTACAGACAGGCAGAGACCTCAAGCGGCGCCGCCAGCCTCGGCCTCACCGCCAACCTCCTCCCCGCCCGTGCAAAACGAGCGGAACGCACACCAAGCTCACAGCGATGGCTCTCGCCGCCCGCGCCGGGCTCGTGCGCGTCCTCCCTCCCCGCCCCTCGTCCATCTCCCAGCCGAGGCAACTCAAGCAAGGTATGTTCGGTTCGCCGCCCCGCTCCCATTTCGAACCCCTTGGATGTCTTTGAGAGCTAAAACCCTAACTTCGCTTTCCGTCCCCGCAAGGTTTAGGCTGCCGCGGCGGGGCGTCGCTGGCCGTGCGGGCGAAGGACTCCGACGACTTCGGGGCCTTGCTCTCCGAGAAGCCCGTGGCGCCGGCGCCGGCGCCGGCGCCGGCTAAGTGGGATGGGTTTGGCCGAGATGTGAGCAATGTGGAGGAGAAGGAGACGGAGGAGGTGCAGAGCGAGCCGGCTTCGTGGGGTGTGCTCAACCAGATCGGCGTTGAGGTGAGCGCGCGCATCCCATTGCTTATTGTATTGTCGATTTGAAATGGATGATTTGGGTTGAGGTGACAGATTTTGTGTCTTGATCAGCATTTCAATACCGAGGCAAAAGAAAACTTGCTCCCCCTTTATCCAGTATACTGATTAGTGCAAGGATGAGAGCATATTGCTTCACGGTTGAAATGATTTGCAAACTGCAAAGCTGCAGCTGATTTGTTCCGCAAATAGATAGCAAGCCACTAATCACCATGGCCATCGTTGGATCAGGGTGATAAATTGCTTGGGGTTGTTTATTGGTAAAGGAGGTTGATACCGAACTGTAGGTGTCTTGATCTAACATCGGTGTTTAGAGATGGTTGATGGTTTTAGTGATAAAACATCGAGTACACTCATGTTCTCTTCTCATAGAATAAAGCGTTCATAGAACCTCCCAAAATAGGTATGGAAGTACATATATCTGGGAAACCCCCCCCCCCCCCCTGGAAAACCTCTCTATGAGACATCTTAAATGATTCACAAGCCTTTTTTCAATGGGGTAACTAGCAACAAGGCAACTTTACATCTTGGATTCTGAATTTCTGATATTTTGATCACATTATTCAGATTTTATTTTCCATAGCTACCGCCAGGTCTTACAAAAGGAAAGTGCAGCAGGTCTTTTCAGTTAATACAGATAGGCCCTCTCAGTTAACACCAACTGCCACTCTGACAAGTTAACTACACTAATTGGTAAGGGTTGAGGATAACCTCCTCGGACATTGCTGAGGCTGTGGCAAAAAGGTCACAGTTAACAGAGGGGAATGATATAATGGACGGAATGGTAAAAAAATAAATACAGGAACCTTAAACGGTAATAAAGTGTACCTAGATCTTTGTGTGAAATTGTGTACCTTCTGATGTTATATAGCCAGCTCTTCCTTGTTAAAATGCCTATCAGCCTTTGTCAACTTCTAGAGAGTACATTCCATCTAATGGATCATGCAAGGATGCAGTTTTCAATTGCTTGGATGTTACCTTCAACTCTAAGAATTATTCTTGTGCAGTTGGACTCTGACAAATCATATTCCGCTCTCGTATATGGCACATCTGCTGTTGTTGCGGTTTGGATCTCATCAATTGTGGTTTCTGCACTTGATTCTGTCCCTTTGGTATGTAGCCCTCTCACTCTCTCATAATATTTTACTTTCAGTACTTGAAATAGCATCTTACTGTTACTAATTGGAGGCTCCTTTTAGAGCCTCCAGGTTAATCGTCAGATGTGACACGCTAGAAAAGGATATAAATCCTAGAAATTCTCAAAAGAAGCAAAACATCCGACCATCGATTAGGTGAACTCTAATCATCATTGACAACAATAGCCATTGGATCTAACATGTTTCTAAATTACCCACCTTTGCCATTATGAAAAAATTAACCCAAAGTACCCCAAATACAAGCTTCTAAATTATCCACCTCTGCCATTATAAAAAAGTTAACCCAAATTACCCCAATACCTGATTCTAAATTACCTACCTCTGCCATTATGAAAAAACTAACCAAAATAACCCAAATACATGCTTCTAAATTACCCACATCTACGATTATAACAAAATTAACCTAAAGTGCCATTGTCTTGCAATGTTTCATATGCTTTTCACCTAAACATTAATTTATGTCTCTCTCTGGAGTCTGGAGACAAACTAAAAAAGAAAAGGAAATATTATACCATGGATGACCACACATGTATTAACAAATATAGTGAAAGTGAGAGAAAAAAGAAAAATAACTTGCACAAGACTCTTATTTAGTAGAGGAATATCCTAAGGAAATGTGGTCAATATACGCATATCAGTCACCTCTAAATCCTAAATCGTAGGCATTTCACACAGTTCTATTATGATGTATTTTCTAAAATATTTCTAGCCCGTGCAGGGGTTGATGACTAGTTAGATAAGAATTAGTGGGATCGCATAAAATTGAAATCAATGGTAGTTTTGAGCCAGCCAGAGTATTACTTTGTCCAATTTATGTGGAAATTCGTGGATTACCGTCTCACAACAACGTCTCACAACAACGTGATCATTGCTTTGGATGAGCAGGTCCCTCAGGTGATGGAAGTTGTTGGCCTTGGCTTCACAATTTGGTTCACCTCAAGATATCTGATATTTAAGGTGATTGGTTGCACTCTTAGAAATATCCGTGTCTGTTTAATGGCCCTAGTAGTGATCTTTCTATTGTTGTGCAGGAGAACCGCGCCGAACTTATCGCCAGAGTTAGCTCCATGAAGAAGCAAATATTAGGGTCCCATGATAACTGAGCAATTTTCTTGCGTTCTGTAACCTGTGCTGGGTTTTAACGAAGAGATTGTTTTGAATAATTAGAGTGTTTTCTGGACCTTTCCTGCATTTTTTGACCAATCAAAGAATAGTAGTTGCATTGTGGCATCACCGTGTTATAAACCTAGTACTCTTGGCGTTACTTCCTTTAAAATTGAGGGCGGGGGTTGCGAACTTGCGATCCATGCTGTCTTGACAGTCTTGTACGATTTTCTTTGCATGTGACCTATTGAGGCGGCTATCTTTCCAAAGTCGTGCATCAGGTGGGTGCCGCCGTCCCCGTCGAAGGGTCCCCAAGAAGAGTTCTTTTGTACCACTAATATTTCAATTGGGCTCTGCTTAGGTTCCTCTGACCTGACTTATGATTTAGTTGGGGTTGAAAATATAGTTTTCTCCTGCTCACCAACCAATCCATGTTCTTAGTGGTAAGATTCTCCTTAATAATATTACAGAAAATGGTTCCCCTTTAGTTCCAGTCGACACAAAGTGTTATATTATGTTGCTCTTGGTGTCTGAAGTCCACAGTCGACTCCTCATGGAAAGGACTTTCAGTTTTCTGCTTTCAGCTCTTACCCACAGCTACGTGTTTGGCTCTAGAGCTTGCAGAGAGGTATGGTCGAAGGAGCAGCCCGAGTAGCTGTACCTGTAGTTGCTCAGTGGTGATGCATCTGGGAAACTTATTCTTTCGAGAGCCATGAAGCATTTGGAATACTGAAGAGATCAGTTAGCTCGTTAGATTAGGGAGGAGGCAATCAGATAAACTAAACGACTGTTAGCGTTTCCATCAGGCAGTGAGCGTTGCCGGGATTTGTCCTGGTGGCCTGACCATTGGAGATGCGACTGGGCGATAAGGCAGCCGAGGTTCACCATAAACTATTGACAAAACCTATAGACCATCATTGAGCTAAAGGCTTGTTTGGAATGCAAGAATTCCGCATGAAACATTTCAAATTCTTATTGAAACGAAGTGCCATCGAAATCACGAGTCCCAGAAACGTAAAAAGGAGAACGAGCCATCACAATCAAACCACGATCTCACGGCGACCAGCGTGTCAAGTTTTCAACAACATAGAACTGAGACCACAAATAGGTTTCCGTTCCCAGCAAACATGGCCAAATGGGCCATTCGGGCCAGCCCGGCACGGGTCCGGCTTGGCACGGCCCGGCTACGGCACAGCCTGAATGGCCCATCTATTGTAGCGGCCGTGCCGTGCCGGCTCGCGTGCCTCCCTCTCGGCCCACGGCACGGCCCGTCGGTGACTGTGCCGTGTCGGGCCGATCCGAGCACGATTTCGGCCCGACGGCCCGATCGGCCCGACGGTCCGATCGGCCCGGCGGGCCGAAATAGATAAAAAAATATATAGAAAATAAAAATATATATAGAAAATAGATAAAAATATAAAAAATAGATAAAATATTAAAAAAATAGATAAAAAATAGCTATAAAATTAAAAATATATATAAAAAATAGAAAATAACCGGGCATTTGCGTGCCGGGTCATGCCGGCTTGGGCTGGGCCATGCCGTGCCGGCCCGTCGTGCCGCGTGCTCGGCCCAGGCACGGCCCGTGACCTCGTGCTGTGCCGGCCCGACCCGTCGGTGATCGGGCCGTACCGTGCCTGGGCCGTGCCTACAGTGCCGTGCCTCGGGCCGGCCCAGTAGGCACGGCTCATTTGGACATCTTTAGTTCCCAGGGTCGCCATCGAAGAGCCAGAGACCAGCCGATTTCCAGAAAATACAAGCTGCAACTGACACAATAAAAACACAAACGGAAATCAGCAAACACGAGAGTCTCACGTGTCAACGATAATATCACTCATGCAATTATGTCAGTAGGCATCACTCGTGCAGTTACTTAAAATATCTCCAACAATATTCCTTTTATTTCGTTTCGTTTCTGATTTCTCTTCCCATTTCAATATTTTTTATTTTCTCTCATCTCCGATAAATTACCTTCACAGGAATTTGTGAAGTGAAATGAGAGAATCTCAGAGTGAAGAGAATGAGAGAGAATCTTCGTAAAAAGAATCGTGAAAGAAAATTGTTAAAGTACCGAAAAAATGAAAATCATTTCATGAAAGAAAATGAACTCGTGAAGAAAAGTAGTTGAAGATGGTAGGATCTCTTCCCGTCCCCGGCCACCTTGATAAACTGACGATTGCTTCTGCTACATAATCCGGATTGCATTACGTACTTGGTTTGTAGTACTGCTCTACCATTTTTAGCTCAAACCATTAGAAAAGCTCATTTTTAGGGTGGGTCGGCAACTGGAGGGAGTGTCTAGTCTATCAGAGAAAGGGTGCCAGTTTACATAGCTTTAGCTACCTGAAACAATTTTTGGGGACGAGATTAGGAAAAGAAGTTGATTCTAAGGGCTTCTGTTTTATACGTACAGAACTGTGTTACGAAATGCTGTGATATGCCATGACGAGGAATCTTGCTCTGGTGTACACATTCTTTTGACATGATAATCTGGTGGCTGTGCTTCGTGGATTGTATTTCTGAACAGTTAGCAGGCCCCTACACTTTCATGGTTCCCATAAATGGGATTTTAGGAATGTGCATTGTACAATAGATAGTTGCCATTTATCTTATTGAGGCTTTTAGCACCTTCCTTTTTATGCTGATGGCTCATAATGCGGTAATTTGGTGCAAATGCAGATTAAATCCCCTTCTGGTCGTTTCACTTCAATTCTCTCCATAGGAATCGGAGGGTCAGCTTTGGGCCCTCAATTTGTTGCGGAGGCACTTGGCCCCTGATAACCCTCCACTGAAGGTATCTCCCAAGTTTCATAATTCAAGCAATGTACTTTAATTGCATTTCTCTATTCTGTGGATTTAAGATATCTCATCAGTTGTAAGATTGACCTCTTATTATGCTTGATTTCTCAGATAAGATTCATTGACAACACCGATCCTGCTGGAATTGATCATCAAATTGCTCAGCTAGGACCTGAACTTGAATCTACTCTTGTAATTGTCATTTCTAAGGTACAAAAGGCTCCCAATCTTCCTTATTTTGCCCCCTCGTCTCCTAGCTGTACTATGTACTTATTTGTGCTACCTGATTGTTTTTTTACATATAGAGTGGAGGCACACCTGAAACCCGCAATGGTCTACTGGAAGTACAGAAAGCCTTCCGATATGCCGGGCTGGAATTCTCAAAACAGGTTTTGACCTTAGGTTCTTGTTTGTTTTGTATGATTCTAATACAACAAGTTTACAGGCAATCCTTTTCTGTTACTTGGTTTGTGCACTGTTTTTTTTTCTCGAACACGCAGCAGAATTGTGCGTCATTGTATTATAGAACGAAAGAAAGCAACGTTTACATGCAAAACCACCCGTACCCATGCACGCAAATGCACACCGACAATGACTTTAGACGTACAGATGTGCCACGGACAAAACCAAAAGACGACCATGCTAAAGAAACACATCAAACCGATATATCACTGGTTTGTGCACTGTTTCAACATGCTTAATATATCACTGGTGAAAAATTCGTTATTTGACGGCCCAAACTTTCTGCAGAGTGTTGTAATTACTCAAGAAAATTCTCTATTGGATAACACTGCCAGAATAGAGGGATGGTTAGCTCGGTTTCCTATGTTTGACTGGGTTGGTGGTAGAACTTCAGAAATGTCAGCTGTAGGTTTACTTCCAGCTTCATTACAGGTCAGTGCTTTCCCATTTTTCCTGTACTTTGATTTCACAAACTTTCAGATTAACATGTGAGGTTTTTTTTGGTCAGCGTATCAATATCAAGGAAATTCTAGTTGGTGGAGCTTTAATGGATGAGGAAACCAGGAAAACCGTGGTATGATATTATAATAATATGGACACTTTAGTGATATGATTGATTATTGAAAAATGTGTCAAACATGGTTTTCTACTTCACAGGTTAAGGAAATCCAGCAGCCTTACTTGCATTATGTTGGTATTGGGCATCAGAAGGGATAGGCAATAAGGTTTGCAGCTTCTTCTGTTGACATTTGTTGGTTTCAGTATTTTCCTTACTATTTTGAATTTCCTCTCTTTCAGGATATGGTTGTACTTCCTTACAAGTACAGTTTGCTACTTTTGAGTAGATACTTGCAACAACTTGTCATGGAATCTCTTGGAAAAGAATTCGACCTTGATGGCAATCGGGTACAAAATCTTCCTTATTTGAGGAACTGACCCTAGGTCAGTTGGTAAAGCTTCAAGGGTGAAGCCAGCCGGCCAGAGATCGATACCTGGTCCTGCAGACCTCCAATGAAGGTTGGGGATGTTTGCCCCTTTTTAAAAAAATAATAATAAAAAAAATCTTCCTTATTCTGCTTAACTGTTGTTGTTGTAGTTGTCAAATTCGGCGTTTATTATTGTTCTTTGTTTGATATAAACATTTTGAACGGCAGGTTAATCAAGGGCTAACTATATATGGTGACAAAGGAAGCACCGACCAACATGCGTAAGTGTGTGCTCAATTCTGTTGTACTTCTGTTGTTAAATTGCAGCATCTAATGAATTATTTCTTATTACAGCTACATTCAGCAGCTGAGAGAAGGTCTACACAACTTCTTTGTTACTTTTATCTAGGTTTTGCGTGACAGGTCTCCTGGTCACGATTGGGAGCTTGAACCTGGAGTCACATGTGGTGACTATTTGTTTGGCATGTTGCAGGTCAACGTTTAACTTTTAAAACACAAAAAAATGTTGATTTGTTTACCAAAGTGATGACAGAGGTGTACAATATTTTTCAGGGAACCCGTTCTGCTCTTTATGCGAATGACTGGGAATCCGTCTGCGTTACTGTGCAAGAAGTAACCCCTAGAGCTGTTGGAGCTCTTATTGCACTTTATGAACGTGCCGTGGGGATTTATGCTTCTTTGATAAATATCAATGCCTATCATCAGCCTGGTATGCTTCTCAAGGCAAACTAATGTTGCTCAGGATCCTTAAGTTATTCTTGTTGTTTGTATTCTTATTTACACGTGGTATGTGATTTACAGGTGTTGAGGCTGGGAAAAGGGCAGCAGGAGAAGTATTAGCACTTCAGAAAAGGGTGCTGACTGTTTTGAATGAGGCCACGTATGGAATCTCTTATTTATATTTTTTTGTTACTATTTCTTCTATGGGGCGGTATTGGTTGTGGTTTTTATTTTGGTGATATTTCTAATTATGATGCTTTAAAAGGATATTTCACTAGATCACTAGATATGCACATCTTCCATAATGTTTTAAGACCTTTTAGACAACTGCAGATGTTCCAAAATGTGGCTGCAAAATTGTAGATAGCAAACCTGCTATTTAACATTTGCCTATCCTTCTTGAGGCTAAAAATCATGTTCTAACAAAAGAAGTTGTGGCTTGTAGTTCAGTATAATTCAACAATGTTTTACGCATAAAACAATTTTTATTGCACTTCCAAGTTCATCATACTTGTTTGTTGCCTTGCAGCTGCAAGGACCCTGCTGAGCCCTTGACACTAGATGAAATTGCAGATCGCTGCCATTGCCCTGAAGAGGTAATTTTTACCTTTGCCTTTTCTCTGACCATTTTTTTGTAAAGCGCTTCTTAATAATTTTGTAAATCCTACACTATGTTTGCTTCTTAGATTGAGATGATATACAAAATAATTCAGCACATGGCTGCGAACGATAGAGCGCTTATAGCAGAAGGCAGCTGCGGTTCTCCTCGAAGCATCAAGGTTTACCTTGGAGAATGTAATGTAGATGAAAATATGCAGGCCGCATAGATGTCTGGTCTGGATCTGTGTAAAATTGTGTTGGAGCAAAAAGGAACACAATGGCGCATCAAGGTTTACCTTGGAGAATGCAATGTAGATGAAGATATGCAGGCCGCATAGATGTCCGGTCTGGACTCTGGATCTGTGTAAAATTGTGTTGGAATAAAAAGGAACACAATGGCTAGCCCATGCATGTTCCTGATGTGCCATTAGTTTCATATTTGGTTGTGCTCGCACGATTACTGCGACACTGTATATTTAGAATTAGTGTTTTTTTTCCTGTATACACGAAACATGGATGTGGAGGAAGGCAATCCGCACGCATAATTAGTTTCTTTCGTTTCAATGTATCTTGTCATCTGTATATCCTTTTCTGAAGCTCAGCGTTGCTGTGGCATTCGCGTGTCTACAGTTTCGTACTTATAAGGTGGATCAACGTCAGTTTCTTTTCAGTTTATTTGATACAGTGAAACATTGCAACATAACTGTTTATGAATCATTGGAGTAGAATAAAGTGATTCGGGCACCAATACGAGTTAATCAATCGAACTTGATATTTACACTTGAGCAGCCATGCAAATGCTATGTTTAACAGTTGCATTACAATAAATTGAGATCACGCTCGAACAAATACTTCGGCCACCAGAGCAGATTACCTGATTTCCAGCTATCAAATAGGCCTAAAACATTACATGTTACAAATGATTTCAGGCTCTGCGTTACCCTTTACCTAAACAATCGGAAGCACACGCAAGCAATTTTAACATAGCAGATGACACACTATTCACAGGAATTTGGAGATCACACGGCAGGATGTCCGAATGGCCGTAGTCGCTACCGCAAGTAATGCTCGATTATTGTAGACCCTGAAAAATAGGGTACACAAACAGTTAACATTATTTTCACAACTATATATAGATTGGAGAGCCAAGACCAGCATCCCTGCAAATGTAATTATGGTCAGGTAACACTAGATAAGTTCATACGAAATTTGTAGAGTGGTTTTGTTTGAGAATCTCATGTAGTGAATATAGAAGAACATATGTGAAACAAAGCTTGGTGCGCAGCTTGGGTAAGAAATTAATTTGTGATAGTTCGATGGGAAACCTAAGCTACGTGTCAAGTCAGGCTGATCCTGTATTTTTTTAGATTTAAAGGGCGTTATTCCCTGGTATCCTCCAAAAGGATAGACCGTATAACAATGTTTTTTCACATGTTTCTGGGCACCCGCACCAGGTTTTGTCACCTCAAAGTCTTACAATTTGCTGGACTCTAGCTCCAGGTTTTGTCACCCGCACCAGGTTTTGTCACCTCAAAGTCTTACAATTTGCTGGACTCTAGCTCCAGATTGTCATCCTACTAATTAAACTTTCTAACTCCAGATAACATCTAAGTTTCAGTGCACCGGCTGATCCTACATTTCTTGATTCAACTTGGACAAGATCATTGTGTACGGAGAAGAATACCATGGAGAAGATTTGTGTCCAAGGATAGCGTAATAATAACTTACCCAACAGCTGTGGCACCCCATGAAGCAACGTTATAAATGACTTTTGTTCCATCCCATGCCTTCCGAATTTTACTTTTCCTCTTTTGAGCTGAAAATGTCTTCTGAAGCGCTGGCACAAGAATGACGAGGATGCTTAACATCAGAATATCCAATCAAAAAGATGATTTAACCATTCATCTTAATTAAGAAAAGAGAAAGTAACCTTTCTGAAGTTGATCAGGAGACAGTTCCTGTACAACATGAAATTCAGGCATTAAATATATGAAGCACCACTCATACAAGAAGAGACATGAAACTCCACATGCAGCGTGACAATTCCATCAAGTAAGGACATAGCTACCTTGGTTTTTTTAAGCGATAACAAGTATGCGGCCATAAAGGAAGTAATCCCATCAATCACATCCTCCTGATTAACAAGAACATATTCATCATCTGGACCACCATTTTCCCACAAGTCCACTGCCTTTATTATATCCCATGATGTATCTGGTTCAACTGTGCCAAAGAACAATGGAGAACTTTGAGTACAGTGATCAACATAGCAAGGAAATTAGAACCAAAAGGAACATGAGTTCATATCCACTACAACAGTAATTTCAGCTGGCCATATTTAGGATATCTTATGTACTAATACGATTATCCAACAGAGGCGTACCTGCACCATTTTGATATACTGACTTCTGAATGCCATCGAGCTTTTGAAGAAACTCGAGTGATTCTACCTTAGATTTAAGAAGGTCATAGAGCTGCAAAGTAAAAGGCAACTGGTTCAAAATTTTAGGACAGCTTCAGGGCAAACTAGATTGCAAGGAAAATTCTTCATGTCATCCTGTCACTCCAGAAAAGAGATTTCGGTAAGTGCCAAGATACTGTTCAGTCGACACTCTAGACAGGAAACTGGAACTATAACCTGAAAATTAAGATAAATTAACATCTGTTCCTCGTCCTCTGACCCTGTTAAAACCAGTCACTTTTCCACGTCCTCTGACCCTGTTAAAACCAGTCACTTTTCCTCGTCCTCTGACCCCTGTTAAAACCAGTCACTTTCCCAGTTTAGGAATACCGGCACTCTGCAGAGATGACCAGACACTACAAGCTGTTCTTCCAACATCTGAAGACATGTTTATTTTGGGAAACCTACATGCAACATATCATAACTAATGAAGAAACATCCCTAATTTATCTCTGATTCTGTACCCCCATAGGAATACCCGTTCCTCTATTTCCACACTTGGTACTATTTACTAACCTACCTCACAAGTCACAGCACGCTGACAGAGCAGCTACCAGGTAGTCACCGAAGATCTAACTCCTGAATGCATAAGCATTCTGACGTCAAATTGGCTACACATCTTAAAATAAGCAAAGGATTCACAACAGAGTATCTGAAGCGACCAACAAGCCACTGAAATTCACAGGTACCTTGTTAGTCTCACCACACCGCGAGAAAATATGACAATTGACAACAGTACTTGTAGTACTGAAGCTATTTCGAACTTGCTAGTTTCAATATGTCAAGACTCAGGACCAAACTAATTATCGCAATCTGCTATCAGTTACGAACTGCTATAATGGCAAAATCCTAGTCCCCGGGAAACCACAGCGACCCCCGGAGCACCAATTCGAGAGAAATCACGCCTCCTCCTCCTCACCTGGGCCGTCTCGTAGTCGGGCTCACTCGCCACCGACGACGTCCCCGCGCCATCCCTATCATCCCCGCCGCCACCCGTGCCGTCCTCGCTCTCCGGTCGCCCCTCCGCGGCGGCGTCACCCGAGAGAGACCCGCCGAGATCGGCGTCGGCGTCGCGCAGCGTTTCGATCGCCCGCTGGACCTGCTCCAGCGCCGCCTCCAGCGCCCGCTTCCGCACCCTCCTCACCTCCGGCGCCAGCCGCCGCGCCGCCGGCGAGGAATAGGAAGAGGGCTCCATGGTGGAACCGGGCCCTATCGCTGGCGACGTCGGGTTGGGGCTCGGAATCGCGAGGCCCACATGGAGAGATTATTGGTTAGTCGGCTGTAGCGTAATCGTGTTGGGTTCGCGGACGAATTTTTTTAAATCTATTTTAAACGAATATTTTAATAACAGCACATGTGAATTTAAAATTGTAGTCAAGATTGGTGTGACCAGCTATCTTTGTTCTTGATGTGACTTTCGCCTTCATCACGCCAATTTCTTCGAGGAGACTAAGGAGCTACGCTGATGATCACTCTGTTGTCGTGCCACGTGTTACTGATGTGGTAGATCTGAGTCGCATTATAAGGGTTGGCGTGACCGGCTGTCACGTCAATCCATTTAGCGTGACTCAGCTGCATATAGAAGGTGGCTTTGACCCTTCTTCTCTTTACCTCTTCTTCCTCCTCCAGCCACGCTCGATAGAGGTGACACTTCCCTCTTCGACACCGACGAATCCCCCCATATCTCCACCAATCAAGCCTGATTCAAACGAGATTTCGCTGGAAGTATCCTAGAAAGGTAACTCATCCATTCCTTCTAAGTTTTTTTTTTTATTATTTTTGGCTTGCATTTGTAGTTCAAGGGTGGTTAGGATTTAAGATAATGTTGATGTTGTTCTATGAAATTTCTACGTTTCGAGTTAGGTCAGAGATCATATATCGTACTATATATGTATAGTTACGTATGTGTATCGTGTAAAATTTGTTGTATGCAATTATTTAATCGTAAGAAATTGAATCAATTATGGATATACTTAATGTATATGAGTAATGCATATTCTTCTCTCTCTTTATATATATATATATATATATATATATATATATATATATATATATATATATATGAGTTTTTTTTAATTGTTGTGATGAAATAATAAGGCGTAGGGATTGAATTGGATAATGTGTAAGATTTACATATATTATAGCGATGATATTTTTGTATATGTGTAATTGTCGGTGTATCTGGAACTGGGGGTCCCTGAGTCCCGAGGCCAGGCCAGCCGTCCGCCACGTGTCACCATCCCGCGAGGTCCCTCCTGCAGGGTGAGGAAAGTCCAAGTTTCGGGAGAAGGTGCTCGGGGCCACAGTCCCTGGTCCCCAAGCACCCCAGTTCCCCGATGATCCGCAGAGTCTAAGTACCAGGAATAAAGTGCTCGGGGAGGTGCCCGGTCACCCCCGAGCGCCCTAGTCCCCCGACAATCAGAAAAGCTAAGTTCCGGGAGAGAGTGCTCGGGGGCTGCGTGCAGCAGCCCCCGAGCGTCAGGTTCCCCGAGGGTCAGTGTGAAAGTGCTCGGGAGAGAGTGCTCGGGGCTGCGCGTGGCAGCCCCCGGGCTCTCGGTTCCCCGAAAGGTCTGTGCAAAAGTGCTCGGGAGAGAGTGCTCGGGGTTGCACGTGGCAACCCCCGAGCACTCGGTTCCCCGAAGGTTCGTGCCAGAGTGCTCGGGAGAGAGTGCTCGGGGAGGTAAACAGTGCCCCCGAGCACCCGGTGCCCCGAAGGCAAAGGTAGGCATTCTCGGGGGAGAGTGCTTGGGGAGGTGAACAGTACCCCCCGAGCACTCGGTGCCCCGACGACCCAGAAGGGCCCCCGAGGGGCCCACCGATTAGGTGTCAACCAGTCAGAGGTCCGAGGCCGCATTTAATGAGCGTGCGCGGCCTGACATCCCCAACTTCTCCCGCCGCAGTGTCAGTCCCTGCCATGCTTTGGCAGAGAGGCGTGAGGCCATTAATTGCACGGGTCCCGTCCCGTATCATCCGGTGTGTCTCAGGATAACATTGCCAGGATCAAGACGTTCCGTCTGCCGCCCTGCTGTGGCAGAGGAACAAGACAGGGCAGGCACGTCGGGTTGCTCTTCGGCTGCCCGGTGGGCCCTCTCTACAGCGCCCGTTGTCAGGGCGTTTATGGTGACAGGTGACCGGACGTGTGCCGTATTTTCCACCCCCGGTCACTTCACCCAGAAAATATGATGACGCCTTTCCCAGTCGCGGCGTCTTGGAACTTGTGCCTCCCTCCTTCCCGTTCGGGGTATGGCGCAGCCGGCGAGTGCATAAAAGAGCCGGTACACAGAAGAAAGAAGAACAACCAAAAAACAACCCAAGAAGATAACAAAAAGGACAGCAAAAACCCAAAGCACAGGACGAGAGCGTAGTTCCAGCCGAAGAACAAGGAGCATCAAGCTCTTAGTTAGACAAATATTCTTGTAAACAGCAACATCCTTGAGGGACTTCCTCAGGACAGTTAGTACATCCACACAAGAGTAGTGTATTACGCCCCCGTGCGGTCCGAACCTGCCTAAATTTCCGGTGCATTTACTTCTTTCTGCACTAGATCATCATCCCCATCCACCGGCTGTTGCATTTACTCTCATTCATTTCTCCGGCGAACTTGTTCAGGATCATCCCCCCGGTCGAATCTCTAAAAAGGGGTCTCTCGGGATCCCTGCGATAGGAGTTAATCCTCCGACAGTAATGTTTGTATGGTTTGTGTGTAGATGGATCGAATTATTCGTATGTTTTTTTTTGGCACGGTTAATGCAAATGAGGAGTTTGATAAGATGAGGGAGAAAGTGTTGAAATTTGGAAAGGTTCGATGAAATTATTGATGCAATAGGTTAGTTATGAATGTTGATGTGGATGTATGTAATGTAATCTTATATGGAAAGTTTGATGCCGGTCGGGGTGGTAGGGCTCACTATGTTGTTATGGAGTTGGTATAGGAGAATGATTGGAAGTTATACACGGATTATGTCGATGGTTCTAAAGTTTGTTGTGCGGAGTTGATAGTTGATGTGGGTATCGGAGGAAACTTGATGCCATCGGTTCAAGATGTGTCGGTCAGTATTAGCTAGGAAGTGAAGCTTGCAGGCCTACGATTGGGCGGCGGGCCTGCGGCCGAGTGGGTGCATCCGAAGGCCTAGGCCCAGGATCGTCGCTCGTCACCCCTGATCATCCCCCGTTGCCATCAGAGGACGGAAGGTTGGTGCCCTTGCCGGCCAGTGAGGCTAAGGGTGTCAATGCGCACAAGGTCTTCCATTGGGAGGACTTGCAACAGGAGCTCACGCGCCTCTAGAGCCTCTCAGGTGCACCTCGCCGCCGCCAGGGACCGCTAGGCGCACCTCACCGAGCACCTTGAGTCTGCACTAGAGGTAATTGAGTTTTGGGAGTCGATTCAGGTGGCGCTACTTGCTTGGTTCCTCGGAGAACGGTCTAGTTCGGATCTTGTGTGGTTTAGCTTTCCCTTCCAAAATTGGGAATTGGGAAGATTGGATTTGTTTCTCTACCTACAATTGTTCTTGGAATGTGAGAAAAAGGAAGCCCATGTTCCCAATCCTGTCACTATGTGAGTCCCGCAGCAGATTCAATTTTATGGACTGTGGAGTCATTCTGGTTGTTTAATTTGTAGTTTTAATATGTTTGTGGACAGGCAAGCAGTGCATTCCTTCGGCAGGAGAATGATTTGGCTAAAATGAGGCAGACACTGCATGATACTCTGGTCATATGGGGGATTTAAAAATGCACACGAAGACATTACCTGAGGATGTTGAGGATCAAAGGGAACAACTTTGTGTCAAGATCAAAACATTGTTAGTGGCAAGAAAAATTCTTGGCGCGGCACGCAGTAAACTGGATGTATTTGATATTTGCATGACATATGAAGAAATGGTTGCATATGTTCCCTTCATTCTAGACTATATCACTTCCAAGATTATGATATTATAAAATGTGGTTTACGAAGTTTTTGTTTCTGTTCTATATTTACTACCTTTTTAGCCTATGTTCAAACCACAATTGCCCCATACATTAAGTTCTGATTAAAAAGTATATTTTTATACGTAGCTCATTTTTTATGGTGAAAGTTGCAAGACCATTATCAATGAGATTATTGAGTATCGATCATATCCATTTTATTTCCCTTTTGAGCTCTAACAATACTATTAGTACCAACACAAATGCTACTTAAATATGCAGTGTGTTGTATCAAGTATTTTCTTTGAGAAACTTCTTAGTACAAACAAAAGGTTAACATATTTGCCTAAACTTGTGTAAGATGTATTCTTCCCTTAAATGTATTGCTTGATGCATTTAGCCCTGTTTGGCATTTCTTCCTCAGCTTCTCCAATAAAAGCAGAAGTTGTGCTAAACAGGACTTTGGATTATCAAGATGTTGATTTTTCTATACATTCAAATTGGACATGATGCAGTTGTCCAGTTCCACTAATCTTACTAGAATATTTTATTTTGGGACTATAGGAATCTAGTAAATTGTTATAAGGGAAAAATGGTTGTGGACGCCTTGAAAATCTGGAACAAAAATTGCGGATGAGACATCAACATATGATAATATAAGTTGCTCAGATATATCCTATGAGGCCTTTGGATGAATTGTCTCCATAACACAAGCCCGGGTGCCTCCAACAACATCAAAACAAGTATGTCAGTTTATAGAGTGTAACTTTCATGGATTTTCAGTTCTATATTCATGCTTGCTATAAAATTAAAAACATCATATTATCGATGAATAGACCTGAATTTGAAAATAAGAGAGGGCCAGATGATGTTTAAATAATAATTATAATTATGAGCATATGATTACAATTGTTATGCTTAAGTGTTCATTGTAAAAGATAGGAGCATTGACTAAGCTACAATGTTGTGCAAAGCTTGACAAATGACTCACAAAATAGACCATTGGTCATATTGGATCTATACTTATCAAAGCTTTAGAAATATGCTACTGTTCTGAGATATGCTGCACATGTATGCATAATTTTATTTGATTAATTATTAAATGAAAATTGAATTCACCATTCATTTGGTATTTCTACTTTCTTTTCTAAATGATTTAGAAATGTTATTGGTTTATAGTTTATTTTGTTTCAGAACGAACAAATATTCAAATTAGGTGAACATGTAACAAACATTGTTCTTCATTTTGTACTATTTTACAATTATAGACCTAATTGTTCTTTTTCTAATCATAGGCAGTCTCTCTCATTGCACCATATCTCAATGTTCCTTTTTGATATCCTTTGCACTTTGGAGGTTCATGGTCATATGTTCTGGATCATGCACCTTCAGTTGAGGTATCATCTATAACCGTAGTAGTAAGTTTTGTCCCTCTAAGCACAAGCATGAGGACAATGGAATTCCCTCTGTTTTTTAATGGCCAGGTGACAACAAGATTATCATATGCAATATTCTTGTTGAACAAGGTTGGTCTCCTTGCTTGGGTATTTATTTTAATGCAAAGTGAGCACTTAACATTAATGACTTTTACTTTTTAGCACCGTTGTTGATCATAGAACCTGGATGATGTAATTCAATTAGGAGACTGTTTAATGTCTTGCATAATGGGATATCACATGCTATTGGGATATATTAAATATGCACTTATGCATAATCCCATGATTGGTATTGTGTTTTGTTTCTTATGTTTTAGGTGACTCTCATAATATGTTTCCTATTTAATTAATTTTCGGATGGTGGAAGGGGTTGTTACTATTTGAAGAAGAAGATGTCCTCCTAAACCTAGCATTGATAAATTTTAGGCTAGCTTTTCTGAGAAAACGAGGCTTTGAGCCAATGCAAACTCCCTTTTTCATGAAAAATGAAACTATAAAAAAAAGTGCGCAGGTGGCCCAGTTCGACGAGAAGCTTTACAAAGTAAGGCTAATGAAATATTCCCCACTTACAAAATCATATAGGATGATTTTACATCGGTTAAATTATGCTTTTGTAGTTTTCTTTTTGGAAAGTAATTGCTCTATCAATTGCCATTATGTGTTCATAACTTATATGTTAGTTTTAGATCTGTACAACAAAAATTTGAAAGGTACATTTTGTTCAATGAAATAACTAATATGTGGTACTCATTTATCTTTCGAAATTTCATACATGAAATATAAACAATGATATATCATCTTAGAAGGGTGGTCTTCTAATTAAGTTTGACCCGTTCATGTAACAATTTCTGTCATGTGTTTTATTAATTTCTTTATTATTTCTCCCGTTACAACACCGAACAAATAACTAGTCAAAAATATAATCCCACGTAACTAACTCGGATGAACATTTCCACCAGAAGAACTCTAATCAACTGAGCCTCATGACCTCGTGAAGTGGGTCCGAGGTCATGGCCTCAGGGGCCCACTTGTCGGTTGGGCCTGACTATCTGGCATGGTCATGGTGTTGGACGCGTGTGTTCACTTCCAAAACGAGGGGTTTAGGCTATTTTTTATTGAGTACCTATTCATGCACCTACGCATACAAATCACACTCACCACTTCAGATACTTATGCTGGTGTATTTTATCACATGACTAAATAAGATTAAAAATATAATCTCACACAATACGGATACCTATGTATACATGTACTATTTTTCTCAGATTAAATAAAAAATACGAGCACTTGTGCCAACTCAAACATAGATGAGCATGTTTCAAAAAAAAAAAACTAACACATGAGTTATGCTCTGGTTTAGAGCATCTCCAACCAACCCTAAATCTCGTGTCCTATATCTTCTTATAGAGAGTCTTTTTAAAAGATTCTTTCTGTATTTCTCTACGCGCTTCAATCGACTCTTTAAATCTCGCTCCTAAATTCTATTTATATATATTTTATTAGTATCATATGAATAAAAATATTTGCAATAGCTAAATTTTGTAATTTTTGAATTTTGTTTTAATTGAAATTGAATTAAAAGAATAATATCACATTAAAGGATAAAACGTATATAAATGGAACATTATAAAGAAACTCATTTTTCACCATATAACCTCATGCTAATTTTAGAAAATATTTTGTCACGTAATAAGAATAATAGTGAATTTTCTTAGAATTTTAGGAATTTATTTGAGACCCTACAAATTATTAAAAGTTATAAAATTAGCTTTTTAGAAAATTTTATTTTAAATTTTACATAGGTTTTTTGATGAATCTAATTAAAATAGATTGAATATAGATTATAAATACGTAAAAAATTTAAATATTTTTGGAGAGAAAAATACTGTTTTGAACAAATTTTGGAGAACTTGGACGGTCGAGTATTCACATCGGTCCTGACTGGCTCGAGTGGATAGCGATAGTGCAAATATAGGAAGGCAGTTGGAGAGCTGATTAGGGATGTTTTTTTTTTGGCTGATCGCTATTTTTAATGATGGGGAGTCGGTTAGAATTGTTCTTAGCCTACAAAGAGGTGGGTCCGAGGTCATGGCTTCATGGGTCCCACACATCAGTTGGGCCTGGCTGTCCGATATGATTATGGTGTTCACTTCTATTGCGGTCTTTTTTATTTTTATTTTTAATATTTACAAAAATATTTTTTTATTTTAAATATTGCACATCTAAATTATTGTTGCTTATTGAAAGACGACGATAAGTGTCACTCTTTCAACGGACGACACTTAAAAAAAATAAAGATACTGTTCTTCCAACGAGTGATAGTTTTAAAAATAAAAAACATTATGTTCCATTACTCTTAAAATTAAAAATACTATCAAAATAGTCATAAAAAATTCTAAAACAAGTGTGTTGTGAAGAATATTATTATCTATCTTAAAAAAAATCAACTTAAACCAATAGTTTTACAATGAGACAAAAAGATAAATTTCATTATAGACGGTGTACAAATCATATTTTTGTCTGTTTCTTTTAAAGTTAGATCATAGTATCCTCTACAATATACATTTTTTCAAAAAAAAATTATAACTTTCGATAGTGTTTTGAATTTTAAGAGGAATAGAACGTAGTGTTTTTCTATTTTGATTTTGATTTTTTTAAAGCTGTCACCGGTTAGATAAACAACACCTTACTATCGTACAACAAAGAACGATAGTAGGCTAGATATTTAATATTATATAAATATTGAAAAATAAAAAAGATTCGCGCCAAAGGGATGTGACTGACGACGGTGCATGGGCCGAGCCCAACTAAACGACCAGGGCGGGCCGTCCTGGGACCCTAAGGCTGGCCACGCACGTAGCGGCCATCCGTGCCTGCGTCCAACCCCGTGGACCGTACATGTGGTCAAGGCGGGCCATTGGAATTACTGGACCGTACATGTGGTCAAGGCGGGCCATTGGATGCATCGTCAATAGCATTTGCATCAAACTACTGGATCACAGGTAATGAGTGCAGCGGCTTTTGGCGGAGCTCTAGCTCATGTCAGATTTTAAAATTACGAATTAAAATAAATAATTTTAATCTCTATTTTTAGTCTAAAATAAAAATAAAATAACTCATCCAAATACTTTTGGAGTACTCACAGCTCTAGCTCC
The DNA here is from genome assembly GCF_958298935.1 of Phragmites australis. Lineage (NCBI taxonomy): Eukaryota > Viridiplantae > Streptophyta > Magnoliopsida > Poales > Poaceae > Phragmites > Phragmites australis. The sequence goes on from NC_084940.1 coordinate 5,522,012, forward strand.
ATAATTCTTAGTTAGAAATATCTAGCTCTAAATATTCTTAGAACTGAAATCCTAACTCAGTCCGCCCTGCTCCAGAACTCGGCCTTTCACTGCTGAAGAATGCCAGTGCTGGCATGGACCTCTGAAAGGAAACACAATGCCGTAATGGTGTGTGAACTTTCTGACCTGAGCAGTCGAAGAAAATAGATAGGACAATACGGCAGGTCAGTTGGATGCGGATCGGACGGCCACCCACACTGGTTTGCATGTTTGCACCATAAAGCCGGTTTGCACAGAAATTTTCGCCGAATATTTAAACACATCGGCTGCATACCAATTTGCAGAACACAAACAGCTCAGGCCAGATCTTACCGTAATGCATTGCGAGACCTAGCTTAGAAGAATTGTGCTGTATCCGTAGAAAAACTGGCGTGGATAACAAGCCAATGCATAGCTGCGTACAGGTATCAACCTAAGGTCGTGAGCTGATGCTCAGCCTGACAAGCTGAAGAAGATGACTGAGGTAGCCACGATTGTACATGCCCTACGGCGAGGTCATCACTTCTACGCGAACTCAAATGCAGAATGTTACATGCAAAAGGAGGATAACATTTAGGTCCAGCAGTTCAAGTGCGACAACACTTGCATTGGTGCAACGAAGTAACAAAGCAGAAGTCTGGGCCTCTTTTCGCAGATTATTCAAATGAGTTAGATGAACCAATGGAAGTTTCCTGACGGCAGCTGTCACCTTGATTCCTTGAAGCATCAAAGCGTACTAGAAATTTGAAGTTGGTTGGACAAATCTAGGTTGTAGTAGGCTTAAAGAACAATATTCGTTGGCCTATTGGACTTGGCACAAAGCAGATGTAGACTACCACTTGGATGAGTTGCACAGAGACAACCCAACCAACAAATTTGGCCGCATTACCATGTTCCAGGGTGTTATTTACTCAACCAGTATTCTGACTTCAACAAAGTTACACAGGTTGCCATCATTATTTTTTCCATAATTTAGGTTCTTAGGGACTTTCCCTTGGTAGATAATCTACTAGAGTTCCAACTGCTGATAACAACTTATTCTCCTAGAGCTAAATAAAAAGCAAAGCAACAACCAGTCTAAAGAAATTACTAGCGATAGTTTGCAGCTTGCATGAGCTCATCCCAAAAAATTCCCAATGATGCAAGTTAGCAACCTCGCGAATGCATAACTTTCAATAAGAATGGACATCAAACAGCACAAGTATCAGTTATAGAACGGAATGACAATGCACATGCTCGTCTTAAGGTATTATACTAGTATAAAGGTATATTAGCAATGGTACTGAAATTCAATCTTGTTCCTTTGTGTAAACATCAAAATCAGAATGATACCTTAAAGAAGTAAAGGTATGTGTGCATTGCTTTTTCTTTCCCAAGGATAATGTATGCATTGTTTTTACTAAATGATATGTTGCTCACCTAAATCATAGTCCTCTACATGTTTATCTCCCGCTTCAAAGAATTTACTACAATTATAGAAAGAACATTCATATAACTGCAGTGACCTATTTCTATTTAACGATATTAAAAAGGTCCGGTACTCCGATTTTTTAAGATGTTCTACATGTGACCAGCCCCTACTTCGAATTAAAGAGAGGAATATATGCCACTTCTTCCACAGTGAATGAAAGACTTTTTAACCAATTTGAAAATTATCCTTCTATTTTCCAGGGGATTTCAACAAGGTAGTGCTCATATACCAATCACAGATAGGTTTTAAAGGCATCACTACTGGAAGAAAGGCCTAATTGAACGCCTCCAAGTGCAAAATGAACAGTTTTAAACAATCAAAATTCGTTTTTTTTTTTGAACGAATAATCCAAATTCGTTAGCTCCTCATTAAAAGGGAAGGAACTGATCAAAGTAACATAGCAGCTACCGGATGACCATCTATTCCTTTCACGCAGCATGTTTGATTAGTAGCAACATAGTCACATATATTTGAATGAACTGCAGAACACACATATAGATGCAATTCAGAAAACAACCAGGCCAAAATCCACTTTAGTGCTAAGTAACTCAAAAGATACTGCTACTTGCAGAGAACTATCCATCTCGCGCGCGCAAGTGTGAACTGAATGTACAAACTACTATATACTTGTCCAGTTACCTTTTTATCTTGATGTGTTAATCAATGACTACTTGAACCCATAAGATAATCGCGGCAATTCCTTTTTGCAGCTTTAGAACAAACTATAGGCATATGTGCAAAAGAAAAGGTCACTGGAGAATGAACAACCATCAGTTGTTCTCATCACTGAACAATCAAACACCGCCAACAATGTTAATCTAAGTAGTAGTTCTTAAACTAGTTAGCATCCAATGATCCTCCGGCAGAATGTTCATTCACCTCGACCAAACCACGCTAGGAAACTACCCAACGACACTGGATCTTCAGGACCCCCAGCATGCGAGCGCATTGTCGAATTGCATCGTCCCCACAAGGTCCAACCACTCGCGCATGTGATGCGGCCGATCGAGTAAACACCAGCCCCCAACAATCCCCCTTGTCACCTTGCGCTTGTTCCTTTCCTCCATCTGGTTCCGAGTATTTAACAACGTCTGATGCCGCGGTGGTCCTCGTCTACCCCGGGCGCGGGCGCGCGTGAAGGGGAGTTGCTGTAACGAGGAAGCTGCTCGGGCTAAGCGGATCGGCTGGTCGACGCCTGGATGTTTGGCTTGGAAAGGGGATGGAGAAACAGGCGTGGGGATTTGGAAATTTTAGTCCAGTTTGATCGATCCGGAGACAGAGGGGAGTGAGGAGGGATTCGAGGATCTTACGCTGTGGACGCGGTGGAAATTGGGATACCTCGCCTTGGATTCGAACCAACGCGAAAGCTGGCCGCGCTTCAGGTTGGGGGCGGCGACGGCGGAGGAGAAATGCAGAGACCGGTCGTTGTCGGGTTACCGCTGCGGCGCGCATGTGATCTTGTGGCTGGAGTGGCGAAATGCTAACTCCGCATGCGTAAGCAAGTAAGCATGGCAGACTATCCATCCCTCCTACTTATATATTTATTGATTTTTTTACTTACTTTATAATTATTTTTTATCTTTTTAACATGAATCTCAACATAAATAAATGGTACTAATAAACTATAAGTTTGCATGATCTAATAGAATTTTCATGCTCGATTGGAGTCACTACTACAAAATTGATTTGGTGAGACACCTGTGTATAGACGATTATTGTAGAGTTGTCCGTGTAAAGATTATCTCAGATGACTCTAAACAAGAACCATCTATGGTAATGACGAGACCCCTTTAATAGTGGTGAGGCTCTAAACAAGAATTGTAATATTGACTTTGTATGATATGTGTGATATTGAATGAAGATGTTCGATCTACAGAATGTATGGAGTTTGAATGCAAATGATATGTTATGTGTATAATATAGTGTCGTATGTATTTTGTTGTTGATATGTCAGTTACAATCAGTAATATATGGATTATGTGCTGTATATGAATATACATATGGTTCTAAGAAGATAACCGTATGTACAAATGCATTTTATAACAACTTCTATTATATAGTACAGACGGCTCGAAATTAGAGCTGTATATACTGTTCCAATAGTACAGACGGCTCTAATAACGAGCCGTCTGTACTGTTTCATATCACAGACGGCTCGTTATTAGAGCCATCTATACTGTTACTAAAGTACATGTGGCTCGTTATCGGAGCCGTCTGTATAAATCTGATTTATACGGACTCTTTTCCACATACGTTTCGAAAAAGTGTCCCGCACTGGGGTTACGAACCGTTTATACAAATAGATTCTCTAGTAGTGAGTGGTTATGACGATGGGTTTGCCCAGTAATAAGGGTCTGTTTGATAGAACTCTTCCTGATCTAAATTCTCAGGAGTAAGTGATTTCCCGAGGGAAATGATTATACGTCTAAAAGTGATTCTCTGGTGAAAATTTTATAAATAAAGTGATTTTATATGAAAAATGAATCAAAGGGTGCTACTTTTTTTCGGCTCATAGTGTCTAGTTTATTTTAGTGAATCACTACCACATATTTTACTCTGAGAGCTAGAATAAAAAATATTATTTGACAAAACTCCCCTAATTTTACTCGGAAAGCTGCTCTGAAAGTCCTAAGCTAGAATGGAGTGAACCAAGGTAGGACTCACAAAATTTTACCTGATTCTTATGTGAAATGAACCATCTCGTACGAAATTCTGCAAAATTCATGCACATGCGCTAGAGTTTATTTGAAAAGTTACATGCTAATTCGTCTCGGAGAAATGTCCGAAGCTGCCGGACAGCTAGAGAGATGGAATAAACTAATCACAGCAACGACTAAGAGCAGCATTCCTCCGAACTTTTCACACAAGAAATAATCAATTTAGTAGGACAATTGGCTTTGTTTAGGTTCGTGGATTTAGAAACCAAAGCATTTCACTCTATGAACTTTTATATGCAAGCAACCCAATCCTTCCTTGCGCAAAATCCTTAAGCTATGAAATCGCGCTCAAAACCCAAATGATCATCTGTACTGTAATATTGTGTGATAAACGCATGAAGTTCATGAGTCTTTGTGAAAGCCCCGTGCTACTTTACAAGTCTCCGCACTCTCATGTATTTTTTTAACCAAAATTTCTCGTATACACGTTTATTGCAAGCAGATGATGAATTCTTACCTCAGATGGAACAGGTAGAAGCTTAACAGTCTCAAAACAAAAGTAGAATGATACTAGAAAGGTAGCTTTTCCCGCCAAATGCAACGGACAAGCTGACAATGCATGTAGTTTAAATTTGGCTGTCAAAATTGACAGCTGATTAGATAGAGTATTAAAGTACACGCCAACAACCAGTCAACAATGTCAAGCCCAACCGCAACAAATCCTTCCATGGTTAAGTTCAACCAAGATCAGAAAAACCTTGCTATAAGAAACAAGAACACAGGGGACCCACGACACTACATGTCACCATTAAGTAACAAAATAAGCCATCTCTATCACATTTTGCAGATATGATGGAAAAGGCTTAAGTCCTTTGGAGCTTCATGGGCTCATAGCAACGCAATGCGTCTCGTCCGATCGCTCTCCATGAGGAGGAACAGAGGTCATGGCAAAAAGGCTAAGAGTGACCAGCAACCTGACGTGGATAACATCGGAAAAGCCCTGTAAAAGCCAAGCTAATATCGCACCTAACAAGATATACTTATCATCGGGCACATCGATCTTTTCTCTACCATTTTCGAAATTAGGCGCATTAGGTGGCATGTGTCTTGCATCACACCTAAGAAGATGCACTTATCAGACATAACAACCATAAGAAGTTATACTATGTATGCATCAATCTTTTCACTTCCTTTTTTTTATAAGACACATTATATAACATTCGATTTATAATAAGAAGAAAATCTAAGATTTACCATTGAATGAGTCATGGTTCTATGATTTATATCATTGAATAATTTCAGTTTACTTCTATACCATCAAGTAACTTAATACTAATTTTACTCGACGCGGAAGAGGAGAAATAACTTCACCATTAATTAACAAAACTAGAACTAAACATTCCGCATTAGGCTTTGACACGATTAGTTAGAGAAAATAGTTGCATAAACTTCCGAAAGTAGAAAGCGCAAGTAGAAACAAACTAAACCACATGTCTAGCTATATGCTCGTGATCATTTTCATAGCAGTTAGGTGCAAATCGGTGAACCTAAAGTTAAGATTATTTTTAACAAAAACTCTAAAAATCTACACCCTATAATACTATAACAGCATTTTCTAACACTATTACAACATTTTTTTTTATCTCCAACAGACACCATATTTTCTACCTTTTATTATTTTCCTCCTCCTCAGACCCATGTGCATACTCAGTGTACAGTGATGAGGCATGCTACAGTAGGTAGCAAATTTGTCGACTACTCCATCCTGGCCGTATTACTGTACCTGCAGAAAAGTTGATTTGGAGCATCTGTTGGAGAGAGATATGGTGTGGAGGGAGATGCATTTTACTGTAGCAGAAGAAAGGGTACAGACCAATTTTACTGTAGCCTAATAACTGACCCTCTTTAATTTTACTAATAATACTATTTTTCTTAAATTAAGCAGATTTTTAGAAAATAAATATAACTGATTAAACTAAAAGAGATATAATAGGTTAACTAATTTACACCCACTCAGCAAACCAATTTAGGGATAACACACATGCCCACATGGCACATGGCCATCTGTACGTGGCATACGACCTTTTGACACCTCGTCGTAGAAAGCACCAACGACAACCGAACGCCAGGCGCCGCGGTCGATTCGCACGTCTCAATCTGGTGGCCCCACATGAGAATGCTTCCATCCACCCAGAAGTTACACCTCTAGCACCGCTGACACGTGGGGACCATCCTGGTGGGCATCGGTTGTCATGTCTAGCCTTGGAGCAAGTGTGCAGCGCGCGCCGTGGAGTTTGTCTGGAGAAAACATGCGCGAGCGTGACCAGTGACCTCTTGGGGCTCTGACCCACGTCATGCGACGTGGTGGGCCCCAGAACAAGGCTTCTTCTACTCCCTCTAGGAGTACACGTAGGATCGGGCCTTAACGTTCGTAGCCTGGCATGACCGCATCAAGAAAACGACACTTGGCCCTTGGCAGTTCTAGAGGCTAGACATTTCTGCACACTAAAAAATTGTAGTTGATGCGAACTAGTTGATGGGAAAACAACCACACAACATCTCTCGTCGTACAGGTTTGCAGGTCCTAATACAAAACACTAGCGTGTTCTCACGTTATTTTTTTCTCTTACTCTCTGTCTATCTAATAAAAAATAAAAAATTCAAATAGTTTATCACTTCCACCTCTATCTTTGTGGTTAGTTCAGTCTCTTTTCTTATTACTGACGATGAATATGTGATATATTTTATTAATAAAAAATAAAAAATTAAGAGAAAAATAGTGGATAGTCTTTTTTTTAAGATTTCATCTAAAATCAAAATTAAACTACGGTATCACTCATAATATATTGGTTCAACAATGCTTCTATAATATATCTATATCTTTACGTCTTAAATATACTTGATAACATCATAACTAATATTTATATTTAGCTAATCCTTCCCGATGGAATGGCTGACGCTTATCCTACCAAGGAAGGGTGAAAGACGATTTCCCAAAATCCTGTCTCTACTCCTGATATCTTGGCATGATAACACAACGTGAACGTATCTCCAGTGTAAAAACATTAACAGCACAGTTATTAGGCGCATAATTGAACGGCTGCTAATTCTAATGCTGCATCTATGCGATCATGCCTTGGATCACTAAATTATCTCTTTTTTTTTCTCTTGCTACATGTTGTTGGTTGAGTTTAAATTTTATGAAATGGTAAATGATAGCATGCTTTGTACTATTATATTTGTGTTGAATTTTTTCACGATTTCTAACACGGGTTTTTATTTTTATAGATCCGTTGCACAGTAAAATCTCTCCCTGGCTGGCCTGCATGCCGGTCGGGCGAACCCGGGAAGCAACGGGCAGCGTAGGCGCAGCCACCTCTCTACAGTCTCCCGCGGTCCCTCTTGCCGTCCACTGGCCATCGGACGGTCCGAGACAAACCCGATGCCGCTTTGCGGCTGGCCTTGCCTCCTGTCCCTCCCCTCGTGCGGTCGCTAGTCCGCTCTCGTCTTACCCGCTCAGGCGCTCGCGAGTCGCGACGCCGCCGCGGCCGGGGCGGAAAGGGCAAAAGCAGCCGTTGCTGCTACCGCACTCGCCACTGGCCTGCGCGCGGCTGCTGCTGCTACCCCCCGTCACGTTTCCCATTCCACCTCACGCGTCGCCACGCTCTGGACTGCGCCCCCCGGAAACGGACGCCGACGCGCGGCAGCACCCTCCTCGCGTCGCCGCCTTCCGGAGTCTTCCGCCCCTTCCGTTACCACTCGCCTAGGCGAACATAAGGGGGGCCGAGAGGGGAGGGGGGCGCCGTGGAACCCCAAATCTCTCCCTCGTTCTCTCCGCGGGCGGCGGCGGTGTGTGCGGGGTTGCTGTGCGGCGGGTGGCTGCGAGATCTCGCGCTGGGCAGGAGGCGGCGGAAGGAGGGGAGCGGATTGAGAGCGTGCGGGGATGGCAGTGGCGGATGTGTCGTCGGTGCTGGCCGCGGCGGTGGCCGCTGTGCTAGTGGTGCTGGCGGTGGTGGCGCACGGGTGGCTGCGGCGCGCGGAGGCGCGGAGGGAGGAGGTGCAGCGCCTCGCGTGGCACGCCGCGGAGGAGGTGGAGGTCGCTGAGAGGGAGGAGGCCTACTACTACGGCCAGTACGGCGGGTTCGTGATGGCGTCCGACCTGGCGGAGGCGCCCCCGCTCTGGACGGCGCTGGAGGTCGCTCCGGCGCGGGAGGAGGTAGAGGCGGCGCGGGAGGAGGTAGAGGCGGCGCGGGCGTCCCCTCCCGTAGCGGCGGCGATGGGGAAGGGGGCCTGTGCGGTGTGCGGCAGACCAACGACGTTCCGCTGCAAGAGATGCAAGGCCGTCAAGTACTGGTCAGTGGGTTCCCGTCCTTCTCTTGTTTTGTCTTCAATCCATGTCGATTATGTTATGGCATTGCGCGGAAGGCATGCGATTTTTCCAATAGCAAGCTGCTATGCCAGATTGCCGTGGATTTGGTGCTTTGTAGGTGTTAACACCGTGTCATTGGGCTTATACGTGTGAAATGTATGTTTTTCCCCAATCATTTTTTTGCCCTGAGCGTGACAGGCTAGTGGCTTACCATCGGGTGCTTATTGTTTCATCACTTATTTGCTCAACACGGGTATGTCAGGACCAGCATTGCCAATCTGATTCTTGTGTCATAATTTATTAAGATAAATCTGGTATCGTTCCATCATATTGTTTGTTAATTGGACATCACTCGCGAGATGTTCTGCCATTTATGAGGCACACATATGCTAAATGATAATATGGTGTGGAAGTGTGGAGGAAATGTGCAGGTTATAGAAAGTTTTAAAATATCATAGTTACTATTGCCCCCAAGAAATTATGGTATTTATTCATGTGTATATATATATTCAGATTAGGACTATTGCCTACTTCCATTCCTCCTAAGTGATCTTTATTAGTTTTTGAGAACATGTGTCTTTTTACCATGTATTACTATGCACTGAATTCAAGATAGAGGCCATTATGAAGTGTTGTGAACTTGTGCATAAACATCAAATGAACTATTGTTTCTTCTGTATGATGAATTGACGATACACTTCTTGTTGTATACAACTTAGGCCCAATAAATTTTGAGTGTGGATTCTGCTTTCAGAGAAAATTACCCTTGGTCTGGCATGCATTAGCAGATTTATGGCTTGATTTGTTGATTTAGTTCCCACTGCTTGGGAGCCCATGCTGGACATGATGTTTTAAATCATCTTGTCCATTTATGTAGCGAGTTCAACAATTCAGCCATTCTTTAAAATAAGGAGTTGATATTTTGAAAATCAGTTGCTAGGAATTTGAGACTGCCTTTTTTTTTTAATCTCTGTTGCATTGATTAATACTTACAGTATGGAGCATAGGATTTTAGCATGGACAATTTGTTCTATGTCTAGATAGCTGTGTGTTTCCGTCATATTAGGCAAATAAAAACACGGAGACAATCTTCAATTATGCTGCCAGCTTTTGTTTGATAAGACATCTATGTGATTTTGTGGATCCATTCTTTATATTGTGGCCATTGTTAACTCTCAAATAATGAAGTTATATTTGTAAGCTCTGTTTGGATCTGTTTTCCATGGAAGACCTTGTTTTCCACTTTTATATTACCTTGGGTGTTACTGTAGTTCTCCAACTGTCTGAAATAGAGATGTAAAACAAATGCATTGAGTCACCAATGTCTTAAGAGTTGTGTTTTTTTATTCTATGAAATTTATGTGCACCTTTATTCAAGAAAAACTTTAGGTAGGAGCTTATGAAATGAAGCATTGATTTTTCCCAAGTTAGGGTGTTACTTTATTTCTTTAGGAGAAAAATTTCACCAATTAATCTGTTACTATAAGATGAAGCCTAGGTAATCAATGTTCTCAGATTCCCAGTAGCGATTAGTGCATGTACAAATTGTCCGCATCCTTAAACTGTGTTGATTATATCAAGAATATTTCTTTTGAAAGCTATAGCCTGGTCGTGACTACAAATGAGACTTGAAAAGTCTCTTCAAAATTGCAACCCCGAAGGAACATATGCTCGTAAAAGTTACAGATCAAAGGAACCCTCCAGACCCAATAACTCCAGTTCCTGAAATAACTCTCTGTGAGGGGTCTATGTTTTACTCCATATCTAGGTTTTGGCCTTTTGTTTCACCAATGCCATGCACCCCCTCACATACTGTAAGATACATTGTATGGCATCAGACCTAAGATTCTTTGTTCAAGTGGGTAATGTCAATAACTCCATATCGTGTGTGAATCAGAGAACCCTACTGTCTCAATTGTTTTACATCAATAACTTCTTGTTGGTTGCAGCACCTTCAAATGCCAGATAGCTCATTGGAGAGAAGGTCACAAAGATGAATGCCATCCACCAGGTGTTGGTGCCAAGCAATATGATACAATTGAAAGTGTGATGGCTGGAGTAGAGCCAGCGGTTAAGGGTATGCCATCTGATAAGACATCCTATACTGCAGAGGCTTCTGCAGATGGCCATGGCAACGACGATAGGTTTATTAGATTCTCTCAGTTTACTGGGCAGGCAGAGTCTGTTGATTGTTCAAGACTTTCAACTTCTAGTAAAGCTTGCAAAGTTCATGATGCTGCTGTTCGTGAAAAATTCTGTCATACTGCTCCTGACCAGCCTGCTGGGTTGGAATCTGGATTGGAGCAATCTAACAAACAAGCTCTTGGCACAGACAACCTTGGAAGCTCTAGACATTTGCCATGCGTGCCAGCTGTTGACAAAGTTCCTTTCACTCACAGTGGTGCATATTGTTTAGCACGTAACCCATCTAAAAGGGCAGATAATCTTCCACGTCCGTCAGTTAGATCAGAGAGTGCAGGTGTGATGCCAAATAATCCGTCAATGGAGAAGAAAAATGCTAGGCAACAAACAGCTCCGAAAGTTGTGAGGCATTATCCGGCGGAATTGGTAAATATAACTGGGTAACTCAATTAATCACTAACATATGCCACTATACAATAATATTGCCTAATGGTTATCCAAATTTGTCAGACACTTTTTCCATACAAACATTTTGTCGACCTCTACAACTTCCAGAAGGTGGAATTGCATCCTTTTGGTCTTTATAACCTTGGCAATAGGTAAATAATTAATGGATCAGTTTATTATTGCATATAGGAACCGTATGTCACCAAACATTCATGTGCTTCTATTAGCTGTATCGTACATGGTTTCATTTGGAGATTGCTGATACCTGCTGATCTGCATATAAGTTCTGTACTATTTCCCTAAAAAATGTTCCTAAGCTATTTAATTTGCTTCTTCCAGTAGAATATGAATGCTACAATTTATGAACTATCTTGTTGTGTTAATCCATGAGCCAGAGCACTTTACTCAATGCTTCATATGGTCATATTTTTCCCACTTCTTTGCTCATTGATGTGCTTCATGTATTCAGTTAAGAAACTTTTTATTCAATATAGACTATTTGGGTGTCGCATTAGTATAGATGGAAACAAATAAATGAGATGATATTGTCGACTTTGAAGTGCACTTACTGCCAATGTTTGGGACCTATTAGAATTTAAATAACACAAGAGAATAATAGTTGTTAAACCAGAACACATAATAAACTATGAGGAACACAGTCAAGCTGGTGTTGCTTCTAATGCACTAAATACATAGGGTTCAAAATGCTTCCCCTGTATGGTGCACATTGGCTGCAATACAAGTGTTCCCCTACTGAATCCCCATGGGAGCTTGCAAATTACACTTTACAAATGTCAACACCCTTTCGTTCAAAATGTTTCCCAAGAATGTTTTGAATCAAATTAGGCAATATTATGGAGAACCTGACACCTCATGCACTGATGCACATCAAACTATCTACATCGAATGACGGAAAAGATAAGAATAGGTGTCCGAATTTATGTGTCAACAATGGTTTATCGGTTAAAGCAAACATATCCAATCACCAAACATAATTTGTATCATTTGTATGTATGCCTAGTTGTCTACCTCCTTGTTTTGAACAAAATTTCATTTGGATAAATATTATTACTTCAATGATGAGACACAAGCCCAAGCTGCAGAATATGGGGATTCACAATCACATGTGATCTACATGACACGTAGTGGTGGACCCTAGTTCATAGACATCTAATTCAGTGTAGTAGGCACACCTTATCACGATTTTGCCCTTGTTTTGATTCAAAGTTTGCTCTCCAAAAATAAAAAAATAAAAAAAATCAACTGTTGTTTCTTCTCAAGAGATTGTATAATGTTGGTGTTATCTTATCAAGATTATATTTCCTCGCTGCATCATAGTACTATTAAACACATTATTGTGATCAATTGATGATCAAACATGTTATGGAGCTTTATTAAGTATAAACAGTTTATTAAATCTGAGTGTGGCACCTAATGCTGTTTTTTTTTTTGCCTAACCTCCTCTCTTGGTTACTTCTGCAGCTGCTACGCAAATGCTGTTCTTCAGTGCTTGGCATTTACCCGACCACTTACAGCGTACCTTTTGGGAGGACATCATTCACGAAATTGTAATATACACTAAACCTGCATTTCCTGTGTTACATACTGTGTTTCTTTGGTTAACAACATAGTGCTATCGTATTTTCTAGGTTCTATAAAGGAATGGTGCTTCATGTGTGAGTTGGAAAAACTCATTGTAGAGGGTAAGCGTGGAAAATCTCCCATATCACCTACTGGGATACTATCTCATTTGCATGAGATTGGGAGTAGCTTTGGCCCGGGCAGGGAAGAAGATGCTCATGAATTTCTCAGGTGAGACTTTTTGCTTCTTAACTGCCTAGGTTATATTGCTATGCCTCGAATCATGTACGTCAGCATCCAAAATGTGCATGAAACTAGTGATGGTTAATCAAGTTATGATTAATATTTCGGGTTCAGGCTGATGATGTTTTATATAATGCTGATCATTGTACACCTATTTCATAACTCACTGATTCGTTCATGCATTCATGCAAACTTACGTTATTACTATGACCGGGCTACAGGCTACTGTTTAGGTGTATTAATTCCAAACTATAATTGATGTTTTCCTAATAAAATACTCTTGTTGAACAGAAAATCCTTTCTATAGTGTTAAGTATTACACACCTATTTCTTGATTATAAATATTTTGGTCATGCATTCATGCAAAACATATCATATTATTGTGATTGAGAATATTTCTCAACGAGTATTTATTTAAACTAAAACCGATGTATTCCTTAATCAACATACCCTGGTTGCTATTGAAAAAGGAAACTCTTCAACATAATTTATTCCCTATAATTCAGTATCTGCAACGATAGGTAAAATTATGAAGCATTGATGAATGCTCTACGTCAAAGCTAATTGGCTTGCAGTTGCTTCTTTGCTAACATGCACATCTGCTAAGTTGGTTTAGTGTACTGTTTCAGCTGCTAATAAGTATCTCTGTTCTCTTGGGATATTTAGATAGACAATTGAAATTTTATCAAACAACTTATGGATTGTATTACTGTTTTACTGTCAATTCCGATGGAATGACGGTGTAGGCAGAGTTACTGAGTTTTTGGGTTAGTGCTCATGGTGTAATCACTTCTAAGCTAGTTTATGCTCGTAGAGGTGTTTTTCAGTGTTTGCACTACAGACATAGTATAAGTTTATAACGAGGTTGGTTATACTGTGTGAGAACTTAATTATGGATGTCCATGAAAAAGTGGGATCCTGAAGGAGGTAGAGACAGATGGCATCACTTCTTAGGCGGGACAGTAGGTAAACTGTTAGGTACTGTTCATGCGCGGTACTGTAGCACGAGATTAGATTGGTTAGCTATAGGGGTTAGATTGGCTTGTTAGTTTAAATCAGATTGTTAGAGATAAGATTAGAGATTTTGTTAGTTTAAATTGGGACTCTGGCCGGCTATATATACACGGCGCCAGCCGTGATTAAGGAATCAGGCAAGAGAAATCAATTTAGTTCCCAGTCCTCTTCTCCTATCTCTCCCTCAATGTTCTAAGTCTCCCCAATCTATAGTTTAATCCTTTTCCTAGCAGCCAACACCGCCCATCGCAAATTGCAAACTGGCCTAGCCATACAATGATTTGGCCCTTCTGGGGTAAATACAGTTGTGAAACTTTTACAATAATTACATTTTGTTCTTATAAGTGAGTGGGCAATAGGATGGACTGGTGTGATATGGTTTACCTCTCTTTTTTACTTGAGGGAAAATGTTGACCTCTTCTTACTAGTATATTTCCTCTTGCCATTTTTTTCTTTTCTTTTTTTTCCAGTATCTGATGCCCCATGTCTGTTTTGTGGTATCCTGGTATGCTTGTTGCTTTATGTAGGTCATGTGTCGTGGAAGTGTCTTTTGCACATTTGTAGGTACCCTTGTAATTTGATGACAACATAATTGTCCCACCTGTCTCATTGTTCCTCCTCCTCAGATATTGTTGGATATTCATGAGCCACAAATTCGAAATGCGAAATGGACTCTTTGGTTCAGGTTTATAGGAATTGGAAGTTTGGAACCCTGGAACCTAATGTCTTATTCACAGGCTGTAAATTCTAATTGACCTTGCTTTCTGCCAAAGGAATCTGGAGCTCGACAACAGCTTTCACTCACGATACAACACTCCTTGATGTAGATCATGTAGCATAAAACAAGATCAGTTCGTTTCTTGTAATGTGCATTCACAAAAGTAGAAGACAGATAAAAGCTTTAAATAAAGCAGCTGTTCCTATCCGACAACTCAAGGTGTCGCGCATGATAATGATATCATTGGATTCACAGTATATTGCTGCATAAACTATACAATTTTGGTCTCTATTTCATAAGAAACTGTATGCTAGTTTGTTAATAGCAGATATGATCCAAAACATCCCAGTAATTAGTGTTGCAGAATGCATCCAGTTTAACTTTAGTGAGATCTTCTCGCTAGGAATAATGTTTTCATAAAACTTCACTGAGTGATAAGTTTAACAGGTATGCGATTGATACTATGCAATCCACTAGCATGAAGGAAGCCCAGAAAAATGGTGTCCATCGGCTAGCCGAAGAAACAACGCTGATGCAATTAATATTCGGGGGCTATCTACTATCTAAGGTTTCTTCACACAGACCACTTGGCCTTTTCCATGTCCTATGGACTTCTAGTGGAAGCATTGCATATCTCATAAAAATGCACCTTTATAACATTTTTAATCGTTTCTCCTTTTTCCTAGATAAAATGCACCAAGTGTGAGGCCAGTTCAGAACAATGTGAACGTATTTTGGATCTAACTGTTGAAATAGATGGGGATGTCCGCACCCTCGATGATGCACTTCGTCGGTTTACATCTACAGAAGTTTTAGATGGTGATAACAGATACCATTGTAGCAGGTTGGTTCACTTTTGTTCCATTATTGTTTAGCTTCTCTACATGCTTATGATGTGCATTTGTGTTTTTTATGATGTTGCTTGCATATATCACCTTGCATAGTCAAGGTAACTTGAGCTAAACCAAGGGCCTTATAATGGTAACTGATCTTCAAACAAAGTATTGTCAATGTAGCACTTTTAGCTACTTCACTTCCTGTAGGAGTTGAGGTTGGTGATAACTTTGAATCATTACTTGAGATTTATGGGAGAATTGAATGCTTACCTAGTGGCCTAATCCTCTCTTAGCCTAATGATACCTGACTTCATCCTTCTTTTGCTTCTAAATATGATATTCCTCGACTTATTTATTATCACCAGATGCAAGTCATATGAGCGTGCCAGAAAGAAGTTGAGAATATCAGAAGCGCCAAATATTCTTACCATTGCATTGAAAAGATATCAGGTACCATTAAGATTTTTAGGCTATTTCCTTTACTTTGAAGTACCATGCAGTCTCAATAATTGGTTTTGTCAACCTGGGTTGATATTTTCCTGTGTTAGATTTGGATTAAGTTTATAGAGCATTGTATTTTTGTTATACATTCACTGTAAATCCTTTTTTTTTTGGACAGTCTGGTAAGTTTGGCAAGATCAATAAGGTCGTCAGGTTCAAGGAGCACTTGAATTTGTCTGACTACATGAGTGCAACAGATGATTATACCCCTGTGTACAAGCTGTATGCGGTGGTTGTCCATCGTGATGATATGAATGCAGCCGTTTCAGGCCATTATGTATGTTATGTCAAGGATCCCCAGGGGAGGTGGCACGAGATGGATGATAGCAAGGTAAGTAATACTTTCTAAACCTGTCTAGTATAGTGTATTGCATATTGGAAGATTATTTAAACCGATACATGTTATAATACCGATCAGTTTTTTCTTCTCATAATTCCTGTATCTGGTTTGATTTTGAACAATCAATGATGGAGTAGACATTGAATTGGAACCTAAAACAGATTTTGTTTCAGTTTTGTCTGAACTCTGATGGTGACACGGATGACTTTCAATTAAAATAGGACTACACCAAGGGTCCGCTTTGAGCCCTTATTCATTTGCTTTGATGATGGATGGGGTCACAAGAGACACACAAGGAGATATCCCTTGGTGTGCTCTTTGTTGATGATGTGGTGTTAGTTGACGAGAGTAGGATCGGGGTTAATAGCGAATTAGAGTTGTGGAGATATATTTTAGAATCGAAAGGTTTTAGACTTAGTAGGACCAAAACCGAGTATATGAGGTGTGATTTTGGTATTTCTAGGCATGAGGGGGAAGATGTTAGTCTCAGTGGAGAGGTGGTTCTCAAGAAGGATACTTTTCAATACTTGGGATCGATGCTACAAAGGGATAGTGATATCGATGAAGATATTAGATAATCAAAGCTGGATGGATGAAATAATACCGAGCTTCTGGCATCCTCTGTGACAAGAGGTTACTACAAAAGCTAAAAGGTAAGTTCTATAGGACGACGATTCGATCCTCGATGTTGTATGGTGCAGAACGTTTGCCAACTAAAAGGTAACATGTCTAGCAGTTAAGTGTATCATAGATGTGCATATTGCGATGGATATGTGGCTAGATATGAAAGGATCGGATCCGAAATGATGATATACATGATAGGGTAGAGGTACCACCAACTAAAGAAAAGCTTGTCCAACATCGGTTGAGATGTTTTGGACATATCAAACGGAGGCCTCTAGAGTCATATGTGCTTAGTGGGATACTAAGACGCGTTGATAATATGAAGAGAGGCAGGAGTCGACTAAACCTGACATAAGAGAAGACCGGAAAGAAAGACTTGAAGGAATGAAATATCCCTAAACTATCCATGAATAGAAGCGCGTGAAAGTTAGATATCCACGAGCCAGAATCATAACTTATGCATCGGTCTTCTTGTACCATTATTGCTTTTACTATATTTTACTATTATTAGTACCTTTATTATTATTGTTGCTGCTGCTGCTGCTGCTGCTGCTGTTTTTTCATCATCTTTTTAATTGGATTTTGTGGGTTTCATCTCCAGCCTACCCCTACTTGCTTGGGATTAAAAGGCTTGTTGTTGTTTGTTTGAACTCTAAACAGAAGCTATTTGCCTGGTGACATTTATTAGATGCTGTAAGAACAATGAGCCATGTTTCCACTTGGACTAATTTTTCCAGATAAATACTCTTTAATGTTTTTTGTAGGTGAAACCTGTTTCTTTGGAAAAAGTCCTGTCAACATGTGCGTACATGCTTCTTTATGCAAGGTAAATACCGTGTTGCTCTCACTTATGACCTTCTATCCAGCATTTCCTCATCTAGTTTTTGCTGGCTATCCTAAACTCTGCTGTACTCGTGTTAACTCAATCAGGTGCTCACCACGTGCCCCAGGCTTTGTAAGGAAAGCAATGCTTACTCAAGGTCCATCGCGTGCTAAGAAACCCAAGCAGATGGCAGATTCAGGATCAGCGCCTTTGGGAGGAGGCAGTAACTTGAACAGGCACCAAGGTGGGCAGTTGTGCAAGGGTCGTGTAGCGCATGACCTCACATACAGATTGGATACATCCGATGATTCGTCGTTTCGGGTACCGGGCTTTAGTCGAAGCGACAGCTCCTCGCTGTTCAGCAACTCTGATGCTGGGTCAACCAGCACTTTCAGCAGTGATAGCACTGACAGCACAAGGAGCTCTACCAGCATGGAGGAGTGTGGTTACTTATTTAGAAGCTTTGATCAAATGTGCCCAGTAAGCATACCCGAGGAAGATGAGCTTAGCTACTCGCGACAGAGGTCTAGCTTGAACCCTAGCTCATCTTCAGGCCAAGACATGGATCAAGCAGGTGAATTTGCCCGGCAGTACCAGCACAAGCATCAGGCTGGCAGAGGGGTTTGGGAGGGTGGGGAGAATCCATCCGTCTCCTATACTGACCAAGGTAAACACCAGGGTAGTAGCAGTCGTAGTCGTAGTTGTAGTCGTAGTTGTAAGTTAACAGAACAGCGTAGGGTGACAGGGGAGATTGGCCATGGCCCTATAGAGGGCGGGGCGGCGTTTTACATAGACGGCCAAGTAGGGAGAGGACGGCCCAGGTATTTTATTGATACAGGCGGCTCGGGGTTGTAGAGAGATTAATCTTTTGTCATGTATGATTTATACCATCTCAATTTTAAAAAGGGGGCGGTTCATAAAAGGGATGTGTGTGTCTGCTTCGTGGGATTAATTATTTGTCTGGTATCTAGGGCAAAGTACTCTCATCTGTAAGGTCGTGCAAAATTCTTTTATTTTTTTCCAAATTTTTTTAAGAAAAATAGGTGTGACAGTGTTTGACTTGCTCTGCGCCTTCACCAAATTTGATGATGCAACCCTATGTACATTGGAAGAAAGAAAAGAACTTTCTGTCGCTTTGCATAGGGTTGTTTTTAAAACATTTGGAAGGCTCTGAACATGTTGAACGCCATCGATCTAACTATATTTTCTTGATATTTTGGGGGAAAAAATATCAGTATTTTGCACGACTTCGCACGGTTCAAGGGATTTGCACTAGATGCCATGGATTAATGACCCCGAAGAGGACTCGCATTTCTCTGCTTCCATTGTGGTCCCCATTTTCTAAGACGGGTCTGCACCGTCAGTCTAACGGTGACAGAAATCTAGATATTCGATTTTTCAAAATAGATACTTATTTTCGTAATTTTTTGATTTAAGAAATATAAAAATAAAATAATTCCCAGGATAGATGGATAGTTGGATAGTGCCCTCAAGGCCGGCCCATCTGTCAAAGCCTTCGAAGGCTGGCCAGTCTAGTCTAACTGCAGACGGCCTGTTCAGTCTTGTGAGGGAGACCCTTTCTTTCATTTTCCACACGCCACTTACTTTTAAGGAAAAAGTCTATTTCGCCACCCTTAAGTATTGTCTAAGTCCGTTTTTTTCCCATAACCATAAAACTAGATATTGTTACTCCCTCAACTATCTAAGCCGGATTTTTTCCCTCCCCGCGTGGTTTTGAACCCGATTTCATCCTAGGTGACGCCGATGTGGCATCCAAGCATTTTAATGCTAACATGACGTCCATGTAGACAACACACTCATCACCTTCCATATTCCCCTTTCCCTTTGCTCCAGCGGCGAGACTAGAAAAGGTTGGGGGTGACGGCGAGTGCGCAAGTGCTCCTCGTCGAGCTCCATTCCGCTCGGAGCTCCCCCTCGGCATTGAGGTCACCATCTATGAGATTGTGTTCACGACAAGCTCACCTTTCGTGCGAAGATCCCATCCATGGTGAGGTTGCCCTCTGCACCGAGCTCCCATCCGCGGTGAGCCTGCCCTCAGCTCTGAGCTCCCCTTCATGGTAATGTCACCCTTCATGCCGAGCTCCCCTCCACTCCTGATCTCCCCCACGTGCTGAGCTACTATCCACCATGAGCACGCCCTCCACTACTGACCTCTCCACACCAATGATGACCCCAACGGCAAGTGTGCAGGTGCATCGTTGATGCTCCTCGGCGAGCTCCATTCCGTGTGGAGCTCCCCCTTGGTGGCGAGGGCTAGGGCTTGCATGCCACGGTCCATCGCTGCACCACCTCCTCCGATCCTTCATCGCCCGACGGGGTCAGGTACACGTCCACCACGAGTGGTTCCCCGGGGGATGGCTTCAGCAGGTGCTCTGCGACGGGCGGGCGACGATGGCGCGTGGTACGATACCTTGTCCTCATCTCCATTGTGGGAGTGGCGGGAACCTCGTCCTCATCTCCATCGTGGGAGCAACGGGCAACTCGTCGTCGTCTCCATCGTGGCTCCATTTCCGTGGGCGGTGACCGAAGTGGAGGGACAAGCTAGTCGGAGTTGGAGGTGGCGGTGGTTCTCCACGAGAATGTGTTGGGAGTTGTTGTTCCTGGACTTGGTGCTATCGGGGAGGTTTAGTGCGGTGTGGGGAAGCGGTCTGAGGGTGTGGCTCTGCCAGTGGACAACGATGGAGAAGATAGGCGACACAGGCGTTGTACATGGTGTCGAACCAGTGGGGGCTCGGATAGGGGAACAAGAGGGCTAGGAAAGCTAGAGAAGACATTGAGGATACTCACCGTGCTCTCTAGGGGCTCTGGGTGGTCGGAGTTGAGCTGGCAACGATGAGGTGGAGCTTGGGGGCGACAATGGTGGAGCTGTATGCTAAGTGCCTTCCCATGGGTCTTGAGTTGCTGTGAGGGACTTGGGAGTGAGAGAAGAGCTTGTTGATGCTACTGGAGTGGAAGAAGGGAAGAGAAGCTCACCAGAGGCGATGAATTACCGCGGTCTCCTCGACCTCACCATGGATCTAGTACCCGCGCTGCATGAGGGCGTCGAAGAAGAGGACGTGGCCTCGGATGCCGCCACAGCCGGCCACGGTCGGGAGGTCGGCAGGCATGGTGGCCACAAGGGATTCATGGCCAACCACCAATGATCCCCTCTTCGTCGATGACGGCGTGGCCGCACCGTTGTCCGACACAGGCCTGTGTCTTTTTTTCAATTTAGTTACTGGAATATCTACGTGTATAATAACTCATGCCACATGTCATTTGACATGTGGGTGACCACTGCCATACGTGAGCCACGTAGGACAAAACCAAGTTCAAAACAACGCGGGGAGGAAAAAATCCAGTTTAGATAGTAGAGGAAGCAACAATATCTATTTTTGCGGTTGTGGGAAAAAAATGGACTTGGACAATAGTTGAAGGGGTTTTTTAAGGCCCAGATTAGGATTTTCCAGGAAAAAAATCATATGATGTCCATCCAGTGATCAAACGGGAGTGAGTTGCTAGAACTTGCCAAAGAACGAATGGCTTTACATCATGTTGCACTTCTTCTGCTATCTCTCTTTCTCTTATTACTTTATTATTAGTCAATTTTGCTGCCATTTCAATCTGGGGAAAATTCACAAAATATCACTCCATAGGATGCATGGCAGTTCGCACAAACCACCCCCAAAGAATGGTTTTAACAAAATATCACTCAAAACATACCACTTGCTTCACACAATATACCATTATTCCCTTCTTTCACCATTTTTAATTATGTTCAAGCCATTTTTCCCGACCTGAAATGACCAAACTACCCACTATTGGCATGAGTTTCCTCCTTACTTTATCTGGTAACATGGGACCTTTTGGATGGTGCAATGCACGGGTATGCTAAAAAGGTCAAATAAATTTCATGGTCAATTCTATGATGTTGTTGCTTAAATTGCATGACTATATATAATGCTGAAAACATGTCCATACAACAAGTTCATGTAAAAAAATGTCACGTTTCTAGGCAATGTGAGACATCCAAGAAAACATGTAAGCATAACTAGTCCTTGACTCCTCCATGGAAGAGAACACATAAGGCCTGGCCCGATGCTTGCAAGCCTGGTCCAATTATGGCAATTTTGTCATTTCAGGTGGGGGTACAATCACTTAGAAATAGTTGAAACGGTAATAGAAGTGGATAATGGTATTTTGTTAATCACAAGTATGTTTGGAGTGGTGTTTTGCGAACTGCATGCTTTGTAGTGATATTTTGTGAATTCTCCCTTCAGACTGTAGATATGCTATGCTCATGGATCACATATATCCTCTCGGCTACACCGCTATCCTCTAACTCTGTATTTGGAATAGATTACTTTAGTTTTCATTTCTTTTTGAAAAACTTCTAATTGGCCCTAATGTGTACATTTGCAGGTGGCCAATATCCACGTTGGGACCCGATGAACAATTTCCATGCCATGTAAGCAAAGAACTGGAGATCGATCTACCGTCGTCAAGATTGAAGGTCACTGTGTGCATGCATCCTCCTCCACCACCAACTTGAATAACACAATTCAGGGACAGAATAAAGGAGTGTCTCGGCTGCTCGGCAAACAATTTTGGACATGGGTGCATGCGTGATGTGTGCCGTTGTCATTGCAAAGGCCGTCGAAGTCATTGTGGTCGTGATAAACTTGATATGTGTTATGTGTAGAGACAGCAGACTAGCTTCCTCCTAAACCCGGCTAGCTGCCTTGCTACACCTGGCCAAGGGCTATCTGCCATGACGCAACATGTATCGTGATAAACCCAGACCAGCCTGTTGAGGTCTGGTCGACAAATGCAACTCCAAACGCAGTGGCAGTGTGCTAGTGCGCTGTGCCAGTATGCCTGTGACGACCCTGTGTGCCTGCGCCCAGCAGCAGAAGCAGAAGCAGCAGCAGCAGCAGCAGCTCACACTAAAGTTGAGCCGTGCAGAAATGGCCAGGTCTCGCTCGCCCCTGGCCCCTGCGAGCGCGAGCCAGCCTACGCGAAGACGCGCAGGCTACGGCTGGGTGGTAGGCCTGCATGGGCGCAGGCAGGAGGAGGCAGACGCGATAGGCCGGTGGGGGCACGGACGGGACAGTCTCATCAGCTAAATAAATCCCCAGGCGCCGGCAGGGCCTTCAAGGCTTGGAGCTGTGGTGGGGATGCCGAGATCTGATTGATCGACCGATCGTGCTCGGCGCCGGCGGTGAGCAGGGTCGGCATTCATGATTCAGGGCCGGACGGTTGCACTCTTGCGTCCGGTCCATGCATGGCGGCCTGGTGATGATTGCACGTCCGCCATGATGCCTCGTGCTGCACCGGCTCCCGCGTCGCGTGCATGAATGAGCCTGCGGCGCATTATGGGCGAGCGGTAGCCGTCACCGGTCCTGTGTTCAGATGGACGGACCATGGTTTGTCCGCGCTGTGTGGTACCCCGTCCATAGATCAGTCGTTGTTCGTACCGTGCGTGCTTATTCGTTCCGCTAGAAGGAAGAGCCGTTGCGTCTTCTGATCCTATCCATGCACCCATCACCCATGCCATTACAAACTGCGCGGTGCATCTGAACAGGAAAAACACCTAGATGACTTATGTCCAGTGGCGGACTCAGGATTTGACGATTGATTATTCAGTATTCATAAATCAAAAGAACAGTTCAATTCAAAATAAGAGAAGTTCATAGTAGCATAAATTAAAATACAAATTATCCGCAATAGAGAAGTTTGTACTTAAGAAAAATAAAATTTAATTTTATGTTTCTTCATGGCTTGGAAGCGTTTGATGATACCACTATCCTTAACTTGTCAAAAAAAAACATGCTCAAGAAATATAATCAACCAATCATTTAAGTATTGGTCCTCTATCCTATTTCTTAACTTGTTTTTCACATAATTCATTATAGAAAATACTCTTTCAATACTATCAGTTGCTACGAGAAGAATTAACATCAATTTAAAAAGCTTATACACAACATCATGTTTGATGTTCTTTTTCTTTTCAACAAGCATGATAGAAAATTCTGCAAGATTTTTTACTTTTTTAAACCTTTTGCCTCTATACATATCAGTTAGGAAGTGCATAAGTTGATAAGGAAGATGGGGCATTTCTGTGCTTGACAAAATCCATTGGATAAAACTGAGCAAGCTTAACTAAGTTATCTTTGTCAAAAACAGCAAATAAATCAGCATGATTGAATGATGTCATACAAAGAAGCAAATCCGTCTTTACCTCATCAAATCTATCATTAAACTCTCAAAGTTGCCTATCAATAACGCTTAAGAATATGTCAATATGGAACCGGTGCATATTCTTAGCTTTTGAAAAGAATTTCCTGTCACAACATAAAGATCATAGGCTACTAATATTTACTGCTATGGTATAAGGAGGTGAGCTCTTTCCAGTTAATGAATTGAGTGGATGATAGATGATAGCTTAAGCCGTTTTGCTGGGTGGCATGATGGATTGAAGCCGCAAGCAAGCAAATTGATCTAATTAGAAATATATATACACAGTATAGCTACTATATACTTATTTTTTTTTTATCAAAAAAGTTAGTTATTCAACTTAATACCCTTGCATCATGGTGGATCCGCCTCTTGCGGGTGTGCCGACATAGATAATTAACGAGATAATTTTTTAAACGTACTTGCTAAAGAGCTGTCGATTATATTCCTAGGGTGAAAAGAGGAAAAATAAGCTAGAGCGAGATGTGTAAAACACTCATCAATGTGGTGAATTTTTTTAGATTTTAACAATTTTCAAAAACTTTTTCTACATAGAATATTTTTTACAACACCATAACATTTGATATTGTAGTTGAATAGTATAAAGCTATGACAATTAATGTCGTGGTATCTATCATATATAATCTTCTATTTTAACAGCTAGCACAATGTCATTTGTCACAGCACCGTACTATTCAATAACGGCATCATAACATTTAGCATTGTTCAAAGGGTCTATTTTCATAAAAAAATTTATATGACTCTATTTGTAGAACATGTCTTTAAAAAGGGTGCAAATGTAAAAATTCCACCGTCGGTGCGTGTGCTACAGAGGACCGGCCAGCCGACCGGCGCACGGGTCAAACGATTACTATTCGAGGCTGGACAGCAGCATAGCGTCTACCAGCATATTTAGGCCCTGTTTGTTTCAGCTTCGGATTCTGGCTTTCAGCTTTTATAATCCGAAGCTGAAACAAACAGGCAGTTTTTGGTTATAGCTTTTTAAAATCTGCTGGTTGGATTGTGAGAATCTGAGAAGCTGGTTTTTCTCAGCTTTTGATAGATTGTGAAAGTCTATTTTACTAAACTGTCCATTAAATTTTTTTAGAATCTACAGTCTAAAAGCTTTTCACAATCCAGCTTTTAACAATCCAGCTTTTAACAATCCAGCTTTTATAAGCTGCTTTTCAGAATCTCTAGCTGAAACAAACAGGCCCTTATCTGGCGGTCCGAACATGGGCAGGAAACGGCATCATATGCACACGTCACATTGCACTGCGAATCGCAAGTACGCCTGCTTGATTAGGGCTTCGTACAAGCTGGATGTTAAACATAAACTTGAAGACCATGCAAAATATTTAATAGACTGTGTATTGATTCCTCATGGATTGGAAGGTACCGTAACCCTTGAAGCCGCAGACTTGGGTATCATATGATTTACTCAATCTGGGAGTGCAAAGAAGAAAGGGAGAATTCCTGTCGAAAACACTGTTCACAGTTACTGTAAATTCATATAACTTAAGGAATTCTTGCTGGTATTATAAAGGAACTTATTTTTTCACCGTATAACATAAAGATAGAAACAATTTTAAAAATTCATCTGTCACATAAGAAAAAATATTATTATTTTTAGATTCTTTAGGTCTTAACAATTGTTAGAATTTATAAAATAGTCTTTTTTAAGAACTTTAATCTAAATTTTACCTATACTTTTTAGTTGATCTAATTAAAATGAATTATATATAGATTATAAAATATATACAATTTTTTTTAGATTTTTACAGAAACAAAAGACCACTAATTTTTAAGCAACAGAAAGCTACTGCACCCTGTACCCGTGAACAGTAACCGTATACAATGTTTTCCGGCGGAAGTTCTTCCTGCACGTCACGGAGTGACAAGAGGGAGAAAAAAAAATCGATGGTAAATAAGAAAGATGAAACATTTAATTATAGTGAGGGAATACAAATGTTTTTCAATGGCAGCGAGAGAATTCTCCCATGAAGAAACCTCAGGCCCTTGGTGGACGCACGACCGTGAGATCGATCCTGATGGCCACATATATTTACTGCCCGTACATACGCATGTCTGTGGAGAGCACGTATAGCAGCTAGCAAACGATGTGGTGTAACCGCACCTAGGTGACACATGGCTTGGGGATGGTACCACGTAGCTTTAGTAAGGACAATCTCAATGCTTTGTTTTTAGTGATATTTAAGAGAAAAGAGATTAAGAAATTAATGGTAAAAAACAATTTTTAATTTATATATGTATTTTGCTATTTTTTAATATTTTCTAAAGTAATTTATTGTCTTACAATCATCTAGGATTGGTCAAAAAGCTAGTTTTTTCTATAAGAAACAAGCACCTTCTCTTTCATGTTTAAATTACTTACTACCCTATCTTTTTTTTGTTAGATAGGCACCTCATTAATTTCTAAGAAACTAGCGTTGAGAGTGACCTAATTGACTTCAGCCACCTCAACCAACTTCAAATAGGAATTAGATATGCTAACATGACAATGAAGTGGTCTATGAAGTTATCGTGTAGGCGTGTAGTTGAATGGACAAACGATGCGAAGTGAGGAGGCCGAAGGCCTAGTCTCGAGTCTCAAAGGGCTGGAGTCACCGGAGGTATCGATGACTCAAAGAGTCACTCAGCGAAGAGAAGAAGGGCCCGAAGATCCACCGTCTCAATCGGAAGGACAAAGGCTAGCAAAGATGTCGGCAAAGAACGAAGGATCACTTGATGTGAGACAAATGGCTCGAAGGGAATGAGGCTGAAGGAAAGGTTGAATGTAGCCAACCATGGCGCTAGAGGGCTAACCGACATGTATAACAGTAGACACGTGTCACATCCTTAGAAGATACAACATGTAATAGTGTAGTGACAGAAATATCTCTAAAATATTCAAAGAACATTTTAGGGAACATCAGTATTAATATAATGTGAATTAGAGTGATTAGGATATAGTTATAAATACGCTCATCCTATTAACATGATGGAATGAACATTTAATACACTACCAAATACTAATTCATTGGACTGTGATTGAGGTCCCTAACACGGCTGCACCGGCATCTCCGGTCTCCAGTTACCGGCCTTGGCGCCCTGCGCCCCCTTTGTAGCTGGACCGCGTTGCGCCGCGTCGTCCTGGAAAGGGTCGCATTGATGCTTGATAGTGTACGACCCCTCCCTCCTGCCCACACTCCGACGGATCCCCGCGCCGAATACGTATGTTTTAGGGGAGCCGCGCCGGCGTGGGTGCAACAACCAAAGCGCGCGGCAAGGCCAACGTCGCCACGACCATGAGACATGGGTGAGAGGATCTGCTACGTGCACGGCCTCGCTGAGTTGCCCGTCAGATTGACGGCCGTGGGCCAAAGCTGGGGTAGCCAGCGGCGCTGGTGCGGTGGGATCCCACACGACTGCCCACCCATTCTCCCTGGGGCAGTGAAGTTGAAGCAACCCTGCACACGTCGGCATGTAGGCGCCAACGCTGCACCCGCTGTTCACGACCTCATCCGTGCAACGGTGCAAGTTTGGCAACGGGTATGTATTTGGATTCAAATGTCCTCTCTATTGTGAACAAACATTCCAGAGTGATCAATTAGCAAGATTAACTATCGTTTGTATTTAACAACCAAAGGGGCATCCATTCAAGAGCAACTGACACACGAACAAACATGTTTATGTCCGTTGAACTCCTATATATATGTAAACACTGCTCATTAATTAGATATGATTTTTACTCTCTATCCACTCTTGATTCTATCTGTCTCTCTAATATTAATACATTATCAGACACTAGTTCACCACTAAGCAACATGAGTAGACCTCAACAAGCACCAACAGAGAGGCACGATGGCCTCTCCCAGATCACGGTAAGGGTGGATGCATAACCTTTGACTACTGGAGATGTTCTTCGCTGCTTGATGGCCTTGGATGTGGCAATCCTCCGTCACATCTCGCTGCACGGTCGCACCCAAAGCAATGGCCGTACATGTGCTTGTCGACACGCCCAAGCACGTGGTCGTCGTCGTTTTAGCCGCCACCACGGACCTTTAAGGGCTCCACCCGCTCCCGCAAACACTCCTACAGACATCCTTGCTATCAGATCATCGCCCACAATGGCAGCGCACAGAGGCGCTGTACCACACTTCCATGGCCCAACGACAGTGGTGTCCTCCTCCTCGGAGGATACAGAGGAGCGCATATGGATGTACTCCCCCGAGTACACCCTGCTTACCCCTCCATGGGACGATGCCGCACTTTCCACTGTAATGCACGTCATCCAGCCTTCATCGACACCCACTGGAGCCTTCACCGAGATGGCAACACTGGCTCTGGAGCCCTCCAATGTGACGATTACATGCCGCAACTGGATCTTCAGGGTCCGTAGTGGTAGGAGTCTTCTTGGAGCAATGGTGAACTTCGGTCCATCCTCTTCTTCCCGAGGCATTGACCTTAACATACCGACCTAATCATCCTGCGTTGCGTAAGCCTTCATTGACTACAACTTTGAGGTCGAGGAGACACTCTCTGATGAGTCTTCAACCTCAGCCTCCATGGACGTCGCGCCGTCCACCTTAGACAGAGGCACGAAGGCAATGCGCCATGGTTCCCCGACCTCGACTATCGGATCCACAGTGACTGCCCATACCATGACAGGCCACTGCATCCTTCACCGATTCGCCACAGCGGCGGTCAATCGTCGTCCGGGCCTCCACCTGGGGTCGTGGGCCCCTATGGCCTCTGGCCTCCCCTTTGATGGCACCTAAGTGCACCTGAGCGTGCGCGCGTGCTTGGGGAAGAGGTTTCACGGCTCCTTTGATGTGCGTGTACGAGAGGTGAAAGGGGCGGCACACCTCCTCGTCGGTGTCCTCACTGGCACCCATGCATTATCTTCTTGGATCCGGTGGTCGGGCCTCCATCCTAGCCGGCTTGCTGGCTCCCCAATGGCGGCTAGACACAAAACCAGGTTGATCAGCCTCCACCTTGGTCGACTCGGCTCCGACCCATCATCGATGGCTTGGCTCCGGCCAGTCAATAGAGGTTGCAACCCTAACCGCTGGTCTCTTTAGTTTTATATGGAGCAGGGGGAGGAGCCCACCTGGGCCTTAGGCCGAAAGGCCTAACGGGTCAGAGCCCAAGTTTTCTTAGCCCATAGGTCGAGAACTCAAGTGGACTGACAATTATTCAATAAACCCCTTGAGTTTCTTCATATTTATAGCCAAGTTTGATATTTACTGTTTATAGTACTGTAAAATTATATTATAGCCCCTGTCTTTAACTATAATTATGTTCAATACTGTTTTATGTTGTAAATATATCTTCTAGACCCTATTTTATCTGGAAATTTGTTATGTCCCATGTGTTTACCCTTGTGCATTCCCTATGACATACAATTATGTTTCTAACTTCGTTTTTGCAATTGAAATTCTATTTCTTGCAAAAAAACTTATTAATGCAAATTTGTTATTACCTCTTTCACTTGATATAACACAATTTTTCAAAACTTTGGCATATTAGCCATACACTATTTAGTACTCTAATACTATTGTGGGATCTACACTATGTCAAACACATAGTGACTATCCTTAAAGTGCATACCCAATATCAAATTTGAAACCAAGATCTACACATTTTCAGATGATTACCTTAATTTATATCTCATATTGGTCATACACAAGGTAGTACCTATGTACTAATGTGGGATCTACACTATGTTTACCACATAGTGACTATCCTCGACGTGTGTACCCAATTTGAGTATGAATTAAAGAAGGTCTACACCAACTTTTGGTGATTACCTTCAAAGTGTTAACACAAGATTTGCATAACGCAAGGTAGTGGGATTCAAACCATCTACTTCAGAGTTACATATTATGCCCGTATTATTGAAAGGTCTACACCATTTCGGGGACTACCTTCAATATGTTACCAACATAATTTGAGGTCTACATTATGTAATTCAAGTATTAACTTGACTTTACAATTTTTGCATTATTACAACATTACTATGATTCTTTAATTTACCCAAAGTGTAAATTCATGCAATCATCGGTCAATATGTAGGACAAAAATGTCAAGCATCGAGTTCGACAAACTCGAGTTAGATGGAAAAAACTATCTAACATGGGAAATAAACATGAAGATAAGCATATCATCCCGCGGACTCATAAAGGCAATTAATCCTCCTCAAGAGGGATATATATAGGGGGACAATCCATATAAGAGAAAATGTGCTTAGTGGATAGCTGTGCCACTAACTCTATATTAAGCAAGACTAAATATTTCCGAACTCTTAAAAAGAGTAAAGAAAATATTTTGACAATCGTGGGATACAATGCTATGATTGTTGGCTCTGGTCGCGGCATAATCACTCTCCTTATGGGTACTCAAATTATAATCGATGATGTAATATTGTATCCTGATTCAATACGTACCCTACTAAGTTATAGAGATATCCGTCAAAATGGTCTTCATATCGAAACCCATGATGACAACAAAGAGGAATATATCCTCATTACCAAAAAATAACGGATATGCCAAATAAATACTAGAGAAAATTTCCTCTTTATCTTCAGGA
The DNA here is from genome assembly GCF_958298935.1 of Phragmites australis. Lineage (NCBI taxonomy): Eukaryota > Viridiplantae > Streptophyta > Magnoliopsida > Poales > Poaceae > Phragmites > Phragmites australis. The sequence continues at coordinate 5,552,625 of NC_084940.1, forward strand.
TTGTACTAACATACAACAAACACGTACCACATGTTGCTTATAAGATAATTTTTCATAATATTGATACATTCCAAATATGGCCTGATCGCCTTGGTCACCCTGGTATCGGGATGATGCGAAAATTTATCAGTAATTCAATTGGTCATGGCATAAATATTGCCAAATTTCCACAATCTTTGGATTTTGTGTGCACTGCATGTGCCACAGGAAAATTGATTTTAATACCCTCTTATCTTAAAATTAGAGCTGAATCACTTAAATTCCTTGAACGCATTCAAGACGATATTTGTGATCCTATCCGACCTTTAACATGACCGTTCAGGTACTTCATAGTTCTCATTGATGCATCTACATGATGTTCACATGTGTGCCTTTTGTCCACATGAAATCATACTTTTGCTAAAATAATTGTTCAAATTATTAAATTACAAGCACATTATTTTGAACATAAGATACAATCCATTTGAATGGATAATGTGGTTGAATTCATGTCTCGTGCTTTCAATGATTATTGTTAGGATCTAGGAATTCAAGTCTAGCACTCAGTATCATACGTCCATACTCAAAATGGTTTGGTCGAATCTCTCATCAAGAGAGTTAAGCTCATTGCACGACCATCATTACATAATTACAACCTACCAACTTTATATTGGGGTCATGTAATCTTACACGATATTGACTTAATTCAATTACGACCAACTGCATATCACACAGCTTCCCCACTGTAGTTAGTACATGAAAATCCTCCTAGCATTTTTCATACGCGAGAGTTTGGTTGCACTGTATACGTACTGATCTCACCACCGCATTATACATCAATGAGTTACACCGAAAATTAGGGATCTATGTGGAGTATAGCTCTTCGTCAATCATAAAATACCTCGACCTCCTCACAGGGGACCTATTTGATGATGAGCATTTCTTGACATTATGGGGGATTTCAAGTACCAGAAAAAATACTAGAAAATCAATTGGAATTCCACAGATATTTTCTCCTCAGATCCATGTACTCAGGAATATGAACTCTAAGTTCAGAGAATCATAATATGCAAAATATTGTAAATAACCTGCCAGATGCATTTACTGATAACAAATGTGTCACTAAATCCTATATTCCTGCTATGAATGTGCCGAAAAGAGTGGAGGTACCAAATAAAATTACTCAACTCCCAAATCAAAATAAGAGAGGGAGAAATATGACCACAAAGGATAAAGCTTCTTGCAAGCTACAATGAAAACAGAGGAATCCCTCCTCAAAAATAATAAATACAAATCAACATTAAGTTGAACGACACTCAAGGCCTATGGATACTATACATCCAGTGCATGTTCAAGATCCACATCCTAGCTCAACTATACACACAAATACTGATGCTGGGGTATTAGAACACCTATACTCTATCGTAATGGGAAATCATGATGAGTCAGAAAGGGTAGATAAAATTTTCATCAATTATATTGATTTTGGAGAATCATTTGACAGAAATACTACAATTATCAGCACATACTTCTCAAAGATTGCAAATGACGTTCTTAATGATACAGATCCCAAAACCATGGCAGAGTGCCGTAAGCGCTCGGACTGGACATAATGAAAGGATGCAATCCAGACAGAATTGCAATCGCTCTCCAAAAGAGAGGTATTCACATTAGTAATATATACTCTTCGAAACATTTGCCCTATGGGATACAAGTAGGTTTTCATCTGTAAACGGAATGAAAACAATGATGTGGTGAGATATAAAGCAAGACTTGTAGCACAAGGGTTCACACAGAGACCCGGTATTGATTTCAATGAGACTTATTCTCCAGTAAATAATAGAATCATGTTCCGATATCTAATTTCATTAGCAGTTCAAAATCATCTATCTATTTAGTTGATGGATGTAGTGATCGCATATCTAGATGGGTCACTTAATTCAGACATATATACGAAAGTCCTTAAAGGACTAAACATTCGAAATCCAAACACAAACCGCAGCATGTATTGTGTAAAGTTTAGAAAGTCATTATATGACTTAAAACAATCAGTAAGAATGTGGTATAACCGACTAAAAGAGTTCCTTTTAAAAAAAAGTACTCCAACAATGATGATTGCCTATGTGTCTTCATAAATAAGCCCGCAACATGATTTTGTATTATCTCTGCCTATGTTGATGATATGAATATCATCAAAAATACAGAAGATATAGATGAAACATACAATCATCTAAAGACGGAATTTGAAATGAAGGATTTGGGTAAAACCAAATTTTGATGGGGTATACAACTCGAGCATATTCCTTCAAAAATTCTAGTACACCGCATATACCTAGAAAATATTAAAGAAATTCAATATGGACAAATCATATCCATCCAAGACTCCCATGGTTGTTCGATTTGGAGAAAGATCTATTTAGACTACGTGAGGAGGAGAAGACATACTCGGACCCGAGGTTCCTTATCTCAGTGCCCTTGAAGCACTTATGTATCTTGCAAATTGTACCAGGACTGATATTGTATTTACAGTGAACTTACTAGCTAGGCATAACGCTGCTCCAACTAAACGCTAGTGGGCGAAAGTCAAGAATATCTTTCAATATCTTCAAGGCACTATAGATCTTGGTCTTTTCTTTAAACAAAATAAGATATGAATATGGTTGGTTACACTGATGCTGGCTACTTATCATATTCCTACAATACCGGATCACAGACATGCTTTGTATTCTTACACAATGGAACAACCATTTTATAAAAGTCTTCAAAATAGACTCTAGGGGCTCAATCCACAAATTATTCTAAAATAATTGTATTATATAAAGCATTACGTGAATACTTATGGCTTCGCAGAATGATAAACCACATATAATAATCATGTGATATTGGTTCTATCGAATCACCAATAATTATCCATAAAGATAATTCTATATGTATTGCTCAAATATAAAGGTTATATAAAAAGTAATATAACTAAATATAATGCTCCTAAAATATCATATCCTCATGAATTGCAAAATAATAGGGAGATAGAAATCTTAGAAATTAAATCATATGATTATATCGCTGATTTATTCACTAAGTCCTTACGAACTCCTACATTCTAAAAATATGTTCATGGAATTGGTATGCGACGGCTACGAGATTTGCAAGGTTCAGAGGAGCTAATCCTTGAATAATAACACATTCTTTTCCTTTATAAAATTTTCCTATATGATTTTTTATATAAGATTTAAATAAGATAATATCTACTTTATTCAGCTATTTTTTCAAGTAGTTTTCAGAGATTCTAATATGATCAAAAGATCATAATTATTACTCTAAGTTCACCAATAAGTTTTATCCTTCTAGGTTTCTTATATGAGCTTACAATAAGACAATATATGATATATAATATATCATTTTCTTCTTATATTTTTTCATTGATTTTAACAAAGTTTTAATGGCATATCCACGTATCAAATACTTATTTTCTTCTTATATTTTTTTATAGAGTTTTAGAGAAATTTTTAACAAAAATTTTATATTATAAATAATAGATCAAGAGAGAGTGTTACGAACGGACATTCCAAAGTACTCAATTAGCAAGATCAATTACCGTTTGCAGTTAGAGACATCCATTCAAAAGCAACTGACACATAAACAGACATGTTTATATCCATTAAACTCACACACACACATATATATATATATAAACACTATTTATTAATTATATATGATTTTCATATCATGTCCGCTCTTGATTCTGTCTCTCTAATATTAACAAGACAATAATGAGAAATTTGGATGCCGAACAGACTCCAGAACCACGCTCGTTTTTTTGGACGGGTCAGATTTGGAGCACTACTACTTAGATCGAAATACAATCCTTGATTCGCAATTTGGGTGGAGGTGATCTTGATCCGAAATCTCGAATCGTGGTACCGTAGAACTAGGGCTGGAAACGAGTCGAACCGAGCTTGGCTCGGCTCGGCTCGTAGAAGCTTGGTGAAATGTAGGCTCGGCTCGGCTCGGTTGCTGGCTCGAGTCGGCTCGCGAGCCTTCCAGACCATCAGGCATCAATACAGAACAGAAGCTCGAAAACACCTCATACGCAAATAGGAAACACACGATAACAACAACTATTAGATTTATTTATATACATTCATGTATGAGTCATAAAATATAGCTCAAGCTCACACCAGGTGGTCTCAGACTTACTGCGATTTTGCAGTCTTCATCACCACGCCCAGCTATATGCCTATATAGCTCTGCATTACATCCATTATGAGGCCTAGCTATGAATAAGCAGGGTATCAAATCAATAGAGCAAAAATATACACACATGCACAGTATACAACTAAATAGACTGATGTTAAGGTGTTGAACTACTGGACCAGGTATGTCAACAGTTCATGACTCGGTTTGGCTCACAAACAACTCGCGAGTTAACTCGGCTCGACTCGGTTCATAAAGTGAGCCAACGGTGTGGTTCGAACTCAACTTGTTTAGACAACGAACCGAACCTCACGAATCAAAACTAGCTGTGAGCTGCGAGCTGCGAGCTTTTTTCCAACCCTATTTAGAACCCTGCCTCGCTTGTAGTATCTACGGAGTCCGGACTCCGGTTGGGGTGGGGCAAAAAGAGAGCAGCCGTAGAAAGACAAAAGGATAAAAGGATCACCTCGCCGTCACTCTCACTAACAGCAGCAAGCACCGCCTACTCTTCCTTAGGCTCATCCTGTCCTGTTCCTGCTACTATTCCTGCTGTCATCTGATCATCTTCTCTCCCATCACTTTCTTATCCCGCCGCTTCCAAAGCCTAGAGAGCTCTCTCCCGTCGGCGTCGCTAAACTCGCAGCCACCATAGCCACTTGCCGCCGACCTCGTTCGTCACAAGAGCTCGTTCGCAGTCGCCTAGCTTGTGAGTTGCGACCGAGCTCTAGTGGCCTTGCACTCCATGTCATTTGGCAAGAGAGACATGAGCCAGGAGAACCTGCACCAAGACCGCAAGGACGTGACGCCCATCCACTTCAGGACGCCGACGCCGCCGCTGCAGCAGCCGCAGCATGGCGGCCACGGTGAGCACCAGCATCAGCAGCTGGAGTGCTTCTCTGATGAGGTGGACAGCCGCGCGAGCGCCGAGCTGAAGGATCCCGCGAGTGCCGGGACCCTGGTGGTCTCCAGCGGCGGCGACGGGGCGAGCATCGAGGTGGCCAAGAAGCGGAGGGGGCGGCCGCCGGGGTCCAAGAACAAGCCGAAGCCGCCCGTGGTGATCACGCGGGAGGCGGAGCCCGCGGCGGCGATGCGGCCGCACGTGATCGAGATACCCTGTGGCCGCGACGTCGCGGACGCGCTCGCGCGCTTCGCGACCCGCCGCAATCTCGGGATCTGCGTGCTCGCTGGCACGGGCGCCGTCGCCAACGTCTCGCTCCGCCACCCTACCCCCGGCGTCCTTTGCGCGACGCCCGCCGCCGTCGTCTTCCACGGGCAGTACGAGATCCTCTCCATCTCTGCCACGTTCCTTCCCCCGGCCATGTCTGCCGTGGCGCCGCAGGCCGCCGGCGGCGTCTCCATCTCGCTCGCCGGCCCGCACGGCCAGATCATCGGCGGCACCGTGACGGGCCCGCTCTACGCCGCGACCACCGTCGTGGTCGTCGCCGCCGCCTTCACCAACCCCACCTTCCACCGCCTCCCCGCGGACGACGACGCGTCGGTGTCCGTCTCGGTCTCCTTCTCCGCCGGCAGCGGCGACGCCGCGGACGAGCACCGCGGCCATCAGCAGCACCAACCTGAGCCGCCGCAAGAACAGCGCCACGTCGTGCAACGGCAGCCCGCGCCGCATCTCGCCGCGTCCGCCTCGGTCGCGCAGCCTTGCGGTCCGGTGCCCATCTTCGCTTGCTACCCGCCGCCGCCCCAAGAAGTGATGTGGCCGCCGGTGGCTCGTGCGCCGCACCCGCCGCCGCCACCGTACTGATCGCACGCCCGGTGATCAATAACTGGTACGCGTTTACCGCAGCTTTCGCATCATGTAAGGTTACTGAATGTGACGATGCGCGCTTCGGCGCTATATCTACTTCGACCTTAGCATTTAGGGTTTAACTTGATCTCTTTCTTTTGGTCTTGTGATGATACTGTCATTGATCTGTATTGCAAGAAGCTAGCACACACTGCTACCTTTTCTTTCTCTGTTGCATGCACATCTCAAACTAAACGAACAAGTTATTACTCCGTTCATAAATACGCGATCTCCCATGCATATGCTTGACTACTTTTTTTTCTATTAGAATATATTTATAAAATCTATTAAATTTATGATATTATAAAAATATTTATCAAGACAAATATACACACATGATATTAAGGTTTTCAAATTAAATATTGTAAAAACTATTGATAGTCAAAATTTTAAAAAATTAACCAAATCTTTTCTAGAATACTATGTATTTATAACAGGATGGAATTAACCGAATCTGGTATGGAGAAGAACAGAAGATATTCGGAGTAGTTACTGAACCTTCGACTGCAGCTACTATTTGACGGTGCATTTGTGCAAAGATTAGCAATATAAAAACAGGCGCCTGCAAAATAGTAGCGCTACTATTAGCCAGGTGCATGAACCGTACTCTATTATGGGAGAGGATAACATCTCAGAGGCAACCCGTTCTCTGGACTGGAGACATTGGCTCTCTTCCGCATGGGCCTTCAGCAGTGCTAGAAAAGTAGAAATGTTCTACCTAGAAACAATTGAACTTCCGTGATTTAGCACTGTTTGAAATGCAGAAATTTTTGTAGGAACAGTTTGATTTCGGCAAAAGCCAGAAAAAATACGAACGGGAACTACAAGGTCTCCCTTCGTGATTGTATGTAGAAAATCGAGCTGCCCCCAATCTTGGTGTGGCCTAGTCGCCCAGATATCTCTTGTCGTTGCTTGGCCCTCAGGCTGTAGCACACACCATAAGATCATCTTAACCATATTTTCTTTATTTTTGTTCACTTTTTATTCTACTCTTTGTTTGGATTTTTTTTATTTTCTCTTATCTCTACTAGTTTTTCTTTGAAGATATTTATGAAAGGAAAGAAGAGAATCTCATTCTGAAGAGAATAATCTTAATAATCCTTTCATAAAAAAAACATAAAGGTAAATTGTTGAAGAAAAAAAAACAAAAATTTATTTATAAAGAGATTTTAGACGATTGGGAATGGTCTAAACGACATGACCTGATGTGACAATATGGATGTTGGTATAGGCTGCAGTGCAGCGCTGGCCGGACCGTTGGATCTCGCATAGGTCGACGCTGCAACTTTGACCACCAATTTTGGTGTAACTGGGATAACCACCGTAACTTCAGTCAACATGGATCGTTGGATCGAGGCAAATTCATCTCCCAATCGTCTGATCCGTTTTGACGCTTCGTACCTGAGAAGATCAGATGGATCCAAATAAGTGTTTTGAAAAGGGGTCTGCTGGGCCGTGTACAAGGAACAGCTCCGCATAATCGGTCCAATTACACCGTACTGGTTACAGATTTTAAAACCTTTGATCCGAATTGTACCATTCAAATATTTGACCAAATCTCGTCCAAAAGTCCAAAAATAACGTGAATTCCTTGTTTTCGTCTTTTTATTGTCCCCCTTCCTATGTGCTTATTCTACTAAGAAGCTAAATCATGCTCATTCTACTGTAGATCCGACGGAGTTCTCGTACCTCTCACGGCCTGCCTTGACTTTGTCTGCTACACGTACCAGTTGCTGTTCTAGTTCGGTTTGTGTTATATGGAAACATATTCTATTTTGCTTAACATTGTGCAATCGAGGATTTGCCACTGAATAAATTGATGCTTGAGTATTAGTTCACGGCTAAGATTCTAATGCAGCTGATATCACTCTTGATTCGCATTGAAAAGATTCGTGCTTGAGAAATTTTGGCTAAGATGCTATGCAAGGTGATTGGGAGTTAGCTAGATTGCCATTAAAAAAATTGGCTCTCGAGGATATATTATGGCTAAGACGCTAATGCATGGTGATTGGGTGTAGCTATAACTTTGAATTTCTTAGGTCCATTTGAAACGCAGGATTCTCAAAACTCATAAATAGGGGAAACACAGAATTGAGATGGCTAGGCACTTACATGAATCTAGAATGCAGGAAAGTTTCAAATGAAACATTTGCAATGCAGAAACAAGGGAATTCCAAAACTCAAAGGAAGAAATCCACAAGGTTGGACCTCATGCTTAGTTTCCTCCAAAATTCCTTTGGAATAGCCGACTCCATAGGAATTTCAAAGGAATTGTGGGGAAGCATTCCTTTGTTCCAAAATGGCCTCATAGGAAATATTCCTATAGGAATTGAATCTTCTAAAATTTCTAGACTTTTCCTCCATTTCAAAGGGACCCCAGGTCCTGTTTGGATTGGAGGTTTTGCAGAAGAATTTCAAAGGAAAGCAGTTCCTATGTTTTGCAATCCTCTGGAAAGTCTTGATTTCCTGCATGAAATGGAGGAAAGAAAACATTCATTCAGAGCCAGGGGAAAGAATCTTCGCTCGCTCTCTCCCTCCCACTGCTTCTCTCTCGTTCCTATGATCCAAACAACCTAAACTTTTCATTGTTGTGTTTTGAATTTTTGTAGTTTTTGACTTTTCAATCTATCCTATTCCTGTGTTTTTACCCTTTCTTTGTTTTGCATTCCTTTGTTCCAAATAGTGCAATTGACACTTTTGAGGATGCAAGATGATTCATTACAGCTAGGACTTTGAGCATATAGCAACACTAGAGAATAGAACAGAAAATATTGGACTATATTAGAAAAGAATTGTGGACATATACTCCATGCAATGGTTGCGCTGGTTCTATTATTTGAAGACTTATCTATAAGAAGTCGTGGTTTGGTCTGGCTACTTTAAGCGTTATGTATAAAGATGTTCATGCCATCAAACTTTGGATATTTTGGTATGAATGATACTACCGATTAAAGTAACTAATGGGTGACTAAATATCAATCTATCTTTCAAAGTTAACATCAAAACTTATTAAAAGGTTAGTCTACTTAATTCTTATTTGTATATATGCTCTAAATTAAAACATGTTATTGCGTCTCTTTGCAGGTACACCACCTTTTCCTATTGTATGCTTACCTGTTTGGGAGAGCTCAACTCTTGTATTCTAGCATGATTTGGAGTTTAATTATAAGCTAAAATAAAATGATTTAAGCCTTTTTTAATCTAAAAACAAAACAAGATGGTTCGTCCAAAAAAATGGAGTTTAATTATAAGCTAAAATAAAATGATTTAAGTCTTTTTTAATCTAAAAACAAAACAAGATAGTTCGTCCAAAAATCCTTAACCTACCTTGGTTTCTCCCTAGCTCTAAGAATTCTTGCTGAAACTTTACAAACGCCCTTAATATATGACGGAATAAGTATTAGTACATTCTGCATGTAGTCTCAAGCTCCCAAATTCATGTAGATACGTCGAATACAAATTTTCAATAATGACCATTAACATTTTTTCGCACACAATCTCGTTTTCCAAAATACCTGGATCCGCTACATGCTCCTTACCGTTAACACATTAATTCTTTTATGAAAGGCAAATGTAAGGCAAACACCAATCAACAGCTTCTTTTATTTACACAGTACACACCAAATGTAAGGCAAACGTTGTTTCTAGACAACAATGTTAAGACAAACATGGTACGTGAATATTTCACCGGTGAGAAAGGATATTTTTATTGCAACCATGAGCGAACTCCAAAAGCGATGCAATTGGGCAATTGGCTTCTCTTCATTGCCTCAGTCCCTCACTATACGTGAGTGTACATTGTTGAAATGTTAACATTTCGATTCCCCTCAGAATAGGGTGAATTCTGGCATCCCAAACATCCCTCAATGAGAAAAAGGACAGGTAAACGTCGTCAACAATACCGAGAAAATAAAGAACTGTTCATGCTTCATCGATCGACTACGTGCTCTTCTCCTGCCGGCCAGCATCGCGCCCGTATTGTCAGTACGCCACTCGGTCGTCAAGAAGCATGGAAGCGGGAGAGAGAACCCTCGGTCCTCCCGGTCCAAAAGTTGGCTCCGCCTTTTGCCTTTGCCCTGCCGGCCGGCCGCGCAAGCCTGCAGCCGGAAGGACAGCGGCCTGCCTGCGAGAGGCGACTGCAAGCGCGCCCGCAGCACAGCGGCAGAGCCGGCCGGGGCCGGGATGCGCGCACGACAGAAACCGGAGAAATTAACCAAGGGATCGAAGAGAGCAGGCAGGCTCTGAGGGACGAGACCGCGTGGGTATCTTCCTGCTGTACGTACTTGGCTGCGCGTAGCCTGCGCCGGCCACCCACCATGCATGAACGCTACCTTTCTCGTTTCCTGAGCGTTCTAGCTTAGCTCTTACGGTGCACGTAGCAGCTCATCAGCTACGCAGCCAGCTAGCCGGCCTTGTATAGCGTGTCCCATGAGAAGCACTGTTCATCGGCCCTGCGCCCCTGCCGGTGCTTGGACTAGCTCAAGACCAGCAGTGATGGTCTGCGTAGTTGAACGGCCGCTTAGTTTTCAACGGCGTAATGGTCCAACGCGCATGAACTGCAACGGAGGCGCATGCATGCAAGTCTAGCACCAGTGTACGTTGCGGTTTCGATGGAGAGGACGAACGTCGCTTCAGGGAGCTCAGTGCAATCTGAACGATACTACTGGCTAGCTCGGTCCCAAGCTGTACGTAGATGCAAAGGCTGAGCTTATCTTGCTTGGCCCGAAAAGAAAAAGAACTATTACCACGGAAAGACAAGACAACGTAGCGCTCTCGACTTGAGACTTTGAGAGAGAGAGAGAGAGAGAGAGAGAGAGAGAGGATGGTTTCTTTGTTTCACTCGGCATGCAGTGCAGGGCAGGAAGCGGAGTCCGGAGGAAGAACCAAAGGCGCGCAGAAGGTGCATGCTGCGCGGCTTTTGTTGCGTGCAGTGCCGGTCCAGGCAGGCTAGGCTCCGTGGTCTGGTCTTTCTCTCCTTTCCTTTGGTGGGCTTTTGCTTGGTGCTTCTACTTTAGCCGTGTTGCGCGCGGCCGGGCCCAGGATCGTATCTTGAATCCCTGTGGAAAACTAAAGCTCGACACTGAGCTTTAGGAGCTTCCTAGCTAGGTACATAGCTTCCGCTCAAAAAATAATAAAAGCCAGGTACGTAGCTTGTCTTTTCTATCCACTCCTGCCATTCCATGCAATGCCAATATGCCGTGCCCCTTGGTTTCTCTCTTTTTCTGCTGGTTTCCTGTAGTGTTAGCTAGCAGTACTGTGGTTGTAATAGATAAAGGTTTCCTTTGGGCGAAGACCGCGGTTTTATTGTGCGATTAGTGCGAGATACGTACGATGTGAGCCGAACCCACCAGGACTCGAAGTCTGAGTGACGCACGGGAGCTCCGATTTATTTCGGTTTTTTCAGTTTCTTCGGCGTGGCGCTACAGAAAGGATTACGACGTACTCGTCATCTACGGGATTCTCGATGGGTTCTGGTGATCTTCGGATGGACGCTTTCTTCAAGCTGTGTGTAGTTGTAGGGCTAGCATGTGTGCGTGCGTTAAATGTGTATGGAGTAGGTCCGTGTGTGTGGGGTGAGTGCGCGCGTGTTTATGTTCAGATACTACAGCTGTATTCAGTGGTGAAAAGTAAAAAAAACTTCTTGGTCACAGAGTAAAATCCTGCGTGGGTATGTACTTAACTAATCAGTCAAGTCTCATTTAATATTATCCACTCGAGTATTTTTCTTCGTCAGTTGCTTGCTTTCGGCAAGGCATGTTCATGGGGTGGCGTGGCGTTACAGTAACCCGTATCGTAGCATTTAATGTCACAGGATGGCCTGACGAGTGAGCGTGATGACATTAGGTGATGGTACAGGACATGCACGACAACCAGAGCGAGATGTGCGTGCTTAACTATCGTCATGATAAGCTAGAAATAACTAGGCTTTATCAGGCATAGGTCTACCATCTGTTTTTGTGTGGTCCATTTGTATGACCATCTTTCCTCTAGTATATAAAGGGATGAAGACCTAGCTTGTAGAAATACGGAACACACTCTGTAACAAGTTTACCTAATTCATAAGACAATACACATGACATAGGGCTATTATCCCACGGGAAGCCTGAACTTGCATAAATCCTTATGTTCTTGAGTCCAATTTGATATACACCCACAGAAAATGTAGATTAACGCACCTATCGTATGGTATACCACGGATTCATTGTCAATGATTATCCCCCGACAGTTGGCGTGCCAGGTAGGGGGTCGTTTTTTGAGTTTTCTGCAAGTTTGGAGGCTATGATGGGGCTACCCACATTCAGATCCATGGTGGCTACAGAGTCCCGTTCTGACGACCCCGGCCGTCGTAAGGTTTTCGTCATAGGGTGCGACCTAGACGAGCCCAGTATGCTCCAAGTGTGGGACACCGAGCTGGAGTCCGAGAACTCTGAGACGGAATATGAAGTTTGCATGGTGGCTCATGCAGCGGGGGGCAACAATGACGCTCGTGCTGCAGGAACTGGAGGTGAGTCCCAGGCCGTAGGCCCAGAGGAAAACCAGCTTGACGCCAGGCATGAAGATGGTCCTATATTGCCCCTGCAACATCAACGCCACCTGGAGGAACATATGCATGAGGTTGAGACCTTGGTCGTGTCGTCTTCAAGGACGTTGCACCGCACACGGAACGCGAGCGCCGGGGGCTCTCCCCCCTCGTGATGTCTCACCGCTCTGTGGTCAGCAGCTTGACTATGAGGCTATGACCCCTGCACGGAACTTGCATACCGCGCAAGTACTTTTTAGTCATCCGCTGATAGCGGTACCAGAGGGTTCACCAGTAGTGCCATGGCTGTATAATTTCGCCCTCTTAGTGGGGACTGCCTCACGCCAGACCATGGCAGCTGCCACCTCGTCCACTGTAAGGGACGGTAGGATGGTGGTTGGTAGGGTTCACAGTGGGCTCCACAGCAGGAGGAAACCCAAGCTCCCTCAGCGGCAGGGAATATGAGGAGACCTCCACCTCGCGGGACAGTACACCTACTGACCTATGCGACTCGCTTCACCACCGCGACCTCTGAAACGGGCCACTCGAAAATAGGAGAATCACGCCCAGCGAGAGCAAGAAAAGGGCAAGCGTCCCTGTCACTCACTGTCCTCTTGTAGGAAAGTGTCATACTCCTCTGTCCCGTCGCTAGGGCCGCGAGAACATTGGCTCTCCCCCCGAGTGCATGCAGTTGCCCAACAGCAAGTGGCCCCTCATTAGGAGATAAGGTGCAACGCTTTTTCTGCCCGGCTGCGAGAGATGCGTTGGCCGGACAAGTTTTGACCAGTTCTAGCCGAAAAATATGATGACAGACTTCCAAGAAGGAAATAAAGAATCAACAAAAGGAAGTGTTATGATTTCAATAAGAAGGGGTATGGAATTGTACCATATCCTTACAAGAGGGAAGAAGCTTTATCACCATCAAGAACTCAAGCAAGCTCTTATCACGATGACAAACACCAAAAGAAGAGGCCCTCAGCTAAGTTAAGATCACTCAAGACAAGGGGTAAAGAAAAATATCATCAATATGAGAAGCTTCAAGTGAAGAGGCTTGGCGAAAAAATTTGCTACACATGTCGCGAAAAGGGATATGTTGGTAAAAATTATCCCAAGGGTAACATTCTTAAACCTAACTCTTTCAATAATAATCAATATTTGCTTAGTAAAGTTAAGAGTGGTACTTGTGTTCTAAGGTGATTAGTTCACCTTATGCTAATACAAGGGCTATTTGAGTGACTAAGTATCTCGTGACTAACTTTAAAGAATTCAACATGGTTTGGATACCATAAAGTGCTTAATTTGCTAAATAGGTACTTGGAGATGCATTGAAAACTTGGCTCACTTGAGAAGAATTATATTGCATATCTCATATCAAGTTTCCTTTCAAGTGGTATTTCTCATCATTTGTGGAAAGAACGCCAAATACGAAGATTATTGTTCCAATATCAAGAACCAATGGCATCTCGGTAACAAGTATCTAGTTTAAAATTTCTAGCCTCCTTAACCTTATATAGTGTGAATATTCACAATCTTTGGTGATTATGAATACTTGATATTGGCTAGGTAGTTTTTGCATGAAATTTAATATTATTATAAATTGGTGCATTTAATAGTGCTCTACTAGAGCAAAATATTGTGAGTGATACAAGCTATGAATGCTTGGTGTTAGTCATTAAGAAAAATATCAAGAAAAGATCAAAAATCAAGAAAATCTCAAGCATCTTATCTCTTTGGATAATCCAGATATTCCGGATTGAATTCGGAAGTTCCGATCTTTGTAAACCAAATATTCCAAGCTAAATTTGGAAGTTACAAAATCTGCAGAAGGTTAGAGGTATGTTAAGATGAAGAAAGAAGTTAAAATTGGACCTCCACTTTTAAGTGCTTCGTTCAAGGGCTCATCAAATGTCCAAGAAGCCATTACATCAATGATGTTCCAGGAGACATTTAAAAGAGGGATGATAATTGATAAAAACTCTTGTTACAATTTATTATGAATTTTACCTTCATATGTCTTTGTGAGCTATATAAAGTAAAAGAAACGCTAGAGGATTTGAACTTAGTGATAGCTATGGAAGATGAACTTAATCTACCATGTGAAGAAAAAATGAGTGAAAAAACTTGTAGATTGCTAAACCATAATTCACATCTTGTGGTAATCTACATTATCTCATGGTTGTAAGTTTATTCTTGACATAAGTATTTTCTTTATAATTTTTTTTACTTTAACTCAAAATATAGGATACATTTCTCTAAATTCTCAAAATTGGCGTGAAAAACTAAGCACACAGGATATATAGGATATATCCAGCATCATAGCACATTCGTCATCTTCACAGCACCACGTGAACGGCCAATTAGCTTTTAACTAGGTCCGCTAAACTACGGGGTATCAGCATGTGAGCCACGTCCTCTGTACAAACTAGATTCGTGCTTAAATAGAAAATAAGTAATAAGTATGTTTATCTAATACAGAGTAGCTTGCTTTGAACGTCATTAGAAGCAATAAGTAATAAAGATGTTTATCTAACATAGAGTTTATAATTCCTTCTGCCATAGGTATTTATTTGGTTATTTTATTTTGCAATTCATGTGCGCATGGGATGGTAAAAAGCTACACACACCAATCTGCACGGTGAGCATATTAGTCTGTCGCACTGTCGTATGTACATTTTAAGTTACAATACTATACTTTACACGTGATATATATACACACACACGATGCACGTGCAGAATGGCCAAGCACTGAGGAGGCACTTTTTATCAGTCTATTGACGTATGACGAGAATTCGTGTTGACATGTAATATTTGCAGGTGTACGAGAATATCTTAGCCGTATCGTGGACAAGACGATTTGAAAGAGATAGTTATAGAAATAAATCTATTTCTATAAACCTATTTATTTGTACTCAAAGTTAAGTTATAGTTGTATTTGAAATTCAAGTTGCAAGCTTTATCTGAAAGCAATTTTGTTATTTGTCATGATGCTACGTATCTAGATAGTTTTATATAAATTTTTAACGCTGTTGCAATGCACGGATAGAAATCTAGTAAATAGAAAAGAACGGAAACCATGTGGAAGCCTGCATGCATAAGAGTACCCCAAACTAGGTTGATGAAGTGCCGAATGGGCCATCTGAGACGTCCACACCGCGCTGCAGTGACCCAACGGCACCCAACCCAACTCAAGTCCACGTAGAGCTTCCGATTGGGCCAGGACCAACTACTACAGACACTAACCTAGCCCAGCGATCGGCCCGAGCTAATGCCACACGGAACCACAGAGTGACAGAGCATACTAGATCCTCTGGTGGGGTCCGCCTCCCCACCGCCCCCTCCCAATTTCTTGGGGCGCGACCAGTAAAACCCGGCCAGCTCATCCGCTCTGGCAGCCTCGTCTGGATCCGGCTCTCGCCAAGCACGGGACAGCGTTTTCCGCCCACGACCCGCCGAGATCTTCGGAGCTCCGCACCGCACCCGTCACGTGCCCGGTTCCTCAGCCGCGGAGCCGCGCCCGCGCCGTTGGTCGCGACGCACCCGAGCCATCAGCGACGGGCCATGCCGCCACGGGGTCAGGTCAGGTCAGGTCAGTCAGGATCACGGCGCCCCCACGGAATTTTGCCCCGCGGGGCGCGCGCGTGCCGGCGGCGTCCGCATGACGAGGCTGTGCCCTGTGTTACCAGCACAGTTCCGTGCTGGAATCGAAGTGTAGGCGAGGAGGATAGGCATGCCACTCATTGTCCGTGTCACATCTGGAACGGTCCTTTTCCAGAGCCGATGGAATACGCTACCGCCGATGGAATAATCCTGAGTCCGTCCGTCCGTCCGTCCCCGGAACTCGCTGCGTTCTATGCTTCCGAGGCCCTTGGGACCAGCGGCGCGGCGGCTGGCTGCTGCTTCCACGCGCGCGGCTTCGGCGGCGCGGCGGCTCTGTCCACCCGACGGCCACGAAGCTGAGCTGGTACGGCCCGCCGTCGTGCGGGAGGATGCTCTTGGGCAGCTGCCTCGTCCTCGACTTAGCCGGTGAGCACTTGTGCGCCTGCGTTTGAACACTCCTGCTCTCGGAAATGCCTGCGTTTCGTATTTTGTCTCGCGTGTGTGGTGCCTTATCTGTGCATTGCGCGACGTGCAAGCAGTTGCGTTTTTTTTTTTTTGCGTGGAAGAGTATCGTCGATAATGTTCATTGTTGAATGGCGCATGATATGAGCCAAGCATCTCCCACCTTAACAAGGAAAAGAGCGCGTTTTTTGTTGGGTTAGTCAGGGATTAGTATTCGAGGTTAACCTTTAAACCAATCGTTATAAGCGCTTTGAATGAATTTTAAAACGACACATGCGTATGGCCAAGAAGCAACAAGGTCCCATAGCACCCACTCCAACTCCCAAGGAATCCGAAGGCCAGGATCCTTCCACCACATGCAATCCAACGGACTCAACTTCACCCGCAAACTAACACCTATGCGGTCGCTCCCAATTAGGCCAAAGTAATGTCTATCTCATCCACATCATATAGACACTAGTCAACAGATTATCTCTCCAATACAAATTTTCTTTTAGATCTTAAAATATGTGTTCACGTCTAAGTTTTAATTGGTCTATATTTATTTGCATGCTTTATACAACACATGAATATGGACACTGATAGTTCTATTGTGCCTAGTTTATATCTTATCAAATATAATTCCTCTTGTCATAAAATACTTGTCATTTTTATTTTTTACGATCTTTGATGTACAACTTTGACTATTATTTTTTTTATTAAAATATAGTTATAATATTAATAAAAATATAATGTTATAAAAATATTTTTCAATACAATTTACACATATAATTTTTATGTTTCTAAACTAAATATTTTAGAACCTATTGACAATCAAAATTTTAAAAGTTTATCTAGATCTTTATCAGAACAACAAGTATTTATGATCGGAGGGTATTAGCTTACCCTTTCTCTTCTTTAACTTTTTATCATATCATAAAAAAATCATTTATGAATTTATTACTTAATGTCAAAAAAATAAGTTAACTTGGAGCATTTGGAATGATTTTTTTCATCCAATTTCAGCCACAAAACGGTTCAATCACCCTAATTAATTCTTTTCCCGGAAAAAATAAACCACCGCCTCGTCCTCGATTCCTCCGCCACATCGCCGTCGTCTCCTCCGCCTCCTGTCTATCCTCTCGTCCAACTAAAAGCACCGGCCATTGCGGCACCAAGCTTTCCCTCAAATGCCCGAGACCCCAACGCCGCGACGCGAGAACCCGCACCGCCCCGTCCTCACATGGCTCCCGATCTCCTCCTCCGCGCCGCTTCCCCGTGCATCCACCCCGCCGCGGCCGGCTCCGCTGACTCTGGCCGGGGACATGGCGCGGTGACGGTGAGCTGCTCCCCGCTTGCTTGCCCATTTCGTGGGGTTTTTTATTTGTTGTTATTCTTTTTGTTGATCTGTGGGGTTTGTGGGTGCGGCAGATCGGTGATTCGAGGCCGCGCGATGTTGCTCTGCGGGTGGGAGGATCTAGTCGGTGAGTTGAATCGATCCCATCTATAAATTTTGCATCTTTCTTAGTTTGGATGAGTGATTGGATCTTGGAACTATTTGCATCTTTCTGCTTTGATCGGTGGTCGTGGTTGGCAACCAGCAACCCATTCCGGACCGCTGATCTGGTGGCAAATTTAGATGTTTGAGCTATTATCTGAGCTTTCTGGGCGGAGCTCCAAGTGCTATTTGTTTGGTCAGCTTGCTTGATGAACGATTTGAATGGGTTAAGCTAGCTTCCTTCTCAGTTTGCGTAGCTTAACGTTGATGCCTCTGTTCTTCCTATCTGACGGAGGTGTGTTGTGCTGCGTGGAAAACGAGATCCAAATTTGGGGAATTGTGTATCTCGGGAGGTGTAGCTTTGTCAAGGACATGATTCTGCAATTTAGAGCAACGTTACCCTTTTTTATGTTTTGAATTTGAATTTTCTGGGGTACACTCTTGTCGGATGGAAACGCTATTGTAGATGGATCTATTCGTATTGCCCAGTGTTAACATATTATAGGTGCTCGTTAAGCCGGTGCTTGGGACAGCTGGACTTGCATTTCTATTGTCAGTATGCTCACGAGTGGTTCCAATTTAAGCCTATCCGAAAACATCTTTTTCACTTAACTATGTATAGTATTATGGGCGAGTTAGTGTTATTCTGTGTGGTATCCTGAGCCAGTTGGTGAATTGTAACAATAGTGCAGTGATATTCTCCAAGAAGAAATGCTAACAGAGTTAACAGTGTATGTCGGAGGGTTAACTCCTGTCGCAGAGATCCTGAGGGATCCCTTTTTAGAGATTCGGCCAGAGGGATGATTCTGAATATGTTTGCTGGAGAAATAAATGGATGTAAATGCGATGACAGATGGGGTGGAATGATCTAATGTAGAGAAAGTAAATGCGTTGGAGGGATTTTTAGATAGGTTCGGGTCGCACTGCGCGTAACACCCTACTCCTGTGTGGATGCTATAAATACCCTGAGAATGTCTCTCAGGAATGTGCTGGTTACAAGAATGTTTGGCTATCCTAGAGCCTCGGGCTCCTTGTTCTTCGGTGGTCACAGCTTCTATGCCTGTACGAAGGTGTTCTTCGATCTCTGAGCAAGTGCCTGAGAGTTCGAGTGTCCTCTTCAATTTGTCTGGGATTGCCTCTCCCTTGGCTCTCCTTTGTCCGTGCCTACCAGCTGCTTTAAATACCCGCCGGCGGTTGCGTACCTGGAAAGGGAGGGCACGAGCTCTAAGGCGCCATAAATAGAAAGGGCGTCATCATAGCCTCTGCGCGAAGTGACGAGGGGTTGAAAACGCGCCCCGCGCCCGGTCTTCAGTCGTCATGATGGCGCTGGCAACGGGCGCCGTGGAGAGGGTCCACCGGGCAACCGTAGAGCGGCCCGGCGTGCCCGCCCGGTTTTGTTCGCCTGTCACAGCAGCGCGGCAGACGAAACGCCTCGGGCCTCGCGATGCTATCCCGAGGCGCACCAGATGGCGCGGGATGGAACCCGTGCATTAAATGTCCTCACACCCTTCTGCCAGAGGATGGCAGGGACTGGCACCGAGCGTGGCGGGAGCAGTTGGAGGTGACAGGTCACGCGCGCCCTTAAATGCGGCATCGGGCCTTTCACTGGCTGACACCTCATCGTTGGACCCCTGTGGGGGCCACTGACGGGGGGCTTCCTAGACCGTCGGGGAACCGAGTGCTCGGGGGTTACTGTTCACCTCCCCGGGCACTCTCTCCCGAAAACGCCATCTCTTGGTCCTCGGGGAACCGGGTGCTCGGGGGTCACTGTTCACCTCCCCGAGCACTCTCTCCCGGATTTGACTGTTCGGGTCCTCGGGGAACTGAGTGCTCGGGGGCCACTGTTTACCTCCCCGGGCACTCTCTTCCCGGTACTCAGCTTTCCTGGTCGTCGGGGGACTCAAGTGCTCGGGGGTCACTATTCGCCTCCCCGAGCACCCCCTTCCTGGTTACTTGGTCTTTACCCCCTTCCTGGTTACTTAGTCTTTGCAGATCATCGGGGAGTCTGGGTACTCGGGGACCACTGTTTGTGGCCCCGAGCGTCCTCTCCCGGAACTTAGTCTTTTTTACCTTGCGGAGACGACCCCCGCGGGAGGGCGCCACGTGGCGGATTGCTGGCCTGGCCTCGGAATTCGGGGACCCCTGGTTCCTGATTCACCGACAGTGTACTACACCTTTAATCACCTTTTGTCAAATTGATCGTGTTTCTATAGTATTTTGTGATTTTCATATGTTAGAAAAACTTACACAGATTTGTTAGCTGGGATTTTCTATTTTTTTATGTGCTGAATAACCCTGTATGCTGGCAAAACATCTTTGTGACCCTCCTTATGAAATTCAATGTGTTTGGACAGCAGAATATTGAATAATTTTTTCTTCTACAGGAGAGAATTCTCATGCATCACAAAGGCCTCCAGAGATCATTCTGGCTTGACCCGACAACTTCTAGATTTTCAACATGATGCAGTAGATGGGGTAGGTGGAGAACTTGATCCGTTCAGGGAGTTGAAAGAGAGGTTCATGGACTTCAAACAGCGAAACTATGTGTAAGTATATCATGAAGTGCACAATGGATCATGCACCTTCATATTTCAAAAGGTGTTCATTTTTTTTTTGGCTTATTGACGTTGTATCTGTGACTGTGGACAGGGAAGATTTTTCTAGTTATCAAAATCTTGCTCAGCAGCAAACACCCAAGGTACATAATAGCAACATTGACTGCAAATCATTTTAAATTTGTCATTACTGAGCCTCATGGGAATACATTTGGTTTTCTGTTTCTGTGCGCAGTTCATGGTGGTTGCTTGTGCTGACTCCAGGGTCTGCCCTTCGAGTATTTTGGGGTTTCAGCCTGGGGAAGCATTCACAGTCCGTAATGTGGCAAATTTGGTACCACCATATAAGGTATTGCAAATTTGGCACAACTTTAGGCTTTTTATTGAACTTTTAAGCAATGCAATTTCTTTGTGGAAGTACTGACAGTAAACAAAATGCTGCAATACCAGCATGGAGCTTCGGAGACTAGTGCAGCACTGGAGTTTGCTGTCAACACCCTCCAGGCATGAATCTCTTTTGATACTGTGTTTAGTTAAATTTTTGCATTTTTTTTTCGTTTCCCCTAATGTTAAAGGAACATATGCAGAGACTACTGAGTCATTCTTGAGTCCTGATGTAGTTACCTTCATTTGCTCAGGTTGAAAATGTATTAGTTGTAGGTCACAGCCGGTGTGGTGGCATCCAAGCACTAATGAGTATGAAAGATGACTCAGCCTCTGGGTAAAAGTTTTAGCCATTTCTTCATTACATTTTTTTTCCTGTACTTTTATATGATGCATGTCTGATTTTGTTTGTTTCTTCACACAGAAGCTTTATTAAAAACTGGGTTTCCATTGGGAAGAGTGCAAGGTTAAGCACGAAAGCAGCATCTGGAAATTTGAGTTTTGAAATGCAGTGCAAACATTGTGAAAAGGTTATTTACTCTTGCAATTGTTTTAAGCCTTGAATTCTCACAAAAATATGGCTCCTGTAGAGTAGTGGACAGGATCAATCACCTCCATGGTCTTTACTAATTCCAAGTCTATATGTTAGACAGGTTATGTGCCTACTGATTATATTGTTCTTCCTTGATGTAGTTTGTATGGAGTAGGGATGCAAGTGGGTACCCAATGGGTAATTCTGGGTCAGTATTTAGTTTATTTTTTCTTTAACTTAATTGGGTGCGGGTGAATCTTTAGTTCATTTTTTTAGTTTTGGGTCGACCCAATGATCCAAAAATACAAAACTTGCATCCCTAGTATGAAGTCTAGGATTAAATTCTATGTGTCATTGTGGTTATACAATTCAAATCTGTTCTCTCAGTGGCAGATATGCTTGATATCTTTTATTTCAAGGTTTCTAGTTTTATTATTGTGTGATGTAACTGAACATAGTAATGCCTGGTTTTCATATACTTGAAGCCACACCAGTCGTCTGACATGTATGGATTGTTTTGTTACAGGAATCAATAAATAGCTCACTGTTGAACTTGTTAACATACCCGTGGATAGAGAAAAGGGTGAATGAAGGTACTTTGAACCTTCATGGAGGTTACTACAACTTCATTGATTGCACATTTGAAAAGTGGACATTAGTGTACCGTGAAAGGCTGGAAGGTGGAAGCAAGTATGCTATTAAGAACAGGTCTACCTGGTCTTGACCCATGAAGGTCTTGTTTACTTGGGTAAATTTCACTCTGCCCCCTGCAGTTTAGCATGGTTTTGCTTTGCCACTACGTTGTTCATTTTCATCGCACCTTGCTCCATTGTGGTATTGATGTTCTGCAGAAGGGAGTCCCTGTATCAAGTAACTGTCACAAGGCTATCGGTAGCATCCATTGACACGCATGGTACTATGCACTAGCTTGTCATGCATTGTAGCAGTTACTTGATACAGGGACTCTTGACTATAGAAGAACAAAACCACAATAGAGTGAGGTGCAACACAATGAACAATATGGTAGCAAAGTGAAAGTCTGTCAAACTGCCGGGGACAAAGTGAATTTTATCCAACTATTTATGTGTTGTTTTCTGATTGAAACCATTAAGCAATTACAAATAAGCTGCAAAACAGTCACACGGATGCATGTAACCTAGCCACATTTTGCGTCATTGTGTCGTTGTAAGTTGTAACATTTGTACCACTTGGTGTATCATTGTAACAGTGAGATACAGATATCATGCCGGGTTTGTGACTGCACACCTTATCAATTTAATCGTCTTAGATACTTGTTTGAGCTCCGCAAAGTTTTGCTGGAATGCCATCTCCAATATTTACTTCCTATGTTGGAGCCACCAGCCCACCACATCGGAAATTCTTTTAGCTCATTGCGATCACAATGCATCACGTGTGCTTATCTTTTTTCTGACTTCTGTACTGCTACGATTAAACATGTCGTAGGTGAATGATTTTTCACAAATTTTGCTTCAGTCGCAGATGAGGCCTGGGCAGTTTGGACTAGTCTCTTACATTCTACAATCATCTTGTATCATTTACATTACCATGCTCCAGCAGACGTGCATCCTGTGCTAGATCACTGGCATAAGTTTAGCAGTTGATTCATGAGTAATAGCGGTTAATGCACTCACTTTTCTCTATCTCACTGCATTTAAAATTGTAAACCGTCATTACAGTTCCTGATAGATAGAGCTCAACAATTGGCAAAACCAATTGGACGAGTAAGCAATGGAAGTTTTGCGGTAATCTACATGTTACAACTCAGAAAAGTAATTGACATGTAACACAAACAGTCCTTCGCTTTCTCTTCCGTCTCTCATCAGGTCACTCGCTCCTACAGTGCTACTGTCCTACTAAACCTTGGCGAGGTGCGCCGAGAAGCGCTGTCGCTTGTAGCACTCCGTGGCGAGCAGCTCCTCCCGGCTGAGCAACACGGCCCGGAGCGCCGCCTGCAACGCCGGCCGTGACGACATGCCCTCGCCGTCCGCGGCCGCCTTCTGCCCGCCGACATCCAGCTCGAGGACGCTTCTTGTCCTCCCGCCGACGGTGGTAATCTCCGCGCGCACCGCCCTCGCGCTGACCGACCGCACGGCGCGGCCCAGCTCGGACATCAGCCCCGGGCGGTCGGCGCAGCACACCCACGCCCTGACGCGCCTGGTGGCGGCTCTCTCCCCGCCGTGCCAGCAGTAGTGCCCCTCCTCGACGCCGACCTCGTCGCCTTCCCCGGGGACGGCCACGGTCGCGCCAGCCACGGCGGCGTCCGCCTCGCCCCGCAGCTCCCTAACGTGCCGCACCACCTCCCCGAGCAGCGCCGCCTTGTCCATCTGCATGCGCGAAAGTTTGCAACCGTGTTCACCAGGCCCTACCCGCGCGTCACATGCATCAGATCAGACGAGTAAGCACTTACTCGGGAAGCCGAGGGGAGGAGGGTGCGGAGCGTGGCGAGGTGGGCGTTGATGCGCTGCCGCCGCTTGCGCTCCGCCTCGCTGTGGCTCCTGCTCGGCCTGCTCCTCGTCATCGTCGCCGCCTGAGCCGAGCACTCACCGTCCATTGCCGCCTCCGCTTCGTCGCTCCGAACAGGCACCATCGCGCTTGTGTGCTTGAACCGGTTTTGAAAGCAAAAGAGGCGGGAAGCCGAGGAAGTGGGCAGAGTACGTGCAGCTCTCGTTTGCTCCCCGGTGCATACCGAGCTGTTAAATACCCTGCGCGTCCGGCTGCCGACACACGGCTTCACTGCGACTCGGCGGGCACCGGCAGCGGCAGCGAATGTGTTGGCGTATCGATCTGCGGCGTGGTCGGGTCGGAGAAGAAAAGTTGCATGTGGTTTCCGTCGGTTTGACGCCTTTCGCGCGCCAGTAAAAGGTGATCGGCCGGCAGCGGCAACTGCAGCGGCTTCACGTATGTCGCCCAACGAGTAACCTCTTCTGGGGTGATTAACTAGTCCAAGCTCTCGCCTTTGCAATAATCGCTGCTGCATCTCACGGGCCTCAATTTGAAGCGTGATTTGTCGGAGGCGCTGCGCCACAGTTTCTCGCTTTTTTCGGATCGTCTTACACTAATATATATGTCGGTTCTTGGCACATACCAGTGTACTTACCCGCGCACGATCAATCATGTGCAAATGGCATTTCTGCACGATATATCTATGGTACCGAAATTTGTACCATGCACTAAAATATGGTACTTCTAAGGATGGCAAAAGGCTTACTTTACGGCATATCGTTGCTTGGTGCCGACCTAAAGATTAGTGGTGGATTCAGAGCTACTAAGTAAGGAGCTCTCATTTTTCCTTCTCTTTTTTTTTCTTCTTCCTCTTTCATGACAGGTACGTCCCGAGGATAAGGGTCACCGGGGTTGGATCCGCCCCTGCTCGAGGTCTAGCCAAGAATAAAAAGGTTATGGATCGACGTAAGAGCTCATTTGTTGCGGGTACTGGCAGATGATCTAACGAACATAGTATGATTCACAAAAAAAATAAAAGAACTATGAAGTATGAACTCTGTCCTGCCTTGCGTTCTTTCCGAGGGTCTCGCTGCACGAAAACGGGCCCCTCCAGAGAGAGCACTGCTTTGCGTAAATCCCTAACAGTGGTCAAAATTCTCCAAGCTTTTGCCGTTGCTTCCCCTAGATCCAGTAACATGTCGAGACCATTTGTCACCCCGGCCGGCACACTGACGAACAAAAGCGATGGACGACAGGAGATGGCCATTCTCTTTAACCATGTCCTCCATGGCCCCCTCGCGCTGTAACAACGAGCACTCCCCTTTAGGTTACATAAAGCGAGGTGAAAAGTACACGCCGTTGCCGGTGCATCATGCATCATGCCGTGGTCTCACGTCTCCGGTAGTAAAAGAGAGTCTGTTCTGGTCGACGGTCTTTCCAGGGTCCGGTCAGCGACGGCCGACGGCATCGTTCACGCGTCTCGAGAATCGAGAGACGAGCAAGGAGATGACATCGTGCGCGTACATGAACGAGGGGGACACGGCCGCCTGGCCCTTCAACCCATTTCGCTCCGTTTTTGGCTGACACGCAGTGTAGCGAACAGGGAGTGTGCAATCCTGCTTACATGCCGTCAATGGCGTGCAGTGCAGAGTCCTCTGCTGAGGAGACATCGTGTCATCGCGACATTGACGACAGGCGGGCCAAGCGCGTCATAAGATGACCGGGCAGGTACGACGTGCATGCATCAATCGCGTCGGTCGGCGAGGGAGAACAGCCTCTCTGACCGACGACGTTGGGTTGTGGACTGTGGAAGCCGATCGATCCTCGGACATCGAATGTGGGCAAGAAGTTAATTTTGAGCATCTCGCAGCGGTTTGTAAGTGCCTGAGAACGACCACAGAGTTTGCTGCTTGGGGCATTTGTTGAACGGCAAGGCAACGGCGTGATGGACTCGCCGCCATGATGGCAAGTTATACTAGTACATTGTCAGTTGCAGAAGAACCTGAAATTTATCAGAGAACAACCAGGTAAGCTAGTGGAGCTTCAATTGATCCTTCCTCCTGTACAAAAGATAGACAAATGAACATCCCTACTGTCAATTGCACGGCATTGTAGGGCTCGGAGAATCTTCCACTGCAATCATCATAAACCGCTCTCAAGAATGTCCTGTGTATAATACAGCCTCATTCAACATAAGATGGGAGGATAGAGAGATTCAACTATAAAACAGCCTCATTCAACTATAAACTGAAGAAGAAAGCACGAACTGTCTGCGAAACATCCTTGATGAACAGCCTAGCAGCAAAGCAAAAAAAAAAAAGTCGACAGCAGCACGGTTCAATGAAGAAGATACAATCATGGTGCCCTGGTGAGATCATCAGCATGTACATTTAGTGTATTATCACCGGTCACTAGATTTTTCCAGCAATCTTCGTAGCACGACATTGTAATAAGGGCAGCCAAAGTGTGAAATTTAGGTGCTTTAAATTGACATGAGCAGAATTGACATAATAAACCATTTTATTCATTGCCGCACATTCCTACACAGAGCATAGCTTATAATAGCACCAAACTTAAATGTACAACAATCAGTACCAAGGCGCTACTCCTCCATAATCCTAGATCAACACAGCTATCTCTAGAAGAGTCATGAAATTAGACAACAAGAAAATACAATATCTTGTTGTCAAATTTGAGGGGTTGCTAACATCTAAAGCATAGTGGCAAGAAAGGCAATGTGGTATGAATCAGAAAATTAACATTATCCGGCAAAGAAAGAACTCTTCCATCACCAAATTGCCATTCTCCTCGTGAAAGATCCTGTCAACATCAAATGGGACTTCAACCTGCGGGCAAATGCTTTGGCTGACAACAATTACAATGTGATCAATTCAATATCCCAACTAAGCCATCTGATCTCATGATCATTTTTCTCTAATTCATATCAATCATATTTGTCAATATAAATCACGATTTACTCTTGTTCTTACTGCCTTTGGGGCGACCACGCTTCTTAGCCCCCACCTTCACTCTCATAGGCTTTGCTGGCGGTGTCGCAGCCGGCACCTCTACCGGTACCTCTGCTGCAGCACTAACTGGCACCCCATTCTCAGCATTATCGCCAACATTATGTTTAGCACCACCAGTACCTCCAAGCCAAGGCGCATTCAGCTGATCTGGTCCCTGCGGTTGTGAATTGACCATTCTTTCAAAGCCTGGGCACCCAGGGAACCCAACGGGGAAGAATCCCCAGGTGCAGTAATACATGTCAGTGCCCGGCACAATAGGCGGCGGATCAGCCATCGCCTCGGCTACAAACGGCTGGCGGCAACTGGGGCACATCAGCTTGCGTGTCTCATAGAGGCGGTCGTACTGATGAATGTGGCAGCACGCCATGCACACCGTCCAGAACGTCGACGGAGGCGGCGCGCCAGACTCCACCGGTGGGGCCATTGCAGCTGCCGGTGTTTGGGGAGCAGGCGGAGGCGGAGTTGGCCGTGTTTGAGGAGCAGGAGGCGGCGGCTTTGGCCGTGGAGGGGGAGCAGCCGGCGGCGGTGTTGGCCGTGGAGGAGGAGCAGCCGGCGGTGGTGTTGGCCGTGGAGGAGGAGCAGCCAGCGGCGGAGTCGGCCGAGGTGGGGAAGTAGCCAGCGGCGGAGTCGGCCGAGGTGGGGGAGTAGCCAGCGGCGGAGTCGGCCGTGGTGGGGGAGTAGCCGACGACGGAGCTGGCCGTGGATGCAGCGGTGATTGCGACTGCGGCTGTAGCTGCGGTCGATTTGGAGCAGGCGAGTGGTATGCGCGAGCTGCTGCTGCTGCGGCGGCGGCGGCGTCGAGCTCCGCGTCGAGGGCGGATTTAAGGACGGGGTCAGAGAGGAAAGCCCAGGCGTCGGCGACGAGGCGGGCGGCGTCGGCGAAGGCAAGCGAACAGGGGCGATCGGGGTGGGAGCGATTAAGGAGGAACGAGAGCCGGCGGTAGTGGGAGTGGATGGCATCCGGGTGGCGTGATGCGGGGTTTGCGGGGTCTAGGCCAAGCACGGCGTAGGGATCGGGCTGGCCGTTGGGGAAGCGCCGGCGCTGGGCGGCCAGGAGGGCGGCGGCGGCGGCGTGGAGGTCGTCGGCGCCCGGGGTGTGGGGGTCCGCGGCCAGGGCCTGGGAGGCGAACTGCTTGCACCCCTCGAGGTCGCGCGCCACCAGGAGCTTCTCGGCCACGCTCAGCCATTGCTCCGCTCGCCGCCTCGGGGTGCCGGCGCCGGCGGCGGACGGATCCATTGGGTGGGGGGAGAGGTGGTGGACTGGGGTTTCGGGATGGATTGGTGGAAGAAGGTTTTTTTTTTTTATAGGGATTAGTGGAAGATGTTGAGTGAGCGTAGCAATGTTCTGAAGCAGAAGTAAACAAGCACTTACCTGACCTAAATCAATGTGGTTTTAGGATCACAAGTCAATGTGATTACCTGTCATTAGGCCTTGCTTGGAACATGGGATGATGGGGAGATGCTATACTTCTACTGTCTCAGAATATGGAATTTTTCAGTTGACAAAGCACAGTTGTGGGATTGGGATCGGAAGATTGTCTTCTTCTTTTTTTTCAGCATCTTCCTACTACACGATCTATTTTGAAGATTTTTTATGTACGAAACAGAAGTCGAACTTCCGTCAGCTACATCCACCTATAGAGTTTGGCCATTGAGCTACCAGTACGTCTGCCGAAAGGTTGTCTTCTCTTCTTCCTTCAGTCAGATTCTTCCCTCTACGAGTCAGCACGAACAGCTCTTTATCTTGCTCCCTGGCATTAGTAACTCTCTCACTGCTAGATCTAGCTCCACCACCTTCGCCTATTAGCTTATCGTTTCTTTGCCTCCCAACCTCGACCGCCTCCGACGCCCACGAGCGTCATCTTGCTATCACCGCCAAGCCAACCTACCGCTGCAAATGTTCCTCTAAGCTGAGGGACTTATAAACCGTGCTAGAAAATAAGTCCCAAGCTAACTTTAATAGCGTTCATCGATAGTAAGTATTGAAAATGTCGGTCACTTAAAACTAGGAAGAGTGGGAAGAATTACATATTCTTGGCTTCCAAACAAGCCACCTCATTTGCAATAGAGATTGTTAGACTGGTTTAGCATCGATAACTGAATATGTACTTGATGGGCATCACGTGAAGAGCTTTACCTTCCCTAATGGGCATCACGTGATTTTGTGGTCAAAGGAAAACTTGTTCTTTTTTTAGGGAACACGCCCACCAGGTGGATTATTCTCGAAAACATGGTACAACTGCATCAGCTTTTACAAAAAAGCCCTTTGAAGGATCTAAAATAACAACTTGACCTTGCAGACTATTTGAAAGGACACCAAAGAAAATAAAAATTACATCCTGGTCCAGCCATGGCGCATCTAAAGCCAGCGATCTTGAACCAGTGGCACAACTACAGTGGAGCTCCTCCAAGGAAGAACAGCTGACTTCATCGAAGAGCACAGTCATCCGTGTTGGGACCTGTTGATGTGTACAACCAGAGTCATCGAGCCACCAGGGCACAGACGACTAAAAGCGTGTTTGTTTCAGTTTCGAATTGTGGCTTTCAGCTTTTATAATTCGAAACAAATAATTTTTTTATAACTTTTTATAATCTGCCTATTAGATTGCGAGAATCTGAGAAGCTAGTTTCTCTTAGTTTTTTTTATAGATTATGAAAATCCATTTTACTAAACTGTTCATAATTATTTTTTAAATCTATAATCTAAAAACTTTTCACAATTCAACATTTTACAATCCACAATCTATAAATTACTTTTTAAATTACATTTTACAATCCACAATCTATAAATTACTTTTTAAATTCCCAGCTGAAATAAACAGGCCCTAACGACCTCACCTAACGACCTCACCATGCACATCGATTGATCAGCCGGTGGTCTAGTTTGAGCTTAACCGGGCTCCACTTTGTTAACTTAAAACTTTTCCCCTTTGAATCTGGGGATAAGCAGCAACGCGCTATCAACCCGAACAGGGGAAGATTGTGTTCACCATGAAGCTCTGTGCTCATCAGAGGAGTCCAACACAGAAATTGATCGCCAAGCTCCATAGATGATGAAATGGAAAATGCGTTGCCGTGGCTACCTGATAGATGTATCATGTATGAGCAAATCCAGCGCCAAAAAGAAAAAGGGGGAACGGCACACCGGGGAGGAAGCCGGCGGCACAACCAAAAGGCATCACGCATACTGCCACAACGGGAAGCATTTTATTCTTGGGCAGAGAAGTTTTTTTTTCTATGAAGGGAATAAGGATTTATCACTGCTTTCAAACTGATATCTTTATGAAAATGACAATATGAAGCAACAAAATATACAAAACAATTGCAGACCTAAGAATCATTAGTCTTTTAGGGCCTTCTGTTCTAGCACCAGATTGGTAGAGTCTCCAAATGGCCTTTGCATCATAATCTTCAGCACCTCTCGAAAAACCTCTGCTAGACTGGTTCTACTTCGCGCCCATTTCATTGAAGCTACTGCAAAGATTTCTATGCCAATGGTTTAGCCTTTCCAATTCCTTTTCTTTGGCATGTATATCAGTGACCAGGCTTTCAGCTTGAGCCTACAAAATATCGAAGCCAAAATTAAGTTTGAGATGTTAGGAGCCACTACCATTCAGACGTAAGACAGAAAATATAGAACTAACTTGCTTAGCTGTCAACTGCTCAATGAGGCTATGTAAGATGTTTCTCCAGGACCTTCTCTGGGCTGCGTATGTAAGAGAACTGACCACTAAGATATGCAGATTAACATAAAATCGGAAAGAAGTTTCCATTGGGGTTTCCATTGGGGATAACAGCACATCACTAACAAGAAATGATATCTGCTTTCCAAGTTATACTTTGGTAGCCCATCACAAGCTTTCATAGAGGAACCATATGAATTAGGCAGAACTAAATTTGTTGATGTTTTAAAATGAAAACACCCAGCCAGTTTGCTTTCACAAATTGATTAGATCATGTATCCATTGCCGCTTAACAAGGGACTGGGCCCTTATGGGAATATAGGCAAAACTCCCATACATGGATTTGGATTCATGAACCATGCGCACCGGATGACAGGATAGACAGTTAGTCACCTCATAAAATAATGTCACTGCCCGTGGCAATAACCCTGATATAGGAAATTAGGAATGAATCTTCAAAGGCTTTATGTCCTAATTCAATAACTGGAGTGATCTTACTCCCTCCAAACATGGCAGCACCAATTCAATGATTGGAGTAATCTTACTCCCTACAAAAATGGAGACAGTATGGTGATTTGAGTGATCTTACTCCATCCAAACAAGAAGGCACCAATTCAATACTGGAGTAATCTTACTCCCTCCAAAATTGGAGACAATATGGTGGTTTAGTATTGAATATCCTGATTACTATGGTCATTTAGTTTCCATGAATCAATATGATTTTTAACTCTGTACTTTCAACAGAAAATATCTTGTTTCCATAAATATTCAAGATCACAACTTGATGATGGAAATTTATGCTCTACGAAGTCAACCAATTAAAATCCAGTGCTGAAGTGCCGTGCATAAGCAATGATCTATTAGTATATAGCGAGGCTTAAACGAATATAAATTTCCAAGATTCAGAATCTTCTCAACAAAGTATGAAAAAATACTACAAGTACTGAATGAAAAGGTTAATATTCATAGAAATCCATCGAAAGTACCAGGACTGGGATTCTTTAATGATTCTTCTTCAACCACAGACCACTCTTTCTCCAATGTTTGCACCTTGTTATCCAATAAATCCTGTGTAGGGGGATAGTTATAAAAAATAACAACTATGCATTTCAAATTCACAAAAGATGAAAAGATTCTATCAAATGACATACCAACTCTTTCTTCTTCTTCTCCAAGTTTTTAGACTTAATATTGATCAATGATTCAGCCTCCAGTAGAGCATTTCCGGTTGTTTCAGGAGCTGTAGTTGATGCTTTATGTTGAGTAGCTTCCTGCTCCTTCAGAACATTTTCAAGTTGTGCCTTCAAACTATGCTATGTTATCTCCATTTCCTGAAGAAAAAAAACATATCCTAGTAAAGTTGTTGTTCAAATCCCTATACTTAGTTGCAATAATTGGAAAAGGTGTGTTGAAAGAGGCAAATATAAATGGTCTAAAGTAAGAGATATCACAAAAGTGTAGAGCCCAAGTTGATGTATATCACGTCATAGATCAAAGCAAGATAATACTCCAAACAGGCCAATTAAAGACTTGATGATGTCTTATTCACCTTAAAGCTGGACAGCATGGATTGTTAAGAAACAGATTTAAGGTGTTTCCTTACTAATGAGAAGATGAAATAAAACTTTATTTATGCAGAGTATGCCTGACTGCTGCCTTGCTGTTTATATAAACTTAACAACCATTTTTACTTGCATTTTGATAAAATAGAAGGGAGAACAAACAAGTGAAGTAGACGGGCTAAGGTAAAGAACAAAAATCTTGGTAAAGCATTGACTTCCTCAGAAATACAAAATGAAAGGATTTTCGGCGCAGTTCGGAAAACTAAAAGAACAACAATCTCACATCATTCAACGTAAGTCTTTTTTCAGCGATAGCGTCACTTGATTATAGAGAAAAGTAATTTTATTTACTTGTTGTCTACAATATCTTACAATACTAAGGGAGTAGCTACCCCACAGTGGATAAAGCTGATTACACTGAAGTATAACATGAAAAAACAAAGATGTAATCTGCATATCATGCTTAGTAGCACCTAATTTAAGAAAACTATCAGATGATGGCATATAAGAAATGAATAAGAAAATGATGCAAGGGGTAGAACAAAGTACTTAAAGGGCACGATAGTGAACCTTCAAATTACTCTGAAGCAGGCTAGTCTCCATCCGATTTTCCAGAATTTTCTGTTGACAGTTTGATATAGCTTTCTCATAGGCTGCATTTTCTTCTCGGAGAGTTATTTCTCTCTGCTGGGCCTACAGAAATTTTACATGATCCACTATAGAAATAGGCATGCATAGGAATGCCCAACCATCCCAGTTTGAATAGCACTCAATTGTAATTCTTAAGTAATCAATTATCAATATTATTAAACTGAACCGGTCCTTGCAGGTGTCAAATGCACCAACAATATTATCGTCGTATCAGCTGACCAATTCGGGAATTTTCCAATTGCAAACAGCGAATAAGTACAAATGTACATAGGCAAATGATGTCTCTGGAGATGTTTCATATCCATGACCATAACAAATCATGTCCTCTCCCACTACCGCTCATTATAAAATCAATAGATATAAACATCAGTATGTGCACAATTGTTCCTGAACATGTTCATACGGATTTAAAATCTGTAGCCAACAAATATTCATGCACCTAGATCCAGATCCACGAATTGCACTTCTTAATCAGCTCAAATGGGCTGTGTTGAGTGTGTTCACATGTAGTTACTCCCCCAATTAGAGATCGTCATTTACCAGGATCTAAGAACACTTAGAAGCCAAAAGGTACAAGGGGCCATGCGTTAATTACTCCTTGGTGGAGGAGTGGGTGTTGAGCTGGAGAGCGAGGGCGGCGGACGAAGCGAGAGAGTGCGCTTGGAAGTGCGGCAGCCACTGCGCCACGTGCGGCGGGGGCACCCGGAGGCGCAGGTCCTAGATCACGCGCCGCAGCGAGGCCGCCCGCGCGTCCAGCTCGGCGGCGCGGAGCAGCTGCGCGCGCGTTGTCGGCCTCGTCGTCGCTGGCACCGGCCCCGCCGACCACGTTGGCTGCCCACGCAAGGATTCTGTTCACGCAAAAAGATACCACATCAAACACTCAATACTTTGTGTGCAATATCATGATGTTGTGTTGTTGAAGCTTTATCGTCGAACGTGAACCCGTCGAAGCGCAGACGGTCAATGCCTTATCCTTGTTGTAGAGATTCAAAACGAGTAATAATGTAGATTAGAAAAAAGAGCGAGATTATTAAATAGCTGGACAAAAGATAAAAGGTAATATAAATTACGTTTGATTGATTGGTTGATGATTTTAATCAGCTATAAGTCTCTTATATTTAAATAATAATAGGTTTTAGTCGTATAAGATCAGAACTCATAATACAAACCGAATAAAAATTTCTGATTTAATTCGACTATGCTTTCTAATTCTAATTTTTCTATAACTAATACATCTTCCTATTTAACCATATAAATTCTCATATATCTATCTAAGTACCTTTTATTACAATTCAATCTTCTTCAAATCAACTAAGTTCTCAATAAATACTAAATCTTATCATCAACCGATTGTCGTCATTGGTAGCGCTCCTCGGATCGAAGAAAACCTGAGATTCTTAGGTGCAAACGTAGATTCTCAAACACCACCAAATTTGAAAAAACAAACTGTGTAGTAGTAATCCGTAGGGCGATATGCTTTCTTGCTACCGGTTTGAACTGTTATCGTAGGTTTGGCATAAAAATAACTTGGAGTTGAGTCTCGTCAGCTTGCGGCCATCGCCATGGAGTAGGGTGTGCAGAAGCAAATATTTTTCGTGATGAGTGCTTGCCGCGGCCCGTGGAGAGAGCACGGAGGAGAGTGGATACTGAGTAGAAGTGTTGGGTGTGGGTGCGGGTGTTGGTGTGGCAATCACAGTCTACTGAGCGAAGGCAGAGGTGGAGGTGACAATGCGAATGTAGGTTCGAGGACGAGGAGGAGTATGGCGGTGCGGCAGGCAAGCGTCCAAATCAACCTAAAAGCGGTCGAGCGATTTATAAATTATCGTAACATGCGGGAAATGAAAAGGAGGATATGAATTGAGGAGAATTTTTAATTGTGGATCGTTTGATCATGTATAATATACAGTGTAGATTGATTAATTCTGTCATAACTTATGTATATTTATAAGGGTATAGATTGGTAGTTTAAATAGGTTCTGATTAGCTTATAAACCTTTCTGTTTTAAATATATAATCTTTGGGTTAATCTTTTTACACAAAATGATGATAAAAATATAAGAGATGTGTTATATATACGTGAACCACTCAATAAGTAGGTTAGGCTGTAAACGAATTTCAAAGATAGGATGTTACAGTTGGAGATACCATAAGCTATAATTATGTCCTCCATTATTTTTCAATCGGGACTCCGTACCCGTCTATTCCCTTTCTTAACCTTGCCTAGTAAGACAAATGAGTAACGAGGTTTGTTTAGTTACCCTTCCGTTTGAAAGTAAAGTTGGTGTAGTGGTTCTATGGAAGCATGTGGTAGTGCTACGAAGTATTCACGGAAACAAATTGGTGCATGCATCTGTGCTATGAAAGCATGGTACAAAGGCATGTAGAACGTTCTACATCAGCTATCTCTTTTGTCTTGCCACGTCGGAGAATGACTGAGGTGGTAGGGATTAGAGAGAAAAGGAAATAAATTGTCTGACATAACTTCACCATGACGGGTGGTTGATATATAGGCAAATAAGTGGGTTCCACATATTAGTGATCATATCACGAGTGAAGTTACGTCAGAGAAATTGCCGGCGGGAGAAAATGGCTAAAGATTGGCTCGTGCCCTTCTATACACGAAAGGACGACGCTAGCCTGCAAATCAAGATGCCTAGGGATGAACTAACTCACAATTGGAAGTGAAGGTCAAGGTAATGGGTGGAGTGGAAGACTTTGGTGGCCGTGGAGTGAAGGGCTTTGGCAGTGAAGAAGGACCACTGGACGGGAGAGAGGGAGGGAGAGAGATACAGTGACGTAATTGCATAGAGTGGCGTCGCCGCTCAGAACTATGTCCAAGAGGGATCGGAGAAAGAGAAGCGAAAGGGGATGAAAGACAGTCGTGTCAGTGAAAAGAGCAACTGTGAAGAAATACTTGAACCGATAGCATGAAACAATGCTAAAAGAAAATATGTTACCCATGTTTCCATGCTATGTTTTGATGGTGCGGAGGGCAGCAAGCTTCGACATCATAATTATTTAGTCCTGTAATTAAAGCCGCCCAAAGGTGTGTCCTCCATTAGTCCTGTAGTAGGGATTTAAGACATGTTACTCCCTTCTTTAAGCTTCCCTATTAGGATTAGTATCCATGGAGGTTTGTTTTGTTCCTTTGTTATCCAAGGGCGTGTAAAGATTTGCTTGATCTCCTCGGTAAAGGTTTACTTTCTCGATGGTAAAAATCGGCAAGAATGGAAATAAAAAAAACAAGCATGCTGTTAGCATCGGGGTTCATTTCTTCGCCAGCAATTGATAGAGATTTAGCAATAGACTTTTGTTAGATGAGATGTCACAATTATTTAGTCTATTATTTCTTTGGTCGAATTTTCAACCTAGTGCTAATATAATAAATGGTAATAATGCATCAGGCTGTGTATGTTTCCATTTTTTTAAAGCACTGGCCACTGGGGTCCGAGGCTTAGGAGACCCGGAGCATGCCGTCATGCTAACGTGAAATTTTTTATGATGATTTGGTATCGAGAGTGAAGCTTGATTGCAAAAAGGAAAAAGGAGGAAAAGAGTGGCGAGCATTGCGGCGTCAACGGGATAAGATCGTGGCAGCCGGAAGAAAAGACGCTTCACCGAAAGATCCATACGAGACACTGATTTATATCGTCCTTACTTGATCCAATGGTTGTTATGTGCAATCAAAAGGAAAGAGTGGGACACGTGTATGAAATTTTTTTTTATAAGATCAAATCTCATAAAATTTTCTTCCGTAACAGTCCAACAATCGATAGCCGACAGTGGTACTGTTTTGGATGGGCCAACACGGAGCACTTACCCCTTTTTTCCTTTTCCTCTGTCTTCTTGGGCTTGATCCATACAACAGCCGTGAGCTTGGGCCACATGTTGGTCCAAGCGAGTGCTTATGCAAAACAACATGTCTTTTCCTGAACTCCAATAACGTTCATCCTCTCGCTCACTCTCAAAGAAAAAGAAACTAAATATTACTTTCAGAAGAAACTAAACATTATGTTCAGAGATAAATTATTCTCCTCAACCCAGATGAATCATTATTGTGGCCCAGCATGGACTACACTACGCGTATAGGTTGCCCATCTCGATCAGCGAAAGACATAGCAGCCCCGCAGCCCCACTGAAACTGATCATCTTAACTGCAGGACCAGATCCTGTCCAAGGGGACTGCATCTGTCATGCTATGCTGAAGATGATCGAGATCGATAGCTCTTCCATCACTGCAGATGATCAGATGATAGCTACTTGCTGAACAAGAGCGTGAGACATCACACTTAACTCAACAGCAGTCGTCGAACAGTAGTAGATCGAATGCGAAAGTTCCTCACACACTGGTGAAGGTGTTCGAACTGCAAGAACAGGTGTCGGAAGTTTTGGTTTTTCAATTTCAAGCGAGAATCTTTGGAGAACCTGCTTTAATCGTTATCCACATGGCGCAGAAGAGTAAATATCATGTACTTATTGGGAGATTGTACTCTGATCATGTAGATCTATCCGTTTCAGAAAGTTGCCGTTAGTTTTTTTAAGAGTATGGGATGCACGCAGGGCGCAACCAAAGGTGGATCTAGCACACATTAACGCGAGCACACATTTTAATCACAAAACATATTCACACGTATATATACTATTTTATTAAAAATTAATAAAAAAACATAAGTATCCGTACTAAGCCTAGTACTTCGAGGACATGTTCATAGGGACAATAACTGACTGAGCATAGTTACCGTTGGTTGAGAAGTCCTTTCACACAACGATGCTACGAGAGTACCTTCATCTTAGTACAGTAATATGCTATAGTTCTGATGCTGCTGTGTGAGCTGTAACATCCGTACTTTCTGACCCCTCATGCATGGTAGCACTTGGTATGCCCTAGTCAATTCTTCAGATTCACGTACTCCGAGTAATGTTAACACGTCGGCCATCCATGCTAGTCATTTTTGGGCAACGTACGATAGGTAAACAAGCAGAGACACAGCGGAAGTTTGGTGCAGCAGGATCAACTGTCTTCAATGAGGTACTCATAAGGTTCATAATAAAAAAATTCATATCTTTTTCCTTTCGCGAAAACATAAACTTCATGTCTTATCCGCTACCTCTTTATATTTAAAAAGAGCAAACACTACTTACAAAATAAATCTTATATGTCGATCTATCACTATTGGTTCTTAATAGGCCAGCAGTGATACGACATCACTGTCGTTTCATAAGTCGTTCGAGAAGAATCAGTCATCGTGGCTTATAAACCGGCTCAACTTATCGATCGGCAGTGATGTCATGCTCTCTCATCACTGCCAACTTAGGCCCCGTTTGGTTGCAAGAAACGTTTCAGATTCTCTGGTGATTCTCTAGAATCCCTGCCAAACGCACCAAAACGTGAAACGTTTCACCTTGAATCACCTGAAACGTTTCTCATTTTTAACACTACGAGGAGAATCACCTAAAATGGTGTTTCACCCATTTCTAGAATCACTCAGGTCATTTTTCTTCAAGAATCCGAATCCAGAATCCCTGCCAAACGTTTTCAGAAAATGAGGGTGATTCACCAGAGAAACGTTTCCAGGGAGAATCTGAAACCGAAACGTTTCTGGGAGAATCTGTAGCCGTGCCAAACAAGCCCTTAACCCACCAACCCCTAATAATAGTATAACATTACTATCGGTTGGTTAAATGCGATGGCAGTTGTCGAGGATGAACTCCTATCGCAGGGATCCTGAGAGACCCCTTTTTAGAGATTCGGCCGGGGGATGATCCTGAACGAGTTCGTCGGAGAAAGAAATGGAAGTGGAAATAAATGCAACGACCGGTGGTGGGGGATGATCGACCTAGTGCAAAGAGAAATAAATGCACCGGAGTTTAGACAGGTTCGGGCCGCACGGGGGCGTAATACCCTACTCCTGTGTGGATGCAATATCCTTTCTCGAAGGGAATCATTTAAGGATATATCTGGTTACAAGGGTGTATTGTCTAACAGAGAGCTTGAGGCTCCCTTACTCTAGCTCTGCTCGAGCTTGCTTGCGGTGTTCTTCGGATGCTTTCTCGTGTATCTCTCTGATCTTGTTCGCTTTCGTGTTTTTCTCCTTTTGTATTTTGGATCTCTCTTTGAGTGCTATCTTCCTGTGTTATCCATCACTTCCTTTTATACACTCGCCGACCACGACTTACCCCAAATGGGAAAGAGGGGGCTCAAGTTCCAAGACGCTACGACTGAGAAAGGCGTCATCATTCCCTCTGGGCGAAGTGACAGGGGCGGTGGAAAAACGCGGCGCGCATCCGACCGCCCGTCACTGTGGACGTCCTGGCGCCGTTGAGAGGGCCCACCGGGCGGCCACAGAGGCACCCGGCGCGCCCACCCTGTCTTGTTCTTCTGCCAGGGCAGGGTGGCAGGCGGAACGCTTTGATCCTGGCAACGTTATCCCGAGACACCCTGGATGATA
This sequence comes from Phragmites australis, assembly GCF_958298935.1. Taxonomy (NCBI): domain Eukaryota; kingdom Viridiplantae; phylum Streptophyta; class Magnoliopsida; order Poales; family Poaceae; genus Phragmites; species Phragmites australis. The sequence goes on from NC_084940.1 coordinate 5,591,963, forward strand.
CGGGACGGGACCCGTGCAATTAATGGACCCACGCCCCCCTGCCAAAGCATGGCAGGGACTGACACTGCGGCGGGAGCAGTTGGGAATGTCAGAATGTCAGGATGTCAGGCCGCGCATGCCCATTAAATGCGGCCTCGAACCTTTGACTGGTTGACACCTCGTTGATGGGTCTTTCTGGGTCGTCGGGGCGTCGGGTGTTCTTGCGCGAACCTTCGGGGAACCGAGTGCTCGGGGGCTGCCACGTGCAGCCCCGAGCACTCTCTCCCGAGCACTTCTGTAGAACCTTCGGGGAACCGAGTGCTCGGGGGCTGCCACGTGCAGCCCCGAGCACTCTCTCCCGAGCACTTCTGTAGAACCTTCGGGGAACCGAGTGCTCGGGGGCTGCCACGTGCAGCCCCGAGCACTCTCTCCCAAGCACTTCTGTAGAACCTTCGGGGAACCGAGTGCTCGGGGGCTGCCACGTGCAGCCCCGAGCACTTCTGTTCGGCCCATCGGGGGACTATGGTACTCGGGGGCGAGCGGGCACCTCCCCGAGCACTTTCTTCCCGGTACTTGGACTCTGCGGGTCATCGGGGAACTGGGGTGCTCGGGGACCAGAGGCTGTGGCCCCGAGCACCTTCTCCTGGAACTTAGATTTTCCTCATCCTGTAGGAGGGACCTCGCAGGATGATGACACGTGGTGGACGGCCGGCCTGATCTCGGGACTCAGGGACCCCCGGTTCCTGATACACCGACAGCAGTGATGCCACGTTCTCCAAGCTCAAGTTAACAGACAGTTCGATTAGAACTTTCTCTCCTCTTCACAAACTCTCACATGGCAGCACCCCACTTCATTCCTTCCCCTTTTGATTTTCCACCACTTAAACTCATTTTTTGTCAAGAAAAATGTCTAGATAAGCTCTCTCTAGCTATCCAAACAGAACCCATTCTTTCCTCTCCATTTGCTAATTTGCCTTTTCTTTACTTTTTGAGCAAGTGAACCCTGGATTTTTCTCAAACAGCAAGCAAGCTTCTAGGAGCCTCTTGAGCTCAAGTAAGTTAAAATCCTCAAGTTATATCCAATATTTAGCATTTAAACTCAAAATATTACCTTAAAAACTAAAGTTGATCTTATCCTTTATTTTGATTTTTAATGAATTAGAAAATTTTGCCATTATATTTAGATATGTAGCAAGATCCAATTGTATTTTAGATATTTTATTTAATTAGCAAGCTCCAATATAGAAACTTTATGTATGAGCGTATTTATTTTTTATATTTTCTTAATGAGTCATAGATAAAGGGTTGAATAATAAAGAAAATTTCTATGTATGGCACCAAAAAATACTCATTGTAAGCGGACACGAAAGCATGTAAAATGCGGCTCCTTTAACCTGGACCAATTGCCAGTAATAGATGTCGAGATAATTTATTTGTTGGTGATCGCAAAACCTTCTAGATGTTATGAATTTAGATTTACAATAATGATATAATTGTAGATGGACATAAGATGGATGTACGATGCGAGCCATGTCAGCGTAGAGTACAAGAACGACATGGATTGTTTCTTGGTACAAGCCGCGACGTAAAAGTCAAATACACAGTCTAATACATGTGCTATCCATGTGTCGATTACGAGAATAAGAAGCAGTTTTCACCACCCAGCAGATACATTCTCACTTGATTCCAAGGGGCTTTATGTCTAGCTATACTCGTTGGACCAAGCACGGTGGAGCTGAGATCGTATAGGAAGGATAATACATTGGCAGAGGAGACGAAGACTTATGGACCGATATGCCGGTTGATGAATACACTGATATGCCACCTGCAAGAGATACGTTGGTCGATGATGATCTAGAGGAGATGTTGGCCGACGTTGACTCCAACGTCGACGCTAATGATCTGGAGCAGATGTTGCGTGATGAGGAGGGGAACTTCACCAATGAAAGAGAGTATCAAAAATTTTAGCGTATAGTAGAGCACTCTAAAACACCGTTGTTTCTGGGCTACGAGAAGGAGCACACAAAGTTGTGTAGCATGCTTTCACTGCTATAATTAAAGACAAGTAACGGGTGGTCTGATACAAGCTTCACAAAATAGTTACTGTTATTGCAGAAATTGCTTTCAAAGAAAAATGTGCTGCCAGAAACACGTACCAGGTCAAACAGGTTATGTTCCCATTGGGGTTAGAAGTGTAGAAAATACATGCATATCCAAACGATTGCATGTTGTATCACGAAGAGCATGCAGACTTGGAAGCGTGTCTCATCTATGGTGCGCCACGGTACAAGCGTGACTGTGATGATATCGATGGTGAAGGAAAGAATAAAAGGCCTCCCGTCAAGGTGATGAGGTATTTTTCTATAGTCCCCTGTTTGGAGCGTTCATTCGCGAACAAAAGTCATACCGAACTGATGCGGTGGCACGTCGAGGAGCACAAGGATGATGGAATACTAAGACACCCCACTGATTCTACGTAGTGAAGAAACATCGATAGGAAATGCAAGGAGCCCTTTGCAGAAGATGTAAGGAATATAAGATTTGAGTTGAGTACGTATGGGATGAATCCATTCGGCAACATAAGCAGTAGTCATAGCACTTGGCCTGTGACTCTATGTATCTACAACCTTCTTCCTTGGTTGTGTATGAATCGGAAGTACATTATGATGCCGATGCTGATACCAGGGTCGAGGAAACCTGGCAACGATATCGATGTCTACTTGAAACCATTAATGAAAAATGTTATAATACTATGGAAAGATGGTGTGCAGGTATATGATGCATACAAACGAGAGAACTTCACCCTATGCGTAATGCTGTTCATAAAAATTTAGGATTGGCCAGCCCTTGGCAACCTATTAGACCAGACTGTCAAAAGCTAATGTGCATGCGTGCATTATTTGGATGAAACGAAGAGCTTATGGCTGAATAATAGCCGAAAAATGGTGTACCTAGGTCATCGTAAATTTCTTCACAAGTATCACCCGTACTGCAGCAACAGGAGAGCTTTTGATGACAAAATTGAGACTCGATCACCTCCTAAGCATCGCACTGGGAGATAGGTATATGAGATGGTAAAGGGACTTAGGGTTATCCTTGAAAAGAGACGCGGAAGTACACCGGTTTTGAAATATAATCTTAGAGCTCCTGTGTTCAAAAAGAAATATGTTTTTATGACTTAGCTTATTGGCTGGATTTGGTGGTTCGACACGTAATTGATGTCATGCACATTGAGAAAAACATGTGTGATAGCTTGATTGTTACGTTACTAGACATACCTGGCAAAACAAATGATACACTATAAGTACAGAAGGACCTAAAATGTTTGAAACTCAGTTAGGATCTATATCCCAAAGATATGGAAGAACACGACAAATATCTTAGTCACGCTAGCTACAGTATGAGCAAGGCGGAGAAAATTATAATGTGCAAGTGCTTGCTTGGAATCAAAATTCTGTTCGGTTACTCGGCCAATATAAAAAAACTAGTAAACATGAAAGATTTGAAATTAACTGGCATGAAGTCTCATGATTGTCATATGAGGATGACACAGATGAGGTATTCTGCCGCCGAAGGTCCGTAACCTAATCATAAAGCTGTGTTCGTTCTTCAACGCGATATCACAGAAGGTCATCGATCCGACCAAGCTAGATAAGCTATAGGAAGACGTGATCGAGACTCTATCCCAGCTTGAGGTGTTGTTCCCTCCATCGTTTTTTGATATTATGTTGCATATCATTGTTCACATTGTGAAAGACATACAGATTCTTTGCTCCGTGTTTCCTTATCAGATGTACCCTTTCGAGATGTTCATGGAAGTTCTAAAGAAATATGTTCGTAACCAAAAACATTCGAAAGGCTGCATGGTTGAGGGCTGGGGAATCGAGGAGGTCATTGATTTCTGTGTTGACTATATAAATCTCAAATCAATTGGTGTGCATGTATCTCTCGATGAGGGGAGGCTAAAGGGGAAAAGGACGATAGGTGCAAACTCATTCCGCACTAATGACCATGTTTCATTCACGCAAACATATTTTATAGTTCTACAATAATTAGTTATAGTGGACCCATATGTCGAAGAACACCAGAAGATGCTACGCACTAGAAACCCAGGGAAGTCCGGTGTTTGGATCACACGAGAGCACCGAGATCATTTTGGCGCCTGGTTATGTAGACGGGTGATGTATAAGCAGATAGAATGTGCTCGGTTGATTGTGTTGGCTCATGGACCGTCAACTACAATCCTCACATTCTAAGAATATGACATAAATAGCATACATTTTATACGAGAGCTTAGGATAATAAGAGCACCAAACAAAATAGCGGTGTCCGTATAAATACCTATGACTGCAATGGAAATAGGGAGACCTACTACGTAATCGTAGAGAAGATCTGGGAGCTCGACTATGGAGTGTTAAAGGTTCCTCTTTTCCGGTGCCAATGGGTCAGACTCCCAGGGGTGTGAAGATCGACAGGTATGGTATGACTACAGTGGACCAAAAACTCGTTGGATACAGAGAAGAACCATTTGTACTTGAGAATGATGTTATGCAAGTCTTCTATGTAAAGGACTCGGACCTAGATAACAAGGAGGAGCACCACGTGATTCTTTTAGGAAAAAGAAGGATTGTCGGAGTAGAGAATGTTGTTGATGAGGAAGACTACAATCAATTCGACACGCTACCTCTTTTCGGAGAGGACGTCGACATAGGTCCCATGGAAGACACTGACGAACTTCCCTATGTACGACGTGATCATAATGAAGGGCGAACCTTTAAAACAAAGTAGCTAAATTGTATTAATTACTATGTATGAATTTGATTTAGATGCAATTATACCTCGCTTTGTTATGGAAGCTTCAATTAGTAGTTTATGGTGGAAGGTGTACTTATTTTGAGCATATTGATTTTTAATTTTTAATAATGAATTAGCAATAGCACAAGCTAGCACTATTGCTATGTATTACTATTTCTTATTTATAATGAATTACCTATAGTTATGAGCATATTTATTTTCAATTTTAATGATTTAAAATATTTAACAATGAAATTAAGATATATAGGAAGCTCTAATTATATATTTAATTAATTAGCAAACCCCAATATAGAAACTTAGGTATGAACATACTATTTTAATTTTTTATTGAATTAGAAAATTGAACCAGGAAACTTAGGTATATACAAAACTTAATTTTGGTATATAGCAAGATTAAATTTAAATAAATATGTATTAGGATTTTAGTCAATAGAATGTTAATAAATATAGATAGTATAAACTCAATTGAAATCGCTTGAGTAACGCAGCGGTTTATTCGGTCTTACTTGGTGCAGGTCATGGGTTCGAGTCTCTGCGCGCGCGCGTGAAGCTAAAATAATTTTTGCACCCTGCGACACCAACAGTGAAAGGGGTTTCACTACCGGTGGACATATTGGACTGGTAGTGAAACTACTTTCAGTGCCGGTGGACTTATTAGGGTAGCAGTGAAAGTAGTTTCACTGCAGGTAGTCCTCTTGAGTTGGCAGTGAATGTACAATTTCACTGTCGGTGGTCATATTGAGCCGGCAGCGAAAGTCCTCTCTTATAAAATGGCTCGATGCCCTGCGCCCTTTGATGCTTAGAAAATTTTTCCCCTTCCCTGTGCCATCCGCCGAAATGCCTCCTAACGCCTAGGAGCCCATGCCGTCGGAGGACCACGAGCCCGCACCGACGAGCCCATGCCCGCTGTCCCTGTCCTCCTCAATGCTATCGTTCTCCTCCCCGACACCATCGTCGTCCTCCTCCCCGGCGCCATTCATATCCTCCTCGATGTTCAGCCCGTACACCCCGCCGCCTAGACCCTTGTCGTCTTGCAGGTATCGGCCATTCTAAGCTTTAATTCTGTGCTACATTTGACCGATTTGAGATCTGAGGGGATTCCAATGGTGATTTTTGGGGTAACTGATCGATCATGAGGACCACGTTAGCTTGGAATGTTGGATTAGAGGATGAGAGGAGAGGGGGTTCCAGTGGTGATTGTTGGGGTAACTGAATCATCTTTCTTATTTTCAAGTTTGTTGATGTGCTATGAAATGGCATATCATCGGTACATCATTGACATATTCGAAGAGAGAAATAATGCGTGGATATTGCCAGCTGGACAGAGAGATTGGTTTATTTAGTTGTAAAGAGAGTTCAAGTGTTTAATAGAATTAATCATATGTCAATGGAAATCGATATTGCAATGTAATTACACATGCATATCACCAATGCAATATATTGATTGATTTAGTCCAAAAGAGAGTTCAGCATGTATGTGTATAGCCAACTTAAAAGAATGTGTTTTTAATATAGACTCTGGTTATCTACATTGTTTCTTATTTTTCTATGTGTGGAACATACGCACGACTTGTTAGTTTCATGCTCTTCAGTAGCAAATGGTTTTACCTATACTGATACTCTGTTTGATTAGGCTGTGGATAGGGTGCATTTGTTTCAATATTGTTTTAGAATTAGAATTACTGGCTTATGAATTTTGTATGCATGGTCTTTGGTGTTAGTTTGGTTAGTAGTATATCATTTTTGCATATTCTTTAGAATTTAGGACTGCTATGACATGGTATGTTGTTCATCGTGGTTGGTGAAGTGGAGTGTTCTTCAATTGTGAGGAATGCCACGCACAAGTTAATTGATTAAAAGGAGCATGTTACAAAGAATACAAGTCTAAACATGACGCTGTTACGGCATACAACAGTCAAGTCATCCAAGCCGAGCTAAAATTGGCTAACTTCGAAGATAAGAAGAAGTGCGATTTCATGTGTAAAGATGTCATAATCCTAGTTCTGGTTGTAATCATCATTATTTTACTATGTAAGATAATCTGACTTGTAAGATCAATGTGTCAACTGTCAGTACCTTTATGCTATTTTGCTATGTAAGATGTGACTTTTTTTTGTTAAATGTGGTCGTAACGTACTTATTTACAATATTACATGTGTATGAATTCTATCTATCGATTCCTTCATGGTTATCTCACTCTTTTGACAACCTCACTCCCTCCCTCATCAGCTTTATCTCTATCTCTCTCCTTTCTCTGCTCTTTATATGTAAAATACTCAACTGCTCGTCATCATCGTATGCTGAACTCCTAGGAAGGGATGGCATCACCAACCGCTGATCCAGCCTAGGTTCTTGAAAGAGATGTAGTGTCGTCGTCAAACATTGAAGAAAGTAGCCTGAGCCACTACCTCGACCTAGACTAAACAGACACATGTGAAGGCGATGAGGTAATTTGTAAGTAGATGAATGCATCTATTCTACATATTATCGTATAGGTTCTCAATAGTTTTTTCACTTATGCTTGATGCTCCGAAGAGTCACAACAATGAGAAATCCTAGGAGCGGCATCGTGTCTGAGGCCCCTCGAAGATGTCTACGGAACGATTTCTGATCATGGAGGTCTCACCAGAAGGGGAGCCAACTGCACCAGAGAGAGTTCTAGGGCCATACAAGTCAGTCTGTGGGATTGCTGTTAAGGATCTTATGCTCATCAGCTACAGATTGTGGACTGGTGAATGAGGTGATCCGCATATGGTTCCTGATTCGATCAATATATTAGAGAAGTTTGACTTCCCTAAAGAGATAAATATAGAAGTAGTTAAGCGTAAGATGCTAATGATCATGGGCCTTTCATTTAAGAACCGGAAGGAGACACTGAACAAAACGTATGTGTAGAAAGGTACAACGCTAGATTTCCGCAAATAGCCGCAACTGGAAGATCATTGGCAAGCCTTTGCGGAATACAAGTTGTCGAAAGAAGCACAGGGGTTGAGTGAGGTGAACAAAGCAAACTCGAAGAAGAACCTGTACCCACACAATGTCGGCAGTCATGTGTACGTGAGGAAAGAAAGGCAGTGGCAACAACAACTAGATGAACTGAGAATGATCGACACACTTCCTTCTTGAGAGGAGTGCCTTATTGGTCTGATGGAAGCTTATCCTTTACAACCTCTAAAGACCTGGAAGTGACGCAAGATCTTGCAAAAAAGCTTGTGAAAGCCTACGAGCAGTCTGTACAAGGCTCTTTCAATCCAGATAGGGATAGGTATGAGCTCACCTTTGCTCGAGAAACAAGGAGCACAGTAGTCGCACACGATGCGTTGAGGTGATAGGTTGGAAATATGGATTCCTAGGCGGCGTCGACAATTACAAGAGTTGAAAGAGATCCCAAGCAGAGCGAGATGCAGAACAAGCTAGGATGATGAAAATACTTGAAGAAGTGCTAAAAAGGAGAAGAAACACACAAAAGAAAAAATAGCACAAGCAGTACAATAAACCCTCATGCGGGGAACAAGGTGCCATTGTGAGCGAACAGGAACGGCCAGCAATGTCTCCTAATGTTGTGTGCTCCAGCCCCGGTGGTCATCGGAGTAGTTGTGCATCCACGGGAGTTTTGGGAGCTGACTCCATCACTTATGCTGTGGATCTCATCACAGCATGAACACCGTGTGAACTACACATTGGTGCTAGAAACATTACCATCAAGGTAGCTTCTGGCGTGGCTTATCCCTGTGGCTCCCATGAATATTTGCACGGGCGTCCGATACCAAAGAGCTATGTCATGGTCGAAGTAGACGACGCAGTTGACCACTACCGCCATGTTGAGGTGGACTACCCCGTAGAGGAGGGGGCGAACACTACAGGAGAGAACGAGCACACATTCATCGCGTGGGAGAAGATCTACATAATGTTTTCACCAGGGATAGCTCCTGAGAATCTCTACCTCGAAGATCTCCCTCTCCTCTTCCATCTTCCAAAACAAGTCCACCTCCTCAGCCATCGTCTCGAAGAAGTCCATCGCTCAAGAAGTTAGCACCATTAAAAAGCCAGCCATCAGCTCAAAAAATAAGATGAGATTCTGCAACATCTAAGAAGACGACATTATCTAAGAAGTCAGTGGCATCTAAGAAGTTGGCGGAACCCAAGGATATCTATTCACTCATTACTGAGGAAACCTAAAAGATTACGGATGCCAGTGTCACATCTTATTTCCATCCTCCACCACCTCCACCGAAGCCTATTGTGCCTGAAGATGCCTTGAAAATTTTCATGAAAATGATCAAAGCTAAACAGACGGGGGCGACTTCAAGTAAGCCGCCGACTGACTATGAACACATTAGCAAAAAACATGCCAAGAGCAAACCAGACCCAATCATTAAGGATGCTCCAAACATTGCAAACTTCCTAGCTGATTCAAGAATAATAGCAGAGGAACTAGCACAGCTTACTGTGGGAGTGGATATATCAAAGTTGGATGTTACATGGCCGTTTGAGTTGAGCAAACCTTTGGTCAAACTAGATATAGAAAGAAACCTTACAACTCAAATGCGCCGATTACATCAGTGGTACTTGGAGCAGTTTAGGCAGGGTTTTCAGGTGTTCCCCGTAAGATACAAAAATGAATATTTTCTCAACGGGGATAGCTTCTTCTGGTTGGAATCTTGCGCTTGTATGAACTATATAAGCAAGATGCCCTCGATGTGGCTATAGTCAGAGTGTGGACTCTATAAGTAACTTATGCATATAATTCACGTTATATGATCGTGTACCTTGAAATTGCATAGCTAACTTCTCTCCTTCGTTGAATGGAGATCCAAGCATACAAACAACACTTAGATAAGAAAATAGGATTCATTGATCCTGGGCTTGTGAACCAAAAACTTGTACTGAAGAATCCAGACTTCACCGAGGACTACTTATTGAAGTGTCTGCTTCACCATCAATACAAAAAATTCATACTCTTACCCTACAGCTATAAGTACGTTTTTGCGTGCCAGGGCGTCCTCATTTTATGGACCACTCAATTCTAGTACTAATTTGCTATGGTGACATATTCTGCAATTTTCATTGGATCCTCTTTGTCATCCACCCAGATTTGAGCAAGATCATTGTCTTGGACCCACAAAAGTGAGATAAGATGACTTACCAACACCTTATTGACATGCTAAACATGTTAACTTGATCATTTAATCTTCTCGACAATTGTATCTAAGTTTAATTGGTATTCATATTCACGTACAGGGGGTACATAAGATACCGCAAAAGGAGTGTTATCCACTTTCCATTCAGGAAGTAGTACGATATAAAAACCGATTTTTTGGTACTTAATCCATATTCATGTCTTGCATTTCCTACTTAATAAAAGGTTCAATTTATTTCACTAACGAATTCGTTCCTCTTGAAGTGTATGAGGCAGCCACCCGGTAACAATCTTTGCGTGTTTTATGTTCTTACTTTCATGCACGCATTCAGCTCAGATGGAGACGCTGTTAGGTTCAATGTTCTTGAGGTATGAAATAACATATCAATGCCTTCTTTTCAATTCTACACGTGTTCAATGACTAATTCTTTCGATTCTTCAAACGCAGAGCTCCAATCTACACACAAGTGTGTTACAACATGCATAAATACATGCCCTTCAAGAACAAATGATCGGATTCTTCTTGGAAGATGTTATCAACCTAAATGGCGAGTTTCATGAACCGATCATGATGTCCACGCGTGAGAGACCTTCAGATGACACCGTACCTTATAGTAGAGAATATGCGACAAGGAGGAAGGCTACCAAGGGGCTTGACAACGTATTATATTTTTCCAATTGATACAATATTAATGAATTACATTAATTACTATTGATTAATGAATGATATGAAATACTTTGTATGATGCGGAGTTGGTATCGTCGGATAACTCTTCGATAGAATGGCCTTCCAACGATGATGCGAAGGAGGAGCAAGAAGCAGCGGCCAGTAAGTGTGCCTAGGAGGAGAATGAGAGGTTGGCCCGTCAGCTGTGCACTGTATAGGAGCAAGAAGCAGCTGTCCCATAAGCGTGTCTAAGAGGGGAGAATGAGAGGGTGGCCTATCAGTGTGCTACGGAGGAGGCCGAAGGCTTAAATCGTAGAGGCGTTTAGGCATCAGACTTCGATGTCTTTGATACACCAGCGAGCCTGGAGCATAGATGACGCTACGGTCGATCAGGCGTGGCCGGTCCTCCGCTCCACCACCGTCGGCCCCTCGGCGTCCCCAGACGTACACACGCCATCAGTCATCAGTGTGGAGACACGGTCCTCATCGTAGGAGAGGTAGAGGGATACTGGACTAGCTCAACTCGACCGACTTTTCAGGGGGGACCTGTGAGAACTATTATGTATATATGTGTGTTTGTCAATGCCTGACTTGTAATATGTGTTTATTGCTATATATTAATGAAGGTGTTTTTATTATTGATTTACAGTAAATATATGTATCATTGTATGCATGTATTGAGAGAGACGGAGAGATCTAGGAGAGAGAGGGAGTACAAAGAGGATAGAGGGAGGGAGGACCGAGGAGGGAGGAGAGGGAAAACTTTGTCGGCTAAAACCTTCAGCCGACAGTGATGCCTTGGGTATCACTGCCGGGTGAATCCTTTATCCGGTAGTGATAACCCCCTTCATTGACAATCCACTAAACCGGCAGTGATAGTCCTCGACTTTCACTACTCGTTGCCCACTGCCGGCTCGTCCACTACCGGCTCCAAAACTGGCAGTGAAGGGGGTTTTGGAATTGACGGTGAAGAGGGTTTCTACAATAGTGAAAGGTTTTTTTCAAAGACAGTGGGCATAATAGTGGTAAATCCATGCGCACTCTATGCTCTTGTATTGGTTGGGTTGGAATTCTAGGGTGTGTTTTGTCCTTGCATCATCTCATCCTGCCCAAGTGGACGCGTAGAATTATGAAAAAAAAATTGTTTGGTTGTCTGCATCCATTATTACAGTCTGGCTCGGCGAGTACTAATATACGACCTCATCCTAGCCCGGCGGATGCGGACTCTACATTCACTCATCCAGGCAGACCCACTTATTAGTATCACAAAATCAGCTTCATGCGAGTAACCAATAACAATTTCAGCTCTTACATCCGCTCATACGGTCTCATATTCAGTTAACTAAATAGAAATCCAACTCAACCTATCTAGACATATACAACTAACCAAATATTTTTTCAACAAATATAACTCTGCTCAGCTTGCTTCCCCTCAGCCTACTTATACGATACAATTCTAAAAAAAACTCGTTCGAGAAACCAAACACACCCCTAGTATAATCTCCAATGGTACAATGTGTGTGTGGTACGCCAGTTTGTTTAAAAAATAAAGAAAAATGAATCTTGCATACATACTTTCAATTTACATGAAACACTACTCTCAATAATATTTTAAATTAATTTTTTTCAAAAACAGCCTACCTTAGGTGGTTTCTAATGATAAATATCAGCAAGCTATGTGGGAGGCTACATCAGATTTTTGCTTATGTTGACGAGAGAATGAATGAAGAGAGAGATACAAGCTAGCTACTGGTAAGTAGATATTCTACTCATTAAATACATTGATATTATAGTCTATTGTATGTGAATCTACATTAATTTTATAGACAATATTATAATTATGCTATTAGAGAAGTTGACTATTGTACTATCTATTAATAACGTGTACAACTCTTATAAATAGAAGCTATCTACTCTCTCTGATTGCAAATATAGGTCGTTTTAGCCTCCTCAACTAGTCTCTAAATATAAGTCGTTCTCGAACTTCTATGCATTTTTTTCTCTTTTATTCCCGTCTTGCCCTTGTTTAATAAATGCTACCACTCTCACAAATAAGTGAGTTATCTTTTCCAATGCAGAATAAATAAAGGGCAACAAGCTCATTTGATCTACTTTCTTAATTCTTGTGTATAAATCTAAAACGATATATATTTGTAATCGGAGGGAGTATATTGTTAGAGATGCTTTGAATAATGCATACCACAATTAAAGGTAGAGAAGGAAAGTGATGTTCCAAACTTATGGCCACTGTGTCTAGCTACCAGCTTGCACATGCATCCCTTAAAGAGAAATTGTTATGGTATGTACATGATCCATCACAAAACACCTTCTTACTTTTTATTCTCATCACAAAACGCGAGCCAAATTCACCAGGACTATAGTAGAGTTTTCTTTTCGTTCAAAAAATACAAGAACTTTCTTTATGGAAAAGAATGAGCATTGCAAAAAAATTATAAGTTATAAACTCCAATACAACAACATGCATCCTGGAATTTATCACCGCATGATTCACAAAATTAATTATCTAACATGGAGATGTATTTCTAGCTTACAGATTATACATACACACCCTCGATCTATTGACAACTTCATCAAACATCTCTGTGCAACATGAGTGTGTGTATATGTTCAGATTCACAAAGTAAAAACAGTCTAGTATGTTCTATATATATGAGTGATACTGGATTTGTTCATTTCATCCTTACTAGGAAAATGCTCAGCTCCGGCGCGCCGCCACCTCCGGGGCCACTGTTGTCACCGGCGGTGCCACCCTCCTCCGGGTTGATCATGTAGAAGGCCTCGGAGTCCTTGGACCCGACGACGCGCTCGACGCGGGCGCGCACGTACGTGAGCTCGCCGTCGGGCCCCGCTGGCACGCCGCCCTCCTTCTCGGGAGCTGCCGGGAGCACGCCGGCGCCCATGGACACCCCTCGCAGAAGGCGTAGCACGTGGCGCTCGTCGTCGGAGGCCTCCTTCCGACGGATGGCATACCCGGCCTTGCGGCCGTTGCAGTAGACGGCCCAGACGTACTCCTCCACGAGCCGGCGGCGCGCGCTGCGGGTGTCGCTCTCGAGCGCCAGCTTGACCATCCCGGAGGAGATCTCCCGGTGCAACGCGCTCGTCAGCATGGGCAGCTCGATGAGGAACAGTGGCGGTGAGCGCGTGTCCTCGTGGATGGCAAGGCTCACACGGCCGCGCCGGTGACCGAACAGCGTCACCGTCGTGGCGTGGTCGGCCAGGAGGGCCCTGTTGTGCCGGCCCAGCAGCGCCACCATCTTGCACCCGGATGAGAGCATGGGCATGAGCTTGAACATCTTAAACAGCCCGCCGCCGCCGCCGCCGCCGCCGCTGTCGGATATCTTCGTCCGGCGTCCATTGGTGGACGGCCGGAGCAGCGAGCGGAAAGTAGGGCCGTCGATGAAAGACGGCATTTTGCGAGTGAGATCGATCGAGTTGGTGCAGTGCAGTGATACTTTTCTCCTAAGCAAAGGGGCCTCTCTCGTGTGGATATATAGCCATACGATAGGGAACGGGGAAGAAGTTGGATTGTCGTTGTTGGCTGTTCACTGACTATTGGAGTCTTACCGATACCCATCGTTTGCCTGATTGGATTGTTGTACGTTGGATCTGAGTGTAACCTGACTACAGACTTCCACAGCTCGATTCGTACTAACGTGTCCAGCCTAATGCAGTCATCACCCGTGTTACCTGAAAGCTCGTGTCTAATTTTTTCGTCAAATAAGACGTCTCGAATCAGAGTAGAATTTTGAAATTATTTTTGTTGAATCAGACATCCTAAATCTGAGTTGAATTTCGACACTATCAGAGTTGAATTCCGACACCATTTTTTGCTGAATTAGACATCCCAAATTTGAGTTGAATTCCGACGCTCGTGTAGAAATTCAACTCGAATTCGGGATATCTGATTCTGCAAAAAAAATACACGTCAGATTCTACGTTGTATTTTCTGCATATCCAAAAAAAAATTAATCGGACATCCGATTCCGAATTAGATTTCGATACCCGTGTCTATGATCAGGTAACATTGGTTATCACTAAAAAAGCGGACTTAAGCTCCACCTGAAAATTATTTTCATCCAAGATAGTTTAAAACAATCATTGGCTTTTAAAAGGAAAAGGTTTAGGCCCCGTTTTCCCTCTGAATATTCTGCAGGATTCCGATGAAATTCCTGAGTTACAAACAGGGTCCTACGGTGCTTCAGCCTCCATGATGCACAAATGTGATGGGAGTTGCACTTATCTTAAAACTTCCGAAGGTATAGATAATTAGGCAAAGCCATCAACCATGAATTACACTTCAAAATTTGTGCAAATCCGAAAAAGCATGGAAACAGATATTGCTGAGAAATTGTCATCAGCATACCTCCGTAGAGTACTAAACTACATTTCTATGGATGTTTGCTATCAACAAGGATCTTTTGGATCATGGCAGGCTGATGGGATCGATGGTGATGTATCTATATAGGACGGACCACTTGGGGTAGCGCAGGATGGAGGAATGGTTTGCTTTTCTCGTTCGATCGGTATGTGTCCTCCGTCCATTACCTGAAAGTTTCCGTCATGGGCTTTGTTCGTTTCCCTTCATCTCCATATCAAACAGGCAAAACAGCGCTAGATCGCTACGCGCTGCCACTCCATGATCATCTCTCTTCTCTGTACTAGAGAAACTCGATGTTTCCAGCTTATCCGAATCCTTGAAACTGACAAGCGATCTTGCCCGCGTGTCAGGATCACAAAACTGAAGATTAATCATATACAGGCATGTCCTTCACGCACAATAATATCCTTCGTTTCATTGTTAGCGATCGAGGCGCTTCGTTGCGTAGTGATTTAGCTAGCTGGGGATGCGTCTTTTTTGGAGGGGATGCATACATATATCATGCATGGATAATGACTTTCCCTATCAAAGGTTCCGTGGGATAGGTCTCGTCAGAATTGTACGTGAAGCAGGCAAATTATTGGGGAGTGCACTGGTCGCGGCTGTGCATCTCTGGGTGTGCATGACGCATGCACATGGTGTGTTCGAGATCGATCGGTCGATATCGCCTCATGGATGCGCACGTTGTTTCGGGCTGTCAGTTAGGTAAGATTAGGCTGAACCTAACGCATTCCTTTCGGGGACAAAAATTCCGTTGTGAAAGAATTTTCGTTCTCTGCAGCGTTCTAACGGTTTCACTTCACGATTTCCTTCACGACGGGATTCTCAGGGTCATTCCCTTCAGGACAGGATTCTCTCTCCTTTCCCTTCGCGATTCTCCTCAAATGGAAGCTGTTGGAGATGAGAGAAAATAAAGAGAATAAGAAAGAAAAAAGGAATCGAGAAGAGAATGAAGTAAAGGGAATATGGTTGGGAATGGTCTTAGAGAGGACAACTAGTCAAATGCGAGCCAAGCAGAACCATGTTCGACTTGAGACCCGAATCAGGTTATCTGATCCGTGCCCGCAAAGCTGATGGTAGAATATTGTATCCATACGCGTCGGGTACATGAAACCTACGGATCGCCCATAGATATTTGATAGCAGCAGCAAATCAGAATTTCAGAAACCCAACAACAAAAGCAAGGCAACAGCAACCAACAACAGTACATATTTACAACAACTCAATTTCTCAACAAGTCAACATTACAATACTTCATTAATCATTACAGCATAATAACAAGTCAAACAACATAATAACAAGTCCCAAGGGAAATCTCTAACTCTCAAGTGTCAAACAACATAATAGCATTATAGAATGGAACATAAGGATACAATCCTATATTGCCTCCTACTGTCGATGTGCCAGAAGCATCGGATTCCTCCATGGACGGCGGTTGGCGGGTCGACTATGGACAGCACCCTAGGACAGCGATCGGCGCTCAACGGGTAGGATATGAATGACGACTGACTAGAGGTGATAGTCGGCGGGGGACAACGCTGAGGACGACGCCAGACTGGGAGCAACAGCCGGCTAGGGGTGATGCCCGATGTAACATCCTGAGTTTAGTCTATAGATTATAGCAAAAATCACTCCCAAATTTTTTGTAATTAATTAATCCATATAAAATCAAGGAAATATGTATATGTATATATACCTATATGTATATATTCATAAATATTAAATTGGCTAAGCATTTCAAAATGCACTAAATTAAAATCTAAAGTTCTCTATACATTAATTAATTCATGTGCATTTGGTTTATTGTATTATGGTTCTTTGAGAGGAGATTGGAATTGAATGTCTCTCAATTTTAAATCTATTCTTAGTTTCCTTTCATCTCAAATCTAAGTTAAAATCAAATCTTTTGGATTCAAATCATGTTCCAAATCTAAGATATTTTCTACCTTTGCATAATTCAAATATACATGTTTGAATTTATGTCAAGTCCAAAGTCAAATCCAAATTCAAAAACTATACTTGAAATTAAACCCAAATCCTTTTCCTTTTTGCTTTTTCCATCCGGGCCTAATCCCTCTCTCCTTTCTCCTTGTGTGGCCCAGCCAGCCTGGCCTTCTTCTCCTCTTCCTACGCTCGGCCCACCAGCACGCCTCCCTGGCCCGTTCGCCCATGTGCTGGCCTGCCCGCTCTATTGCGCCCACGCGCGCGAGCCACGCCATCCACGTGTCGCCATTCGACGGCCCGTCATCGTGCCTTCTTCCTCGCCAGCGCATTCAATGCGCCGACGACTTTCATGCTTGTCCCTCCATGCTCTTGCTCTCTCCCCACTATCTCTGCCCTCACAGCACTTCGCATGAGGACCTGCCACCACTTGACTTCTGCGACCTCACGCGCAAGGCCTGCACAGTCCTACCACCACCACAGAAAAGTCACGTCACACCTTCTCGCCACTGCCGCCTCTCGGTGCCACGTCTCACTCCTTGCCGCCTTACTGTGCTCCCTCTCCTTCTATAAATAGAGCAGTTCATCCTCTATTTCTTTGTTTCCCCACCGTGCCACCACCACAGCACCGTCGTCGCGCCATTGCTTCGCCATCACTATTTCTCCCCCATGAGCTACCAAGGAGTACCATGAACTCGTCGTCATCCCAGTGCTGTCGTCCACCGCCAGGAGCCTGAGTGGAGCCTACTCATGCTGAAAGCTGAGCCACTCCACCGCCATCGCTCCGTCGCATCATGAGCCGTCGTCCAACTTCTCACCGTCTTCGAGCTCGGTGAGCATCCCCATCCCCTCGCGCACCCTCCTAGCTAGCATGTTGCTGTCCTAGAACCCTTCCGTCGCCTAGCAGCGTGCGACCACAAGTTTTTCCCCCACCGCCGCGCTAAGGTCGCCATCAGTGACCTCTTAGCCACCCTTCTGAGCTGGCCTTCACGCTGTTATGCTGCATAGCAGTCGTAGACGTAGGTTGTGGGTATCAATCGCGCGTGGGTAGTTAAAATCTGCTGCCTAGCCTTGCTCCGCCGCTTTGGTCAAACGTCGGTCACCGACTGACACCGCTCTGGCCACAGGCCACCATCAATAAGCCCCCAAATAGAATCCACGTCGCATGTAGATGCCTGGCATGTATTCGAGATCATCAAACTCCGGCAGAAACCCCGCTCCGGCGAGCTCTCCAGCGTCACGCCACCGCAATCGCTCGTCGCCGATCCCCTTCACTGCTCCACTCCGTCGTGCGCTTGCACGTCCGTGAGCGTGTGGCCGGACCCTGCCACGCCGCACGGCCTGGCCGAATAGGCCGCGGTTCAGCATGATAGCAGCATACCTGCCAGCCCAGCCCAACCACCAGAAGGTCATAACCCAATGGGTCGGCCCAGCTTCCATAGCCCGCAAACCAGTCGGTTCGACCCGAGTGGGCTGACCATTGTGCAACCCAACACTGTGTGGCTCAGGCCCTGCCCAATCCGAGCCCATTTCGACCCAACCGAGTGCTATGCATGTGGGTCCCACTGGTTACTGTTCAGTGGCCATGGCTACTATTCAATGAGCCCCACCTATGGGTCTCACCTATGAATAGTACAATTTCATATTTTTCTGATCTAATTTTAGGTTAAATCTTTCAAGAGTCATAACTTCTCCATTCTGGCTTTGATTTTGCCGAAATACATCTAAAATCGAGATCTACCTATCTATCACAATGTGACCTATTATGGATCATATGGCTTTTCATTTGGTGTTAATTGATTCATCTCTATTATAGCTCGATATTAATCGTAGTCATGTTGTAGAACCAATTGAGTTTTGCGAGTGCTGAGTACAAAGCATCATGACCGAGGAGGATCCTGATTACGACCAAGACATAGAGGAAATCATTAGAGAAGACAAGTCTATCTCCTTGATCATATTAAACCTATGTTTTCAAATAATCTACAAGATCAACTAAAATTGGACTTATTATCGCATATAATATGTATTGCGTTTTCTTTAAAACAATTGTCATGTCTTAAATGTTATCATTCAGAATACATATCACCTTAGGAATTACCTCTCGTTAACTATATTAATGTCGGACGACGCTATAATATCTATCATGCTTAGAATTGAATATGTCTCCTCGGAGACATCACCTTGAAATGCATCTCTTCAAAGATATCGCTTCACTCTTTATCAAATTAACTCATATACCATGAATCATAGATGGTTGCGAATTTCGTGATGGTTGTGAAATCCTTGACGTCGTGTGGGATATGGAGGGTGACGTGTAAAAATGGGTGAAAAATATTTTGGCGAGGACAGGTAGAGTAGTACTCTAGACGTGGATGCTCTTCGGGGCTTGAGTTATCTTTGTGGTATATATTGCTAAAAGATGCCTGCTCTAGTCGCTTAAGGACCGAGTCATTGTGCCGTCATGTTTAGCCACATTAGTGGAACTATATGTCCTGTATAGGCAGAACTTGACTTTTCTTTCATTAGGCTAGGTTGGGCATCATACTAGGATGCTGGGAAGCAGCGAGGGGTCAAGTGAACATCTATCCCTCTGTTTGAATGTTTTGAGAACTAGCTAATGGCTTTAAAAGGGGGCTGACATTCGGTACAAGACCTCTAATACTTAGGGTATCTTGTAGAAAATCCCGGCAGGAAAGATGATTGAAATGTCTTGGTATGATTCGCTCCTCTGCTCACAACGGATGGAGGCTGAGCATATCATGTGGGTACAGTGTATAACATCTGCAGAGTGTAAAACTATTCGACTAGTCGTGTCCACGGTCATAGATATGCAAAAGTAGTAACCGTCTTGATTATACTCCGGGTGAATGTGTCTTGATGAGTGAGTGTGTGGACTAGATGTCTGTGTGACGAGGTATACTAGATGTGATGATGTGATGTCCGTGTTGCTAGCTCAATCCGTCAGGATCTGTGTAGTATTTGAGGTATATCAAATGTGATGATAGGGACTGCGGAGTGAGGTGTAGCCGCTCCCAAGATCGAAAAATCACCCAGATACAACTTGTTACCTAGTTTTGAACTACTTCAAACTATTTTAAAGCTACCAGTAGAGATATAACTGAATGACTGTATAAAATTGCTTAACGCTTATGTTAGGGAAGATCTCTCCCCCCCCCCTTCGTATGGCAAGTCGAAATCTACCAGTGGCTGAGCACTGATGGGTATTGCAGTGGCGTTTCAGGAAATGAAGGCGAAGGCCATGGCAGACCTTCAGTTGGAGCCCGAACGTTGGCCTGCAACCTCCCCCATCCGTGCAGGCGAAGACCACGGCGGACCTTCGGTTGGAGCCTGAAGGTGGGTCTGCGACCTCTGCCGCCCGCGTAGGCAAAGGCCACTGCAGGCCTTCGGTCGGAAGCCGAAGGTTGACTGGCGATTCCAGTCACCGAAGCGGGCGAAGGTACTGGCGTGTCTTCGGTCAGAGACCGAAGGTCAGCCCATGGCGTCGAATGGTAGGAGTGAAGGTCGTGGTGAACCTTCGGTTGGAAGCCGGAGAGAGGCCTGTAGCGCAGTCATGAGACTGGCCGAAGACCACAAATGGACGTCGAGGCTCACTTAGCTGCCTAGGGTACAGTTGTAATTATATAAATGTACTTGATTGTACCATAATACCCCTAAATATGCTTGGAATGTGGCAGTTGAGAGGGTTAAACTGTAAATTCTAGCGTGAGGTGGTTGGGTACGAGCTATAAATAGGGTCGTACTGTACCTAAAGTGACGGGAGAAATCAAGATTATTTACCCATAACATGTTGAAAGGATCGAATGGCCCAAGAGGGGGGGTGAATTGGGCGCTAATTAAAACTTCTACCGCTTTTTAAAACAAATAACAATCTTAGCCTATATAAAAGTAAATGCAACTACGCGATTTAAAATAGGACAAGGCAACTAAACAAACAAGATAACTAAGAGAGAGAACGATAAAGAAAGACTTGCAACAACAAAGATACTCAAAGTAAAATACGGGAATGTAAATAGTTGGAGAAGAGAACACCAATTTTTTTCCGAGGTTTCGAGAAATTGGCATTTCCCCCTAGTCCTCGTTGGAGCATCCACCAAGGATGTAGCTCCCCCTTGAGTCACCAAGACTCAAGTGCTCCCTCTTGATTGCCCCTTCTCCATCTCCGGATTGGCGGGCATCAAACCAAGTATATCATCTCTTCCCGGGGCTCCCACAAGTCCTCCAAGAGCTCACCGAGAACACTTTCGATCACCAAGACCGTCTAGGTGTTGCCAACCACCAAGAGTAACAAGCTTTAAGCTTTACTTGACAAAGACCAAGCCTAGACAACAGCTAGATGCACACTTGTTACTCTCCAAGCACTAAAAATATCCTTAATCTTCAACTAAGAACTTAGAATTAACACAAGTGCTCTCTCTTACTTCTAAATGACACACCAAGTGTATGAGCTGCTACAGGGTCGCAAGAGCACCATATGAGACCAAATGAGTAGGTATTTATAGGCTAAGGATCAAGAATTAGCCGTTGCCTAACAACCCAGAATTTTTCTTAACGCCGGAAGGTCCGGTGTGAATAACTCTCTCCACATAGGAATATCCGGTGCTAATACCTCTGACAGAATAGCCGTTAACTGTTCCATTAGCCGTTAAAGATCCGTCGTTTCATCCGAACTAACGCCGGATCATCCGGCGCATTGAAATCGGCCAGATGATAGTTTGCAACCTTTCTGTATAAAAACATCCGGCGTTTATCCGACCATATGCCGGACCATCCAGCGTGTAGAAACACACCGAGACTGCACTGCAAAGATTGCTCCGGCGATCTCACCACTCGAACGCCGGACCATCCGGCGTGGACTTCAACAATTTTTCAACACAGAGCTCTTAGGAAATTGCTCCGGTGCTGACAATAATTTTGGCGCCGGACCATCCTGACCAAGCTTAAGAATTTTGCTGTCCTCGATCAAAATAAACTCCGGTGAGTACACTCGTCATACAGAGGATCATCCGGTGTGTTGAATTTTCGTTGAATTCATCCAATTCAAACAATCTTGAGTTCTAACTTCTTGGACACTCAATCAAAAGCTTGTATGAGCTACCTAGCTCTAGAACTTCACAAGTGTGCATCAACTATGTCTAGACTCACCTAGGTCAAGCTACAACTCTTAACCCCCCCTATATAGTACGGTCAAAAGACTAAAAAGAAATAGAACCTATACTACTCTAAGTGTCATTCATCTCCTTGTGACACTTAGAACTAGAAGATCCTTAATCTTCATGCACATGTCCTTTGATCGTCCATATAAGCGCTTAAAGGGCAAAGAGTATCAAAGCATCATTGTGAACTAAGTTTTTTCTTTTTCTTTGATACCGTTCAAAACACATATGTTAGTCACAATGATATGGTTGTCATTAATCACTGAAACTCTTACCACTTATCTAGGGGCCTAGATGCTACACACGTGTCATACCCAGGAGCCTTTGGCTTTCCCCTGGAACGAAGGCCTTCTTTGTTTGGGGTTAGCGGTTTCAACAGCTTAAAACTAAACCATACAGTCTTATTCTTGAAATACTCTTTATACATCTATAAACCATTTGAAGTAGTATAGGGTTTACTGAATACCTTATGTACTCACTTTTGCTATCATTTATATGAGTAAGCCACTATCGACTACGTCGTGGATGGAGACGCGGATGAAGAGTAGAGTTAGAAGTCGCGTTCGCACTCTAACTGCCTGTGTCTCGGGTAGTTATTTCCGTTGTGCTTTTGTTGGCCGTTGGCCAAGTTTGTAATATACCATATGGTTTGTAAATCTTTTGTATTCTCAATCTTAATACCTTATGTATGAAGTTTAACTATGATGCCATGATTTTATACTATACGTATCAACTAGTTGATTTAAGGACTGATATATGAGGCATAGGAGATCCTGGGTATAGGGTGTTACACCCAGGGACGATGTCAGCAGGTCGGCTATGGACGGCACATGCGATACTATAGTCTGCAGCAGCTAGGGTGTGAGATTTGTGAGTGCACGGTGTGGTTAGGGAGTGGCTGAGCGGGTCAGAGAATATACACCTAGGGTTACATACCTTACGGTAATTGGGCTGGACGCCTGGGCCGTTTGTTGTGCTTCACAAGTATATTTGTGGCTGATTGTAATACCCGTGCCCGACTTGTGATTTCACGAGTATCGATCTGTTGTACCCATGAGTAAGATCTAAGACCCGTACCTATGTTCGCATTCATCGAGCACGGTACCCTTAGTACCCGAACCCTACCTAGTTAAGGTAGATACTGCTCGTGGTAAGATCGACTCCTACGGTCTTACCGAACCGTGTCTCTGCATCGCCTTTCTATGCATTGAACAGATAACTAGCTCGATCACGTGTTAGGCTTGGATAATCAACAATGGAGGCAACATATGAAGTTGGATATATCTTGGCACCTCACCTTTTTCTTAGATCTCACCTGATGACTTGAACACATGGAAAAGCAATAGCACAGTGAAAAAGAGCAGGTAAGTGTACTAATCTGAACATATGAAAAGGAAGGTTGTGGTCTGAATCGAATGGAACTACTGTCCCAAGTCCAGCAGTCAAAAGCAACCCCGGATCCAAACGCTTCTTGTATGATGCCTAGGTCCCCACTGAGATATAGCTTAGCTTTGGTAAAGGCTCATTCGCTATCCATTATGCTTTCCTACGAAACGAGTCGCAGCCACTCTATCTGCATCTGGAATTGAAGAGCGACAGCAGCAGCAGATCGATGCCTGACTACTATATCTCATGCATTGCTCAAAAATCAGAACTAAGATGCAGTTCAACTATGTTACTACTAGGCTACCCAAGCTGGCAATGGCGCACATGCTACCAGTTCCCAATAAACGCATGCATAAGAGATCAGGAAGGTGTTGACAACGAAAAATCAATGTTTGGTGAGCAGAAAGCTATGGATCACATACAGCGAATTGGAAGTCTGAAATCGAATCGACGATCATTTACGATCGAGTTGCTTGCTAGCAGCTGGTCCATCCATCATTCCATCGGCAAAGCGAGAAGCAAAACCATGTGACGCTGCGTGTGCCTGCTCCTTTCTCGAAGGGCTGTGCTGTGTTGTGCATGCATCTGCTTGTGCCGGCGCCTGCATGCCGCATCGCCGCCGGCCCCCAGCATGCTCCCAGCGCCCCGGTCTTCTTTTAATGCATGCATGCCTCATGCCGGCCGGGGACACGGCGGGCGAGTCAGAGAGATGTGTTTGCCCTTGCGGCACGTACGGTTCGAGCTGGTTTGCTCATGTCAGCCGGACGGTACTCGTCGACCGGTCTCGTCCTCCCTTGTGAAGAAGCTCGTTGGAATTTTCTGTTTCTTACGGGCTCCATCCCGTTGCGAAGCTAAAGCTTGGGGACCGGTTTCCTTTCTTGCGTTGCGTGCGTCAGTGCCAAACACTGATTGGAATAGTAGTGGACAGATCAGCATCTGGGGCAGTATTGGACCCATCAACTCTTTCCATGAACCTTCCTCTCGATCTTAGTTCTTGAGCGAATGCAATTCAAAAAAGAAAAAAAAAGTTCTTGAGCGAACGAAAACGTAGTAGGGAGATCTTAGGTACGTACGTATTCTAAAGTGCGCGGTGAAACCTAGAAATGATTGCTTTCTTGTGCAATTGTGCATGTCTGCCAACGCTGTTCGTGCCGTTGTTGCCAACGCATTTTCACTTGTTGCTCGATGGCACAGGCCGTGGTGCGCCATCATGGAAGGATCAGGTTTTTCTTTCACTCGACACAACGCCTCGTGCCGATCATACCATGGCTGCAAAGTCGTTGACAACAATGTCACAAGCGCTAATGCGATAGATAGCACTCAGGAATTGCTGTTGGACGTGAAACTAGTGGCATGATGGGGCTCGGACGTCGCACCGGTCCTCCCTCCGGACAACAGGTATGGCAAATTTGAGGATTCCAGTGCTACAGTACTTTGCGGGGTACTGTAGCACTAGAAATTCGTCTCCAACAGAATCTGTATTCAGTGATACAGTACTGCTACAGTGTTAGGGATAGGGGATGCTGTAATAGTGATAGGGGATGCTGTAATAGTATTTTGAGGATGAAGATTTGAGGTAGCTCCGGAGACGGAAACGTCTTTTTCAGGTGCTCATTCGCCTCCGGCCTCCCTCGAGATGCTACTCGCAGAGAGAAATGGCGAGGAGTCCGAGAGCTGCGAAAGCACTGCAGCAGCTCTTCAGCTGAGGTTATCTAAGAGAGCTGCGAAATAGTTTTTTCTTCTAGTTTTTCTTTGAAAAAAGAAAGAAGTTATCTAAACGACTGGTTTCTTTATCTTAGTTTCTGGTGGTTTTTGACTGATCAAGGATGAGACTGTGATTGAAATGAACTAAAGTTGAGAAACAAGTTGAGAAAAGTTTTTCTGACTTTTGGTATATAAAAAACTAAAAATTTATTATAAAAATCAACAAGCAAAATTTAACAGTCACAATCGCTTTCTCAGCTAGCAAAAACTCTAAAACCACATTCTATCCAAACGGGTCTGAAACCGTTAGGCTGGCAACATCCGGCCCGGACTTTTAAAACTCTTTCAAGTGTTCTGTCATAAGCCGAAGCCTGTTTGAACCGGCCTTAAACCGATCCAAGGACAGGCTGAAATGTCCCCTTTTGGGCCAAACTGCTCTACTGCTCTTACACTTTCAAGTATTATGCCACGTGCCAAAGCTCGTTTGAAACGACCATAAACCGATTCAAGGATAGGCCGAAATGTCCCTTTTTGGGGCCGAACTGCTCTACTGCTCTTGTCAGGCCCCCAAATCACTTGCGCCAACAACCGCCTGATGCTCTGCGTGAACGACGAGTCGGGCACGACAGATTTCACCTCTTGAACCTGGCCGGACTGCTCCTCCACCAATTTTTTATTTTTATTTTTTAATATTTGCAAAAATACATTCCCATTTTAAAATATTGCACAACAAGGTATTATGCTTCCAACAAATGACACCAAAAAAAAATAAAGATATCGCTCTTTCAATAGATGGCAACTAAAAAACAAAAAAAAATATTATGTTTCATTGCTCTCAAAATTCAAAATACTACCAGAATAGTCATGAAAAATTCTAAAAAAATATATGTTGCAGAGTCTGTACAAATTTTATGGTATGAGAAATAAAAAAATACAAATTTTATAGTAAAAAAGATAAATTTTATTGTACACAGTCTGTACAATGAAAGTTGTCCTTTTTGTTTGTCATTGTAGCATATTTTGTTTGAATTTTGTTCAGAGCAAGATCGTAGCATCCTCTACAGCATATAAGTTTTCGGATTTTTTATGACTATTTCAATAGTATTTTAAATTTTAATTATAATAGAACACATTATTTTTTTTATTTTTCTAAAGGGGTGGAGACCAGGGGCTGCCCCCCCCCCCACATATATATATATATATATATATATATATATATATATCCAAGCATTTTTTTTCTTACTAAACTTTATCAATTTTAAAGTGTTTATTCTTAATGGCTATAATTTATTTTTTTTATTGTTCTACTCTTTATTGATCTAAGTTATAGTTATTTTATATTATAGATATTCTTAGCAACTTCTATGGTATACCAATATCAACTAGAAAAAGTAATATCGAGATGTATAATGGATAGATATCATCATCTATTATAGGAAAGACCATACATTTGTTACTACGAGCGAATTTGTGTATAAATAAGAAAAAAATGTTATAGACCAATCATATAATATGGATTTATTGCAACACATTTATTATGTTTTTCTAAAAATAGAAAATATATTAACCAACATTAAGAAAAAAATATGCTTTTTTATAAGGATCAATTTAATAATTTCTAGAATCAATTAAAATTTGTCTCTGCTCAGCCCCCTATCATCCAATCCTAATTCCACCCCTGCTGTGAGCCTACGACATCTTATCGTCGCTCTTCCAACGGCTAACGATAGGCTAGATATGCAATATTTTAAAAGCAACATGTATTTTTGCAAATATTGAAAAATAAAAAAAATCTTCTCTACCAATGCAACAACGTCTGGGCAATCGCCTGCGGCTACCGGGCCAGCTCCCGCGCACTCTTCGCGAACGCACTAGCACGACGAGGATACTGCCGACGGAGCACGGCCGGCGAATCCGTGGTAATGCGAGGAGGCACCGAATGGACCGTGCGTGCAGGCGCGGCGCACTGGATGCTCCGCGGATGAGTACGTTGCCGCCAGCCTCAACTCTAACCAAGGGCGCTGATCATGCTAAAGTCGGCCTACAACCCAAATTGTTTTGGAGCCCAGAACAAAGCTGGCCTACCTCCCCCCCTCCTCGTTAACTACTACAGTAGCTATCACAGTACTCCTGTAGAGCAAATAATGTTACTGAAATATATATAGTTCTCTGACTTTTTATGATTGCTCGAACGGAAGGACCCAGCCAGAGCAAATCATAGCCATTCCAAAGCTACACAGATCGCAATTGATTGCCTGGCTCCCTTTTCTTTTGTTTGAATTTGTTTTAAGAAGAAAGGAGGGATCAACTGTTCTTCCATGATTCCATCACTACAGGAACATAATCCCCTTGGCTCTCTTTTCCTCTTTCCAGAAGAGGAGTGGCATGCAGTGCCGTTCTAGCACCTCATCTCGGGAGCACTACGGGTGGCAGCGCCGTTCTAGTAGATCACAGATGCACGCACACAAAGATCCCATCTCTGAGAACCGGACAGAGTTTTTCGATTCTTTCTTTCGATCTTTTTGTCCTGAGAGCAACCAGCCGGAGTGGCAGGAGTAGGTGGTTAGTTGCGGCACACAGGAGACAGGACACAGGGCAATCATGCCAAGTCTCCCACACACCGCCGCGCAAGACGACATCCCAACCAGGCTGGACGCGTCGCTGCCCTGTCCGCCCATTGCCGAAAATGTATGCAAGCTCCAGGGCGGACTCTGCCCCGTCGCGACAACGGAGGCCGCCGCATCATCGCCGCAGCGACGACTGAACGAACGCACGCGGGATTCAATGGCTGGTCAGAAAAACAGAAGCGCTGGTCTCAGAGATGAGCGGGCGCTAGGCTTGTGCCTTGCCTTCTCGCGCGCGCGTGCTGGACAGCTACGGCGCACCGGCGCGTGTGATTGTTTGGGGAAGGGGCACGCATGCGCCGGCGATGCATGGAGTAGAAGGAATTCTTGGAAGCATCAGCGAGCCTGGAAGATGGATATGGGTGGTAGCAGTGATGATGGCTAGTGAGTGACCCGGAGGCGAGATGGCTACAGCTCTGCTGCGGCGGCGGCGTACACGTTGACGAAGGTCATTCGATCTGTCCTAGCGAAGGACACCGGCCACCCTGTCCGTCTTTATGCGCCAACAGAAGTCTGTCTGTTCTAGGTCATATGAGTAGCTATGCCTATCATTGGGTCCCTACGGATCTGGGCTATGAATGACTACGCTTTTCTGTCGTTTAATGCACCGTTAGATTAATTAGCCGGTGACTCATGGTCATTGCCTGCGAACGTAAGCGGTTTCTTTTTTTCCGAACACGGGGAAAACTTATTTTCATTAAGGACTTAATGAAATTCACCAATATAACCTTAATTTTACATCACCAGATCCAGCGATAAAAACAACCTCCTATCCAGCAACAAAAATTCCTAGAGACACGAAGGAGTAACCAAGTTCGAACCAACCAACAGTTTCTATCTCTATCTTTACCAGCCAAAAGGACTAAAGATAAACGACAGTTGAACTCAGAACACTTAAAGAGAATTGTCAACTTCCTCGGAGTTCTTCTGCTCATTCTGCATTTGCACATCTCCCGGAAGAAGCATCAACGGGAGCCTGGAAGAAGCATCAACTGACCGCCATGGATGCTTGTGGGGGTTGCTGCTGGGCCCGCACTTGAGATACCGATCGCAAAGCTTTGAGCGCCATGGTTCATACTTAAGCGGCTTCTGTAATCAACAATGGCTGCGGTTTTTTTTTAAAGACACCGTATGGACGATTATATTAAAAAGATTAAAGTAGGAGGCATCAAGGATGCCAACTGTTAAGTTTAATTAGACCGGGCTCAAGGTCCAAGAAGAGAAAAGCGATGCCTCCCTCTTTCCTCTGTACTTGCCTCTGAACAAAGACAGCAAAATGGTCACTCCTGCTGTAATTTTGTACTGCCAAGTGTGGTCCGGGTGTGGTGCTTCAGTGCTTGCACGGTGGGGTTTACCAATTTACCGTGTCGCCATTTTCGTCATGTGTAGATTTTACCGGTGGTTTCAATCACCAGGGCTGAAACATACCGTGAGGAAAGATAAAAGGCAAAAGCTGCCAGTTCAGGTTAATCAGTGAGACAGGACAGCGTGCCAGTGAAATTTAGTAAAATTTTGCGAATTTCTGAAATATCGGGAGAAACAAAATATCTAATTTTATTATTTTATTTCACTGACATATACGAAAAATGACTAAAATTTTTATGAATTTTCACGAATTTTGATCTTTTCATTGATGAAAAAAATTATAAAACGGAATTGAAATCTCGGCGTGACAACCCTGTAAACAAATTGTGGATCAATGACCTCAAATTCTCACCCAGAAACTTTTTTACTATTTTCTTTCCTTTACAAAGGTAAAATTTCAGAAGCACAGCAATCTAGCCTTTTATTGCAAAACATGTGTGCAAGCTACAAACACCTTCTCGACTCGTGCAGTATGTGTGACGGTCAATTCTGCTTCACGAGGCCAACAGGTACCTGAACCTGAACTCGTACGGCAGGACCTGAATGCGCCGGGGCTCGGCACCCGCCCGCCTGCCGTCCTCGACGATCCGCATCGCGCTCTGCCGCAGCTCGGTCGGCAGCTGCAGGCAGACCCAGTCCATGAGGGAGTCCACGTCCTTGGCGAAGTCAAGGAGGTACCAGTGCAGGAGCTTCGGGACCGCGAGCTTCCCCGGCGTCGACACGCCCACGGCGGCCTGTAGGTAGTCCCTCTTCGCCGCCTCCAGCTCCTCCTCGACGCGGGCCGCCGTGTACACCCTCACCTTCAAGAAAGAAGAAGAAGAAGAAGCATCACCGACATTGTCAGTACAATTGATCACGCAGTGTCTGAGAGACTGAAACTGTCACACGTTGCTGTCGTAACCGAGAACTTACAGCAGGGGAGGACCAGCTTCCGCAGGAGAGCGCGAAGGTGACCAGGGGCTCAGGCCACTCCAGCCCGAACGCGCCTCGCGCCGACACGTCGTCGTCCTTCGTTCCTTCCGGATTCACCTGCCGATCACGCGTCGTATGTTTAGAGCGCGCATGCAGTAGCCAGTAGGGCACCACGTAAACACCCACAGTTCACTGCCATGGCGGCATCGACGGCGACAAGGGTCTTACCTGCTTCACGCTGTAGGGCAGCCTCAGGATGAAATGCTCGACGGCCATGGCGCTGTGCGTGCGCCCACCAACGTTTATTGCCGCCTGAAAAAAAAATGAACCGCAGATCCCGTACTCGCGTCAGTCAGATAAGAGGCTGATTTCTTCGCTCGTGGCGCAGCATGGGTTCAAGTTAATTCCTTGTGCATCTGGAAGGGATCGAGAGGTGAAGTGATGTGGTGGCACCTTTGGCATCATCGCCACAAGCATTTGTGGGGTGGTTGGTATCCCTTGCTCCAGGAACGCCTGCAGTAGAGTGTTAAAGGACACATCAAGCATGGGACGTGGCACTCCATCTGGCTAAACAAAGATCTGAGCTAGGTCATTGGATAACAATGGCAACATCAGAGTTGTTAGGCCGCTGCTAATGATTAAGGAGACATGAAGCATTTATTTGGTCAAACATAATGATGAACAAACTACAGTACGCAAACATGCCGCATGTTCAGACTTCAGACTTCATGAACACGCGTCCTCGAAACTCTCCAGGCTGTAGTGCCATACGATAAGCAAGGTTATGAACTTCCCAAAAAGAATCCCACCATGCAGTGGATGTATCAAATCATAGCCAAAGCTGATAATGTACGACTATTTTTATAGCAAATTAACAATCACTGAAATGAAGTTTCCCGTTGACGGAAAGATGCGCAAGATAGAATGAAGATGAAGAAACAGGGAAGGTCGATCACAATTATGAGTGACAGCTTACGTTCATCATGCAGGAATTGTAGATGTTGATCCAGAACGCCAGCTTCTGCTGATGCGAGAGCCCCGCCAGGCCAACCGACGACAGCCTTCGCAGCAACGCCCTGCAGATTTGCCAGAGCCATTTCGATCAGCATGCATGCTTAAGTCAAACAGCCACCTACTCGCCAGACAGCCAAATCTAGCGTTACAATAATTGAGCCGAGCCAAATTATCAGCTGCGACAACAAGAACACTACTCACTTCAATCTCCGAGAAAGAAGCGTGTCACCGGCCAGCGCGTTCCGATCGAACGAAGCAGCGTCGACCACGTGGAACCGCTTGTACGGGCCGATGTCCCTCGCGCCCAGCTCCAGGATACCGTAGGGGTCTTGCGGGTACGCGTCCTCCGAGCTCTCGCTGGAGCCTGAGACCGACGGGGACGGCGCCGGCTGTTCCTCGTCACCCTGGCCGCCGGCAGCCGAGCTCATCTGTGAGAAGATGGTCAGCAGGCACCACAGCAGCTCCTCGGACAGTTTGTTCGGCACGGTCGAGTCGGCCTGGGACGCTTTGTCAGGGTTGCTGCCGGCAGCTTCTGCAGGTCTTTTACAGTCAGGCGCTGCACTAGTTGTCTGCATAGACGATACAAAGAGCATCAAAACTGTTACACAAATAATCCGGCTCCTAGCCTTTTGGCCTGTCCGGCTTCTTCCTTTTGCTTATACGTATAACGTAATACTTGCAATTCGAATGAATACAATAACTCACTCAATCACATCGTATTAGAGATGTGTTCATTCGCTACGACCACACGCTTCCGCTTACCTTAACACACCCCTGCCGCCGCCACGATTGACGACGACATTGCTCGCCAACATGCTGAGGCTGCAGCGGCCACCGCCCGCGAACATGAGGCCGCCACAGCCCGCGACCATGAGGAGGCCGACGCCCGCACCCATGATGAGGCTGCCGCACATCATGATGACATTGCTCGGGCGCTGGTCCTCCACGAAGCTGTAACCATCACCAATCTTCATGTCCAGATGGTCGTCGTCCAGAATATCCGCACGCTGGTTCCCATCATTCTTGACCTCGGGTCGCATAACTACAACAAATGGTGTGGTCAATTCCTCATCACGTTGGGCAAGTACTTGCTGACTTCGCACGTCCTCTCTGATGTCGTTCGCCGTGACTCCGGCAACTGTTGTCGTATGGATTGCGTCGTCCTTGAGTGGCTATTCGGCACAATCACCCCCCGACCTCTGCGAGATCATCACGGAGAACGGTGTCACCGTGCGCGCTGTCTGGCAACGCTCGAGGGGCAATTCATCGGCAACCGGGAGACGCGTGTGCTGCACCTCAACACCGAGTTATGCACCTCTTCCAGGTCAACCTCACCATCTCGGACTAATGCCGCTGCCTGAAGAGCATGGCCGACGCTCTAGGTGCCCTCAGCGAGCCTATCCTTAACCGCACTCTTGTCCTCGCACTACGTGAAAAAAAGTTATTAGTGACGGGTGATAACAGGCATCAGTGACAAGTCATGTACCCGTCACTCTTATCGCATCACTAATGATAGATCATTAATGACGGTTGATGACCCATCACTATTGAGGTTATTAGTGACAGGTCATAACCGTGACCCGTCACTAATATTCAATCATTAGTGACAGGTCGTAATTGTGACTTGTCACTATTGACTGTGATGGGTTGTAATCTTGACCCGTTATTAATGGCCGGTGAATATTTTTCGTATTTTTTGGACACAAAAAAGTCAAAAAAATATTTTTTTCACCCGAGCTATTCCAACGCAGGCTCATCTCATATTCCTCACAAGCCACGTTTTTTCACATTATTTTCAAGTTTGTGTTCCATGGGAATCAAACCTGTGACCTCCTCCTCGCACGTGTAGCCACCTTACCACCTCTGCTATCACGTAGTTATGATAGAAACTGAATATTTTATCCTTTTAACCTTCTTTGTCAAATATCATTAGTAATGCGTCATAACCATGACCCATCACTAATGATTAATTTTACCAAATTTCGTATTCTAGTACTGTTGAGGTGAGAAAAGATAAGAGAAAAATAAAATAAAAATAAAAATATTTGTGAATATCATCATTAGTGACTAGAGTTGGTCATTAGTGATGGATTACAACTTAATCTATTACTAATGACTGACCTAGGACGACCCGTCACTGATGACTAGGTCATCAGTGACGGGTCACAACTTGACCCGTCACTAATAACTGGCATAGAACGACTCACCACTGATGACCTTATCATTAGTGATGTGTCATAACTTGACCCGTCACTAATGACTGGCCTATGACGATCCACAATTGATGACCTAGTTATTAACGACAGGTCATAACTTGATCCGTCACTAATGACTAGCCTAGGACGACCCATCACTGATGACCTTATCATTAGTGATGGGTCACAATTTGATATGTCACTAATGACTGACTTAGGACGACCCGTTACTATTATTATCAGTGACGGATCATATTACGAACTGTCACTAATGACCACTCATTAGTGACGGGTCTATATTTGGTCCCGATCAGAAGACACATTAGTGACGCGTGTTGAGTAGCTGTCACTAATATGATATCTCCTTTATTGGTTTCTTACGTAGTGTTGCCATCGTGCGTAGGTTGAACGAGAAGTTCGCGTACATGCCGGCTCTCCTCAAGCGGCAGCGGCTGTTCCCGACATTCCTCGAGGTTCATTTCGACCTCCTTCTTGAGGAACTTGAGATGGCGTCACGCTCTTCCCAACATACACGATTGTCCTCCTTGCCACCGCCTCATTTAGCACAAACGGGAGCACCCAGCCTGCTAGCGGCTAGGTTATTGGCACTGGCTCCTCCAGCGGGTCAAGCAGCGCCAACCGTCGACGCCGCCACAACAACAGAGGTGGCAACGACAACAGGGGCGGCAAATTTGGCACCACTGGCGTTCTGTCATGGTGGCCTTCCTTCTACAACCCGTGGACGGGCACCATTCAAATGTGGCCCGGACCATATTAGAGCACTGGTGCCTAGCCCCTGGGAGCCAGCGCACTACAGTCACGTGGTGGTGTGCCCATGCCCCACACCATGATACCATACCCACTACTACCAATGACGGCGCCCACCTACTACTCATTGCCGCCACAAGTTCCTCTGTCGGCGCTCGCTCCTCCTGCCTGGACTCCCTTGTCTGGGCCTGGGACCTGGGACCATACGTCACTAACAAACGCATTCAAGACTATGACGCTAACACCACCACCAACCACGGATTGGTACATGGATTCCGGGGCTTCCTCGCACATGACTTCAGACACCGGTAACTTGTCATCCTCCTTCTTGCCGAAGTCTTTTACTCCTTCATCAATCATTGTCAGTAATGGGTCATTGCTGCCCATTACCTTCACTGGCTTCATTAATCTTTTTGGTCATCTTCATCCTAATAATGTTCTAGTCACTCCAAACATTATTAAGAATCTCATATCTGTTCGTCAGTTTACCATCGACAATAATTGTTCTGTTGAGTTTGACCCTGTCGGCCTTTCTGTGAAGGACCTTCGTTCTAGGAACGTGATCGCCAGGTGCAATAGCTCTGATCCCCTCTACCCTCTTCATGTGTCGGCACCCACCTCTTTGTCTTATGCCCTCCTCGTTGCAGCCCACACTTCGCTTTGGCACCGTCATCTTGGTCACCCGGTGGCGATGCTCTTTTAAGGCTTATTAGTTCTTCTGCTATTTCATGAAATAAGGGTGCTAGCGATACTCTATGCCATGCTTGTCAGCTTGGCCATCATGTACGCCTTCCGTTTGCCACATCAAACTCTAGAGCTATCAATAATTTTGACTTAGTACATTGTGACCTTTAGACCTCTCCAGTTGCCAATGTCTCCGATTATAAGTACTACATAGTCATTCTTGATGATTGCTCTCATTTTCTTTCGATGTTTCCTTTAAGTTTTAAATCTGATACTTTCTTTGCTCTCTCTCTCTCTCTAATTTGTTCTCTTTTGTAGCTACGTAGTTTGGCTCCAATATTCCAAATAAGCAAGAATGGATTAATATGACACAAGGTAGCAAATACTTTTCAAATTTTGATTTGAAAGCTGGGTTTTGGCATGTCAAGATGATAGAACAATTCATAGAATGGACATCATTCACATGTCCACAAGGACATTTTGAATGGCTTGTAATGCCTTTAGGCTTAAAAAATGCGCCTGCATTATTTTAGAGAAAAATGCAAAAAAAATTTAATGAAAACCAAAAGTTTATATTAGTTTGACAACTCCACTGCCCACACCTTCTTTCTCACCAATTGTGTCACTCTTCGCATGTATTGCCCCTACACTTCTCAACAGAATGGCAAATCCGAACGCATTATTCATTCCACCAATAACATAGTGCATCCTCTCCTTTTCCAAGCAAGCCTTCCGCCCTCTTACTAGGTTGAGGCCCTTCATGCCGCCACATATCTTCTCAATCGCCTCCCCACAAAAACCATCTCCTTTTCCACTCCGCACTTTGCGCTTTACAACGTGCCACCCACATACTCCCTTCTCCGTGTCTTTGGCTCAAAGTGCTATCCCAACTTGTCCACCATTGCGCCCAACAAGTTGTCTTCACGTTCCACCATATGTATGTTTGTTGGCTATTCCTCCGATCATAAAGATTATCGATGTCTCGATCTCTTGTCCAATCGGGTTATCATATCTCGACATGTGACATTCGATGAGAACTTGTTCCCTTCCGTCGAGTTGAACAACCAGCTACCTCATGGTGTATTTGATTTTTTATCTCCTGACACGACCGTGCCGACACTCGTTGGTCTGTCACGGTCCTCTCTCATTGCAGATCTCCCTAGTGGTCCAGCTACCACTGGCTGCACGCTGACTCCTAGCCCCATGCGCAGCTCGGTCAACGCGGCCCCGCTGCTCGACCCCCCGTGCGCACCCCCAACTTGGTGCGCCCCTGTGGCCCTCCACTTGGGTTTGGCATGCCTTTGGGCGCATCACCCACCCCTGGCTCTGTGCGCGCCTATGGCCCTCCACCTAGGCTCGGCGTGCCTCCGGGTGCATTGCTCGTGGCCTCGGTCTCATAGCCAGGGACGTCGCCCTCTGTGCCTTTGGTAGAGGCGCCCTCTTCGCCCATGGCTGCCACAGCTTCGGCTGTCGTGCCTACCATGGTCATGCCTGCTGCGGCCTCTACCTCGTAGCTTTTGGCCAGTGCCGTGCCAGTTGCGCCCGTCATCAACGAGCACTTAATGGTGATGTGAGGCAAACACAGTTTCTACCAGTTGGTTCAGCACCTCAACTTGAACAGGAGCGCCCTGTTGTTGATTCCCAAGACATATCAATCTGCCTTAGCCAATATGCAGTGACGCACGTCGTGGAGGAAGAGTACACAGCTTTGCTAGCTAACAATACTTGGGTTCTTGTGCCACGACCGTCTCATGGCAACATTGTTACCGGCAAGTAGATTTTTTGTCACATGTTCAAGTCCGATGGCTCTCTTGACTGATACAAAGCATAATGGGTTCTTCATTGCTTTACACAGCGGCCTGGTGTTGATTTTGATGAGACCTTCAACCCTGTTGTCAAGCCTATCACCGTCCGCACTGTTCTGTCTTTGGCCTTCTCTCGGGATTAGCATGTTCATCAGTTGGATGTGAAGAACGTGTTATTGCATGGTACCTTGACTGAGATAGTATACTGCTCTCAGCCCACTGGCTTCTAGATTCCTCGCATCCGGACTATGACTGTCATCTAAACAAGTCCCTCTACGGCCACAAATAGTTTCCTCGTGCATGGTACAACCGGTTTAGCTCTCACATTTCATCTATGGGGTTTGTTGAGGCAAAGTCAGACACGTCCATGTTTATTTACCATTGGGGTGCCAACATGACTTATTTTCTGCTTTTATGTGGCCAACATTGTGTTGATTGCCTCCTTGGATGCTCTTCTTCGTCAAATTATTTCTGTGCTTCAGCAAGAGTTTTCTAGGAAGGATCTAAGCCTTCACCATCATTTTCTTGGCATCTTAGTGGAACAACGCAATGGCGGCATGTTTCTCTCTCAGCGCCAATATATGTTGGACATCCTGGACCGTGCGGGTATTACAGATTGCAAGCCCTGTAGTACACCTGTGGAGACTCACTTGAAGCTCTCATTTGCTGGTCCTCCTGTGAGCAATCCTACTCACTACCGCAGTCTAGCTGGCGCTCTTCAGTATCTCACATTCACTCAGCCAGATGTTGCTTACGCAGTTCAGTAGGTCTTTCTTCACATGCATGATCCCTAGGAGCCTCACTATACTGCACTGAAGCGCATCCTCCGATACATCCATGGCACTCTAAATAACGACTTGTTTCTCCACCAGTCATGTTCGACGGAGCCGGTTGTTTACTCTGATGTTGATTGGGCAGGTTATCCGTATACTCGCAAGTCCACGTCTGGCTATGCAGTATTCCTAGGTGAGAATGTTATTTCGTGGTCCTCCAAGCGTCAGAACACAGTGTCCCGCTCTAGTACGGAGGTGGTGTATCGGGCTATGGCCAATGCCGTTGCTGAGGCCTGCTGATTGCGGTAGTTACTTCAGGAGCTTTAGAGTCCACTTCATCGCGCAACTCTTGTCTAATGTGATAACATCAATGTAGTTTACCTCTCCACGAACCTGATGCAGCATCAGCGCACCAACACACGTTCGGGAGCGTGTCACCCTCGGTGGTGTTCGTGTTCTTCACATCCCGACTTCATCCTACTACGCCAACATCTTCACCAAGAGCCTTCCAACATTGGTATTCATTGAGTTTAGATCTAGTCTGAACGTCTGTTCCACTCTGAGCCTAGCCTTCTACACAAGGCCTGTCCGGCTTCTTCCTTTTGCCTATATAATGTAATACTTGCAACTCAAATCAACACAACAACTCACTCAATCACAAAAACACCAATCAAGTGACAGTGGCAACTCTGAATCATAGTAGAAAAGAAAGAGGCTTTCTACTGTTTTACCTGAGCAGGAGTAACTCTGCGTTTGTCTGGTGTTACTGCTGCCGGCGCCACCCTGGACTTGGGCGTTTTCTGCTGCAACGGCGTCTGGCGACAGTTCCTGCTCGACATATTGCTGCACGATTGGTTTTCTTTCCCTGCCCCGGAGAGACCATCTTGGCTCGGCGAGGAAGGGACCGGCTTGCTTGCAGTTTGCTTGCCACCAGCGACTCCGTTGTTCAGCGATGGACGAGAGGGAGGGTGGTCTGAACCGTGGCGTACCGATGGAGAGACCTCCGAATTTGGCACGGGGCTCGACGGTATGATCTGCGCCGGCACGGAACCCACGCCGCCGGGGAGGTGCGTGTTCTTGGCGGAGGAAAAGATTATCGCCTCCTGGTAGAGCCCTTGCCGGAAATTAACCACCTGCTCCTCCAGCCGGACGACCTCCTCTTCCAACACCGCCACCTCCGCGAGAAGAGCTAGCGTCTTCGCAGCACAATGCAGGCAGGAATCGAGTCAGAATTGTACAACACAAATATCTAGAACATAATGCTGAACTGCAGATGAGGCACTAACCTGAGACGGTAGGTACGGCGGCAGGCGAGGCAGAGCTCCGAGCGGCCTCGTGAACGCCCTCTCCAGAGCTCGGTGGACGTTCTCCTCGTGACGCAGCTTCTTCTTGAGCTTATCAACCTGAGATTCAGCACAGCAAGACGTCAGAACGAGCTACAGGAAGCAACTGAATCCGACAAATTGAGGCATAGAAATTCAAATACATCTTGCTGCAGTGCGAGCCTCCGGTCTCTCCTCGACTGAATTCTGTTCATGACGCCCCTAGTGACCGCGTTGGACGCCGATCCCTTCACCGGCATCGCGACCTTCCTCGGATCCTTCTCCATCACCTGAACCAACACCATCATTAAAAGGGAAAAGAAACCTCATTGAGCTGCGAAAGAATATTACTAACCGAAGCAAAGTGCAGATTCATCTGCTCCGAAAGATAAAGCTAAAGGCAAACTAAAGAAGAAATGGGGCTCAGGAGCATCGAAGAGATACAGTCTGCTCCTGCTACCCAATGCGAGTAGCTCTCCAAACTGCGAGCAAAGTGATGCCGCAGAGACCAACAAGCCCGTGTCAAGATCTTGTCGTAAGACACTACCGGCCATTCTTAGCTCGCAAGAACGTCAGATGATACTGTTCATCGTTGTACTCTTGGCGTATTAATTAAGGCCTCGTACAAAATATCGACACTGCAACGAATTGCTGACAAACGAACCGATGCAGGGATGTACAAAAACAACAAGGAGCACAGAAACTCATGCTCGTATCCCGAAAATGGAAAAGAAAAGGAATGAAATCTCAAACACGGAGTTCGAAGTTCGAACGACCGGTCTCGGACAGATGGCAAAGCAGCCGCCTTTCCGATCCCGCAACGCCGACCACCGAGAACGACGCCACACCAAAATCAGTCGCAGAAACCATAGCCGCATGCCCGCACATTGCGCCTCCTGGACGTTCAATTCCACGAAAGTTGCGAACTTTCCCTTCCTCCAAACTGGGAACGCCAAAAAACAGAGCACACCAAGAAACAAGAGAGATCGACGAAGCACATACTCTGCCGTTCTTCGGGGCGGCCTCCGCGCCGCGCGCCGCCGCCGGCCTCCGAGCCCGGCCGTTCATCTCCGGCGCCGTATGCATACGTATCTATCAATAGTGTGCAATGCACTAGGCCGCTGGCGAATGGCGATAGGATGAGCAACGAGTGGGCAAGTTAACGCCTCGCCACCGCAGACCTATGGACGGCGATGTGACCCCGACGCCATTAAAGGCTCTTCCGAGAGCTCCGACTCCGCGGTGTGGTTGGGCCGGCCACCGCAGCCAGATTAAGAGCAAGCACCGCTATTGGAGTCGATCCGGCGGTGCTTTTGATTGGTGTTGGCCGGCTAGCGGAGGGAGGCGTGAGTGGGAATCGGGATTGCGGCAGCGGTGGCGTCGGTGATGGCGGTGAGCGGCTCCCTTCGATTGTGGGAATTGGGCTCGGTTAACGTGGAGTACTTACCAGTTGCGTCATATATACGAGGCAGTGCAACCATTGAGTGACCGAATTCTCACAAGGACGGACCACGGATCCCTTCTTCTTTTACCCACTGGGCCCATATGGGGCCCGCAGCTCCTGTGGGCCAGATCGAGCGGTACATGGGCCCGGGCCGCGCAGCAAATGACGGAGTAGCGTGAACTCTCACGTTGTCCAGCTTCGATGGTAGATTAGCGGTGTGTTGGGTCCCCATATCTTTCTTTGTTGCCTACATTCTTTGTTGTAACATAATTTGGTATGCGTAAATATACGGTTTTATTTTAGCTTAGATGAGCTTTATTTCATAATTTGATCTGACAGATACATACTATGTATATGTTTATATAGACGGGTCTATTTGTTAGTATTATAAAATCACTTTTATATGAGTAACTAATTATAATCTTAACCCATACAATCTTAGATTTAATCAATTAAATAGAAACTTAACTCTATTTATTCTGATAGATATAACCAACTAAATATTCTTCTTTTCAATAAATAGGATTTTACTCATAATGCTTCTTCTGAGCTTACTTATATGATATAACTGTCTAAAATCTTTTGCCGGAAACCAATCACACCTAGGTACAAGTACAATCTTCGCTCACCTCTCATATGTTTTTATTGTGATTGTGTCAGCTGTCACCTTGGGCTGTATAAATTAGGGGAAATTGTATTCATACCCTCATGAAGATTTCTATCTTACTAAAATACCACTGATATATCTATAACATGTGAAGTTAGATTCCACATATCATTAAGGCAATTCAGTGATATTTTAATGAAATAAGAGAGAGTGATAGGTGGCAATTTTCCCTACAATTTACGCAGCATCGTTCTGAGTATACTGCAGTGTGATTTCGAAATAGTAAATATTATAATATACATACTGGATAAAATGTTTGTATTTATTACTATTTTATTAATAGAAACCGGCATTTTTCTGTGCCCGGTGTTTAAAAAAAATATACGTGCTGGCCAGGCGCATGAGCCCAGGATATGACCAGCTAGCCATTCATTGTACAGTTAGCAGTGCATCCACTTTTTTGGCCGTACGTACGCAAGTACGTTCCTCCCTAAGAATGAGACGCGTGCGCAGCCCGAAAAGGCACTACTCTGATTCAGCTTCTGGTGCTATTTCTGCAGGATTTCTAACTGACAGCAATGTAATGTATAATCACACTGGTGTTCGTCTCTTTTTTTTTCGAAGGATGGGATTTATATTAGAACTAAGCACAGTACAATCCCATTTTACAACCAAGAACCTGAGAAAACAAAAAATTACAATAAAGTCCTCGTGAGTCATCTTCTCCAAACACCATCTTCCTGTCCTCCGGTCCGCCACGAACATCAGCACGCTGCACAGAAATAGGATGAAACCAACCTCCGAAAATGAAGCTCAAACCTCCAACCGAATACGACGAAGGACCCCAAACTTTGGATTGCCGCAAGAGCCAGCGCCACAACATCATAGTCGAGACGCATCTATTGCTGGAGGCCAAAAAATACATCTAGCGTCGCGAGACTAAGCTTCGACGAACCAACAACTCACATCCAAAAAGAGATAATCCCCGCCTTTGCAACACACATACTGCATCATATCTGGATAAGCTCCTGCCATGACCATCGCCAGAGCTGACGAGGAAGCCAACAAGCTCACAGACGACCAGCAGGAATAGCAAAAATCAGCGAGGTGCCACCTCTATTGATACTTCTCGAAAACCACAACCTAGATCACCAAATCTACAAACAAAAACACTAATTATTACCTATCTAACCACTCCGGACGTTGATCCACCCGTTTTCCACTCGTTTTTCACTCTGAACGTGGAGAGACAGCCGGAGGAGGGAAAACGGACGAATCGACATTGAGATCAAGGAAGCACCTCGTAGACGCCTTTGGTTACTGTAGCATGAAACGAGAGGATAAGAATGAGTTACATAATGGACTACACTCCCACCGGTGTTCATCCTTGACCGTGATGTGGTAAAAACTTGTGCGAAAGGTTCAGCGCACGCTGGCAAATGAGTACCGATCAAACGGCTAATTGGCGCGGGCTTCCAAAGCGGTGGCAGCGACAGGAGGAGGTCGATCATGAGGGATTGGGGGCGCAGGCACATGCCGATCGCGGAGCGTTCAAGCAATCCGGCCTCGCTTTACGCAGGCCACAGGTTGGTCATGCAGAGAAAAGGAGTTTTTTTCGACTGATGACATGCGTGGCCCACGCCGGATTGGATTTTGCTACAGTCAAGGGTCAGATAATTTACCGCGTTTGTACTCCCTATTCACTGTTTAAAGTTTGAAT
This sequence comes from Phragmites australis, assembly GCF_958298935.1. NCBI lineage: Eukaryota > Viridiplantae > Streptophyta > Magnoliopsida > Poales > Poaceae > Phragmites > Phragmites australis. The sequence goes on from NC_084940.1 coordinate 5,634,404, forward strand.
GATAATATTTTTTAAATTATGAAGTTAAGTAAACTAAAAGTATAAATTCACGATATACCACTGAATAGCTGTCTAATCTATAATATACTATACATACTGAGAATAATATGTAAGATTTGAACCCACATATCATCAACACAATGATAATATATAAGAAACATAACAAATTATTCAGTAGCACATAGTAAAATCTCTCAAAACGAAAATAATATTGCTAGATTTGCCATTTAAGCCGCTATAAGCATGTTATATACATATAACGGTTTGTATATGTAGCTGTTAAAAATTATCGGTCAAAGATCAAACTGAAAAGTAAAAAATAATAGGTATTTTGAAACAGAGGCAGTACAATGTTCAAAGCGACAGGTAGTCGTACTTACAAGTAGCATCGACGCGAGAACGCGTGCTTCGCATGAAATTAACGATGAAACTTCTGCGTGCAAGATGAGCTCATTGCTTGCTTTCTTCATGTCTACGGCGGTACCAAAACCAGCAGTATATGCGGCTGCTGAACCGGACACATCTGAAAGATGAATGCGTCGTACAGACGAGTTTAGATGCACCTTTTCTCGCGCATTCATCCCTGGAGGCCGTAGAACCATACCGTACGTAGCCCACAACTTTTCTGGGTACACCGTCTTCAAGAGTATCGCTTGTCAATCACAGATTCCTACAAAGTACAAACGGAGCACTACATTGTTTCCATGCCCAACAACTTTCTTCATACTCGTATCAAGAAAGAAACTGGCCCTATGCACTAGTCATGTCCATGTGCGTGCTGCTGCCGTTACAAATGCAGTGATGAAACAACGCGCAAATGGCGTGTCTCATACTCTGATAGTTGTCTATACAAGAGCAATTTAATTCAGTAGATATCTATAATTTTAGAAAAAAAAACATGTTTAGTTGTATGTTTATATTATTTTAATTTAATTAGACGAGTATAAATATATACTTATAGCCTGATCCAATATATATAACCTTCCACATCTACTTATACAGATGAACACATTTGTTATTATCATAAAATCATCTTTATACGAACAACTAATCGTAGTCTCAATTATTCTCAATTATTATATCCTATCTAAACATATAAAACGGTAAAACCAACTAAACTCTCTTATTTTCTAACCACTATAATCTATTTCCCTTTAATCTACCTATATGATCATACGAACAACGTGATACAGAAAACCAGTCACACTCTGAGTTCAAACTGAAAGCGGCGAAATGCTTGCATCATGACGCCCGACTGTCGCATCACGACATGGCACTGGCATGGCTGATGAACCATGGCGTCTCCTTTTCAGAAAAAGCGGTTGCAGCCTTTTTTCTTCCTGGCCAGGCATGGACGGTATGTCAGTAGCCCGGCCCCCCACGGTCGCAGCTAGCACTCGTCCGGTGCATGACAACACCTGGCCCCCGGCGGCCGTTCCATAGCACGGACGACGTTTCGCCCCCAACAAGTCGACGGAAAGTTTGGAGAGATCGAGAGATCTTTTGTTTTCATGTACGAACGCAGTTTCTGCAGATGGCGCTCCTGTTGTGGAGTCTGAACTGTTCATGAAAGGGAGATGTCGACGGTGGTGCAAGGACGTACATGCGGATTAGCACCGAGCACAGAAGTCATCACATGTATACTCGCTTCTCTTGAATTACCGAGGCAGTGAAAAAGATGCAACCTACATGTACGTACAAAAAAGGCGAACAAGGGACAGCAAAAAGGGTCACTGCCCTACACGCACTGTGGCCGAGACGAACAGAAGAAGCAGATCCAATCGAGATCGTTCGTGCGCCGTGGACCATGCAAGCGGCCTGCCTGCCTGCCTAGTGCCTACGGAGATCGATGATCGATCACACCAGATAACACGAGAGGCCAACGCATAATCATGCATGGCGCCATGGCCCGATCGAGAAAGCTTCCGAATGGCCAGGGAGACGCGGACGAACGCATGCTTTGCCGCCCAGACATATTACGTGGCTGGTGGATGCGTGCTGGGAAGGCGTCACGGAGCCGTCCCGCGGCCCCGCACGGCCGCGCGCGCGCTCCGTGTCCGCTTCGGGTGCCGGTGGCTGGCAGCTTTGGCCGTACGCCTCAGCGCCCGCGGCCGGTTACTGTGGCCTGTTTGTTTCTATTTATTCGTAGGCTTCTCTTCTTAGAAAAACTAATAAGCTAGAATAAACATTAAATTTATTATTAGCTTATAGTTTTTCTAATAAGTTGACTTCCGGTGAAATAAATTAAAAATCGATAAATTAGCTAAAGTAGTTTTTTTCTAAAAAAACTGGTGAGCTGAGAGTCTAAAAGTAAACCTATAAACTATAATGTTTTTCTCAGAAAACATAAGTAACTAATCTGATAAACAATTTTTTTTAAAAATTATAAATTTTAGCTGTACCAAACAAACAGGATCTGCAATCTGCACGCGCTAGCCGCAACCACGACTGAGAGGCCGCGCACGGTCGATCCGTCCAACGAACTGGTGCAGTCTGGTGGTTGCAGTCATGGCCATGCTTGAGGAGGAAAATAGAAAATATGACCAACACTATTAAAAAGCTAATTTTTAAGATATTTAGAGTTTCTATCTATATAACCAGCATTATAAAAAGCTAATTTTTAAGATATCTAGAGTTTCTTACTATATACTGTTTATATGACAAATCGTCTAAGAGTAGATTGAGGCTCTGTATGGTTTCAGGTTTTCTATAAAAATTAATTTTTATAGGTGATTCTTTATGTTAATCGTCTATGAAAATAGCTATATTATCGTAGGTGGTTAACATAAGTAACCACTTGTAAAAATACGGATGGTTTTTTATGTTAACCGCATGTAATAATAAAAGATTTATATATGCAGTTCGCATAAAGAACCGTATTTAAAAATTAGTTTTTACAGACGATTCCTTATATGAATTGTCTGTGATAATTTCTCTATAAACAGTAGCTTCCGCAGGGAGCTTCATTCCGACAGAACTCGTTGTGTCCGAACATAGCAGCTCGGAGGCGGCAACGAGATTTAAAAACAGAGGGAGGAAGGTTTTGTTTTTGAATTTTTTGGAGGAGCCATCTAAGATAAGGGTATCTCATCCCTAGCTAGTATCTTTTTGAAGTCTAGATTTAGATTTAAAGCTTAATTAAGATTTAGATGTGATCTAGAAATGCTCATGATTCTAGCCATTTAGATTCTCGAATTAGCTAAAACTTATGGCAAATGTTGATTTAATTGTGTAAATTCACACGATTCTAGTATTATATTTCAAAATGTAGCTAGAATTTGATATTTTTAGCCTTATGAGGTTTTATCATGAATGGAGATTTTTTGATATATATAGATCTAAATCTAGATGTAGAGGGAGAGAGAGTAATAAATTTGTGCCAATGTAGATTCAATTGTATAGGCATATTATAATCATAAGAAACCTACTTTTTCCCTTTTTAAAATTTTTATTATGATTTTTTATTAATTAATTTATGTATCTAATTTTGTGGTTGAAGTTAAAGATGGACAAAATATGCAAATACAATGTGCCAAAATATGGATAAATATATATCAAAAGACTCTATATTTTTATTAAAGCTATCGAGAATGATACTTTGACTAACAAGACAAAGGAGGTTTTTATCATGAATGAAGTTTTGTTGGTGCTACTTGTCGCTGTCATTAGTTACCGTTTCCATTCCGAAATATTTATAATTTGTATATATTTCACCTAGCGCTGAGTTTCAATTCGGAGAAGCCTTGTGCACCGTGCGTAGCAATATTTATATAGGTAGATCAAAGAAATATGTATTGTATCCTGTTCAGTAAGCTGTCCACAAGGCAAGGAGGAGGGCTCGAGCACCATGGCGGAGGGGAGAGACGGTGGTGGCAGGAGAAGGCACCAGAGGCGCGAGGTGAGGTCGCTAGTTCTGGGTTCGACCTCGGGGACCAGGTGGAGTGCAGCAATGCAGGTGGCCGAGAAGGCAAGCACAGAACATGGTGGTTAAGCAGCGAGATACCTCTTCAGTTGAAATCCAAATAGTTGGTCCCCCTTATCTTGTATTCTAACTTTGCAGATCACTACTATCATTTTTCTTCTTCTTGAAAAGATAGTGGAGCCTTCGATCTTTTTCTTGTTGATCTTATTAGAGATGTTAGAGTTAGTATTTTTCATTTTCTTCTCCTTATTGTTGAGTTGTTTATATTAATAGGACTTATGATAACAATAGTATATGTATTTCTTTTGATCTTTTTTGTCTGAAACTTCAAACGATTATTTGGATATTTAAATAACTTTAAATAAGAATGTTTTCAACTACAAAGTAATAAATCTCATTAAGGGTTACAATTTTTATATAAAATTTATCTTCATACGACTTCGTATGAAAAAGTTATGAATTTTTTAAAATAAGTTATCATCAATTACTAGATGTGGTTTAGATAAGGAACCGTCTCTGAAAATGATATCCCATTATCAGAGACGTTTTATATAAGTAACTGTCTTTAAAAATAAATTGTTACACAGATGGTCTCTTATATAAACCATCTCTGATATTTACCTTATTACTAAAGATGATTCACATAATAAATTATCTCTAGAAATGACTTAGTAATAGACAGACGACCTAAGAAACCGTCTGTGTAAAATATCATTTACAAAGACGGTTCACATATAAACGCATTTGAAAATGACATTTTACCCAAGCGATTCCTTTTGTCATCAATCTCTGAAAATCCTATATTACTCTAAGCGGTTCATATAAAGAACCGTCTCTGAAAATAACCTTTACACAAGCGATTTTTTATATCGTCTGACTTTAAAAATTATTCAAACGGTTTATCATATGAGCTGTATGCAGAAAGACACCATTTATGTAAAAAATAGTTTTTATAGTAATAGTCCGGCCGGTGCGTTGCCTACTGAGAGAAGCGAGGCAGCTGTGCAGGGCAAGGACGTACAGGGACGACCACAAGCACGTGGCCTTGGGGGAGCTATGCCCCACCTGCAGGATAGGCTCCCATTTCGGAGCTGTGTGCGTCCCGTCACACGTTTAAAGTGGTGGAGAGAGCGAAGTGACCGCCAGCTGGTCTCTCATGCATGCATGGCAGTGTTCAGATCAGAGCATGCAAGCGAGGTAGTCTTCTTTGTATCTTCAGAAGTTTCTCTGGCTCAGCCTTTGCTTTGCTCTGCTTTCCAAGTGAGGCCAGAAGAAACTAGATGTCGTTCTGTTTTGCATGGCATGATCAATGCTGTGATTACCTGAACGAGCGAGTGAATGGTGCGTGTACTTTTGCAAAGAAATGCGCACGTCTATGATTTACCGCGTACGACCTAGTTTTGCACAGGGAAACTTCTTCCTTTTTCTACTACTTGCTGTCTGCTCCAGAAGTGACACAGACACTAGGCAGCAAGTGGCGCAGCTAGTACTTCAGCCGTCGTACATGTGTGACTGTTCGTGCATATGGCCGGAGATTTCTGTTGATGTACCTCTCGTACAATTTTGCGTGCCAATTAGGCAAGATTAATGCCCTCGAATATGCAGGCATGGTATATATATACATGAGTGAAGTACCAACTTATAGCTAGTACAAACCACCTAATTGTAGGCGTTAATCTGACCACATGGCTGGCAGCTGATTCTACACTATTCTGCCAAACAATCGCCTTCATTTTTTGGTGTACTCTAGACGCTAAGCCTAGTCCAAAATCAGCAGACATATTTTCAGCTAGCTTTGGCTTGTCAGGTTGCTTCATCAGTGCGTCGTTTCCACTGTCTGTTTCTCATCGTTGGCACTGTCACAGAGGTGAACAGACATTAATTTACGAGAGATGCAACAGATCGGAGAGGAGGCATCTTTCCATGGACCGCAAACTGCCAAATTGAATGTATAATCATCTAGCCATCACTGCGTCCCTAAGAAGACTGGCTAGAGTTTAGGACATTATTATGCACGTTTGTTTACTTAAACCATGCGTACGGAAGCATATCCTGTAAAAAAATTCATCCTGCCCTGTGCGGAAGCAAAGAGGATTGATCGATCTACCTGCAGACAAACTGCAGTGGCCTTCAAATCAGCGGGGGCGGAAAGCGAGCAGCGGTTTCCGATAATTATCCTCGATCTTTCACTGATCGATGTGTTCTTGCTGCATGCTAGCTAGAATCGGCGCGGAAAAGACGGTGGTTGGTTTCTCGGGCATCGCCCGAAAAGGGTGGCCCAATCTGTCCTCCTGTCCTTCCATTGTGCATGCCTGATTGATCGATAGGGGTCCTGGCCTGTGGTTGGTGCTCTCCTATGCATGAAATAAATCCATTGCTTTTGAGGCCATGCATGTGTTTCTTGGATTATTATCGCAGGACATGTGATCTGTAATTCGTTTCAGCGGAGGTGAGCAATGTGGTTAATGCTGATCGTCTTGGCAGACAGGGTTGATGGAGGATAAGATTAGCCGTAGATTATCTTTTGCTGGTTGGCCAACACTGGAATGGAATCCATGACATGACCTATAACGATTTCATATTAGTGCAGTGCATCAGTGGTGGACGTCTGTCATTTGTCGCAGTGCCTGCACCTCTGTGCCGCAAGATCTGCATCTCTGCTGCATGCGCATGCCACTGGAGCGCAATTCTGAAAACGTCTGCCGACACAATAGCAATTGGCACTATAGAAGGTCTGATTAAAGTATGAAATCTGAAACCTCCCGTGATGCTTCATGAATTTTACCATTTAGCAGAGACCAGAAGATGACAGGGAGCAGTACTTGACAAACAAAAAAGTGTTGCTTGTGCTTTGATGCACCTTCCAAATTGTACTACAAGCATTGACAGATCCAAGCAGGAGCAGACAAAGTGAGGGGCATTGTCCAGATTGCGAATTTTCAAGGCATGCAGAAGCAGACTAAAATTTGGAAGTTATTTAAGGAAAATAGACAAACTAGGTTGATGCGACAGCTTTGTTGTAAGTATTCAATTGATGGTACCACCGTACCAGCGCTGCATTATTGATGCAGACACTCGTTTAAAATGACCAGAGCATTTTCTTTCCCTTCATATTCCTATTAGAAACCGGATCACTTTGACAAAATTGATAATAGGACCACTTTGAAAATTGAGTGGCTATCATGGACATCTAGCCCTATCATGGACATAATTTCAGTCCTTTATGACAAAAATGATAAGTGTATAACTTTGAAAATTGAGTGCACCAGTCCTCGATATGCACTACACTTGTACATCAAAGATTTGAAGACCTAACTATACTGTTCAGCTTAGAAAATATAAGAAAAGCAGATTCTGCCTTCTAGAAAGTTTTCGGCCTCAAATGTTAAGGATAGGTCGGCACTAAACTGGGCTCACGTGACAGTGGGCTGTGAAGCTAATTTTAGGTTACAAATGCATAATTTGATGGGCTTAACTACTTTTGGTACCAAACGTCAACCCAAGTTAACGATGGCCCATTGTATTAGGGAGAAATATTGGATGTAAATGGGTTATTTAGTAAAAATGTGCAAACATCGAACTCCCATCCTCACATGGTGGCAAATTTTGGACAACTATATGTCAAAGTAGGATGATAGGATGAACATTAGCCTTCAGATCAAGATCTAACGGTGAGAGTTTCATATTTGCACCTTTGCACCAGATATCTCATTAGCACGTAACATTTTCTCTTGTATTAGAACTAGGATCAAAGGTTCAAAATGTAAACGACGGGGAGAGCGTACAGTGCCCAGCTGCCATATCCGTAGTCAGTACACACAACCGAAACTGCAAGATCATTCACCCTTTGCATTACAACGTATTCCAAGGTTGCTGGCATATGAACAACTAGCAAGTTCCCACGCTAATATATAGCGTGGTTAGACTTGATGTAATAATTTTGTTATGATAATCTTTAATTAAAAATTAGTTTCTTTAGTTTTTATAAGATTAGTGTCATTTAGTTACAAAACACATAAAGTTATAAGAAGAAATAAAAATTAGGTTAGTGGAAAAGAAAATTATTTATGCTCCAAATTTGTACCTGAATCATATACACGTATTCATTCGATTTGTATATGTTTTGATCAACTATTAAAATCATGCGTCAGGTGTAGACAATTCAATCAAAATCAGAACATGTTTGCCTTGCTTGCGTGCTATGCCTTGCATGCTGTCTACTTGATGTGACGACCTTGAGCTACACCGTGCTTCTTAATCTATTATCTTAGTAAGAATTTTGATTTTTTTATTTTTTTATTATGATTTAGGTATTGATTAATTGTATTTTACATGATCTCTTTATTTAGGTATTTGATTTTTATAATAATTTGATTTTTTTTCTATAAGACTATATTTGATATAGATTCTTATTTTTTCTATTCTAACTCTAATTTTAACTATTATTAATTTTATTCTATTTGGACTTTTTATAGATATTTTTCTTCCTAAACCGTATGGAAATCGAACGGCTATTTTTTCATAATTTTTAATTCCAAATTAGGTATTTATTAATTATATTTGATACGGACTATTTGATTTTTGAATTTGGCTATTTATTAATCGTATTTAATATAGACTTTTTGATTTAATCTAGACTGTTAAATGTTCGTAACAATGATTGATCTAGATATTTTTTATTTAATTAACATGGTAATTTCGTGACTATAAAAACAGATAACTATTTTTTTTCTCTTTAAATAATAATATAATAGATAGATTCAATATCGAGCCTGCACGTTGACAGAAATGCCACCTCGGTTTCTACATCATCGATTCGATCGTTTGGATTGTAGCCCGATTCGATCGTTTGGATTGTTGCCGAGAGAGATGTCACCTCGGCATCTACGGCGTCGCCAGCCGGGAGAAAAAATTGTCGTCAAAATCCAAAGTTTCGTTGTAACGCGGATATATTGGGGCTGCCAGACCCGACTGCTGGGGTTTTCAGGAATATGCTAGGAAATCCGGAGGAAGAAACGCATGCTCCTTGCGCAGAACTTGCAAACAATTACAGCTGAACGCAGATCCAACGTTGGCGTATACTCCATGCATATATATGCCATATCTCTATTACTTAAAAAAAATATATATAGTAACTCTCGTACCAGATAGAATATTATGTCTGTTCTTCAGATTATTCTTAAATTTAATATAAATTACTCATCTCGTACCACTCAATCTCTACTACTCTGCTCGTATGTGTTCCACTCTGAAAATCCCGCTCCCATGATTCACTTTTGGCGTGCTCGTTTGTCCAACGCGCTATGCGATATACACGTTGACTGTCTCACAGCTACTGACCAACACCCGTATATAAGCGGATCCAATGACTAGTTACTACCTATATAAACACCAACTGATCTTCGCACTGTCAGCGAGGAGCTCGCAGGATTCACCTCGTCACAAGCCAAGATGACGAGGAACCGTGTCTCGTACTGCATTGTCCTCGTGGCCCTACTGGCCACACCGCTCACGAATGCCGCCATGGACCAAGGCGCGTTGCTGAGGCAGTTCGTCGAGTCCAGGCGCAGAGCGTGGACGGGGCCTCGAAACCGACACATGGGCCGACCCGGCGAGCAGCTTCGGCCACCTGCCCACGTACTGCAAGAACCCCCAAGGGCAGCAAGGAGGCCGACAGTATCGCGGGGGCTGCCCTCAACTTCGAGCAGTACGCCGGGAACGTGACGGTGGACGAGGACCGCGGCCGCGCGCTCTTCTACTACTTCGTCGAGTCCCCAAACGACGCCGCGTCCAAGGCCCCTCGTCCTCTGGCTCAACGGAGGTGAAGGATCAGTGCAGATCGCACGTCGCGTCCGTTTTGGCGTTCAGCACGGTGTGACATGTGTGTTTTCTTTTTCTTTTTTTTTGCAGGACCAGGGTGCTCGTCGCTGGACAGCGGCGCCATGGCGGAGCTCGGCCCGTTCCGAGTCAACCCCGACGGCAAGACGCTAAGCAGGAACCAGCACGCATGGAACAACGATGCGTGACTGACCAATCCTCTCACGCAAAGCTAACAAGTCCACGCACGAGGAGAGTTATGCTGGTTTGAGCCTATACTGATGGTCGTGAATTGTGATGACCTGGCAGTGGCCAATGCGATATTCTTGGTATCGCCAGTCGGCGTCGGGTTCTCGTACTCGAACACTTCGTCGGACTACAAGACGAACGGTGATGCGAGGACTGCGGTGGACACCTACAACTTCACGCTCCACTGGCTCGAGAGATTCCCCGAGTACAAGGGCCGCGACTTCTACATCGCCGGCGAGAGCTACGGCGCGCACTACGTCTCGCAGCTCGCCGCCGTCATCGTGGCCGTCCGCGAATTCACCGGCAAGAACCCCACAAACCTCAAAGGAATATTGTAAGTTGATCGCCAGTCATGACACAGTGACACCGGTGCTTAATTGGGCGTATTTTAGGCAAATTTCATATGCGCTCTGCACAGCAGGTTACATGTATTTGCGGTTTCAGGTTGGCAATCCGTACCTTGATTACTACAAGAACAGAATGGGCCGTCTCGAGTTCTTGTGGAACCATGGGTGATCTCCGACGAGGTATGGGCCGACATCACAGAGCACTGCAACTTCGACCCGTCTGATGGCATTCTGTGCGCCGCCAAGGCGAAATCGTCATTTGATGCCGGCCACATTGATCCATACAACATTTATGCTCCAATCTGCATGCATCACCTCGCCAAACGGGACATCCTACTCCATCAGCTATGTAAGATGTGTTCTCTCAATCTCTCAACAGCTCCTTAAATCTTACTCATTCCGGTAAAAAATACATAACATTTTTTTTTATTTTTTTACGGTATTACTCGTAACTTTGATTAATATTTTTATTATAACATATAATACAAATATAATATTATGAAATAATTTTTTAATATAAATTCACACGTGTGATTTTTATGTTTTCAAACTAAATATTTTGAAAGCTATTAGTAATCAAAGTTGTAAAACTTTAATTGAATCTTAATTAAAAAGATAAGCATTTATGATTAGAGGGAGTACTAAACTCCCAAAAAGTAGAAGCCAAACACCGATGATTGATGAATTTGGTCAACCTGTGACACGCTGACTGTTGTAATTAGAGCAGTTACCTGGCTACGACCGCATCGACAACTACGTCGAGGTCTACTTCACCAACCCTGAGGTGCAGAAAGCGATCATGCTCGGATCAACACACCTTGGTCAAGTTGCACGTAAGTTGTAGCTGATGCCTATCCAACTCTGAAACTCATGGCCTTTCCGGACCTAAAACCTCCTGTAATTTTGGGCCCCGGAATGAGGCCCCTTTCTCCGTGGTGCCAATGATCTCATCATGGCTTATCGCCAACGGATTAAGAGTGTGGTTGGACAGGTAACCTGCTATCCTCATCTGTACTTCTACCAAATAATGTAAACTGGACGAAAAAAATTCAAATGGTTCGATTTGCTATTTGACAATATTATGGCAAATTCGTTGTCAGTGGTGACATGGACGACGTGTGCCGCTGACGGCGACGAGGTACTCTGTTAAGGATGTCAATCTGACCGTCACAAAACCATGGTTCCCGTGGTACACCCCTGCCAACGAGGTAACTGAGGACATAGCACAAAAGGTTATCTTTTGAGAATGAGAATGTAATTGGATTTGTGTAAGCTAAATTGTCATGGTCTATTTCAGGTTGGAGGGTACGTTGAGCAATACGAGGGAGGATTCACGTCTGCATCGGTGAGGGGAGCTGGCCACATGGTGCTCAGTTTCCAGCCCAAGAGATCATTGGTTATCTTCTACTCCTTTCTCAAAGGCTGGATCCCGCCTGCAATTTCATTGTGGCGTCTTTGAGAAGAGCTGGTTTGGTATAAGGTCATCTCCAGCAGTTACCTTAAATTTTCATCCTCTAAAACACTATTACAGCATCCCTTATTTTTTCATCTCCAGCAGCTACCCTATTTTCTACCTTCTACTCATCCTTTTCTCTCTCCGGACCCGCTGTCAGCCTCTGTGAACAGTGTTGCTACACTTTTCTCCCTCCGGGCCCACTGTAGCACCGGATGCCGATTCTGCTGGAGTTGCTACAGTACATGAACAGTGCATCGCAAATCACTGTAGCGCCCGAATCTGCAAATTTACCTCCTCTGCTGGAGATGGCCTAAGCCTGCCATCACTAAATGAAAAAAAAATCATAGATGATGGATAATGATTATCATAGGTGATAAATTCTGTATCTATCATTAAAAAATATCACTGATATCTAGTCATAAGTGACGGATAATGATTCATCACCAATGAGGTTATAAATAATGGGTCGTATCCGTGACCCCGTCACCTATAAACTTTTCCCATATGCTAAGAAAAATGACATAGGTAATTAGGTTACTCGTTACTTATATCTACCAATAATGTGCTGTAGAGAATACATAAGTAACGAGTAATCTAGTTACCCGTCACTTATATTTTAACATAAATGACACGTAAAAAGGTTATCCGTCACTTATGTGTAAGTTATTCTGTATGTTTGTCCTGTTTTCTGGATGCATCCTAGAGCATAGCTAGGATTTGGTACCCTCTTCTCCCTGTAAACAACAGCTACGCATCCAAATTCATATCGACAAACACACCTATGTAAAAACTCGCTTCATCACAGAATGACAAATATTATAAAGTTACAATCAATTCATTACAGAATTACAAATATTATAAAGTTCCGATCAACTCATGTTACATAAGACCTCACAATATAGTGATTCTATAGTGGAACTCGTCATGTGGGCCGATGACTTTAGACACCATGAACTCAGCAATTCGTCGTCAAATCTCCGTGAGTCATGTTATCATGGAATACATAACCAATATTATGTTATCATGGAATACACCATCGTCGAAAACAGAAGCTGAAAATATTGTACCTGTAACCAATGTCATATTATCATAGAATTAAACTAATTACTAAAATTAACGAATAATCTTGTATTGAACTTACATTGAGGGTTTTGATATCATTTTCTTGGACCGTGAGGATCATGTTCCATGCAACATAGAATCCGCATTTGTTGCTAGGTAGTTGTTGGTGGCACTGCTAAAAAGCAAATTTACTGTTTGATCAAAAGGAAAAAAGCAGTAACAAAGAGCATTTGGTATTCTGTTAGGTAACATTTACCACAAACCCGGTCTTTTGTATCAGTCTACAGCAAGCTTTCCCATCGTAGTCAGGATTAGCTCGAAGGTACTTATCAAAAGCCCTGCATAAATAGGGATCGGTTATGGAACATTTGAATGTTAGAAAAGTTAAATATGAGAACTAAGCCAGACAGAACTTACTTGTCGAGGAGTCTTTTTACAACCTTGTAATCACGTTGCCTAAGTTTGCCTTTTGATCCTACTAATCTTGACGAGTCGAGGTAAAACATCAAGTTCCACTTGAGATAAATGACCAATAAGATCTAATGACCACCAGTGTTATGGGTGCCCACCAGGTAGTCCATTTTGGAATATCGTTGCATTGCCCTGGCCACATAGTCCACATCGTAATCATGGTGAAGTTGGATGACCGAGATTGTAATGGCCACAGGGTCAAGAAATGCGATGGGCTCCTTGTTCTTCCTTGTTTCTTTCATCAAGTGTCTACATATAAGAACATAGTTATATTTAAGACTTAGTGGTATTAATTAATGAATATCTAGTTTCAAGAGACTTATAATATGAAGATCCGTAATAACGGTACGTCCAAGCCATCAAGGTTGAAGAGGTCATATAAATCATTAAAACCTACAATGAAGTAGCCATCTTCATTTAAGAAGTGTCATTGTATACTGTACGACTATGGATTTAGCATTGATGTCTCTAGAAGTCTGCATATAGTAATTATGCAGGTCAACACATGCTTGTCCTGCCCTTGTTAGGCCATCCACTGTCATCATGGGCTTCCTATACTGGAATTTCGTGTTGGCACTAGTCCACGATGCTCCAATATCTGTGGACTTGTTCGCTGGTACAATGACCTTTGACCTCTTCGATAGGTGCTTCTTAGAGCCTTCATTCTTGGCTCCCTTTTCCTTCTTATTTGAGCTCTTTAGGGGAGACGACATTGGAGCTGGAAGCGAGGCTACCGGATACGGAGGAGAAGGTAGTGAAGCTGGCTTCTCTGGAGAGCTACCTTCTCTGGAAGCTTCTCTGGAAGTGAGGGGTGTGATGGTGGTGAACTTGAAGCTCGTCCAGACTTGGATGCACTGGAGACCACGATGTCGCCCCTCTTCTACTAGATCCTTTGATGAAGAGCTTCACCTAGAGTTGTGACTTCATCAGTGGGGTGGGGGGGGGGAGCTCCAACACGTGATCTGTGGCTTTGCTATGTATCATGTCCACTGTAACCATAATATAGCCTGCACGTATCGGGGCTGTATGTAAGATACGGACGCCTGGAAGTACTTGGCCCCTTGCAACCTCGATGTGATACCTGCCAGGCCTGATTACAAGGCTACAAGACGTGGGCCTTTCTAGTAGGTCAATCGTATCCGGCTCAGTCACCACAACAGCTACTTGTTGCTCGACCTCCTTGGAGGTGCAATTACTCTTTCGTGTAGCTCCGGGGTTAGCTTCCGTTGTCATGGAAATTTGTGTTCCCTGTGATGCAAGTGTTTGCATGATATTTGCATAATCTTTTCAGGTGATGTCCTGTGTCAATGCATCCACGTCCACTGCAGACCTCTTCCTCTTCTTATATATCCTGATGTCTTCGGGAAAGCCGTATTTTCAGCCCTGGGAACTTGATACACCTTGCACTCGACCTGGGTGCTCTGGATTTCCCAGCGTCGCTGAGAGAACATCATGTTCCCTAACCCCAGTGAAAGAACCTTGGCTAGCTTCGGCTGCCTTTTCTTGTGCTTTTTCTACAACTGATCTGGTTTTGCTGTTTCTGAATGTGATTTCCCCGCTTTCGGATAGCTCACCCCTTGCACGCAAATATGACTACGATCATCCTGGGAATTGCAACCAAGGATTTTCGTGGCCTTCTCTGGCTAACTTTTCATCCTCTGCTTACCATTTCACCCTTTTCCTAGCGTACCCAATTGCGTCGGTCCTGTGGTTGTACTTGTTCCTAGCCCGAAGTTGCTTCTTCTCCTCACTCTCCTTTTTGAACTGCTATGAGATCTTCATCTGGACAAAAGCATCCCAATCTTCCTATTTCAAGTGCTTGTAGCTCTCGAAGGATGCCACCCCTTTAGCTAAGAACCAATTAACAATCTTGCTCTTAAAGCTTCGATGAAGTTTCGTGATCGCTTTCATTGCTGCATTGATCTTGACGCTCGCTTATGTTTCTGGGGTACTCCAGACATTGACGACATTATCGAATAAGTGACATTTGCTTCGTCACTGAGGTCATTGAACTTAGTCGTTATTGGCACCCTCTCTCGAGTAACGAGTCCTGCGACCCTACGAAATCTATTCAGAGCCTTTTCATCTATAGGCAACCCGTCAGCATCGATTCTCGTGATGGTAACCTTGTCCATCTATCATTGTGTTTGTGACCTTGCCTTTCGGGCTCGTGCACCACTACCAGCTGTCTGGCTTTGAGATCGCACTTCCTCCATCTAGAGAGAAAATAAGAGAATTTGACATAAACAAAAAATATTTCTCCATTCAAGAAGTATAAAATGCATTGACTCATATCAATACTTCTTCAGCGGGATCATATTCTTCGCTACTTGCCCGACGTCGGCTCGGAGGCTCGCACGGAACAGGGCTTGGGCTATGATATAGGCTTTCACTGCTGCTGGAGGACGACACTGGGTGTGGGCTTGGGCTCCTGTCCACCCCATCTTGTGCCAGGGCAGCCTCTAGTGTGAGCATCCTTTGTTCTTGTGGCTTTTAGGGTGACAATCCTCTTCTGCCCCATGATTTTTTAGAGGAAAGAAAACGAATCAAGGTTAAGAACGTGGAATATTCAAAGGACTTTCTTTTGATTAAGTGTAATATAACCGTGGTGACTAAATCTACTAGTCAAACTATCATGTAGATTATGGTGCATGGTACGTTTATCAAAGACAGTCAATGGTATATCAAAGACATACTATATCAAAGACATATTTTTCAGTACCAAACTCTCGGATATATGGGCAAAATCATCGGCCTTTATTAAGAATCCTAAGCATGCAGTGTCTGGAGAGAAGAATAAAGACCAATAATATAATAAAAGGCAACTCTATTAGATATAGTTAGATATGATAAAAAAACACAATTAATTAGAATTAGTTAGCATATCTCTTCTTCTTCTTTATTTGTTTTTTCTTCCTTCCATCTCTCCCTCGTTAAGGCATTTCTCACCATGTTTGTTCTAACATGTATAATTCTCTTTAAATCCATGCATGATCAAGTATGCGTGGACACTGTCTAGTTTCGAGAACTTCTTATCATTCCTGCAATCACGACATGGGCAATATATTACCGTTTTACCATGATCTTGCATATCCGCCAAAACAGCACTCATAAAATACTTCACCCCGCTTAGGTACTCTGGACAAGTTCGGATATCAAGATACATCCAACTTCTGTCAGCCATCTACAATGTAAAAATATTTATTCTTCATTAACAATTACCTTAATTGCATGATTAAGTATGGTGTCGGTGTAAAGAATAGTGGGGTCCCTTGCGGGCGGACCCACATCGGTAAGATATCAGCAAATCTCGTATGCCACGTTTTGTCCGGAACCGCGGTCCTCCCGCACGACCAGTCAGCGACTGCGCGGCCAGCCAGCGACCACACAACCCGACTCTTCGACCGGGCTCTGCGACCAGTCCCCAGGTCGCAGGAGCAAACCCCGCGACCAGTCTCCTCTGGTCGCGGGGCAGGTATGTGTCCAAGCAGTCTAATCACAATAAATACTTTTTCACTTGAGTAGTTCCCTTCCCCAGGTCCCCTTTCCGGTCGTCCACGGCATGGTCGGTGCAGAACGGCCGTGACTCGTCCCGTAGCATTAATCACTACGGGATGGCCTGACAGGCGTGGTAGGAGTTCTTTTGCAGGTGCGCAAGCGGCGTGTGGGGACGGGATAGGATAGTTCGGGCGACCAGGATGATGCAGACGGTGGAGCGATGGGACGGGCTCTGTGGCGCCATAGAGCAAATGGGATACGTCCGCTCATAGTAATGATAGGCATGGGTGAGAAGCTCGGGCTAGGCCTGAGTCTGTGTCTTGGCTCACGTGCAAGTACTCTCTCCCTTTGATATATAAAGGGAGGAATACTAGGCTTGTAGAGGGTAGTTTTTTTGGGCCCAACAAGTAGAAGACTGGGCAAGAAGATCATCGGTAACTGGCTTAGACCACAAGAAGAAGAATACATAGGATATAGAGTTATTACCCTGAGGGGGGCCTGAACCTGGATAAACCCCATTGTTCTTGAGTCACACACATAGCCAGATCCAATATACGCTTCCCGAACAAAGATCACGCACCCATCGTCCAATACACATCGGAATTATTGTCAGGGATTTACCCTCGACATATGTGATTAAAAATTTCATACAATTACACTAGATCTGCTGCATCTCGCGGTAGATCGAGCAAACCTAGTATCAAATCTAACATAAATACAACTCACTTATACTAAGATTGTAGATAAAGATGCAAAATAGCCGATTACAACTCAAAGCACAACAAATCTATCAAATAGGGATTAAAAGAGGAGGAAAGAGGGAGATGCAAACCTTCATAGACCTACCATCAATTCAAACTTCAAATCAACAAAATATTAGAGAGTCTCTAGCATAACTGGAGAAAATTGCCAGAAAATTGCTGGAACTATGTACGTAGTACTGTTGGTCACGCACAGTAGCTATGCCAGATCTTACAACAGATCTAAGTCATAAGTGATGTGTCATAAAATTATCCGTTACTTATGACTTTTCATAAGTGACATGTCATAACATGACCCATCACTTATAGTGCAGGGAGACCAATCACCTATATCAGACTATAAATGACGGGTTGTAACATGACCTGTCACTTATGACTGATGTAGGGAGACCCATCACTTATGATCTAGTCATAAGTGACGGGTCTTGTTATAACTCATCACCACTGTGAGAAGTAACGGTAATATTATGATCCATCACTAATGATTTGTTATTAGTGATGTGTCAATATTTGATCATGA
Organism: Phragmites australis; assembly: GCF_958298935.1. Taxonomy (NCBI): domain Eukaryota; kingdom Viridiplantae; phylum Streptophyta; class Magnoliopsida; order Poales; family Poaceae; genus Phragmites; species Phragmites australis. The sequence goes on from NC_084940.1 coordinate 5,652,507, forward strand.
CACGAGGATGTATAAATGATGAGTCGCATAATAATCTATCACTAAATCGTGTCTCCTTAATTTGTTTTTCACGTAGTGCGTGACTCCAATGCTATAATTAAAGCAATCGCAAGTCTCGATAGCTACACATAAAATCATACCGTGTGTCTCGAGGGTTCCATAGTCCTCTACAAGTTTTTTTTTTCTCTTCCGCAACAAAATAGTTGTACTACCCCCCCCCCCCAGGAGCACTCCAACCTTATGTTAGCCTGAAGAGTGGTTATTATCATTTTCTTGTTTTTATAAGGGTATAGTAACATTTTCTTATTTAAGGAGACGTTGAAGTACAAAATATATAGGGATCCAATTAACAAATGATGTTTAAACTTAAGAAATCAGTGATGTGTCCAAACAAGCTATATACATATTTACACCTCCGTTGTTAAAATGCTAATATTAAACAAGCTCGTTGGTTTATTCACCATGAACAAATAATGGGTACATGAAGTTTTCTCTAGAGCTTTTGAATTTCTAAAAGTACATCACAATAGCGACAACATCAACAAGTTACGTACAACGTCTGCATCATCATCATCAACAATAACTGCACTTAACAAGGGCTAACAACAGGTAGCTATTTGCGCATAAGAAAAAGAGGTAGCTATTTTAGCAAAGAAAAAAATAGACGAGTTGCTAAAATCACCTAACAAAGAAGTGGCGCCTACTTCGGTTGTTAGCTCTCGTATGGTAACCCAGTACTAACCTAAATAGTGGCAAAGCTTGACCTGAATTTTAGAGAAGGCCAAGCTAAGGCAACCTATTCAAATGATTCTCATGTAACCGACAAAATGCAGTGATCTAAGTGTAGGAAAGCTCGTCATGTTTTAAGTCTGTCCAACCATTTTGAGCCCCTGACCATTTTGAGCAAAGAGCCACCAAGCTAGACAAAGGTTCACGTCGTCTTCTCCTGTTTGTGTGTGTTATGTGCTGCTCTGTCTCACTCCTTCCTCGTAGCAGCTGCTGAAGCAAATGCGCTAGGTTTTGCTTGTTCACTCCTCCCTTGCATCTCAACCGTTGATTGCAAACAAGATCAACGGCTCACAAGTGTTGTAGTGGTGGGTTGCTGTCGAGCTCTTTGCCATCTCCATGTGAAACGATGTAAACCTAGCACTCCAAGTTTTGCTCTAACACGTCTAACTGGCCTATCAGTACCGCAACCTTTTGTCAATAAAAAATATGCGTTATTTTGGGTATTGATACAATCCCGAAGGTATTACTGGCACCACTGGATTCTATTATAATATAGCTTATAAAATCAAAAAATAAATCATTATATTCCTAAAGTATTCTCCATCATGAATATACTCATATCATTCTTAAATGGCATAAACACGAAATTCATAAAATTATTACACCAAAATGAAAAATAGTTGGATTGACGTAGGACGCCATTTATTTGGCAAGTTTGGCCATAAAGGCATCTATCTATTATTATCTTAGTATAACAAAGTTAAAAAGAGCCACTTCATTCTTTCTCAAGGCCTTCAAATTAAGTGTGAATCGTTGAAAAAAGGAGAAAAGTATACACGGTTGATTTGATCTATAATGGCTCATATTATTGTTGTTGGAAGAAAATGCCTTCTGTGAGCAGGGTGCAGCAAGAGCCAACCCAATGGAGTGGCTCAAGGTTGGAGAAGAAGCGGAGAGTAAGATAATATCTAGAGTGATGAATATTATCATTCAGAGTGTAAGTGTACAAGCATACCCTATGGAGTTGGTAGAGATACAAATCATCGCTGCACAACCAGGCCCTAAGGCTATCCTGGTAAAACACTGTCCAGGCCCAAGTCAACCTTCAACTAATCTGATGATATCACCTAACCATGGTAGTGACCCTGGCGGCATGTGGCCGTAGTGCTCGGCTAGTTGTTAGCTACAATGATTGTCCCGTCCAGTTCAAAGGGTCAGCCTCCAAATACCCCAATGTTAAATGCCGATCACTTCGTGGCAGATAGTTGGTGACTGATGGACCCCCATCCCACCGGTTCCATTGAGGGGCACGCTCGCTCCTCCATGGCTCCAAGGGTCTTTGGCCTCTGGGGTCCCCTGGCTTTGGAGGCTTAGGCCTCCGCGGTGACTCGAAACTTGGGGTCTTCGGAGGGGTTCCGGAGTCCATAACAGTCTGGTGGCCAAGTCAGCAACAGTCTCCTAGATACTTGCTTTCGGGGAGGGCCTTCGGGTTTTGAGCCAAGAGGCCTTCAGATTTAGGCTGGCAGAGCCTAGGGCGTCGGAGGCCCTGATGGTGAACTCCCAACAATTATTTTGATTGGTTTTGGAAGTCCACAATAGATATGCTACCATAGTGTGTGGCATCTAGTCTCTTAGGTAAGTGAAGTGTTTGGGTGATTAATGACAACTATATCATTATGACTAATACGTATGTTTTGAAGGGAATCAAAAACTTAGTTCACAATGATTGTATGGGTTTTCTTGGTCCCTCATGAGTTTCTATTGGACGATCAAAGGATATTTACGTCAAAATTAAGGATCTTATAGTTCTAAGTGTCACAAGGTGATGAAGGACACTTAGAGTAGATATAGGTTCCTTTCTAGTCTTTTGACCGTACTATAAAGGGGGACTAAGTGTTGTAGCTTGATTTAATTGAGTCTAGACTTAGTTGGATGCATACCTGCGAAAATCTAGCACTAGGTACCTCAAAGAAGCTCATGGGTGAGAAGTTAAGAAGTTAGTGCTCAAAGTCGATTGAATTGGATGAGCCTCAGAGTTTTTGTTCTCACAGGATTGTTCGGTGCTGAAGGACTTGTACTCACTGGACCTTATTTATGTTCTGAGCAAAAGATGAATGACCTCACCGGATTGTCCGGTGATGGTAAATATATGCATGGAGTATTTAATAGAAGGGATATTTTTTGAGGAAAATTGAAGTTAAGTACACCGGATTGTCCCGTGTTCAGAGAAGATGACCACCGGAGCATTTAAGAGAAAGTTGGATTTTTTGGAGGAATTGGAATTCAAGACACTGGATGGTTCGTTGTTAAGTGTGCAACACACTGGAGCATTTTCAGACTTGGTGTCCCATTACATGGGAAATGAACTCGCCGGATTGTCCAGTGATGTGGTATGAAGAACACCAAAGCTTTTCAGGCAACGACTACTGATAGCTGGCAGGTCACCTTTTGAAAAAGGTTACTCACCGAATTGTCTGGTGTGCACAATGATGTGTGCACCGAACCATCCGGAGTGTGGGTGGTTAGACAACAGCTAGATTTGAACCTCTAGCCTATATATACCCCGTCACTCAGTTTCTTTCATCTCTCTTGCAACCTAGAGGAGTTTATACGTTATGTGTCTCATTAAGAAGAAAGGGAGAACAATTGAGTTGATTTTCAAGTCCCTAATTTAAGGTTAATGACTTCATTAGTGCTTCAAGAGTAGCGAGTGTGCATCTAGCTGTTGTTTAGGTTTTATAGGGATCAAGTGAACCAGTTAGCTTGTTACTCTTGGTGGTTGGCAACATCTAGCCAGTGGTGGTGATTAGAGGTATTCTCGGTGAGCTCTTGAAGTTCTTGTTAGAGCCCCGAGAAGAGCTTATACTTGATTTGATGCACGCCAATTCAGAGATGGAGAAGTGGCAATCATTAGTGAGCAATTGAGTCTTGGTCACTCAAGGGGGAGCGATATCCTTGTGTGTTTGCTCCAACAAGAATTAGGGGAGAGTGCCAACTCTTCGATACATCGGAATTTTTTTTTGATTTCCTCTTTTCCTACTCTCTTTCTATTCTGCAGTTTACTTCTAGCATCTACTTTCATGCAAGTTTCAATTCCGTAATTTACTCTTAAGTTATATGCTTGCATGTTTATTCTCTATGTTTTAGCTTGCATGCTTGAGTAGTTGCATTTCCTTCTTGTAGACAAAGGCTGTTCATTCTTCTAGAAATCGATAGTTGTTTTAAGGTTTGATTAGAGCTATATTCACCCCCTCTAGAGCCATTAGATCCTTTCAGTGTGTTATTCTAAAGAGATTGCATGCCATGCTATTCACATCACGTGTCAAACCCCAATCTCGGATTCCTCTATGCCTCATGTATCAGTCATTGGATCAATAGCTGATACACACAGAATTCAATATAATAATATCACATACATATTTCGAATAAAATAATTACCTGAAAAGGACAATGATAGTCTCGTGGACTAGGATCCACGGTTGACCAGCCAAACAAAAGTGCCTATAAGGAAAGAAGCAAAATATCTCAATGCCACATGCAACTTTGGTGCAGACGCTGCCTTAGACCTCCTCTCTTTAACTTCCTCTGGGTCAAGGTTGATTTCCATTTCATAATATGAAAATAGGAAGACCGAGTAGAAAATATATTCAACTAGTCCTAACACTACTTCAAGAGGTTGAGTAGATGCATAGGAGTAATCAAGGATAAAACTGTAGTGCTATAGTTTGAGCGTAAAGCCAATTTTATATGCAGTATAAACTCGAATGTGACACTAAGATTACAACAGTTGTTAGAGGAAGAAAAAGTATTCCACGAACAGGGTCCAGTGAGAGCCAACCTACTGGAGTGGCTCAAGCTTGAAAAAGAAGTGGAGAGCAAGAAAATGCTTAGAGTAATGAAAAATCCCTCCCTCGGCGTGGTGCCACGGGTTAGTATTTATATTGCCATTCAGGGTCTAAGTGTACAAGCATACCCCTATGGGTTTAACAAAGATACAAGTCACCACTATAAAGCCAGGCCCTAGTGCTAGCCTAGCAAAACATTGTCTAGGCCTAAGTCAACCTTCAACTACTTTGATGACATCACCTAAACGTGGCAATGACCGTGACGGCAAGTGGCCACAATGCTTAGTCGTTCATTAGCTACAGTGTCGGTCCTGTACAATATGAAGGGTTGGCCTCCAACTACTTTGGTATTAAATGCCAATCACTTCGTGGCAGGTAGTTGGTGGCCAGTGGGGCCCCCTTCCCACTGGTCCTACGGAGGGGTCGTTCGCTCCCTCAAGGCTTCGGGGGTCAGGGGACTCCGAAGGCTTGGGTCTTCGTGGTGACTTGGAGCTTGGGGTCTCCAAAAGGTTTCCAGAGGCCATAACAGTCTGGTGGCTAGGTTGGAGGGTCGTGGAGAATGGTTCCGCTTCCCCATGATTGTGGGCAAAGGGACGAGGCATGCGCACGCACCCTAAGGAGGCAATAACTCCTCCCCTGGCTCATAACGTGAGGGCCTCGGCCGAGCAGCAGCCTTATCTAGCATCCTTGTTCCATTCTATCTTTTCTCTTGCGCGTGCGCCTAATGGTCCCAACACTCCCAACTTCCATTGCCGAAGAGGGCTCCTCGTTGCCTCCTAGGGACCCCTATAGCTAGCTCTAGTGCTCGTGGCAGAGCCAATTCCCTAGCGGGGGGCTGTGTGACATCTGGGGACCCTATTGTAGCATCGGTAACCTCAGCCATAGCCACCCATCATGCGAAATTAGCTTCTACCGCTGTCGTCATGGGTACTCCAACAATGGGAGGGGCCATCGATGTGCCATGCCAGTGGAAACCATGGCTGCAGTGATTCCTCTGCCATTGCTCTGGCCACCATCAGGCGTGGCACTCTGCCACACCAACAAGAAGTACCCCCTACAAACCAGTTTGCTAAGGGAATCCACTGTCACTGAGGTCGAGCTTGACCGGATGGTCGAGGAGGGGAAGATCCCCTACAGATCCATCGCTCATGTCTCGCGGGGGTAGGTGGTCCTAGCACGTAGGGCCATGAGACCATGGTTTTTTAGGCCTTATTCGACACGCGCCTCGGCTTCTCGGCTGTGTCGCTCCTCGAAGGGGGGTTCTGTCACTTTTACGTGGAGCTCTCCCAACTCTCAGCCAACGCTATCGCCTGCTTGGCCATCTTCAAATGGGCCATGCAGGAGGTGTGCCGCGAGGGGTGAGTGAAGCTTTTCGTCACCATCCATGAAGCAAGGTGCTAGCCAAAGACTCGGATGGATGGTGGAGGGACGAATTCTCTCAACTTTGGTAGCGTGAACTTATAGCTCTGGCAAGAGTACCAGGACACGTTCCCCATGAATGCCATCAACAACCGGTGGTACATCAGGTGACCAAAGGGGTGGTTTTACTATGACATAGGCTTCAAGTCCCCTCTCCGCTCCACCAGCCAGGACATCAATTATGTCCAGACCCTTTGTTGGACATACCTGGGGCTCAGCCTTCTTCAAGGGTGGCACTCCCCTAGAGGGTGGCACGGAGGATGAGCATGCATGATCTCACGAAGGAGTTCACGGTGCTATGCATCCATCCCCTTCAGATGGATTGGGACCATGCCTTCGAGTGAGGCAAGCCAAATGCAAACTCCGGGTCCACCGTCATTTCTAGTGAGTCCTCACTTTTGTTTAGCATTGAATCCTCAGACATGAGATGCCTTTTACTTTTAGAGGATTGCCTCAAGCGATCAACATCATGGACAAATTCCTTGGTTAGTCTTCCGTTGTGGAGCTGGTTGGGAGCTAGGAGCAGCATAACCGTATATATTCCCACATTAGAATGGTGGCTCCAGCGTGGCTAGATCCAGTGGGGCCTCGGGCAACCGGAAGGTGAGGGCATGGGGCCTCAGGTGCCACGACCTCCATGATCCACGCGATCCTGCTCCAGACTCGACCTCCATCTGGCCCTGTGGCCTCGTGCGCTAGTTCAGAGACTGAGTCTTTTGAGGTGGAGTCAGATGGGACAAAGAATTGAAGGTTTGCAGAGGGAACTAGGGCTACGAGTGACCCAATTGAGGTTGAGGCCCGGGCTAGAGGCGATGATTCTCAGGAAGGCTCCGACGCTCCTGGACCTAGCCGGCCATGGCCAAAGCAGAGGGAGGAGTGAAGCCTCCCTCGATGACTATGTGGCATGGGGTATTGCTAACCCCTTTCACGATGTGGACGTCACAGGCCCCGTTAATGCTGGGACCGTTGGCATGGGTGAGGCATTATTTCCCATTTTACCCCACTGCGTTTGTACCTAAGGATCCTAACTTATGTGTTTTTCCTATTTACAGGGGCTGCCGAAGTGGACCTGACCTTGACCTCCGCCCTGGAGGTTTTGGCTCCCCAAGGGGACCCAATGACTCCTTTGGAGGCACCTGAGGCAGCCCCTCTGGTGACTATGGCTTCACCACCTCGGGGCATCTCTCTCGGCCATAATCTGGCTCTCGTGGCCGGGGCTAGGGGAGTTGGACCCTCTGTGGTGGTCGGCTTTGCATTCTTATAGCGGGGCCTTAGCTTTGAGGCCTTGACCCCTGACAACTTCTCACTCTTACTGGAGGCGTCGAGTGCCTTTGCCTTTGCCTCTGTCTTGTCTCTCCTTTGGAGCAGAGAGATAGAGCTATCCTTGGCTTGGAGGCCCTCGGAGGAAGTGGTGTCATATCTAGAGGCTGTGGCCTGGTAGATATGTTTTTTAGATGAAGTTTTTCTGGTTCCAACCTTTAGGCTGCTAACCTTACCTCTCCTCCATGGTGCTTCATAGCAAATGCTCCTAGGAAAGGCACTAAGCTGCTCACAGCATTGGGCCCACGCGGTGGCCAATGACATGGCTTGTGAGGAAGCGACAAGGCTCTGTCATGCCCTAGAGGAGGCTGAGAAGCGAGCAGAGGCTGCAGAGGGTCGTTTGTAGGAAGAGAAATGCACCAAGAGTGTGCGGCGACCATGACTCAGGAGGTTGTTGAAGCCCGCTGGGTTGCGGAGGCGTCTATCAACCAGGCCATCGCGGGCTACATCGCTTCAAAAGGCGATACCCAAGACCTCCAAATCATGGTGGCCTTAGCCCAACAAGAGCGAGGGGAAGCCTAAGCAGTGGAGGAAGTATTGTCTATGTAGTTCCAAGGTCTGGCTGAGAGCGCGACGGAGGCAACCCACGCCATCAAGAAGGCTCTAGGTGGCCTTGAGGCCAAGGGCCCACCATTACTCTCCGACTCAGAGATCCTAGGTCTAACACTCTGTTGGCTCCAGACCGCAGCTGAGGTAATGGCCAGCACTGCCTAGGCCTATGACAGCTCCAATTTCCATGTGGCTTTGATGTTTTAGTTGGCACTGCTGCACTGCACGGGGCACAGCCAGGTTGAAGCACTGGAGCAGCCGGTCCTTTAGTTTGTGGTTGATGACCTCTGGCCTGAGGCACCTCCAGTGGAGATCTACGTAGCCTTGGATAGCTTTTGCTAGGGTGTTTGGGAAAAGCATGGACAACTCGAGACTCCTCATTTTATAGCCGATCGCGTGAAGTCATGTGCCTGAGGAGCTCCCCGCTCGGACTCCCCTGCGGGAGGTCAGGCCATGCACCCTGATGCTTCCTCACACGGGCCACCGCCACAACAGTACATCTCTTTATCTTGGTTGCCTCATCATCTGGATGCTATCCCGTGGGAATAGCCTCTGTCAGCTGACGTCGCCTCCTATCCGGAGACCTAGCGTGTTAACTCCGCTCTCCTGCTTCATGTATCTTGATTTGTTTGCTAACTTTTATGGACTCTGTCTCTTTTGTGCTTTATCTATTTATTTATTTGGTGTTTTGGGAGATATGCGTCATGCAGCTAACCCTTTGAGAGGGGTTGTGAATACAGGTTCGGTGACCCAAAGCAAGAGGAACCTTCCCGTGTGCTCGAGCTGCTACTGCCAGAGGAGGGTCCAGCGCATCCCAAGCACCATGGCCTTCATTACCTCCCCTGCAGTGCGAGCACTTCATCCTACCTCATGATTCCCAATTACACATGGACTCGAGGGTGGTCGCCGACATCTTGTTAAGGATGAGCTAGAGGACCCTTCCGCTTCTACCTTAGAGATTGACCCAGGTTCGTAGGGATAGCTAAGTGGTGGAGGTTTTTGAGGCCGCTGGCTTGCATGACACTCGCGATGGAACGAGTCCCCGACGTGGGATGGGATGGAGGAATCTGAAGCGTCCTAGTGGGGGGGGGGGACGAATAGTAGGGTTGCTTGCCCTTTTCCTGCTCTCACCGGGCGTGGTCCTCCTGCTCTCGCGTGGCCACCTGGCTCTGTATCACGCCGCGGAGGTCTCGTTGGTGCAGAGAGTCACGTAGGTCAGAGGGTTGGCTATCCTGATGCGATGGGTGTCTTCGAGCGCTTCCCGTTACCGAGGGAGGACGAGATCTTTCCTGTCGTAGGGGCTGCTGCGATTCTTGGTGATCGTGACCTTCACTGATCCTAGTGACGGACGTGGTGTTTGCTGTCGTAGTTTGCCATCGGGTGGTCTTAAATAGAAGGGCGAGATCACGCAACCATGGCGCAACTGGCGAACCCTCTAGTACTTCTACCAGTAGGTGCCTAAAAAGCATTTGCACGGTCTGCAAATTCTGTGCAAGCATCATGGCCTCATAGTCGAGCTATCGAGTGCGAAGTGGCAACATATCACTAGGGGCAGCCCTTGGCATTCGTGCGGCGTGACGGCCTTGGTGACGATGCCACCAAAGACCGGGTCCTCTACGGTAGCTCCTCTGAGTCACGCTATGGTGGTTGGGGTTATGCTAGAGTGTACCAATGTCCGGTGTTGGTCTGGTTCCCCTCTGGCCTCGTGGCCTGGGGATCATCATCGGCACCAAGAAAACGGGAGCTTCTGCTGCCCCCTATTGTATGAACTATCATGCAATCTTTCCGTTGAGCCTCAGAGCCCTCAGACTCCGATTTGGTGTCCCATTCCTAGAGCACACCAGGCTCATCTAGGTTGTATCCCATGATGAACACCTCGTGACGACCGGGGTTCTTGGAACGGGACTCAGCGATTAGCGTGGATCCAGCCATGGGTAGCCAATCTAATCTTGTACACCTACCAAAGCACAGAAATGCGCCCCTACCCCACGCGCCAACGGTCGAGGGTCAATCCCTAACAGCGATTTCGGGGTGTACTGATCGATGGGTGTGTGAACGACGCTTGTTGTGTGTGCGTGTTTGTGATGAACTCAAGAACACAGGGATTATCCAGGTTCAGGTCTCCCTAAGGATAACAACCCTATGTCCTGTGTATTTTTTTATTAGTGTTTGTGAACTAGTTACACATGAGTTTTCTTGACTCCTCCTTCTCGGTTTTTTTACAAATTGGATCCTCCTATTTTTATATACTAGAGAGAAGGAGAACTTACAAGTAGGTCCTACTCAGCAGACCCATGCCTGGCCAGATATTCTACTCTTGGATCATCATCATGAAGAACAGGGTGAACCCAACTTGTCCTGAGAGCTCTGCATGCCTGTCCCATCCTTGGAACACCGCCACAACTGCCTCCCCTGGTCATCTGGCCTGTCCCATCACCAAGCGCTGCAAGTTTGTCTATCAAGTCATCCTGTCCGTGTGGTCTGCGGGTCTACCTGCAAAATCATCCACTTGCCTGGTCGTTCTATAGATCCTGTCCCATCCGTCGCGTGGTGCAAGTCGGATCACAACACCCCACTTCATAGCAATTAATGCTACAGGATGGGGCACTGCCCATCTGCGCCAGCCATGACTTTGTTCGCTGGAGGAGATACTTTAGGAAGGAAAATACTTGAGTATACATCAATAAATGAGATTAGACAGGTTAGATATGGGCATACTGTGACCAGCAAGGGCTGGTCACGGGATCATATTATATTGCAAGGAGGCTGGTCGCGCAAGCCTCGTGCTGGTCATACGAGTCAAGGGCTAGTCGCGCGATGGCCAAGGTTCAAGAAATACCCCCCATCGGTTCCCACATTCCTCATGGGGCCTGTTAGCTAGGATGCCCCCTTACTCAATACTCCGAGACTACCAAAATTGAGGGTCTTTGTGTCCCCACCCTCCATCTGAAACTTTAGTTGTAGCTTGCTTCACGGATAGCCTCGAATATCTCCACCCGACTCTCACAGCCCTCCGACTGCATGGCCCATTCAAAGATAGCCTGATAGGCGATGGCGTTAGCTGAGAGTTAGGAGAGCTCCACGTAGAAGTAGAGGAGCACCCCTTCGAGAAGCGGCACAGTTGGGAACCTGAGCCCTGCATTGAAGAAGGCCTCAAAGACCACCACTCCATGACTCCACGAGGCCAGGATCACCTCACCCACCAGAGGGTGAGCCACCGATCTAGAGGAGATCTTCCCCTCCTCGACCGTTTGGCCGAGATCGACCGCGATAATGGTCGACTCCCCCAACACGCTGGTCTGTTGGGGGTGCTTCTTGCTGGTGCGACATATTTCCACACCCGATAGTCCCAGGAAGCAGTGGGGGGACCGCGGCCTCTATGGCTCCCGGTCACATGGGGCCTGGACTCCAGATGTCGCATGGCCCCTTGGTGGGGGTTCGGATCTATCACATGCGCCAGAGCGAGCCATGACGCCCCTGGGATTACCGCGAGGAGCGCTCAACGACAATTAAAGTGGAGGTGCAGTGGCCAGTGAGCATGCTAGCGAAAGCATGGGAAAAAGAGGCGAGAGTGCCAGATGAGGACGCCAACCGACCATGACTTCTGCCTTTATCCACACAAGGAAGAGTCATTGCTGCCTTGGGGCGTAGGCACACGTTCTATCCCATCCTTTCCGCACTATCACCGAGAAGCGAAACTGCTCTTTATGACCCTTTAATACCAAGGCGCCACACATCCCACTATCAACTAGCCAGACACTGCTACATCACTAACCACAGGATGTGTGTAATGTTGTCTCTTGCAGGTGACATTAGGTACTCTGCCTAACCACTGGACCGACACTTCCCAATTCAAAACCATCGGAGGGCCAAGGGCTCATGGCCACGAAGCCAAGGGTCGCCGGAGGCCCTGCTCCGAGTACCGTTGGGATGGTCGCACCGCTAGCCATCCTCGTGAGGGGCTGCTACTGGGGGTCACCATCAAGGACCCCCGACGCCCCTTAGCTCTGTAGGTCTAGGCCCAAGGACCATCAAGCTTAGGACCCCTCTAGGACCCCATGGATCTGGAGGGGTCCTGAAGGTCATGCCTTCGGAGCCCTCCGGACTCCCGGAGTCATCAGTCCTTCATAAAGATCAACCAAGATGGGGCCTGTAGGCCACCTCACTTGCAATGAAGTGATCAGCATTTAATATCTATCAAGTGGTGGCCGCCTGACACGCTGGTGCAACTGGTGGCCGCCTGGCACGCTGGTGCAGTGCGGTGCCGGAATATACAACAAGCCGCTGGGACAACAGCCTCACTAGCCGTAGAAATGATTTACGAGGTTATCCTAAGCCCTAATGTATAGAAAAGAACTTGTATGTCTTCCGACTTCATATAAACATGTTTGTATATTACACTTTGAATATCAGTATAAATACTGATCCCTTGGCCACCAAGCCAAGAGAGACAGATTTCTCCGAGAACTTTAGGCACTCATATCCTCTCCACTTCTCCTCCAAATTTGAACCACTCCTGTGAGTTGGTTCTCGCCGCTTTTTGTTTGTGGAAGATATTTTCTTTCCCCAACATAAACAAAAGCTAATATATAGCATGCATGTATAACTATCAGGTTTAAGTTTGTCAATTTAATTAATTACAAACATAGGTTCAAAATGATCAATGAGTTAGTACTTGACTTGACAAATATCAAATCTTGATTGGTCTTGTCATTCGAATTCCTAGGTTATTCATCATCGGGCCCTACCTTCAGTTCTTTCCTCGTTCTCTTGCTTAGATTCTTGGCTTCGAGGCTATGCAAATTAATAACGACGAAAAGCACACAACTTAGAGTGACGACGATGGCGGCAGGGCGGCGGCAGTGATGGCTACAAGGAGGTGGCTGAGTGGCAGTTGCTATAGGCGGGTGGCACCGATGGTTCTGGATGGGATCGGGGTGATGACCGATCCCATTCGCCTTTATCCTTTCTTTTTTAACCAACCGTCTAGATTTATTAGGCTCGCTACGGATTCTTTGGGTGTCTAAACAGAACGTTTAGATAGTAAAACAAGTTTTACGCATCCAAGATCTCCGATTATCCATCCAAACAACGGAATAAAAAGTCAAAATTTTGCCACTTTTGCAGCTCGCACCGTCAACGGCTTATTTTTTTCATAATTAATCAAGTATTACACTTTGTTCTTGGATGGCGGCAAGCAGAGGATCACCAAAATAACCTAATCAACCAATATGGTTCGTGTTGGTACACTAGGTAAGCTTAAGATTTTATAAAAAAAAAATCAAATTATTATTGGGAAACAAGGTAAATCTAATCACCAAGGCAACCTAATCAACCAATAAAGCTACTAGAAATACTTAAAGCTAAACATAAGAATTTAAAATCTTATCAAGCATGCAAAATTATTGTTGTCCATATACGAATAATTAGGTTCAATCGTTGTACAACTACACTTACACTAAAGTTCCAAATCGGAGCATAAAAGCTCTATATTAAAGGGAATACGATAATTAAAAAAAGGCTATGGTAGCAATTTTAGCCGCGTAATTTGCTCGCCATCTTGCTAGTTCTGAATATGTGGCATATGGTGAAAGCATCACACAAACGTGGTTTGGCTCCAGAAACATTCTAAATTTTCCGTGTCTTCAGGCAAATGCCAAAAATTTAGAGTGTCCTCTAGCCAAATTTGCCCATTTAGTGGAGTCAAATTTAGAGTCCTTTATCGCTGGAAAACTTGAAGGACGACAAACTGCCAAAGCTGGAAGTTACGATGGACAAGATCAGAAACCACATGTCCCAGTTGAAAGCAAGTGAAGGCCGTCTACCTTGTTAAACTGAATCTGGTGTTGAGTGCTGGAGTAGCTCTTAGCCTAAGGTTCTTTACCTATATAAACACCAAATGATCTTTACATTCTCAGCTAGGAGATCGCAGGATTAATTCCTCACAAACCAAGACGATGAGGAACCAGATCCCGTACTGGGTTGTCCTCGTGATCCTACTGAGCGCGCAGCTCAGCAACGCCGCCCTAAACCAAGCTGCGCTGCTGAGGAAGTTCATCGAGTCCAGGGCTCAGACGAGTCCGGCGGCTAGTGCGGACGGCCCTGCCGAAACCGACCCATGGACCGACCCGGCGCGCAGCTTTGGCCACCTGCCGACGCAGTTCAAGACGAAGACCCCGCCGAGTGGCAGCAAGGACGCCGACAAGATCCCGGCGCTCCCCGGCCAGCCCCTGCGCGACAACTTCGGCCAGTACGCCGGGTACGTGACGGTGGACGAGGACCACGGCCGCGCGCTCTTCTACTACTTCGTCGAGTCCCCGCACGACGCGGCCTCCAAGCCTCTCGTCCTCTGGCTCAACGGAGGTAAGAATTTTTGCGGTATATGGCTACATGCACGTACTCGGCGCGCGCGTTCGTTTTGGCGTTCGGCACGGTGTGATCTCTGTACGTTTTTTGCGCGGATGCCGGGGGTGCGTGCGTGCGCAGGGCCAGGATGCTCGTCGCTGGGAGGCGGTGCGATGATGGAGCTCGGCCCGTTCCGTGTCAACCCCGACGGCAAGACCCTGAGCAGGAACAGGCACGCTTGGAACAACGGTACGTGGGTTGTGTCAGATCGATCAATGCTCTTATACAATTTAAACGAATCAATGTAGTACGAGACCAGGAGAAAAAAAACACTGTTAGTACGAGCCTACTGAGTACTGATGATGGCTGTGTACGAGGAGCAGTGGCCAACGTGATCTTCCTGGAGTCGCCGGCCGGGGTCGGGTTCTCCTACTCCAACACTTCGTCGGACTACGAGAAAAGCGGCGACGCGAGGACCGCGGTGGACGCGTACACCTTCATGCTCCACTGGCTCGAGCGGTTCCCTGAGTACAAGGGCCGCGACTTCTACATCGCCGGTGAGAGCTTCGCCGGGCACTACGTCCCGGAGCTCGCGACCGTCATCGTGTCCCTCCGCGAACTCACCGGCGAGAACCCCACAAACCTCAAGGGAATCTTCGTAAGTTGATGGTCTCCATGACACCGGAGATTAATTCTTGGTAGAATTCATCAGCAATTGTGCAAGTTATATGGATGTATTTGTGGTTTCAGGTTGGCAACCCGTACCTTGACCGCTACATGAACGACAAGGGCTGTCTTGAGTTCTTGTGGAACCACGGCGTGATCTCAGACGAGGTGTGGGCTAACATATCCGAGCACTGCAGCTTCGACCGGTCCGATGGCAGGCTGTGCGACAAGGCTAAATCATCGTACGAAGCCGGCCACATTGATCCATACAACATTTACGCTCCGATCTGCATCACCTCGCCAAACGGGACATCCAACTCCAGTAGCTATGTAAGATGTGTTCTCTCAAGCTCCTTAATCCTAATAACTAGCTGAAGCCAGGCACCCATGATTTGGTTGATCTGTGACACGCTGACTGTTGCAATTGGTGCAGTTACCTGGCTACGATCCGTGCATCCAGGACTACGTCCAAGTCTACCTCAATAATACCGAGGTGCAGAAGGCGATCCACGCTCGAATCAACACAGACTGGTCACTTTGCTCGTAAGTAGTAGTAACCGCCTAGCCAAATTCTTGAATCTTGGCACACTCGTAGCCCTTCGGGACCTGAAACTTTCTGTAATTTGATCAGCTCCTTACCCTGGAAAGATGCCCCGTTGACCATGGTGCCAATGCTCTCATGGCTTGTCAACACCGGATTGAGAGTGTGGGTGTACAGGTAACTTGCAATCTCATCTTCACTTCTGCCAAACAATGCAAACTGAACCAAAAAAATATATAGATGATACGATTTGCTATTCGGCAAAATATCATGGCAACTTCGTTTTCAGTGGCGATATGGATGATGTGTGCCCGCTTACAGCGACGAGGTACTCTGTCAAGGATCTCAATCTGACCGTCACAAAACCGTGGCGCCCCTGGTACACCCCTTCCAACGAGGTAAATAAGGACGCAATAACACAAGTCAGCTTTGAGAATGAATTTGCAATAATATTTTGTATGAGCTAAACTTCGATGGTCTGTCACAGGTTGGGGGCTATATTCAGCAACACGAGGGAGGATTCACGCTTGCGTCTGTGAGGGCAGCTGGCCACATGGTACCCATTTTCCAGCCTACGAGATCATTGGTTCTCTTCTACTCCTTTCTCAAAGGCGTGCTCCCACCTGCGGTTCCATTGTGGCGTCCGTGAGAAGAAATGCTCCATGTCTACAACCAAGGAGAGTACTAGTCTCGTAGGATACAAATGAACTCTACGTGCGTGATACAAGTGTTCCAACTAGTCCTCGACAAGTTATATTCTTCTTGAACGAAATATATGTACTACGTTTTCCAAAGGAGCACTCACCTTGTTAGACTGAAGAATGGCTAATATCATTTATTCGCTTTTCTTCGGGGTACCATTTTCTTGTTTAACTGAAATATAAAATATATGGGGCCTGCTTAAAGCATGTTGTTTAAATTATAACAAATCAATGATGTTTTGGATACTGATCCAAACAAGTAAAGAGTGGGCCTTCGCACCTAGACCCGGAGAGCGAAGAATGCCAAGGCTGAAAGGAACCAACAATAAATGATGCTTCTATGGAGTGGTTAAAATCGTAGAAGAATGCTTCCTATTACAGGCCGAGGTGGATGTATTTATAGCTCATACCAGTTATTGTGGGAAAGTTGCAGCATTACCCCGTAAGGGTGAAAGAACATGTGGAGTGGTTCTATAATTTTCACTAAAATTGACTTGCGAAGTGGTTACCATCAAATTAGGATAAAACTTGAAGACGAATGGAAAACTGTATTTAAAATTAAATTTGGTTTATATGAGTAGTTAGTAATATCTAGATTAACTAATACACCTAGTACTTTCATGCGATTGATGAACGAAGTTTTACGTGCTTTCATTAGTAGATTTGTGATGGTATGATCCCTGTTAAGCATCCATGACTGAATGGTGAAAGCGCCCAAGTCATAATTGGCAAATTTGCGGGTTCAAAGTAAAACACCACTTTATCCCACTTGTGCTATTATTACTTAGTCTACCCTCACATTACTAAATCATGAATCTGTACTTATAGCATTCTTAAATGGCATGAAGTTGAAATTTTTATAAAGCATTAGACCAAATGAAATATTATTAGATTGTACGTAGGACGACATTCATTTGGCAGGTTTGCTCACGCAGCATTCTAAATGTGGCATATGCTGATATAATTTCACAATAGTGATTGAGCTATCAAGCAAGCACTAGCCTAGTGGTAGTAGCCTGAGTCAGTAAGCAAGAGGCGTCATGGCTTCAATTACCAGGCCAAGCAACCAAAAAGAAATTGGTAGAAAAAAGCATTCCTGGACCAAGCAATTAAAAACTAAAAAGGAATTGGTAGAAAAAAAAATCCTAGACCAAGCAATTAAAACTACTCCATTTTTTTTAAAAAAAAACGTCACTCCATTTTTTTTAAAAAGCGTGATTGGGCTCCAGAAGCATTCCAAAATTTGACGTGACTGATGACTTTTTGTAAATGCCACAAATTTAGAGTGTCCTTAAGCCAATTCTGGAAGTAATGATGGACAAGATCAGAAACCCCCTGTCCCAGCTGAAAGCAAGGGAAGCCGCCTACCTGCAGGAATTGGCTAATTCTGAAGTTACCTTTCGCTATTTGTTAACACTGGGGTCTTTGTTTACACTCGGAAACTCCTTTGGACAATCCATGTCGCATTGCATGTGTCAGTAACCTTGGTTCTTCTCCCCTCTAAAGCCATGCGCGCCTATATAAACACATCATCTGCTACTCTTCCCCAACACCTCACGGCATTTCCTCACACTGGCAAAGATGAGGAGCACCACCACCTTCTTTCTCTTTATTAGGGTTTTAACGGAAACATCATCATAATCGATAAGTCAAGCATAAGATCAACACACTATATTTTTTAAGGAGGTTCGACCATCTTGCCTATATTATCGGGGCATGACTATAGACGCTCCTCTCCATATGATCTGTTTCTATTTGTAACTGACCATATACATATATTTGACATATTTCTAGTTCTACCCAATTACAACTCAAAAAATTTGTAACCGACCCTATACACATATTCGACACGTATCCCAACACTCCTCTTACTCGCCATCCTATTTGGCACATCACTCACAGTCACAGATGCATCCCAGGAGGCCCAGCTCAGCAAATTCATAGTGGCCCAGGCCCTGAAGAGACTCGCAAGCAGGCTCAACTGAAATGGGCATGTCGAAACCGCCCCGTGGGCTGATCTAGCGAGTAGCTTCGCACATCTGCTCGAGCGCTGCAAGATCCCGCAAGGCGGGAGTTTTTTATTTTTATATTTCTTATCATTAATATTTAAATAAATAGACCTCTGATGACAATATTTGCAAAAATAGTCACTTACCGCTCTCTGAGAGGGCATTTAGTCCTTACCGTCCTCTCAGTGGGTGGGTAGGCCCCACCCCGAGCGCCCTTCGTGCCACACCCCTTACCGCCCTCTGAGAGGGCGGTTAGCCCTTGCCGCCGTCCTAGGGGGCGGTTAACCCCATCGCTTGGAATTTTTTTAATTTAAATTTTGTATATGTCAATTTGAAAAATAGTGCATATTCATTCGGCGAAAAATATTAGTTGTGCAAAAAGTGGTTAAAACGGCATCGCAGAGTAGTTATTTTTTAAAAAAAAATTGGATCAATGTAAATTTGTTGATATTTGTTTATTTATTTGATATAAAATTGTATAAGTAATTTTTTTAGTGAGTAATGTTAGGAGGATACAAAATCTAATTTTTTGAACAATTGTAGTTGTGAAGCACTATTAGCATAAAACCCGGTACGAAGGTTACATACACTAACAAACATTACATGAAATATAGAATTTGTTGTTGCTACGCGAATAGACCCTAACAATAAAGACATGACGACAATAAATATTGATATGTACGGTATACCTCTAAAAACTAACATAATAACATGTCACTACTAATTTTAACATGACTTAGTGAATGAAGTAACACGGGATAGTAAAGTAAAACACCACTTTATCCCACTTGTGCTATTAATACTAGTCTACCCTCACATTGGATACTAAATCATGAATCTATACTGATAGCATTCTTAAATGGCATGAAGTTGAAATTTTTATAAAGCATTAGACCAAAATAAAATATTATTAGATTGTATGTAGGACGACATTCATTTGGCAGGTTTGCTCACGCAGCATTCTAAATATGTGGCATATGCTGAAATAATTTCACAATAGTGATTGAGCTACCAAGC
Organism: Phragmites australis; assembly: GCF_958298935.1. Classification (NCBI taxonomy): domain Eukaryota; kingdom Viridiplantae; phylum Streptophyta; class Magnoliopsida; order Poales; family Poaceae; genus Phragmites; species Phragmites australis. Next base: position 5,671,648 of record NC_084940.1, read on the forward strand.
AAGCTCTAGCCTAGTGGTAGTAGCCTGAGTCAGTAAGCAAGAGGCGTCATGGCTTCAATTACCAGGCCAAGCAACCAAAAAGGAATTGGTAGAAAAAAGAATTCCTAGACCAAGCAATTAAAAGTTACTCCATTTTTAAAAAAACATCACTCCATTTTTAAAAAACAGTGATTGGGCTCCAGAAGCATTCCAAAATTGTGATGTGACTGATGACTTTTTGCAAATGCCACAAATTTAGAGTGTCCTTTAGCCAATTCTGGAAGTAATGATGGACAAGATCAGAAACCCCCTGTCCCAGCTGAAAGCAAGCGAAGCCGCCTAACTGCAGGAATTGGTTAAGGTCATCTCCAGCAGTTACCTTAAATTTTCATCCTCAACATTACTATTACAGCATCCCCTATCACTATTACAGCATCCCTTATTTTTTCATCTCCAACAGCTACCTTATTTTCTAACTTCTACTTCTCTTTTTCTCTCTTCAGGCCCGCTGTCAGCGTCTGTGAACAGCACTGCTACAGTAACAGACATTGTTTCTACATCCGGGCCCACTGCCAGTCCCCAACACGTCACAGCATTTCCTCACACTGACAAAGATGAGGAGCACCACCACCTTCTTCCTCTTTGTTACGATTTTAGCGGAAGCATCGTCATGATGGACAAGTCAAGCACAAGATCAACACACTATATTTTTTAACGAGGCTCAATCATCTTACCTATATTATCGGGACATGACTACAGACACTCCTTTTCATATGATCTGTTTCTATTTGTAACCAACCATATATACATATTTGACATGTTTCTAGTGCTTCCTAATTACAACTCAAAAATATTTGTTACCCAACCTATACACATATTTGACATGTATCCCAACACTCCTCTTACTCGCCATCCTATTTGGCACATCACTCGCAATCGCAGATGCATCCCAGGAGACCCAGCTTAGCAAATTCATAGCGGCATGGGACCTGAAGAGACTCGCAAGCAGGCTCAACTCAAATGGGCCTACCGAAACCGCCCTGTGGGCGGATCCGGCGAGCAGCTTCGCACATTTGCCCGGGCGCTGCAAGAGCCCGCAAGGCGGGAGTTTTTTTATTTTTTTTATCATTAATATTTAAATAAATAGACCTCTGATGGTAATATTTGCACAAATATACGCCTACCACTCTCTGAAAGGGCTACAACCCTTTCAAAGGGCGGTAAGGATGGCAACGTGACATCGGAGACCCTTACCGCTCTCGGAGAGGGCGGTTAGTCCTTAATGCCCTCTCAGTAGGTAGGTAGGACCCACCCCCGAGTGCCCGTCGTTCCGCTCCCCTTACCGCCCTCTAAAAGGGCGGTTAGCCCCATCGTTTGGAATTTTTTTAATTTAACTTTTGTATACGTCAATTTGAAAAATAGTGCACATTCATTCGGTGAAAAATATTATTTGTGCAAAAGGTGGTTAAAACGGCATCGCAAAGTAGTTACTTTTTTGAAAATTTTGGATCGATATAAATTTGTCGATATTTGTTTATTTATTTAATGTAAAATTGTATAAGTAATTTTTTAGTGACGTAATGTTAGGAGGATACAAAATCTAATTTTTTGAACAATTGTAGTTATGAAGCACTATTAGCATAAAACCCAGTATGGAGGTTACATACGCTGACAAACATTACATGGAACATAGGGTTTGTCACTGCTACGCGAATGGACCCTAACCATAAAGACATGACAACAACAAACGTTTACATGTACGGTACGCCTAAAGACTAACGTAATAGCATGCCACTACTAATCCTAACATGCCTTAGTGAATGAAAATATGTCGAGCTACAATAGATGCTCTCTACTGAGTGCATATAGGATATTTATCATTTCTCAAAATCGAGGCCATCCGCCTTAGCCCGACAGGCTCTCTCCCGTTTCCTTGCCCTCTCTGCTTCACGTGCTTGAGCCACGACGAGCTCCTCCGCTGCCTTCCTCATGCGCTCCTCCTCCTATTGCTTCAATTGTAGTTCCTCCTGCTGTTGCTCGTACTCCTGGTGTTCGTATGCTTCCTTCCTTCACCGCATTCTCATGTTGACTCACCGCTTCTGGTCTTTATTTTGCTCTATGTCAAGCCATTCCATGAAGTCACAGATAGGGGAAAGAGATTGTACAAATGAAACAAGATGTGATATTAGTAAAATAGTACATGAAATCGTATGAAAAATGCCACATGAGTGATTTATGTCGCTATACCGATGGGTACTCATATGTTCCATGTTAAGACTTATCGTATTGATAGTTGGCACACATGAAGAAGCGTAGGCCATAGGTGTAGGAGATGTTCTGAGACTCACAAAGCCTACAAGGATCACTGCAGAAGCACATCGGCGGTTCGACCCCCTGGGGGATGAAATTTCCTCAATGTTTCTTGGGTGGGCTTGGTGGAGCTGAGTAAGATATTGCAGTTGAGAGAGCTGGGGAAGGAATGGTCTATCCATGGATGAGGGTGGGGTTATTTATGGTGATTGAGGCCTGGTGCATGGGCTTAGCTGGGGATTGGAGTATATGATTTCCTGTGAAAGATGGAAAAATTGTGGCATTAATGCTAGGCAGAGACTCCCTATGTCAGGATAGAGGTGTTGTCATTTAATTTATGATTAAAGCTCTGTCGTGTGGTCACTTCATATCTACAGCCTGCGTTAGGATAGATGTGTTATCATTTCATGATTAAAGCTGAGTCGTGTGGTCACTTCGTGTCTAAAGCCAGACTCACGATAGAGGTGTTGTCATTTCATGCTTAAAGTTCTGTCGTGCGGTCACTTCGTGTATAAATAGCTTTCTAAGTAATGCTTTTCATATATTGAATAGAATTGTGCTTGGATAGTACATTAATATAATAAACTTACCATCACATTGAATAGACATAAAGTTCATAAATAGTTTATAACATAGTGCATTAATATAAGGCAGTAACCATATACCCATCGAACTGAACTAATGAAATGGAAATATAAACAAAAGAAATAGTCATGGCTAGCATTTGCATAGTTCTTAGTGGATAGATGTTGAATACCTAGATCATCTCAAAATGGCAGAGGAAAGTGGCGACGCAAATTAGCGGAAGAATGCCAGCTATGCCAGTCAATGCTATCAAGGTAAGATGGTTATCGTCTTCGAATTGGTGATGCGAAGTTGTAAGAATGGATACCAGCAAATCCACCATCATTTTTAGGGTCATTAATGTCTTCTGGAGATTGAGGCCTCGGAGGGAGGGGTTGTTGTGGCATGAAATCATCATTGTCCTCGTCATTTTGAGCTATCACGATAGTAGCACATCCTATTTCCTTATCGATTGTACGCCATCTCGATGTGGTGCATGAATGTTCTCTTGCAGTGTTCCTTAAACCTTCTCCTGTATTGCTGCTGGAACGTCGAGGCATTAGGGGCATGAAATCATCATCCTCATCATCCTCGTCAATTTGTGGGTGAGTAGTAGAGGGCACCCATGTACCCTTAGGTTCGCTGAATGTCGTGGTCTTCTAAACAACTAGGGTCTTTCACCGAGGCTGAACAAGACATTTGTTGGCAACGTGCCATGAAGTAGGAGCTACAGGCGATCGAGAACAATGGCACGTGGTCCCTAACCGATCTCCCTGCAGGTCATCGGGCAATCGGCTTGAAGTGGATCTTCAGGGTAAAGAGGGACGCGGTCAGTGCAATTGTGTGACACAAAGCATGTCTCATCGCTAAGGGCTATGTGCAGCGCGCCGGGGTGGACTTTGATGAAGTCTTTGCACCAGTAGCTCGACTGGACTAAGTGTGCGTGTTGTTGGATGTTGCCACTCAGAACTACTGGGAGGTTCACCGCTTAGATGTAAAGTCTGCATTCCAAAATGGTGATCTCGTTGAAGAGGTGTTCATCACACAGTCGTTGGGGTTTGTTCGCGGTGGCGAGGAGCACAAGTTTCGATCCCCACGGAGCTTCGCAATCTTCGCCACCTTCAGATGAAATCCCTGAAACGAAATTGCAATGACAAGTATGCGATCTTTCCAGTAGACTTCAAGCTACCCTTCGAAGAGGGGGGGGGGGGAGATCATCCCCAACAATTCCCTTAACCAAGCCACTGCCTATGAGCATATCTTTTTCTTAAAACATGAACCAACTGGAAAGAAATGCCCCGTCTTTGCAAGAATTCCGTTTTCCATGATCAGAGTAAACACATTGAAACACGCTATCACTACATTCATGAATGCGTGGAGAAAGGCAAGATCATCATGGAAGAAATCGACACCAACAGTCAACTTGTAGACCTACTAACGAAGCCGCTCGGCGTCTGAAGTTCCAGGAGCTACGGGAGAAAGTTGGAATCGTCGATACCAGTAACAAGATTAAGGGGGGAGTAATGTTGTGTAATCTAGCTACTTAGATCGAATCTTGTTTTATGTCAGCATTTTTTTCAGGCTGTTCAGTTCGGTCAAATAGGAAGTGGAGCATTCACCGGATTAGAACCAGTCGTGCGCATATGTTTGTGCGAGCGAATCGATCGGCGTTCGTGGGATGGCATGGGACATCATGCCAATTATAGCTCTGCACATTCTCTCCATTTTGCGAATAAATAGAGCAAGAAACCTGAAAAAAAGGCTGCGGCGAGATTGCAGCGCAAAACAGACTCTGAACTCTGAATATTTCCGTCAGTTCTTCAGACTACTGTAGCTCATCCGAAACCAAACTGAATTTCTTCAGGCAAGAGTCTGAGCAATCCGAGTGAGCGCGGAGTGATCTCACCGGTTCCAACAAGTCTAATGACCTGATTCTTCTCATATTAAAAACGACAGTGATTATGTTGCCAATTAATATACGGTAATTTTCAGAGGGGATTTTGACGCTGTATGCCCCCTCACAGCCACAAGGTACTCAATCCAAGAGCTGAACCTCTCTGTCATGAAACCTTGGCGCCCCTGGACAGCAAACAAGGAGGTAATGTACTCAAGTAAAACAATTTTTGTCGATAAGGATTGTACGTGCTTTGTTTAACAATTAACATCACCAATGGTTACAGGTGGAAGGCTATGTTCAACAATACACAGGAGACTTCACATTTATTTCTGTGAGGGCAGCTGGACATTTGGTTCCCTCCTTCCAACCCGAGAGCGCTCTCATACTGCTAAACTCTTTCCTCCAAGGGGTGCTCCCTCCTTATATACAAGAATAGCGATCTACAATCTGGATGTAACTTCATACGCGTAGGTTTGCTACTTTGCTCATAACTCGACTAAATGCTGGATAAATGCGTGATGGCACCGCTATCAGTATCTGTCAGTTCTGCTAGGTATGCTTATGTTGCTTTGAAATTGTTATGTTTACTTGTAATCCTTATTAAAATAATATTTACCATATATGGTAAGTTACATTTGAAAAGTGTGTGCTAAAACAAACATTTCAGAGACTTTTGTAATGTCATCCACGCCGGTGGGCCGGCAGTTCGAACACTTGGGATCAAGCTCATGCACCTGTTCCGTTGAAGATGTGGATTGTTCCAGTAAAAGATGTTGCTTGGGATGTTAAGCTGGTGTACCAAGCCAAGCCTGGTCAGATGTTGATGCATTACCGTTGCGGGCTACCGCCCATCAGCTTAAAAGACATTTTATCTCGCTGAAATCGCGAGTGAAGAGATATATATATCAGTTGCAGTGGAAATAGTTTCAGAGCAAGGTGATTTCTGAAGAAACTAATACCAGATCCTACAGAGAGACGCCTGTGTCAGTATGTCCGTTACAGACAGAGAATGAAGTGAGAGGAGCAGGAACCGCCGTCGTGAGTGATGCCTCGATCAGCCGATCCCAACGTGCCCCCGCCGTGCTGCATCGCTCCGCGGCCGTGTCGTGGCCCGTGTGGGCGTGGACAACGAACCGTGAATCCGGCCGCGTGGTGCATTGTGGTGGGCAGGTTTGGAGCCGCCGCCGAGCGGGAGCCGCGCCGCGACCTGCCTCGTCTCGGCCGTGGCGAAGCCGGTCGCCCACGTCGAAGTCGTCGTCATGCCGCGCGGTGCGCGTGCAAGCGTTAGGTGGCTGCGTGCTGCCGTTTCCGGCAACCAACGCAAACTGCGGGCTAATAATTCATCATCAGTGCAAAACTCAGGCAAATCAAGTGTAGGAAGCAGACACACGGATTCCATTAGCTTATTGTTCTGCTTCAAGGTCGCAGCTCCAGGTCAAAAACTCATTTTGTTGGGGAATCCGACAGGCCGTGGCCAGTGCCAGTCAATAGGTGTCTCGGCGTGCTAGGTCGTGTGATAATGTGCTTTACATAACCGGTAACTGCATCTAGCTCACCTATGAGACCGTTGTCTACTGCCTTCTTCTACCAAGAGCTACACCTAATACCTCCAGTTTCAAGTGAGGCGTGGCAGCAGTTCAGTTCAGCTCACTTGCTGCCGATTCCCGTAGAACGGGTAGGCGCCGTAGGCGGTGGCGGCAGCGTACATGCCTGGATCAGGGAACGGCGCCGCAGGGTAGCCGTAGCCCGTGTAGAACGGGGAAGCCGCGTAGTACATCCCGTTGTTCCGCTGGTTGCCGTTGTCGCCCCTAAACTGTAAACGGCAAACATGTCAGAGTTCTTAGCTTCGTTTTGCTGCTGAGCTTTACAGTCTGTTAGCTGGAGGCTGGAGCTGCCACTCAGAGCAAATTAATACCTGCTTGTTTGCTGGATTGCGACCCCATGAAAGGCGCACCGTTTGTTTTCCGATGATACTTCCATTTAGTCCTTGCAATGCATCTTCTGCATTCTTTCTGGCAAAGGAATACGAAAAACAATTTAGTGGATGCCATAACGGTAACAGAGGCAATTATGCATAACAGGGTGTATCTGGAGAACTGAAAATGTGAAATGTTTGGGCTCTCACCTCTGAGCAAACTGCACGAAGCCACATTGTTTCCCAACTGGAATCTTTACGGAAGAAATTTCTCCATACTGGGAGAAGGTTTGCCTAAGGACCTCTTCATTAACATTTGGATCGAGCCCACCGACAAATACCTATGTATATTCAAATATTTATGATGAAAAGAGAAAATTTGAAGGACTACATGAATTGCAGGGAATGCATTTGTTCTCACAGTTGTGTTGGTCAAATCTCCTCCATCTGATCGAGCAGATGAACCAGCTGATCCAGAAGTACCTAAACCAACATGATTTTAAAAAATAGAAATAAATGATCACCGTTATCCAAAAGAATGTGTGTGATTCTTATTTCTCAAAGCAAACTTTATCCAGTGCAATGTTAATAGCAATTCACAAGGCAACAGTCCACCATCATTTACATGTTTAAACCGATCACTGATCGCCTGTACTATATCAGCTCATCTCAAGTATTTCTCAAAGCAATCCCTATCTTCTAAAAAGCACTAAATTTATCCAACATAAGGTTAAAATCTTGCAAGTATCTGTTGAATTTATCAACAAATATCAACCGTGTCTGTTATTTTAAGTTAAAAAACTAAGCTACCAGAAGAAGATGTTCATTAAGACAGAAAAAAAGAAATAGTCAAATATGTTCACTTCCAAGACAGAAAATGTCACACCCGTGTTCCTCCAAAGAAAAAAAAAAATCTTGAGAACTCATCTCGCTCCCATCCCCATTACCCAACGCCGCTCTCTGCTCTGCGCCGCACTGTGCCGCCCATCCCGTCACCACGCGTCGCAGCCATCCTCGCACCTAGCGCTGCTCCCTCGAGCCCCGCACCTTGTCTCGTGCCCCACACCGCCGCTGTGCCCATGCCGTCGGCTCCTATAAAGATGAACAGTGCCCTCTTCCTCCTCCCTTTGCACCGCACCATCTCCCTCACTCCTTCTCCGAGCACCGCCGCCACCACCACACCGAAGCCCACCACCGGTGCGCTTCACCACCCTTCTTTTCCTCTCTTCCCCAAACGAGAAGCCCCAAAATCCGCAAATCCGATCCTATACCTTAGCCTCGCCGCGAACTGCCTCCATCATGGTGTAGATCCGGCCATCCTCGCCCCGTTTTGCTGGTCACCAGAGCTTCTCCCGCCCAGATTCGTCGCCGGCCCTCGCCCTCACCCTCGCTGGCCAGATCCACCCCCGCCCGGGCCAGATCCAGCCGCCGCCGCCCTACCCTGTCGCTCGTCGGAGCCGGCCATCGCTGTCACCAGCACGGCGCCGTCCACTGCCCCCATCGCCTCTCCCTCTCGCTCTCTCTGCTCGATCCGCCCGAGCCGACCGCCTCTCCCTCTCCCTTATCTTCTCTCCCCCTCGTTGACAGATGGGCCCGCCCCTTCAGCCCTGAGCCGAGCCTAGCCCCGAGCTGAGCCGCCCTAAGCCCCTTTCCTTTTTCTGATTTTTTTCTCCCGATAAAACTTCTAAAGCCCGTTTCTTCTCCGTCATAACTCCATTTTTGACAATTTTTCCACCGATATTCATCTAAATTCGAGATCTACCCAATCATGTAAATTTCATAATTTTTGCAATTTAATTAGTTTTTAATATAATCATTTGATTGATTGCTTGTGTGTGCATTTTTGTCGTTTGTTGCGTTTGTTAGAGAAAGGCACGTTCAAAGAAGACCCAGAGGATCCGTAGTTTGACAAAGGAGCGAATGAGGACTTCAACGAAGGCAAGTCCTACACCGTTGATCATGTTGATCATATGTTTTCAAAGACAACCCATAGAGCCATTGTTTCAAATTATAGGGATTTGCATGCTTAAGTTAATAACTGTGATTTAAAAAATATATACTAATATAGTTATGACCTAGCTTGTTTATGTCATGTCTTGATATTGTCACATTTATTCCGTTGAAACTCTAGAAGTTCTCCAACATCAACTATAATGCTTGTTTGGATGAATGTTTACTAAGCATGCTTATGATTGCTTTGCTCAAATGAAAGAACCAGGATAGTTACATATGTTAATCATTTCTTTTCAAAAAGTGTGAAGTTTGTGTACTTGTTGTGTGTGTAAGATGTGTTCATGAAAACTCTAGTGTGTTTTTGACGAGGGTGAATAAGGTACCCCACAAAGGTGAGAATTACCTTAGAGCAAGATTTACCTTTGTGGTGTTCTTGCTGGGAAACACTTGCATCGGTCATATAAGGACCGGTTCGCTGTGACATTCTACCTAGTATTCAATCGTACAATCACATGACCTGAATGGGCAGGACTTGACCCAATCCCTTCAACTTAGTTCGGTACCCACTCGGAGGCCGGTAGTGGCAACGGGGACCAGGAAAACACTTGGGCAGTGCGTAACCCAAGGTCCGGCTGGTGATGTTGTTAAGGCTATGTCAGAGCCTCGGGATTGCTAAGTGGTCCTTCCTGTGAATATTCTAAGGCCCCTGGTATCTCAGTGCCCCAAGAGTGGATATTGTGGCTACGTTGTGAGGACGTTGCATCTCGTTATAATAGTTTCACCAGTTGCTAAGGTTTGAGTCTGTACATATCTTGTGGGTAAAGTGTACACCTCTGCAAAATGTTAAATCTATCTGAATAGCCGTGTCCTCGGTCAAGAACATGCTATGGTTCGATCACAATGATTAGCTTCCGGCGTGAGTATCTCCTTGGCGTGTGAGTGGTCAATGTGCCCGTGCTTTCAAAAAGTGTTGGCTATGTGCCTGGAGTATCCCGAATTGTGTGTCCACCGGCAAAAGAAGTGTGGAAACTGGAGGGATGGAAGTATCTCCCCTAGGGCCAACAACCCCATAAACTCAACTTATGTGTTCCATCAACAATGTTTTAAGATAGTCTCTGAAACTAGTTTTCTGCAAAATCTAAAGACTCTACAACCTTATCTTTGATCTACCTTTATGCATCTAATGTCTATGTAATACCGAATTTTTGGAGAAAAAATAAAAAGAGATTTGACCGAATTTTTGACCTTTTGATCCGTGGCTCGTATGGACGATCGGAGACCGTGGTTGCGTTCATCTCGTCGAGACGAACCCATTTTGCTATTCATATGTCCGTTCCGGGCACTTTGTGACCCGTAGCAAGTCCAATAAATTTAGACCGTTCGTTATTTTAAATTAAAAAAAAAGAAGGGATAAGTACTGGATGGATCGGTCCTCAACCCGATCCATCCAGACTCTTCACGCGCCGTGTTTTTTTCTCTCTCCAGCGTGCTGCACCGTCCCGCCGCCTCTGCGTCGCCGCACCTCTCGATGCCCGTCAGCCGTCGGCGCCACTGCCTGCTCCTGCCGCCGCTGCACTGTGCTGCACCGCCGGCCGCCGTCGCCTCCACCTGACCGGCCGCGCCTCGCCGAGCGCCGCGTGCTTGCGCCGCCGCAGCTGCCGTAAGAGAGCAAGCCAAGCCGGCCAGAGAAGAAGCCAAGCAAAGCAGCCGGCCGAAGAGAAGCAGGAAGAAGAAGCCAGGAAGGAAGAGAAGGAAAGAAAAAAAAAAGAAAAAGAAAAGAGGGGGAAAAAAGAGAAGAAAAAGAAAAGGAGGAAAAAATGGAAATTTCGGAATTTCGTCGGATTCGTTGTCAATCTTTTGAAGGCGATTTCTCGGTAATTTCTGGATGTTTGTGATTGAATTAAATCAAATCAATCAATTCCTGTCGTATCATTTCATGTGATCAATAGTCTGATTCGTTTCGATAATTGTTATTGATTCAAAGATACGACATCCGAGTCGAAATATTCTTTTCGTTCATCGGAGTGAAGTCTAATTAGTGGGAATTTTTGGTTCGACTCTGAGTTGGAAATAGTGTATCATTTCATGTGATACAGTTTTCTGTTTAGTTTTCCGAAATATAGGTGTACCGATGGCGTGGACGTTATTCTTTTTCGGTAATTGGTTTAGGTGCTTTTGGCTATTTGGAGTCGGTGTCCGTCGAGGTTTAGCCGTACGTTGTGGCTTATTCTTCGCTCTTTGTCTAAGCTAGAGGGGGGTTCTTACTCGGCGTCTAGCAAGCTAGTTGGTAAATGTCTTTGAAGCCTTCGGTTGTCGAACGCTGGGTTTTGGCGTATTAGCGTGCATCCTCTTTTATTTCGTCCTTGCGGCGTCGTTGTGCTAATGGTGTGCTTGTTCAGGTGGTGTGACCTCACGTCACGACTAGCGCCCGACTTCATCGTCGGTAAAGGCAAGTGAATGTATTGTATGACTACGCTTTAATCTATTATTGGGTTGCCTACATTCTTTAATTACAATGCATCCATTTGATCTGAATAACTGATTATGAGCTGGTTACTATGTTGTTTACTTTTCCAGAAGTTTACTCGATGATTGATTTATGAAGTGCAATAAGTACGATATGCCATTCTGCAGTTGTTCATTATTGTTTTATACAATGTTTTTTTAAGTCTCAAGCATTTTCCGAGAGTTATGTTGGTTATGCTTGAAGCACGTCATACATATACATCTCATGCATTGAAAGTTTGTCGTCGTCTTCTGGCCGCGACCGTACCAGTACAGTATCGTATGTCACCCGATGAGGAGTACGGTGCACACCCTTACATTACCCGAGGAGGGGTAAGGGTGAGGAGAGCATGTCATGTGCATGGTTATGTCTTCTTATGAAATTCAATGGATCATTCGCATCAAATCTTATTTCCTTTAGTTAGCTTGTATATAGATATATATGCGGCTCTGAAGGCTTATACCAACCGAATGTTAAAATGTTTAATGTTATCGTTGGACTTGCTTAGTCATAATTGTTTCTCCTAGTGTTGGCGGTCTGTTTCGTTACTAGTTTCTATTTAGAATTGTTAGCACATTCAACTGTGGCTAAATAGCTTTTTGTTAAAGTACCTTTCACTTGCTGAGATTTTCGAATCTCACCCGTGCTTTCTTTCCAGGGTCCTTTTGAGGTGTCAAACGCTTGCGGGATGGGTAGCTACACGTCGCCTGCGCGTTCCCCTTTTTTTGGGCTAAAATTGATGCCCTGTCAGATATTATCTTTTACCCTGTAATGTATATGTAGTGAGTTTGATGGTGGTTCAGTAGTTTGATCGAGGCTTGTACCTCGTTTGCTAGGATCTTATTTTTTTTGCTAGTGTGATATTCTATATCTGTTCTGTCTGGTTTGTTGTTGCCTGTTATACCTCCACTTTCAGGGGAGGTACTGCCGAAATTTTCCCTTAGCTTTCGGCAGATTTGTAGGTTGGTCTAAGTGACCTTCCGGGCTTGTTTTGGTCCCCGGGGTGTTACAGTCTCCCTTTGAGGTAGGGCTTGCTTAGTACCTTATGTACTCACTCTTACTATATGTGGCTTCAGATGATCCAAAGACTGACTTCGTCAAAGGTAAAGATGAAGAATAGAAATGATGGGTTTCGTCCGCACTCAAGCTGCTTGTAGGCTTGTGTCGCTTTTGCGTTATTTCTGTTGTGCTATGAGGCTTTGTTTTCTTTTTTTTTTTTGAACGGTGGGACACATTTCCACAGCCTTCATTGAACGGTGGGACCCATTTCCATGGCATCCATAGTGTTGTGAGACTTTGTTTAATTATGCCTACAGTCTTTTATTGTAATGAATTCTGTATTATACCCTAGTATCGTACTTTAATCAATGTATGCCTATGATGTCTACGTCTGTTGGAAATATGTCCGTACTAGCTACTGATCCAGAGACTGGTATGAGTTCACAAGGTGACCCGAATAAAAGGTCTAACAAAAAAAAGAGGAACAACAGCTGTTAGCATTGTTCCTAATTGTGCTTCTCGCTAGAAGAGCAAAGAAAGTGTCTTTAGCAGGATGGACATGGTAGAGCACTATGGATGAAGTAGGAAGAGTAAAGCAGATATACACAAGGACAATAAGTGCCAAGGTTTGTGAAGTTGCTAATCAAATGATGTATTCAATGCATGGGGCGGGACACTATATACCTAATAAATAAATAAATAAACAAAGATGTAGGTTGTAAGCAGTTGAAACTTGAAAGGCTAGTCAATGATCGAATAACATGAAAACAAGTTTATGCATGCAACTAAAAAGGTAGAAGCGAAAATTTTATAATAAAAGGCAAAAGCGATGCTAAACGGCAGAGTATCAAATGGTAGTTCCACCTTTAACTATTCTCAAGTGCTTAGTCATCAGAATCTAGCACCATAAATTAATGCAACAGCCAAATTTAGATATAGCATAATATTAAGGTGAACTCCAGTAGATATGATCCCCACTCTCCCAATAAAACCCCAACATCCAGAACAAAGTGACCAAATCGAGTAATGACTTAACAACACTGAACTCCAACTTAAATCATATGAGAAGTGACAAGAAACATAAATGTGAAGGATTGTGAAAGAACATAAATGCGAAGAAATATAATAACTGAAACTTTTCACTGAACCTGAAGATTTTCTGGGAGTTGCAGGGCCAATTCTCATGGGCCTAGTAGAGCAATACACACCGTTCATCTCAGTCATGGCATGTGTCTTCTCCTTGTCATCTCCAAATCTCACAAAACCATAGCCCTTCGATCTACCGGTGTTAGCATCAATAACAACTTTGGCACCTTTGACAGAGGAATACCTGCTGGAGAAAGTCTCCAGTAATGTGGCATCATTGACATCAGAAGCAAGATCGCCTACAAATATGGAATGATCTGAAGCAACATCCGAACGCCTATCCCCCATGCTAAACGATGCCCAATTTAACCTAAAAGGTTGGTCGGTATTTGGCATTATATGACCAGCGAAACCTTCAAGTACTTTCTCAGCTACAGCATGACTGTAGAACTCTACAAATCCATATCCTTCCGACTGTCCAGTCTGCTTATTACGAATAACTTTGATCGCCACAACCTACAACGTATTAAAAGATATTAGTGCACGTTTGGACTTTGGGTATCCAGATAAAGAGAAAAAAAATGAAAAAATGCATCAGAAGATACACTTCAGTCAATACACCAAATATCCATCGAACTGACAAAGCAACCCAAGAGTTAAGACTTACTCAGCAGCTGCAACAAACAAGTTTAAAAAAGGAACATGTTTTTTTTTCCTCGTTACACCAAAAGTTACCGTGTTTCACCAAATCTTTCTCCAGGGTTCCAATGTTTCTCCATATTTTCATTGAATACAATGATAAAAGAAAAGTACCTTTATTATTTTTCTTTTTTATTCAGTCTGCTATGTGCACGAGTCGATCAAAGCCGTAGCATTAGCTATGTGGCTGTTATTGTTCAGTACCCAAATAAATAAAGCATATCTTTAAATATGTTTTATCATGCAAACAACACGTTAGAATCACTTTTGTACAAACGGAAAAACACCCATGATATTAAAAACCCAAAAACCTAAAAGGAAATCTACCAATCAAAACTGCAACAGATAAAGATAAAACATCACGGATGCAGCCATCAAGGCGCACATTTCCGCAGGCCAGTACAGGAAGGCATCGCCGCAGCCAATCTGACGAACTGAGCGCACGGGGCACTGCCAAGTTCCCAGTTTCAGCTCGCAGATCCATGCCTGCCGTTTGCCCAGCGGTTGCTCAGCCATTTCCTTTTCCAGCACAGTGACTGACCCAATCATATGTACCCATATCTGCAACTGCAACTGCAACTGCAACTACCTATACTTGTTTGTCTTAAGATCCCTCTCTCTCTCTCTCCTACCTCGCGCAGCGCAAGAAACGAACCGCATTTTGGAAACGAATCCGCACATCAAAATGCCATTTTTAGTTAGCTGAGAAGCAAACGAACACACCTTCGTGCCTGTCACAGGCTTGTCACATCAAGAAAAGAAAGAGTCACAGGCCAGTGGAAAAGAAACGGTTTTTTTTTTTTTTTTGCGGCGTTGGCTCGGGGACAGCGTGGCCGTGGCCGTGGCCGTGGCCAAGATCTGGACTTGGGAGGGGGGCGCGCGCGCCCGTGCTCACCTCGCCGGTGTAGCCGAAGCAGCTGTGGAGGTAGTTCTCGTCCATCCAGTAATGGAGGTCGCCAACCCAGATGGTCTTGTTCTCCTCCTGCCCGGCCTGCGCGGCGGGGGAGCCCACCGCGACGGCGGCCACGGGCGCCGCCCGCGACGGCGGCGGCGCGACAGCGTGGAACGGCACAAAGTGCGCCGCCGCGAACTGGGGCTGCGCCGGCGACATCTGGTGCGGCATCACCATGGCCGCGGCCCCGGGAGGCGGCGCGAACGGCATGGCCACCCAATGAGGCGGCACCACCGCTGCCGGCGGCGGAGGCGGCGCACCCACCACCGGCTGCTGCTGCTGCTTCTGCACGTCGCCCCCGCCATTCACCGCCACCGCCTGCATGGTCCCTTACTTCACCTGAGCTCCGGAGAGAGAGAGAGAGAGAGAGAGAGAGAGAGAGAGAGAGAGAGAGTTGCTTGTGATGAGACGAGACAAATTTTTGGAGGCGAGAGGAGGGAGGGAGCAGGAGCAGCTCCCGGTAGGTGAGGGGGAGAAGGCTAAATAAAGCAGGCGGCGGCGGAGGATATGGGGGAGCGGGAGCCGTCCGATGGAGCCCGTGGAGGGCTTGGAGGCCGTCGGTTAGGGATTTTGACCGGATCCACGTCGATGTCGGCCTGAACCGGCCCCTGCGGGCTACACGTAGAGTCGTTTCTAAATTTCGACTAGGGTGCGGATGGGGATGGAGCGAAGGAGCGGTCGAGATGATAACGATCAAAGCAAACATATATTTAATGGGGAAATAAATAAACTCAAGTGAGAAAATCGTGAAGAAAAGTCATTACTACATAAACTGTTTTTAGAGTTGGCTTGTACTTACTCGTTTTTCTAGTCGGGGTTCAAACCGAGATCACGAAGAAGACTGTATACGAGAAAGAAGAAGAAAAATGAGCAACTACTCCAATTAATTATAAAAATCGATTGCTATAATATTTATTACAGTTACCATGAACTAATGGATAAATTTGATTTTTTTTTTCTAAAAAACGTTCTTTCTCCTACGAGCAGGAGAGATGATCTATTTTGAGCCCTGCTGGACAAACTGCATCAAGGTTGAGGGTTTTTCAATCCATCTCCGGTTTAGTTCTACACAATATACAATATATCAAGGGTATAACTTTCTAGGCGCTTCATTGCAACGAGTGTGTGTGTGTGTGTATATATATATATATATATATATATATATATATATATATATATATATATATATATATATATATATATATATATATATATATATATATATATATATATATATTATATATATATATATATAATATATATGACACCTATTCTATACTCCTAGGAGTATGTACTCCCACATGCAATATACCACCTAAACAAACACTTTATACTCTTTTATCATTTTTAGTATACTCTAATACTAATTCTAAGATACTCCAATATGAGTTGTATGAAAAAAAAATTCAATGTTAGCCTTTCATTTTTGCTATATACTCTTTTTTATACATAAAAGAAGTATATACGCAAATTATGATAAAAATCATGGAATTTCATAAAAATTTTCGTGGGATTTGTATTGTAGTATCTTATAATTACTAATGAAGTATATTTAAAGTGATAAAGAAGTATAACACACGTGTAAAAGTGGTATATGAGAGGTGGGAGTACATACACCCAGGAGTACATACTAGTTTTCCTATATATATATATATATAGGAAAACTAGTATGTACTCCTGGGTGTATGTACTCCCACCTCTCATATACCACTTTTACACGTGTGTTATACTTCTTTATCACTTTAAATATACTTCATTAGTAATTATAAGATACTACAATACAAATCCCACGAAAATTTTTATGAAATTCCATGATTTTTATCATAATTTGCGTATATACTTCTTTTATGTATAAAAAAGAGTATATAGCAAAAATGAAAGGCTAACATTGAATTTTTTTTTCATACAACTCATATTGGAGTATCTTAGAATTAGTATTAGAGTATACTAAAAATGATAAAAGAGTATAAAGTGTTTGTTTAGGTGGTATATTGCATGTGGGAGTACATACTCCTAGGAGTATAGAATAGGTGTCCTATATATATATATATATATATATATATATATATATATATATACACGGTGAGGCTATTCTGCGCCTATGCGTAGTTGCTATTCGCACTGCGTACATTCTCAGTTACAACCCGAAACACTGTGAGTTACAACTTGTTAGGTAGATCAGTTACAACTTATTAGGTAGATCAGTTACAACTTCGTGTCCAGAAATTACAACTTCACGTCCAGAAATGCATAATTGTAACACGAGAAGCTAACACTGTGAGTTATAACTTGTAATTCGCACTGCGCATATCTCCCAGTTACAACCCGAAACACTATGAGTTACAACTTGTTAGGTAGACCAGTTACAACTTCACGTCCAGAAATACATAATTGCAACACAAGAAGCTGACACCGTGAGTTACAACTTGTTATTTGCACTGCGTACATCCCCCAGTTACAACTCAAAACACTGTGAGTTACAACTTGTTAGGTAGACTAGTTACAACTTCACGTTCATAAATGCATAATTGCAACATAGGAAGCTAACACTGTGAGTTACAACTTGTTATTCACAACTGCGCACATCCTCCAGTTACAACCCGAAACACTGTGAGTTACAACTTGTGAGATGTACGCAGACATAAACTACAGTAAACATACTTGCAGAATATACATACTCGCCCTCATGTGACTGGTCGCTTGCCTAGTCCAACCCTTCCCCCACTAGCCCAACTTGCTTCACGCGTTGGCTGAGAATGCATCGCCTAGGCTGCGTCAACCTGGGTCGTGCGATGGGTGACAGGCGTAGGCTGCTCGGCCACATGGCCCATGGGCTGGTGGCAGGCATAGGCGGCCACGTAGCACTAGCCCATATGGGATGTTTCTGCCTCTGAGCTGACTAGCAGGTCGTGCAGCATAGACAAAAACTAGTGAATACTAACATACTAACATTACCATGATACTATTTAACAACCTACTGATCACTAACTGTTAAACAAAAATTACTGATACTGTAGAATAACTATTGATACTCCTAACAACTGCTGACCACTAGGGGCATGAACTAGCTGCTGACAATTACTTAAATAAACTACGAAACAAAAACTATTAACACTAGTAAACAACCACTAATATTACTGATAACTACTGACACACATAATAAATAATTTTACTCTGACTTAGAACTATTGAACAACTACTAATATTACTGAACAAACTACTAACACTACTGATACTACTCGCAACTATTGACACAAATTACTAAACAATTTTATTATAAATGAGAACTACTGAACAATTTACTATAACATGGAACTACCGAATATTAAATTACTGACCAATTTTTTTTATGATTTAAAACAACTAAACAACTACTAACATAACTACTAACAACTACTAAAATATTTGAATCATAGAGAATTTAATGACGAATTACTGAATGACAACTACTGAGCGAACATCGCAGGACAAGCACACGAGGGGAAACGTGGTGAGCATGCAAGCGGGCGAGAGAACTGGTGGCCACGTGGCGTGTGTGGCTGGGCGATAGGCGCGCTGGCGTGGCAGTATGCAGCTGGCGGGCACGGGCTACTCAGCCATGTGGCGCGCATGGTCTGGTGGCAAGCGCAACAGCACTCGGCTAGCACAAGTGCAAGCTAGGCAACAACATAGTGTGGATGGCTGGTGCAGGTGGGCTAGTGTCTAGGGTAGGCAGGGCTGACACCCGGGTGTACGATAGTATGTGTATATATATATAATGTGTCTAGGCTCAATTCTAGCTACTATTGCATCGTCCTAGTTACAATTAAAAAATAGTAAAATTATAATCCTCAAGATAAGAAGTTACAACAAGACGTAAATAAAAAAAAATTGAGTTGCAATTGCGTTATGGATAAACGTAATTTCTAACAAATTCATTGTCTAATGATGTATAACCTAAGAAATACATTGCAATCGCAATACAATATAAAATATAACTTGTTACTTTCTCGTGTTGCAATTATATGCTTCTGAACGCGCTATTGTAACTGGTCTACCTAGTGGATTGTAACTGAAAGGTGTTTGAGTTGTAATTAGAGGGTGACGTAACAGTAAACTACAGTATACCTAGTCATAGAATAGACTCATCGTGTGTGTGTGTGTATATATATATATATATATATATCAAATAAATTCTTTACAATAAAATTGTTCTACAGTACCACTAGCGAGATTGATCTATACCACATCAAATAAGAAACCATAAAAACCAATTAAACCAAACTATAATCAGGTTCGTCAATGTTGTAGCAGTAATGGGCACCATTCACATTTGATTATTTTACTATGATATCTCTGAGTTTGGAGAAATGAAATAATGGAAATATATATATCTACGAAAACAAGAGAATTTTGGGGTAGTGTGATATCATTATTATCATTTTCTTATAGAAATATCGTTATTATCATTAAGAAGAAGAAGAAAAGTACCTATTGTAGTTTCAAGCCCAGGAGGATTCCGAACTAGTTTTCATTCTATTTTATATCTTGTTCTCGACGCTGTAATAGGTATGTTGTAACCAAGATAGTTATATGGAAGCTCGACAAGCAAAGATGTGATTTTAGGCTAGTTAAAATCACAATTCAAAGCATCAGGTTTACACTTTTGTCTAGGAGCTTGATCTATACTTTTTTCACTAAAAACACTGGACAAACAAGTTGGACCGAACTTAAGTTTGTTAACATTCTACTTAATATAAAGATATGTGGTTCTCCTTAATACAAATATACACAGTTTTCCTGCTTATTCTAGATTTAAAAAATAAGTTTGTTTATATTGCAATGGTATTTCCATTTACATTTGGTCCACACCTAAGTTTTCAAGCTTTTACTGAATCTGCATCCATTGGGTGTAGTTCTAATGTTCATTTGAATATAATAATCAAGTTGTAGAGACCATGGATTAACTTTATCCCAGGTTCTGAACTAATCAGGATCGTCTGACTTTAGAGGAATTAAAGTCACAGTAACTTCAAAACATAGTAAGTTGTTCGATCTTTAAATAGATAGATAATATTTAATACTCAGTACTTCTATAAACAGTGAAATCACTACAAATTTTTATGATAGCATCTGACTGCAAATTATTATAGCTTGTCTCACGGATTACTATCCACTTATGACTTAGCAAGGTGAAGAGGCCCGGATCCATGGTGAACGCCCATTGCTGGATAGATATGCATTGCAGCCACACGCAGGACCGGAGCAAACAAGCGGCTGACTGCAAGTTGCACCCACAGATTCAGCCTCTAGCACTTGTCCATACCCTGCCCGCCCGGACTCGCAGACAAAGCCCTGTCATCACACAAAGAAGAACGAACGGCATCGCATCGCATCACACGCAGGCTATACATGAGCATGGGAGGAGGTCGAGGATAAAACCACATGTCAGGACGTTCCACGGCGCCTGCATGGGTGCTGCGAGTAAGCGGCCAAAGCCTCAGCTGGGTGCACCTGCGGCGCTCGAGCTGGCATCAGGTCGCCTGCCTGTCTGCCTGTGGCCTTGCTGAGTGTGTGGGTGCTCGATCAGCTGGTGCCCAGCAAACAAACAAACACGGATACATGATGCCATGTGGTTGCGAGCAGCGGCGTTGCCTGCAAGTGGTGGTCTGGTCTGTCGCTTCAGCTTCAGTTCCAGCTCCAAATGATTTAGGCTAGTGGGAATGAGCATTGACGGTGTCAAGGGTAGAGCCGTAGAGGAACACGCTCAGGGTAAATGGCAATGCAGATAAAAATGGGAGTCCATATTTTTATACTGCCTGTGCTTCAGTGGTTGGTCAGGTTGCAATGATGCTGCCTGCCTGTCTGATGTTTCCATCAACCAGAGAAGGAAGAGACAATTTGGTGTGGGCCTGATACTTCGGTGGGTCAAAACTGAAGCCCAAACCAAGCTAACAGAACACAACCACTCATCCATAGTCCACACTACCGGCAGTCCAGCACCAAATAATTCCCATGTGCTCTACGAGCCACCAGGGCGGCAGGCAACCATCGTCAGAGCCTTCGCGCATCTTCAACAATGGAGCTTGCCTGCTATCTAAGAGTCCACGTCACATAGTCAACACTACATACCATCTCTCTCCCTCTCCCCCTCTCTCTCATACTGTACCACTATATAAACAGTAGGGTATGCTGTATAATATATTGCATCAAGAGTTACTTTGAAGTACGTATTATACTACTACTAGCACATAGTTGGACAGGTTACGTTCAGGGAAGTCGTAGCTCCTAGCGGTGCACTGCTACAGAACAGGATATTGCCCGGCCAACAAACGCACGGTCTGACTGTCCATCTCTCCTACTTATACTAATTCATCCAGAGATTCTCTTGCATAATCATGATTTTTTATCTACCTCTCTAGTATAAATTTTAATGCAACGAACGATTCTAATAAATCATACACTTGCATGCCCTAGTGTAATTTTCATGTTCCAACAATGTACTCACTCCAACTAGGGAACGCGATACAACGCTCTAGAAAGAAAAAATTCCTCTAGGGCATGTATATATATGGCCTATCAAGACTGTTTATTTGTATAGAGATTTGTGTTAGAGGGGTAGATAAAAAAATTATAAGGTAGGTTAGAGAATCAATGAATGGATGAATATCAGATGGAAGTAATGGACGGTCAAGATAGCCCGTGTATCCACACTTCACATGGAATTGCCTTTCCGCAACGCTCTACCATGACATGCTTTGAAGTGTCCGTTGACAATAGTTTATATGATACGAAAAGAAGAAACAAGGACAAAAATGCATGCGTGCTTTAGGGTTTGTTTGGATCTCTTGTCGCGGCTCGCCTCACCTTGCCTGGTAAGGCTAGGTGTTTGGTAGTAGTGAAAAAACTTGCTTCGCTCGGCAAACTCGTCCGCCGGAGCGAGGATTTCCTTGCCCATACAGGAGAGGCGAATTGGCGCTCTTGCATTGGCAAGGTTCTCTTGCGCTCGTTGTCGCTCCTAAGCTCCAAGACCAGCGACCTCTCACCGGTGGGTGCTCAAATCGAGTTCCTCATCGCCTAATTATGTTGGCTCTCGACCAAATTGAGTTCTACATCATCGGATTAAGCTCTTCCTCGCACAAATCAAGTTCCTCTTACTCGGATTGGGCTCGCACCTGCCCAAATTGAGTTCCTCAACGCCGGATTGAGCTCATCCCCGCACAAATCGAGTTCATGGTCACCAGATTGAGTTCATGTCCGCCCAAATCGAGTTCTTGGTGCTCAGATTAAGCTCACCCCCCACCAAATCGATTTCTTGATCCATGGATTTGAGCTCCTCCCCGCCTAAATTAGATTCCTCATCACGAATTTGGCTACACGAGTGTTGTGCTTGGTCTAAGAAGAGGTGAAGAAAGGAGACGGCAAGGCTAGGAACCAAACAGCAAGCTTTTTCTTGTTTTGCCTTTTCTTGCCTGGCGAGGAGAGCTAGCAAGGCAAGGCAAGGCAAGCATCGGAGGAGGATCCAAACATGCCCTTATTTGATTTTCATGTCCTTCGTTCTCTCATCTATACCCTACCCCTATATAATGCACCAATTCAACTTTTTCCTATGTCTGCACAACCTTCTGCTCTCATATAGATGACATTTCCTCCATCCACTCCAATTTGTGCATGCAGAAATCCTGCTTCCTCAAAATGAAGCGCTCAGATATGTTCTCGCATGACTTCATCAAATTCAATAGCCCAAAACATCTGGTTCATCCAACACTCATGGGCCCATCATCGTTTCGCCTTTGCACTGCATCATTTCCTTGAAACTGCCTGGTTTTCGGGCTCTCGATCCATCGATCTAAGGCGAATAGCCTAGCTAGGGTTTCTGTCGCCACCGGCGATGAGTGTTCTCACCGACCGTCGGAAGTGCCTCTCCGTCGACCACCGCGTCCCGCTCCCCTCTTTCTCTCGCCCTCCCGTCCCCTTCTCTCCAAGCATCCCAAGCATGCTCCCTTCCCCTCACTCCTCCCCACCTCCTTCGCCACCTAGCCGCCACCTCTGCCTCCCCACATCCCTGCCGTTGTTGCCGCCTCCGCTTCCTCCTCTCCCTCCGCCCCAGGCCCCTCACCCTCTACCACTGCCTCCTCCCCGCTCTCGCACCTGCATGGCCTCCACATGGTGGGCCGCATTCGTCTTGCATTTGGATCCGTATATCCCACCTCGCGCGGCATCCCGTGGCAGCCACCCTGCCGTGGCTCCCAATAACAGCGACAACCCATATTGAGGTCACGCCTCCCATCTCCTCATGCTCACGACGGGAGCAAGTGGCGCACGGTTGGACCCATCCACGGTCGACCTTGTTGCGCCAATCCTCGAGTTCGTGGTGGACGTCGAGCTTGTCATTGCCATGGTCGAGCTCCTGATGGGTCCATCTTCCTCGACCTTGGGCAGCTTTGGCAGCTCCATCTTCCCCCATTGTAATTGTGCCTCTACGTGTTACTCGTCGCCGCTGAGAGTCTGCACGCGGTCGCTTAGGATGACACTGGCATCATGGTGCACATCCGCCCCAGCCGTCAAAGCTCATGTTTTCCCATCCTATTTCTTCCATAGTCAGGTGTGAGTCGTCAAATCCAAACCTTGCCTTATTCCTTCCCAATCCGGTTGTTTCACTGCAGGATTTTTGTTTTGTTTCCGTGTGGTGGAGAAGTGATTATTGGGTTTCTTCCCTAACACCTGTTCATTGTTCAATTCAGTTGCGGTAGTCACGTGCTCCGACCATGACATTCTTTCGGTAGTCACGTGATCCAGTGTGGTGAGTCATCCGTTTAGCGGTGACTTGGCGCATTTGTGTGTGCGCTAGTTCAACATTTGTGGGTCCTAAGATTTTTGTTTGTCTGTGTTGTTGCTGCTACCAGACGTAAGAGGCCACCACGCTAGGTGGTGTGAGATGACTGCAGATGCAGAGCGCTTCCAATCTTGTAAGACAACTATCATCTTCTTGTATCTATCTTGTGATGAAATTTGCCAGAAATGTCTAAAACTGGAAGGTGTTAGTCGGTAAGATGTTTTTTGCAGATAGGTTTCCTCTTATGAGGAGTTTTTATGTGCCCCTGGATGTTACGCTGATTGTGTTTCTGAAAATGCAGGACCTTAAGTCCCAGTTGCAAGAACTGATTCCTGAACAATAGGTTTGTTACTTCCTAGCCCATTTGATAAAAATCTTACAAAGTCAAAAAGTATATGTGGTATCTGATTTCTTAGTTTATTTCTCTTAGGCTGTACATGTAATACAGTGTGATGACTTGCTTAATTTCTGCTTCAAGATAACAATGAATACCTTTTGCTCCCTAAAAGTGTGGTGGATCATCCACACACACACACACACTCATGGCATAGACAATTACTTTGTACACAATTTTTTGTTTTGCGCCTAGCTATAATTAGAAAGTTCAGGATAGGTATTGCGGAAGTAGAGAACCTACCTGGTAGGTGTTTTACTTGTAAAACCACTTGTTTTTATGAAACTTGCTCGTATTTAATTTATGATAACTTTATATAAACTACATATTTGAGTTGTCATGCTTTTTCTGCTCTCATATGTCAGGACATGACAACAAAGCCCAACTTACTCTTCCATTTTTTTTACAGGATCGCTTAAAGAAGCTTATGTTAGAGCATGGAAAGGTCCAGCTTGGAAACATAACTGTCGATATGGTATGCCTTTATCATTATCAATATATAGCCATGTTGCTTTTCTAGGGCACATTTTAACTCATACGGCCAAATTCCTGATTAATGTCCCTCCTGGTCCTTGGTGGAATGAGAGGGATGACTGGAATGCTTCGGGAAACATCGCTACTTGACCCAGAAGAGGTATTCTTGTATCCTTTCAGTAGATTAAGGGTCAAGTAATGATTGGACAAATCATGATGAAGTTCATCTCATGACTATTTTAGCTCATACCTGCTTTCAGTGAATACATGTTGTAGACATTCTTTGTGAATTTTAAGGCATGAAAAACTTTTAATAGCCTACTTTCGAGTGTGTCAATTTGTTCTTTCTTTTGTAGATTGTTTCATCTGTAATCCAAAATTTAGTTTGTGTTGTACAGTCAATTTATATTCTAGCAAACTTTTCTATGACATTTGACATATGGCACCATGCTTTCTGCACATGACATTTTGGTTATTATTAAAATAGTTTTTGTATATACTTTAACCTGTACTTACTAAATGTTTTTCTGGTTTTATTATATTTCATGTTCATATGGCATGTGCAATGCAAGGACATAGGTAAATTTAGATGCACACTTCATTTATTAAGCAATACCTATCCTTTTTTCATGATTATTTTTATGAGACATGTTTCTTCCCTTGATGTGTTTTCTTTGTTATTACTGAATTTAGTTGCATTTACAAGGTCCTGCATAATAGACTTTCTCAAGAATGTGAATGTTAGATTTCAATCGATAACTTTAATTAAGCTACCTTTTTATCTGGTAGGGAGGAGCTTGCAAGCATCTATGCTACTGAAATTGTATCTATTGTAGCCCCCTTCATGTACTGATTAGAATTTTGATTTTTTTCTAGACATTTCTACATTTCTAGGCCACGCTAACTGACTTTGGCGTGGCAAAAGAATTTGATGAAAACACTAGATCAAACTCAATGTGTGGTATTGTTGAGTATATGGCCCCAGAAATTGTTCAGGGTAGAGGTCATGATAAGGTTGTAGACTTGTGGAGTGTGGGAATCTTACTTTTTGAAATGCTTACCGGCAAGGTGAGTTATTTGAGAAAGAAGCTTCTGACTTAAAGTGCTTGCTTCGTAGACGATTTATCTGTTTGATATCTCCTTTTATTTGTGTGCTTATTCTTTTGCAATATATATGGCAGCCCCCGTTTGTTGGTGGAAACAGAGACAAAATTTAGCAGAAGATAGTGAAGGAGAAGATAAAGCTGCCCACATATTTGTCCAGCGAAGTTGACTCTCTGTTGAAAGGCGTAAGTTGCTCCTATGTTCACCTTGCTCCCATGTATTTTGTTCAGTCAACTTGGTGTTTGTGTTCAAAGTCAACGGGTTTGAGCTTCGAACCAGAATGCCAAGCTGGTAAAATAAAATATCTCAAGTCCTTGAAGAAGAAAGTCACGCTTGGACTACTTGTGCATTCCTAGATTTCTCTGTTAGGATATATAACTGCCGCTTTATTAGTTAGATTGATATTTAGATCTCCTTTATGCTAATCTCATACTGTAACATGTTTCTATTAAGAGATTCATCTTAACTTCACTATCTCAAATCTCCTGCGATTTTGCGCAGTTCATCCACTCCGAAGCTCGATTCATCCCCAAAGTTGTGGCCTTTTCCACCAATTCGGATGGTTCGATGTCCTGCTGGTTCGCTTTGTCATTTTAGCACCATTGCAATGTAGTGTAGTGGTGCTAGATTTAGGACCCGTTGCAATGCACGGGCATCGCCACCCCAAATGGCCTCCCCCCACATGTGCTCAAAGTAAAAAATCAACTATCTTGTGATTCTTCTCCACAATCTGATCCTAACAATGGCTTGTGCAATGGAAAAAGACTAATGGTTAGAGCATTCCAAGACAATGCAATTGATGTCGAAATTGTTGGTGGACAGCATGCAGGCAAAAGGGTGTTCATATCAAGGATCCCTTTGTATCCCTGGGACAATATTTCACTTCCTTTCAAGTTCAAGAGGAAATAATTCCCAATACATCTAAGTTTTCCAATGACTATAAATAAATCGCAGAAACAAACCATCCTAAATTTTGGGATCTACCTTTCAGAGCATATGTTCTCACATGGACATCTTTATATTGCATTGTCAAGGGGTGTGTCAAGGCAAACAACAAGAATTTTGGCCAAACCAAAAAAAGAATTAGATTCCACAAGGAAGAATACCAGGAATATTGTGTATAAAGATGTCTTGTACTAGTGAAAAATGGTAAATAATAATCTAAAAATGGCAGTATCTTAATAAGTGCTTCATATTTATTTGTCATGGTACAATCAGTTATATGTCTAATAAGCCCGCCGTTCTATTGGTATTTTCACAATTTCAAGTAGCAGGCACATACTCAGATTGCCAAGATAAAGTAGGATTAGAGAAAGTTGTTTGTCACATGGCTTCAGAAGAAGAGTGGAGGTGGAGGGGGCTTTGAAATTCAATTGCTTGATTAAAGTGCCTGTACTATCTTCTTATCAGTAGCAAACATAAATTGTTAGTAACCATATAAGTGTAAATGTACCTGCTTAATGCATATGCAACGATGAAATTTGTTGGATTTTAGCAATAAAATGTTATTCTGGCTATAAGAAGAACGTGCGCGTACATGTATCTTCCAAACTAATTACATAAACTCACCACTCCAAATGTCAGGATGAAATTTTAGGAACAAAATTACCATCGATTTGCGTTATGAGTACTCTCATTTATTTAAGTACTTGGTTGTTTTATTTGCATTATCAAATATCGTCGTAGGGTTAGCACAGGCATTATACTAGTGGATACTAGTGGAATTAAAGATTACGTTCCTCTGCTTGGTTGGTTGGCTCCTGAGGTGGTGGAAGTGGGACTTTCTCGCTTTGGCGGCCAGCTGCCTTTCCTTTTCTAAACTGCTAGAAAACTCGAATTTATTCTTGGCATGCAGAAGTTTTTGGCTGGTATATATACAAGCCATACCAAAAGTACATTCGAAACCGAAAGCTGAAAAAAGCTATCATGTCGAGCAAAATTTTTGGCGTTGAAGTGTCGAACATTGCTACTACTTCAGGATCAAACACATGGACATCACTCTGAACCGCCGCTTTTTTTCCAACGCCTGATCTCCAGTTGGACGCTGCATGTTAGGCTGTACTACGCGATGGCTGCCTCTGCATTCCTCCATTTTTTTATACGCCTAGTTGCGCCACGGACGCATGTGATCAGCGGTCAGAGAAGAGCTGCACGCAACCACAGCCAGTGGAGAATTGGAGATCCTCCTTTTCGTACGGTTTGGCCATATTTCGATCCTCGCCGGTGAAGGTTGCGTCGGCATGCAAGAGGGTCAAAGACGGACATTGCTTATTGTTGACTCAGTTACTAAATCTACTAGGAAAATTGGTCTCTTCTTATTTTGCAGGATTTAACTGGCCGATTTGGCGTGCTCGTACTTACAGAATTGAAAAGATCTTTCCCAATAAGTCAATTTATAATCTATTCAATGGCCTTTTATACTTATAGAATTGAAAAATCTTGCTCAAGAGGGGTGGTAAGGAAAAGATGGATATAGCTCTAGAGCATCTCTTGGAGTGGCGCAACAACTTCTAGCATAATTCTAATGTCTAATATGATGTCATAGAGTTGTAAACTTAGTGCTGTGTTTGTATCTTATATTTACTAATTAGAGGTTTTTTTTTGCCTCCACGTTAATCATAGAAAAATTCTAAAAATTCTCATAAAAAAGCAAAACATCCAACCGTCGAATTGACTAACTGTAACCATGGATCAACAACCAGATGAAATAATATAGAAGATTAAAAACAAATCATAGAGTCCAGCCTTAAGACTACTTCTTGTCTTGCATTTCCTTCTTTTTTTTATAGATACTCTTTATCCAACAAAGTTACGTTAGCAAACTCTAACTTTAGTTACGTTAGCAATCAACATACTTTTTCAAATCAATTAAAATATACCAATTAAATATGCGTGTAATCAAACATTACAAAATTAAAACAACAAAACACAAACATATTACGGATTATCACATAAAAATAATATCAAAGAATTTATAATGTATTTCAAAAAAATAATATGAGATACGGTGACAACATTAAAATAATAATAATTTCAAAAAATCAAGAAACAAATAAAAATCAATTTGCATAAGACATAAAATAAAAATTATAAATTAGATATATTCACAAATAATAAACATGATTCCAATATTATAAACAAAAATTACATTTATATTTTACATTCTAATATTTAAATATAAATAGCTGATGTATCTTAACATACAACCATTATTAATACATATATCTACAGTTCAGTTGTAAGCTAAATTTTTAGCATGTGCAATCGCACGGATTGATGCATTAGTGCTTAATATTGACACTAGCGTCACTAGCCTGGTCCTTTTTTTCTTCTACTTTTGTTTTGGTTTTATTCTGATGGTCTCGTAGTTATGAACTGTTAGTTCTCCTTTCAAACAACAAATAAAAAGGACGGCCAGGAGAAACTACCTGCCAGCAGTCCTCTATCGACTTTATGAATATTCTTGACAGAAAACAAGTGTCTATTAGCTCGAGGATCTCTCGTGTAGATACGCTACTTTTTCTGTCTGACTATAACCGATATACATATATACCAAACTGACTGTACCTCGTCATCGATCAGTTTATAGATATTATCTTGAGATTCCTCATTGTACGGAGCCTAAACTTGTGTAAGAAATTAAACTAGTTGAGGGCCGTTTTTGTAATCGTTGTTGCATGTACGGTGAGAGAATCATGCATGCATGGTCTCTTTGGTCGACAGAGACAGCAATGCATGCATGCACATAGATTACAATCTGAGTATTATGTAACCATGCATAAGTGTTAGACTAATTTGTTAATGGCCGTTGCTACTTGCTGGATTCTTTATTTCTTTTTTCCTCTCGAAAGCACTGGAGAGGAACAACTAATATGTTTGTACACTTGCGTCCATCGGTGCATGTCGTTGTTTGCTATGTATGACCGGGCAGTACTTCATCTCTGGCCACTGCATGCCATCGTTGGCCTTTATTCGAAAGCAGCAGCAAGTCTATACACAATGCACAGGGGCCGTACGAAATCTGAGCAGCTTTATTCGAAAGGAACAGGAAACATGCATCACACGTCCACTACTCCACTATCTCATGTACAATCACAAGAAAAAACAAAGAAACATGCATGTACATCCACGACAAGCCTTTAATTGTTTAGTGATACCAAGAGATCGAAGTAACGAAGAAACGCCGGAAACTGTTGACGATCGATCATCGCTTCAACGTGTGTTCCCTGCAATCCTGTTGCCGATCCCAGGGCTGTGCCCGGGCGCCGTGGGACGGCCGTCGGTGGTCGCCATCTTCGTAGTCGCCGTGAGCGTCGCGCGGCCGCCTCGCACCGCGGGACGGCAGCCTCCAGCGCATGCTTCCCCGTCCGGGCTCGGTTCCGCCATTAGCCTCCTCGCCTCGCCGGACGCCGCGCCGCTCGACAGGATCAAGATGATCAGAATGCACGAGCACGGCACCTTGAGACCGGCCATCTTAGCACGCGAGTGCGTGTGGAGTGTGTGTTTGTGTGAGGAAGGATGCCAAGAGGCGAGTCTTGTGGCAGTCGCAGTACCTAGCTGTGCTCTGGCACTAGCACTGCTACTCTTCTTGAGCTTCTTCGCTTGTGTTTGAGTTTGATTCGAGCGGCGATCTCCGCGACAATTTATAGGGAGATAAAGTGCCCTAGTTGGCACCACGGTGGCACCAATAGGAATGGCCGTACGAGGGACAGAACGTGAAGCCCCCATCAATACAATAAATTAAGTAAATACACACAAAAAAATGTCCCCAAGGAATCCCATCAAGTCCACCATGCATGTCATTTTCACTGAATTCCGACGTTATTTTCACATGCTAGCTAGTCCCACAGTCAAAAACTCTGTTCATGTGCATTTGCACGCGCTGTTATTCCCAAAAGCAAAAAAAAAAAAAAAAAAAAAAAAAAAAAAAAACTTCTGAAATGTACTGATTTGGCAGATACTACCACACGCACGTAACTGAGTTGTCGTGCCACTAGGGAATCTGTAACATGCCGCGATCAAAGGATTTCAGGAAAAGGGCAGCACCAGTTGCATCTGCATGGCACAATCCCGGAATCTTCCCACAGCTCTATTTGTCTTAATAAACCGTCCGTGACACTATTTTTTCATTATTTTGGTGGTAGTGCCATTGCATCCGTATCTCACTTGCATTCTACTCCGTCCAAAAACCAGCCATCTTTTGACCGGCCACGCACGATAGCCGGCTCCCTGGACCTAGGAGCTCACCTTTTCATCATTCACCTTCTTCCAGCCTATAGCCTGAACCTCCAGGAGAAATAAACATCACAACATGTTGGCGACGACGGCACTGTAAAGTTAGCTGCCCAGGATCGAACCAACGGTTTAGGACACCCAACCGGTGCAGGCCACTAACATGCTTAAAAAATGTCCAGGCCTGTCCTGTCGGGCGACCATACAATATTGCCAGTACTTGTCAAATGCGCTTTTCCAAAACGATGGTCGATCAGATGCAGCCTTGGGGCACTGAGGGCGACCAAACGCAGCCATGGCTGGCTGGGTGAAGCTCTGAACTTGTACTTAATTGCAGCATATTTTGCTACCATCCAGCCAAAGGAGCTAGCACTCTGATTCCAAATGCCAACTGTCTCTGCCCACCCATCTGAGAAGTTATATTAACAAAGGATTAGAGATGTGTTTATGGCCAATTTGCATCTCTAAAGTTGCTAGATAGACCTGCTTCATGAGATTGATGAGATCTTTCGGTGCTCCGAAATCGATTGGTGATGGATACAAGATGT
This sequence comes from Phragmites australis, assembly GCF_958298935.1. Classification (NCBI taxonomy): domain Eukaryota; kingdom Viridiplantae; phylum Streptophyta; class Magnoliopsida; order Poales; family Poaceae; genus Phragmites; species Phragmites australis. The sequence goes on from NC_084940.1 coordinate 5,703,075, forward strand.
CCTTTTCTTGCAGCTGTAGGGGCTAATGAGTGTCTTGGAGAGCACCAAATGGTTAGCCTCGTTTTAGAAGACTATGAACGGTTTGTATCCATATCAAAATGATGGCTTCCACTTCCAGAACCCCTGCACCTAGTTTGTGCTCCTTGGTTGCTGCAATGGTAAAGAAGTCCAACTTGGCACAGAATTACTAGCAGTGGCGAACCCAAGGTCCGGCGAGCCTGGGCAGCTGCTCGGGCTCTACCCCAGCCCGCCCCAGTATATGTACGTAGGTAATAAGGAAATTTACTACATGAATTGGTCAAATTTTGAGCAAAACTCAGCTCACACGACTGCACGAGTATCTCCCCAACGAGCGAGCGCACGGCCTGCGTCTATCTCTTGCACGGCCCGCCCAGGCTCTCCTAAATCTCTAGGACCGCCACTGATTACTACCATGATCACAGCCACGTAAGTGTCACAAAAAATTATATTAGCAGCAACGTACTTTCGTCACAAGCTAAAAGGTACTCACAGATGAGCATCTTGCACACCATACAGAAAGGACGTCATTGAATATGAACAGCTTTGATCCAGTGAACCCCTTGCATACATTTGTCTAGACTGTCCACGCTCCAAATCCAATGGAATTGATGTCTTTCCGCCCACGGCCAACGGCAGAAGCCTACGCAAATACCAAAGGGCAGAGTAATCTTTCTGAAAAAGAAGCTCATATTGCTTTTATTCAAATCAAAGAAGGTTAATCTATTTAAATGAAGAAAGCTAAGCAAAATCGTACCAGGTACTTGTTCCATGCAGCAGTGCTGGGTATCTCTCTCTTTCTAATGTTTATTGCATGGCCGACCTGGAATATTTTCTTTGCTCATCCACTAAAATAAAAACCGCCAATGCTAACAAAATAATGATAGCAGCAATTCAATGCTTATTTATTCAAAATGAATATTAGTGTATTTAAAAATGTTTACATGCCAAGAAAGCCAGCAGAACCTAACATTGACAGTGTGAAGTGCCAGTATGATCACCTACACACTATTTTATTGTGTTACAACGGAACTCCGTATCAACAAACAATATCAACTAATTTCTAAGTCATGGAAGTCAAGCAGAGAAGTTCTCTTTGGCAGGGCATTCACACAAATGGGTTAGGGATTTCTTCATTTCGGCGATCTTGCCTTACGAATTCGCCTTTCATCAGACAGCAGCTTCGCAAATCTGCAAATTCTAGAACTGCTTAGTAAACCCTGATTGGGTGTCTAATGCAATCATCATACTGATAGGTGGCGTAGAACTCACCTCTTGAGAGCTTCTTTGTTGGTCATCTCTGTGCTGTTACAAGCAGGCATCATATGGCCAGTCTCCAAGTTTGCCCGTGAAACAGGTTTCTCTAGCAGCATATCTCCAATACTAGCAAGTTTCTCCATGTTTTCTTTGGTTGCCACATCAACTGAGGATAGCGTCCTTTGTAGAGTATCATCCTGTTATTTCGAAATGGCACTCTATGAGATAAGGAAGCTGAATTATTAGCTACTGCAACATAAAGTGTCTACATTTTACTCACCTGAATCCTCAGATAGTTCTGCTCGGAATGTAAAGCTTTGAAAACAGTAGAGATATGGATATCCACCATATCTGCACTTGCTTGCGTGAAAATATCTACCAAGGGAGTGGATCCACTGCCAAGCAACCAACCCAACACTCCCCATGATTTAGCCATTTGTGCATTGTAGTTCACTTCAAACCTTGATGAGCCTGTGCCAAGTGAAATGACCAAAAACCGGCCATAATCCATAGGTTTTATTGGGAAAAAATCTGGATTTTCCTTGAATATCTGGTTGGTTACTTCTCCAATGGCAACTAAAGCCTAAACAATAGAGAGATACATTAGGTCTCCTTCAAAAAATTAAAACCTCTCTTTAATTTCTGAGTCAGGTAAATTCGTCGATATTTTGCAAGATCGTTCACACATAGCAGAACTGCAAATAGTTTATAAACCTTACACCAACATTGAAGTGCAATTTTCTGGCATTCACTTATGCACAATTACTGATCATTATCGTACCGGATTATTGGCAGCTACTCCTCCATCAATAAGATGGAACTCCTTGATGTTCCCACGGCAGTCCTCTGTCTTGAAGTAGTATGCAGGTAGATAAGTTGGAGCAGCGGATGTGCTGATGCAAATATCTGATAGCAGAGCATCCATTGTGTTGTACTTGTTGTTCTTAACCTATGATATGGGAAAAGAATGTTCATTGTTATGCAAATTTCAATCATGGTGGATCGATGGAAGTCCTTGTTATTGGTAAATCATTGCCTTTGACTTTTTACAGCAAGTTAAGGTAATTTGATTTGAGTAGCATATATTTCCTAATCCTCTAAAATTAGTTGGTTCTGACTTCTGACTGGTTGCCATTAACATGCAGAAACCTATAGTGTATCCACAACAAAACATGTACCATATTTTATAAGTTATGGAACGTGACTCTTCAGAGACTTGAGAGGGAGGGAAAAGGGAAGGAAAGGAGGAGGGAGAGAGCCAGACCTCATAGGACGAAAAAATGATTGGTTGTAGCCGCTTGATATCGAAAGTTGGTATTACCACATTTGTTAAAGTCTGATGTAGCCTGGTGATTCCTAAGTTCTTTCTCACAACTTCATGAAGGTACTTACCATCATAAGAAGGTCCTAACAGCGATCGAAAAAACCTCATCATCCTACCAAATGCACCCCTAAAGAAAAACAAAAAAAGTTGAGCAAAAAGGTTTGCAATCCAATCAATGGAAACCATAATATGTGTATTCACCTCTCCTGTGGGAAAATCTTAGGAGCATGGTTCACATAAAATGCTTGAATATCTTTGGCTGCAAAAAGCGGTCTGTTCTTTTTGTTTGGTGCAGCCAGCATTGAAGTCACAAGCCCCCCTGTGCTGGTCCCAGCAATGACATCAAAGTAGTCTGCTAACCGGGCTTCCTCTCCGTCAAGTTTCTTTAGAAATTAAACGGATCAGTTTTGATGAGAAGCAATGAAGATTTCATGGTACTAAAATATTCAAATCACCCAATCCAGAAGAGACACTGAATCAGATATTCTCAATTAGCAGAAAATTACACAACTCGTGCAACTTGTAAGTATCTATATATGCATAAACGACATGGTCGAAACCAAACTGGAAATGAAAGGTAGTCTTCATTCTTACTCTAATGTGAATTACAATAGGCTTTTAAGCTTTACTTGGGTTATGAAAATCATAATCTATTTCTGGTTAAGTCAAAAATACATCTCCTAAGTTTTCTAGCCCACGAGGGGATATAGTTTGTGACTTAAATTGAACTCTAAACGGTTTGAACTTTAAACTAGCGCATCAAACAATATATTTTTTGACTCTACAATGCACTTATTCCCTCGTGCAACATATGGAATAGAAAGTTTTAAACTATCATATCTCTCACCAAGTTTGGGTTGCCTTGGAAATCTTACAACATAAGAAGCTCCATCGCACTTCATAACTACAGTTTTACCTGCAACTCTGATTCGAGAAAGGTGAGAACAACAGACGGAATGATTCCTCGGATCCCTCCACCGTCGATAGAAAGAATTGTAACAAGGTTTCCATAAGTTGGTGGCTGGATGTGTTTTGCTATCTCCATATTGCTACTCTCGTCAAGGGTAGGCTACACACAAGTGAATTCCACCGAGGAAGATTTGGCTGGCACAGTTTATGTAGGGAACAAGTATAAATAGACTCCCCGATGAGAAATTTCAAGATATTGAAAGGCAGATAAGGTCTATACATTCAGGAGTTAGTCATTATGAATAACTTAAACGTGGGGACAATCATATCTTATACAAGATGGCCACATGTCAAATACTTTGTTCATGAGAAGGTGACTACACCAAAGGTGCAAACGTACAAGTTAATGTCAGGTGTTTTAAACGAGCATAAGTAGTCAGTTAAGAACTATCCTAAGTAACTTTTCATATTTTTTTTTCTCGAACACGCAAGAGAGTTGCGTGTCATTTTATTAAAAAGAGGAAAAGAAAAAATAACCCATTTACAACGCACACACCCAAACTCACATTCACTCACCCAAGACAGTTCTAGGACATGAACGCCACAGTGAAACGACCCGGACTCCTTAGGAACAAGAGGATCTCTCCCTACACAGCCAGCAGGATCTCAAGGTCCTTGGCACCAGCAGCACACCAAAATACGCATTCTTCAGAAACTGATCTCAGCACCTTGTCAATAGCCGGCACATCCCCGTTAAACACACAATCATTAAGGTGCTTGCAAATCTCCCAAGCGACCAAAATAATAAGGGAGTTGAGACCTTTCTTATACTGAAAGTTAAGTTGCTGAAACTTAGCCAAGCTGTGCTTTGCGATGTAAATACAACAACAACAACAAAGCCTTTGTCCCAAGCACATTGGGGTAGGCTAAAAACCCATAAGATCCAACTAAAAAGATGAAAAAATAATAATGATAATAAAAGTATTAGTAATAGTAAAAAATAAAGTAATAATAAGTTATGATTCTGACACATGGATTACTAACTTCCACACGCTTTCACATGTTTTGCGATCTAAATGAACCTATTAATATATCGAAATATCCTTTTCTTCTCAGAATACACACAACATGGATTTCTCAAAATGGAATGTGTGGTTCTCTTTATGCTGATGACTGAGATGACATGTGAATAACTGAATATTACCTTTTTAGGGGATAAACATCTGTTTCTCAGTTGCCCTTGAGCTAAGGGATGTACTTGTGCCCTGAAGGCACTGCTAGAAAAAGGAAACTATCGCAATTCAATGTGTAGTCATAATGGAAAACTGGCCCTCGATTATTTGTAGACAAAAGGAAAGCGTACCTTTGTGCTGTATTTCAACCTGACCTTGCTTGCGGCAGTGCATGCAACCTAATGAATAGGGTGACCAATTTTGTGTGCTATTTCATCTTTGACTAAGATACCAAGATCTTAGGAAGAAGCTGAGCTGCTGCAGAAATTGACTATGGACATCGTGCAGCTATAGGAAAACAACCAGCAACCAGACATCATTTAATTTGTGCTTTGTTATTAACTGGATAGCTGCTGCATCATTGGTGAGGTATGTTCATTCCTTTTGTACGCAAATGAATATTTAGAATTCATGAACTGACTCAACAGTCGGCGATTTTTTTGCCAGGTAAATGAGACAAAACCGTAGACTTCCAGCTTTCCCTAGGCTAAAAGTGTAACAAAATGTAATGTATTCTATCAGGGAAGGTCACATGCTAAGACCAAATATCATCTCATGAAAATAATTAAGGATTCAGGACTCTTTGAACAAAGAAAGATCTAAAGAATAGCTATTTGATTTCTCAAACGAAGCAAAAAACCGAAAGAGGGAATGATAAGTTGATAACTGTGCAAAATAATTATAGCAGATCCAGTACTTAACATAAGAACACCTTTTTGCCACCAAAAGCTACCTAATATTCTTTGTCTGCTAAAAAAATTGAGTGCTACAAAAATTCAAATAGATCTAACCTACTCCATTTCCTCATCGAACAACATATTTTCTAGGCCTACTCTCCTTTTGTTTTCTACAAAAAGATGAAGGGTTAAATTTAGTATAACTTTTTTAGGTTTCATCTCCATAAGAGTGGCTGGGTTTTTTACATTGGCTCGCCAAACCGATCACAACCCTCCTCCTTAACCCAAGCTTAGGACCGGCTATGTTGGTACAACATAGGCGGAGTTAAATTTAGTATAACTAATAACTCGAAACTAAATGAAATAATATTCAGATGGAACAATGGAACTTGCTACATAACTTGAGAAAAAGGTTGAGGTACATGACATCAATGCTGTGTATCACGAGAAATTATCATGTCAGCAGTTAGGGGTTGGAATTATAGTGAGCGAAGTAATTGCTTCCAAGGAAGTCCAATCATATCTGTTTCAAGAACATCATTCGTCCATAAGATGGTATTTTCCAATTTGTGATGGTACCAAGCTAATTTTCTAATAATTCTAAGATATAGGATTTGCAAACATGCCCCAGATGCAAGAAATACAATGTGGTATTACTAGATCTATGCTGATGCTGATTCTACTTCACTTCAGTACGCTGTCTAGTTTGGCTACTGGCACCAGTGAAAACATCTTCTCATGCATTTCTTTTTACAGTAACATGGCTTTCCTCATGAATCAACATGCACATCATGATAACCAACATATACACCATGCATCAACTCTACCTCATTCGTTCTGACACTGCAACAACAGACTAGTTGCTGCAACATTTGACCGTAAATGCAACCAACATCCTTTGGTTCATGCAACATCACGGTATGCACATATAGCATGTAGACTACTCAACCACATGTTCTTAGAAAGATGAGAAGGGGAACTGCATTTGGTCAATGAAAGCAGCAAGACAAGTCAAGGAAGCACTGTGGAAAGCCCCGTTGACGTGGCAAATGAAAAGTTAGAGATTATCCTAAGGCATCATGCATGCCTTGCACGCCAAACAAAACTGCACACCTGGGATACCTCACGTTGGGGATCTCCCTAAGGGCTAAGGCATACCATCCAATAGGTGGCTGCATAGGAAATGATTCACATGCCTATTTGTTTTATAATTGCTGGGTCGTGAGCTATCATAGTAACCATAGCCTGGTTTCTTGTTGCTTAGGTGCTCTGGACTCGTTTGCAGGTGAGGTTTGCCGGTAGGCATTTCACATTTGCGCACGAGGATTGCACTTCTATGAGAAGCCTCACTTATGCTATTATTGCTGTCATGTCATGCAACAAGATCACATGGAATGTCCTGAAGAGAATGTTAAGAATGCTAACAATTTGTTGTGAAATTAAGTCAGGCATGTGAAATACAGATAACATATGTATACCCAATTAAAGAGTTGCACCAGTAGATATCTGCCAGAAGGTAAATCTAATACAGGTCAGTTAATTTAGGCTCGATTCAGTAACACTCCCCCTTTTGCTCAAATTTGAGAATTTGATACCCATACCATAGCTTTCGTAAACAATAAATTTCTAATGGGCAAGGATAATTGAGTAACTGAATGTGAATTCCATAGGATAGTAATGAATGTAGTTTGTATAGACTGAACATGTCTACTGAGAAGCAATCAAAGCAAGCATGTTCTTAATCAAAACTCGGAACAGCTAATGTACTCAGATAACAAATTCGAGGACAATGCACCAAGGTCATGTGAAGGGTGCAGCACCGGAGATCTCATCTAAGGTTCAGAAACTCGGCAATGGTCCTGACTCGCGCCTCCGCCTCTGCGCTTGTCAGCCACAAGAGATGGAAACCGTGCCCCTGCCCGTCCGCCTCCCAGGTCTCCACCTCGCCGCGGCACCCACCTCCGTCCGGCGCGAGGCGGTACTCCACCGAGACGACGATTGCGCCGGCCGCCACGGCGAGCCGGTTGGCGTGGCCGTGCACCACGGCGTCGAACGCCGAGCCGAGGCAGAACCCGCCGCCGTGGAAGAACACCAGGACGGGGAGCTTGCCTCAGTGGCCGCCGTCGGAGGGGCGCGCCGGAAGGTAAATGCGCGCCGAGCCGCGGACACGCCAGCTTCCGGGAGGATCGCGACGTCCTTCGAGGCGACGCCGGTGGCGGGGTCAGTTGAGGGTTGGGCGAATTCGACCGGCAGGAAGCGGTCGACGCGGCCGCTCTTGTACACGCGGATGAAGCCGGGGGCGTCGTGGATCGGTGGATGACCTCGTAGCCGCTGCCGGCGTCGGCGTCGGACATGGCATGGGGGAGATTGGAGAGCTGTGCCGCAGAAGAGATCAGCGAACTAGAGGAGTCGTTGTATCTACCTACTTCAGAAAAAAAAAATCACAACTTGGATCTGAAAGGAGGTACCTGACTAAGCAAACCGTGCGGCGGCGACCCCGCGGCGTGGAGCTGGCCGCCGCCGCCGTGAACCCGTGGGGTAGCTGACCGTTCTCAAGTCCACATGGGCCATGTGTACTTGACTTGAGCCAAACAAACCAAAGCTGCTCATCTGTCAACGCTCTCACCAACCAACCCAACCGGCCATATAGACGCAGGACGTGGAACCTGCGGAGACCTCACTTCCAGGGCTTCGCCTTCCCGACCCACGCCCTGACACGCCTATGGCCGGCTCCGGCGCCAGCGACGACGAGGTCGTCTTCGAGGTTGAGCACTGCATCCGTGTCTTCAAGAGCGGCCGCGTCGAGCGCTACTTCGGCTCTGACCCCGTCCCGGCGTCCACCGACGCCGCCACGGGCGTCGCGTCGAAAGACCGCAGCATCTCCGCCGACGTTGCCGTCCGCCTCTACCTCCCTCCGGGATCCAAAGAGACCGGAGACGAGCACGGCAGAAGGAAGAAGTTTCCAGTCCTCGTTTACTACCACGGCGGCGGCTTCTGTCTCCACACCGCGTTCAACGCCATCTTCCACGCGTACCTCAACTCCCTCGCCGTGCGCACCCGCGCCGTCGTTGTCTCCGTCGAGTACCGCCTCGCGCCCGAGCACCCTCTCCCCGCCGCATACGAGGACTCCTGGCTGGCGCTCTGCTGGGTCGCCTCCCACGCAACTGGACCCGGCGAGGAGCCCTGGCTCGCCGACCACGCCGACTTCTCCCGCCTCTGCCTCGCCGGCGAGAGCGCCGGCGCCAACATCGCGCACCACATGGCGATGCGCGCCGGCGCTGAGCCTCTCCCCCACGGCGCCACGATCAGCGGCGTCGCCCTGGTCCACCCATACTTCCTGGGCGAGGGCAGGGTGCCCTCGGAGGAGAACGACCCCGCGATGGCCGAGAACGTGGTGACCATGTGGCGCGTAGTCTGCCCCTCGACCACGGGCGTCGACGACCCCTGGATCCACCCGCTCGCGGCGGGCGCCCCGGCGATGGACGTGCTGGCGTGCGGGCGCGTGCTCGTGTGCCTCGCGGAGAAGGACGTGGTCCGCGACCGCGGCCGCGCGTACGGCGAGGGCCTCAGGTCGAGCGGGTGGGCCGGGGAGGTGGAGGTCCTCGAGGTGCGCGGGCAGGGACACTGCTTCCACCTCGTCGACTTCGTGTGCGCCGACGCCGTCACGCAGGACGACGCCATTGCCAGGTTTGTCAACCTATAGAACCCGTGTCCTCGTGGGTGGCTTTGCAATGTGCCATTGAGCACGAATTCTTGCCACCGCCTGAAAACCTGCGGCTGAAGAAATCTTGCGCTGAGGCTGAAATCGTGTTTGTCTTTGAAGGAACAAATTCGTGTTGTTATTGCTGATTCATTCGGATGAGAATTTTGGATTACCATGGTGTTGTGAACATTCGTTAAGACTTTGGATCGAATTCGTGTGTTTGTGCTTTGTGAAAGTTCGGAGGAGAATTTTCTTCCACGAGTGAATACATATGGTTCAGGCCTGGCCCCGCTCTCGCCGGTCACCAATCATTGCCTCGTCACAACTTGTTAAGAAAAAAACTCAAAACAGAGCCGTGCGTAGCATCTTATCTTTGACGGATACTAGTATACGGATAAGAAACTGTACTCGTCATTGCGGTATTGCTGAGTTCATGGCGTCGGAATCAATCCTCTTTCCTGCTTCAGCTGGGCACGGCCACTCAGAAAAAAGAAAAGGTTTGGTAGGACTGCATGCACTGCATTCCAGTCTTCAGGGTGGGTGAAATGTCTTAATCGTCTGTCTGGTATCTTCGCTGTTATACCCGTCTGAGTTTTCTGATTTCGATCCGCGCGATCTAAGTATATTGATAGGATGGATTTATTACTATCTTGATCGTTTAGATGTGTTATAATCAGTTTATAAGTTTTTGAATTAACTATTTTACATGAAACGAAAATAAAAATATAAGAGATGCGAGATATGTATGCAGGCTCATCCAGAGGTGAGCTAGGCTGTAATAGAATTTTAGAGATAGAATATTATAGATGTTATTTAGAGATAACTCTCGTTGTATGAGTGCATACATATATGCCCGTAAAAGATATAGGTATGCCCATATGTCATGCTTGGTTTTTTCAAAAGAATAATCAGGTGTATTTCACATATATGCCAGGATCAGTTTCATCATATATGCGGTGGCATATCAGTGATATACAGTTCTATATCGAACAAAAATAATTTTATTGAAATAAATACCAGAGTTTTTAGACCACAACAGAAAAACAAGAGGAAACTCCAACGAAAGCTTCAGGGCACACCATAGGCAATCGACTAGGGGCAACACGACCTAGGACGCTTCGACTTCATTATAGTCTTCAGCTTCCTTGATCTTCGCATAGCCTTCTCCAACTGAGCAGCATTTATTATTGAAAACAGTAAGTGTGAATACATATCGTACTCCGCAAGTGTGGAAAAGATATGACATGAGGGCTTATGACAAGAAAAGCTTGACTCAGGTTTACTGTATATATGCCATCATAACCTAGGACTCAAGAACCTAGCAGCCTATTTATTATGTGTAATGACAATACTTTACAAGAACAACTCACTGGATTCCATCTGACTACCAAACTCACCATATATTTCATATCCGACTACCAACTCATCAGGTTGTCACCACCTGACTACCAAATCCAACCATCCAAGGTCCCTAGTAATCATGAAGAAGTCCAAGCCGCTCTTGACCGTGAGCATGACTGATATATCAGTTTTACACTCTGTAGACCGTACCCATATAAGCCTCGTGATTACGCTGTTTAGCCGAGTTACATGCTCCATAAACCGGTCCTTAGGATCTAAAGCAGGTACTTGCACATCACCCAATGCGCACACATCAGTCATACCAACCAAATCATCCTGCCTAGATCCCTATGATCCAGGTTGCTACAAAAGTTTACCCAAACCAGTTTATTTTGTATATATCATTAATCAAATTAACATTTATCCCACCTGACTTGATAACACAACTAAGCTTTCTATTCTTGATATCCAATCTACCATACTGGCGACAAGGATAATCATGGAAAGTAGTAATAAACCCTAAACATGAGATTTATATTGACAAAGCATGCAACTAGAAAGTAAAAGACACACTATTCTATAGTAGGCTCAATGTGATCAAGTACACTTGCCTTCAACAGCTGGTTGCTCAATCTCTTCAAAGGTCTAGTCCTGTAGGTTCATGAATTGCTCGTCTCATATTGCAATTATGCACACCGGAAACAAACAAGTACAAATATCTAAGAAAAATACACCAAACAGAGGAAAGACACTAAGAAAAGCCTACTAACGGGTAGTACTCGCTGCTACGATCGTGGGAGCGCAAAAATCGTCTAAATCTGAGCTGTAACAGAAAAGTTACAAAGGTTTTAAGCTACAGGGGTCTATCTGAAAAAGAACAAGGGCTAATTTGTAAAATAGAAAGTTCTAGGGGCTGATTTATAAAAGTCCAGGGACCTATTTGCAATTAGCTAAAAGTAAAATAACAGGGGTTGACAAGGCCATTTTTGTGAAAGCAGTAAAATCTAAGGGTCTAAATGTAAAATTACCTAATTTCATAGAATAAATGGATTTATTGTTGTACTGAAAATCCTATTTAATGCGTCGACATGCTGACGAGGCTGCTGACTGGCTCGGCTCGGCTGACGTGGGCCGACACGTGGAAGGCACGTGGCACTGATGTGGACTATGAGTGCTGACTGGGATAAAGAGGACACGTGAATATGATTGGCTAGCGAAGGGGTATCATACCTTTTAATCTTGGCCGTTGCTGCAAGATTGGACGGCTCACCCTGAGTCTTCTTCCTCTAGGCGATGCGATCGGCGGCGTGGGGCTCGGTGCAGCGGCGCTCAGCCGGAGCTGAGCTCCGGTGGTCGATCTTCGATGGCGAGCGGCGAAACGCGGAGAGGAGACGATGGTACCTATTTGAGGGGCAAGTTCGCGTCGGGGCGGTCTCCAACTGTTCGGCGATGGCGGCAACCATCGGGGATGGTTCTGCGGCGGCTAGAGCTTCGTGCGGCAGCCAAAACTCGACGGGATCGGTCGGGGACGTCGAGATGTGGACGACGGACAATGCCCTGAGCTCGGACGGCGTCGGGAAGCGGTAGAGCGGCACGACAACGGTGAGGACGCTCGGTGGAGGTTCGGCGGTGGTGTGAAGGCGCTCTGGGGGAGGAAACTCGATGAGATTTGGGGCTTTCAGCGCGGTGTGGTGAGAGGAGGCCCGACCGAAGGTTTGATTTGGATTATATAGACGCGGGTGATGGTTGCCAAGACGTGGGGGGGGGGGAGCGTCAGTTTTGGCAAAGTGGGCAGAGCAGGAGCGGGAGTTAGGGATGTCGAGCTGGCTCCACGCGGCAGAGAGAAAGGGCGGAAAAACAGGCGTCACACCATATCACCAAGAGGAGATCTGTGTAGACTGATGGATCATTGTCCATTTTGCGTTGGCTATCGTCTGGTTCTTTCGGCCAATCGGATAGATTACCTGATCGATTTTCCTTTTCGTGAAGGGAAGGCATTACCTTCTGCCGCAAACATTGGCACTACCCAAGTGCTGCTCCCAGACCCAGTACGAGGTTTTCCTCGTCCCAAATAAGCAAACTGGCCAATCAGGAATTCAGGATTCCGGACACATGAAATTGGCTGGACTAAAAGCTGCTTTGGAGGAGCATTTCCTGCTCAAGCAGACAAGCAAAAAAACGGCTTTCACTCTGAAGAATCTCCTGCGCTCTGCAGGCACGGAAAGCATCGCGCTGCAGGCACCTTTCTTCTAGGTGACAGAGGAGCTCCCAGATACCCGAAATTCACAGTGCTCATCATCAACCAAATGATCACCTCTCGGGAACCCCATCAAGATCCAAACACGAAAAACAAAAGGAAAATGCTATCAATAATCTGCTAATCATGTGCTGGAATCAGCAACCCTCACATTCGCCAATGTCGACATGTCGTGACGCCTAGTTGCTAGTTGCTAGTTGCTACGCCACCACTGGCTACTCCCGGCTCAAGAAGCTGGTGACGAACGCCAGCTCCTTGACGGACTTGGGGTCCTTCGGCCTGTCCAGGAAGTAGACGTGTCCCTCACCGGCCGTCTCGTACTGCTCGATCTCCCCGTCCCACCCGCTGTCGCGGAGCGCCGCCGCGTAGGCCATATCGCGCGGCCGGAAGTCGTCCAGGCCCGACACCGTCACGGCCACGCGCGAGCACGCCAGCCTCCGCCACTCTGCCGCCGGCATCGACAGCGGGTCCACCAGCGGGTCGTCGATGCCGTACCGCCCGCCGCAGATGAACGACCAGGTCGCCTCGTACTGGCGCCGCTTCGCCGGGTCCGTCGTCTCCCCGGCCACCGGCCGCTTCCCCCAGAAGTAGGGGTCCAGGAGCAAGACGCCCGTGATGGCCGCGCCGCTGTCCAGGGTCCCGCCCTCCGCCCCGACGCGTACCGCCATGTTGTGCACGATGTTGGCGCCCGCGCTGTCGCCGGCGAGGAACAGGCGGGAGAGGTTGCCCCGGTCCCGCAGCCACGGCTCCGGCCCGGACTCGGCGTTCTTGGCCACCCAGTTGAGCGCCTGCCACGAGTCCTCGTACGCCGTCGGCAGCCGGTGCTCCGGCGCGAGGCGGTAATCCACGGACACCGCCACGACGCGCGCCTTTGCCGTCACCGAGTTCAGGTACGCGTGGTACAGCGGCGTGAACGCCGACTCGATCACGAACGCGCCGCCGTGGAAGAACACGAGGACTGGGATCCTGCCAAGATCCTTCCTTTTCCCGCTGGCCGACGGGGGCAGGTAGATCCGGGCGGCCAGACCAGTTCCGTTGTCAATCACGACGTCCTTGGACGTCACCCCGGTGGCCTCGTCGACGCCGGGCGGGACCCGGGCGGTGCCGTCCAGCCGGTGGACGCGGCCGCTCTTGTACATGATGAGGTACGGCGAGAAGTCGAAGGCCACGATGCTGTCGTCAGGGTTCGAGCCGTTCCCCGGCGGCGAGGCCGGTGGTAGCGGCTTCCTGTGGTGGCGCCGGAGCAAGAAGATGCACAGCAAGATGGCAGCGAGGATGAGGAGCAGGACGAGTAGGAACGACGCGAGCTTGGCGAGCTGTCGCTTGGTCTTGACAGCCATGATCCTACCTGCGACTAACTAACCTGACAGGGATCGGAAGAGTAAGCTGAGCTGCTGGGTAGGAGAAAACAATTGAGATTTGGACTGGAGTTCGGTAGACGAACGAACACCTAAACAAATACTCGTCTCTGGCTCCCTGCTGCTACGGATAGAATCAAAATTGCGAGGTTGCGTCTGGGGACGATGCTTGCGGGAGCTCGTGAGTCTGTAGATTCGGGTGGTGACGGGAGCAGGAATGTGATGAGACCTTTGTTCGGTGGTGATGGTGGTCCTGGCGGTGGTGGAGCGCCACATCCCGGAAGCTGATTGGGGGTGGGAAGGACACATCTGTGGGCCCCTCTGTGGTGCAGAATTGAAGGATATTTTTGGAACTTGACGATATAATGCTTTGAGTTTTGTCTTAGGTTATCTTGTGTATCTTAGGTGACATAAGGAATAAATTAATGACTTTTTACTAAAAAGATTGGTTATTTGATTATGATGCTACTGTATCAATAAAATATGAAATTATTTGAATCTATGACGGTGGACTAGAGTGATAAACAAGTGAAGCCACTCCTCGACGGTAGCAAAAAAGCAACACCTAAAAAGAGAAGCTGGTGATTATTTTAGCTAGAGAAAAATGTGGTTGTGTTTCATAGGAGTTAAGCGCTAGCATAATGTGGTCTTTTTTCTTCTTCTTTTTTTGGGATGATGTTAGCCTGTATAGAATGTTTATCAGTTTTAATATAGAAGATAGGAGGGGTCACTCCTCTCCCTTTTTTTTTTGAATGGCACGAGCCATCTACGCGGTTTTTCAAGAGATCAGGGGCTGGTGCAGAACGGCGGAATCGAACCTCTACCAGTCGAGCTTCCACCTTGGAGCCTAACCACTGGGCTCCTTGCCCGTCTGCACTCCTCTCCTGTTTCAAGAAAAAATAAATCAAAACTTGGTACTCAATTTTAATTCTTCATACAATTTCCGAGTTGAAAGTTTTGAAATTTCTTAGGTTTCAAAGATTGAAACCTAGGTTTTGAAGTTAGAATTGTAGGCTTGTTTTAAGGAAGAGAAGTAGGCTTTGAAAGCTCTAATTTATGTTAATTTTGAGTTGAAAGCTTAGAACCTCGAGTTGCAGCTAGGCGCGTAGATTGGAGCACCCTCTTTGATTAACGACCGGTACGATATTGCTGCAAGAACGAGCGTACAAGCAAAGAAGAAGCAAGAGGATTGAGCTAGAGAGTCTGGATATTTTCTTGATTTGAAAGTTTCCGATTTATGTTTGCAAGCTAAAATTTGGGGGAGTTGAAAGCAAATGAAGTAGAGGAGGCAGGTAACTAAGCGATACAGTCATATAGGTCGAGCAGGGATAGTCACCTGTCATATAGGTTCCTAAGTAACTGTGGCTCCATGAGATAGTCTATTTCTATTCAACTACTAATTTTTAATCTATTTATTAGAGCTCTAACTTTAAAAATTATTAGAGCAAGATATTCATTACACTAAAAATATTTAGGTAAATCAACTTATTTACATTCTAGCTAAAAATATATACTTAAATCACTTTATGTTCACCTATAAATATCATATCTGAGATGAATCTAAGAGAAACAGAGTATTTGATAGCTTCAAACTCCTGTAGTAACCTCCAGAAAAAAAAACTCCTGTGATAAGCCTCTCTTTCATTCACCAAACTGACACTCTGTCAGTCTTTAATCCCATATTTGGTGGCCTACATTGGACGGAAGGGCGACGGGTAAGGTAGGTTAGCGGCCAGTGTACTGGGATGAAGCGGCTCTTGCTGCATCGGGTGGCTATGGGCATGTCAAGGGCTCATCCGACGGCTGGTACGGGCTCCAGGGCATTGGAGCCGGGCACGCCAGATCTCTCTGACCCCATCTCCTTTTCTCAACGGCGGCTTGTCGCTCCCAGTCGGGGAAGAAACCTGCAGAAGATGCCCGTGCTGTCGCGTCGGGTGCTCTGCGCGGCTCTTCTCCTCGCCCCGCTCGCCGCTCTGCTCTTCCGCTTCTCGATCCACAGCCTCCTCAAGCCCCACACGGCCATGGACCCCGACTCCGAGCTCGAGTTCGAGATGCCCCACGTGCTGCGTATGTACAAGAGCGGCCGCGTCGAGCGCTTCGACGGCACCGAGACCGTCCCGCCCTCCCCCGCCGGCGACCCAGCCAACGGTGTCGCGTCCAAGGATGTCGTCCTCGACCCCGCCGCCAATATCTCCGCACGACTCTACCTTCCCCCAGGATTGGAGCCCGGAAAGAAGCTCCCCGTTGTTCTCTTCTTCCACGGCGGCGCGTTCTTGGTCCACACCGCCGCCTCCCCGCTCTACCACATGTACGCTGCCTCCCTCGCCGCCGCGACCCCCGCCGTCGTCGTCTCCGTCGACTACCGGCTCGCCCCTGAGCACCGCATCCCCGCCGCCTACGACGACGCCTTCGCCGCCCTGAAGGCGGTCGTCGCGGCGTGCCGCGCGGAGTTGGACGGCGCCGAGGCCGAGCCCTGGCTCGCCGCGCACGGGGACGTCTCCCGCGTCGTCCTCGCCGGCGACAGCGCTGGGGCCAACATGGCGCACAACGTGGCGATACGGCTGCGAAAGGAAGGCATCCAGGGGTACGGCGACGCCGTCAGCAGCGTCGTGCTCGTGCACCCGTACTTCTGGGGTAGAGAGCCGCTGGGCGCGGAGCCCACCGACGCCGCCTACCGCAGCATTTTCGACCCAACGTGGGGCTTCGTCTGCGGCGGAAAGTACGGCCTGGACCACCCGTACATCAACCCGATGGCGTCGCCGGAGGAGTGGAGGCAGCTCGGGTGCCGACGCGTGCTGGTGACAACGGCGGATCAGTGCTGGTTCGTGGAGAGGGCGCGGGCCTACGCGGAGGGGATCAAGAAGTGCGGGTGGGAAGGGGAACTCGAGTTCTACGAGACCAAGGGCGAGGGGCATGTCTACTTCTTGCCCAAGCACGGCTCCGACAACGCCGTCAAGGAGCTCGCCATCGTTGCCGACTTCGTCAGGCGCTGTTGAGGCTGATTTGCTTGGTCGTCCGGCACATGGTGAGTGATTCAGCAACAAAGAAGACACAATTTGTGATTTTGATTTTCTTGGCGAAATTGCAAGATTCAAAGGAAAATGGAAGTGCCTTATCTAGTATTTCTGGTTCTCAATTTTTGTTGTGCATCGAGATTGATCCTGAATTTTAGCACACACTCGATCTACTAGTCATGTGCTTGAACTTCTACAGTAGGCGAGCAACCTGCCGTGTTTGAACATTGAACTGTATGCTTGAAAATGATAAACCCTGTTTCTTTCAGACTAGATTTTGCCAATAACTGCACCTTTTGCTTCACAACCCACGAACTTCATCTTACAATTCGACAACTCAACTCATCAAACTAGAAAACGATCCATTTCAATGGATCTGTTTTTCTTGACTACCTGCTACATTTGAGGTACTGCGAAGCAACAGCATGGCACTGTCACACTTTCATTCCACTCTTTATTCAGAAACATCTTTGGTTAAACTAGCTCTACACAAATTAGTACTTCTGCTTACACTTGCAAATGAAGGAATACTTTTTATTACTGTTGCAATACGATTAGTAGTTTTTATTACACTTGCAATACAATGGAACAGTTTTTATCACATTTGCGATACCAAGGAGCACTTTTTATTACATTTGCAATGGAAAAGAAACTGCACTTGCAAATTATAGTGCACACCCGGCTCTCTGATTCAGTCGCTGGCAAGGAAGGGGACCACTCCCATCAGTGCCAAAAAGACTCATCGCACTCCGGCTTGCGGAGGAAGAACACATGCTCCTCCCCCTAGGACTCCAGCCACTCCACAGTGTTAGGAAATTAGCCTGCCAAAAGTGACGGTTTGATCTACCAAGACGATACATGTGAGATCACAGACGACACTAAAGATATTATATTTGTTAACGAGGTTTAGTCGAAGCCTATATCTCCGGATCATGACTACGGGCATTCCTCTCCATAGTTGCAACACTGGCCGCTTTGTGATCCTAGCAGAACCGTTGTCATCCCTTCAAAACTGTCGCTATGTCGTTATAGTTACAATAATAACGCTCCTCTCATATTTATGATGAGACAAGGTTACACGAGTCTTATTTTAACTCCACTATGTACCGTTAATACAACTCGAAATCATATACGTAACTAATTTTGTATAATTATTCGATACATATCCAACTCAAGGAACCACACCACCCGCTCTCCCTCACCGCATTACACCGCGCGTAGTCTCTCTCTGCTAAGCAGTAAGCAGCTTACAGCATGCCAGCTTCTGCTAGCTTGGCGCTCCGTTAGCCATCAGGTTCAACCTCGGTTCGTCTAACCCCTCTGGCCCTCTGTGCCTTGTGGACATATTAGCGGCTAGAGCTTCTCCACGATCTCTCTCGTCTCCCTGGCCTCGTCGTCGACCGGATCCTTTCCCCCAAACATAGGATGCTGTACAACTGCCCCTGTAGAAGTGCCCCTGAGGGTAAACCATTACGAGAACCTGCCATGATCGCTACGTTGTGAACAATGTTCGCACCTCCACTGTTGCTGGCGAGAATAATGACACTTATGATCATGCTCTTGAAACCTATATACCACCTAAACCAACCAATGATTGTTTGCGGCTCCACTATCGCTGGCGAGAATAATGAAACTCATGATCATGCTCTGAAACCTATGTACCACCTAAACCAAGCAATGGAACATCTGAAGAAGATAAAAATTTAGTCAACGAGGCTCCTCAAAGGAGTAAAAGACAAAGGACTATGAAATCCTTTGGTGAATACTTCATTGTATATCTTAAGGATGATGTGCAAAAACTCTTTCAGAGGTTATGCATCTTCTCATGTACAGTATTGGAAAGAGGCCACTCCGTAGCGAGATGAATTTCATCATATCTAACGGGATTTGGGAAATCACTGGTTGTCCAAACGGGTGTAAACCAGTTTGATGCAAGTGGATTTTTAAAAAGAAATTAAGGTCTGACATACTATTGAAAAGTAGAGGTACCAAATGATCAAGTTTTTATTAAGATTAAACATTAAAAACTGCAACTACAAATGCCAAAAAAAAAAATCTACAAAAGGAATAAAAGCTAACAACATAGAATATTGCAAAACTAATAAACCTCACATGTTGTATGGCATACAAAACAGCTTACCTTATAAGCTCATGTAGGGATGAGGTAAGTGGGATAGGAGAATAGGAGAGAGTGGGTGAACCAGTGAAAGGACAGACATAGATAAGCAAATTGGAAATATATTGACATACCTGACAGCCTTCACCTGTTCAAGAAATACTCTCCTTTGCGAGCGTGTCCGTAAATGCTCCCACCGTTCGAGAATTATACTCCTTGTCGAGAAAATGGACCTTTCCATATCCGAGAAAAGGTTAGTCAACAAAGTTCTCATCAAAATCAAAAAGTGCCCCCCCCCCCACACACACACACAATAATCCTAGAACAAAAATAAAATGAAAGGCAACAAGGGTTAAAAAAAAACGATATGGAACAAGAGTTAACCCCTCCTTTACTTTTACTTGTCACAGTTAACTGTCTCGTGCAGATTTTAACTGCTACCGTTTTATCAATAATTTGTAAATACTAAGAAATGTATAGTTTCTTTAAAGTATGTTCCATTGCAAATCTAACAATACAAAATCCATTCAACCTGATTGTACAGTTTAAAAAGTTTAGAGGTCAAATTTCTGCAGTGCAGTCAACGGTGATAATAAAAGTAAACAGAGGGAGTACATAAACACTATTCTATTGAATCCGAGATTAAGTCTATATAGTAATAGAAACATATTAAATGTTTAAGGGGAAAATAAGTTATCATATTGTCGGTATCGCAGGAACCAGGGGTCTCCGAGTCTCAAGACCAGATCAGCAGTTTGCCACGTTGCGCCCTCCAGCGGGGATTATCTCCGCGAGGTACGAGAAAATTAAGTTCCGGGAGATGGTGCTCGGGGCCATGAACAGTGGTCCCGAGTACTCGAGTTCCCCGATAACCCGAGAAAACCAAATGTCAGGAAGAGAGTGCTCGATGCCGTGAACAGTGACTCCCGAGCACTCAAGTCCCCCGACAACCAGAAAAGCCAAGTATCGGGAAGGGGGTGCTCGAGGCTGCGAACAGTGGCCCCCCGAGCACCCGAGTACCCCGAGGACCTAAGGAAATTATTCCGGGAGAGAGTGCTCGGGGCCGTGAACAGTGGCCCCTGAGCACTCGGTTCCCCAAGGACCCGAACAGCCAATTCTGGGAGAGAGTGCTTGGTGCCGTGAACAGTAGCCCCCGAGCACTCGGTTCTCCGAGGACCAAGAAAGGGCATATCCGGGAGAGAGTGCTTGGGGCTGTGAACAGTGATCCTGAGCACTCGGTTCCCCGACGGTCTAAGAAGTCCTTCGCCGGTGGCCCCCACAGGGACCCAACGGTGAGGTGTCAACCAGTGAAAGGCCCGATGCCGCATTTAAGAGGGCGCGTGGCCTGTCACTTCCAACTGCTCCTGCCACGCTCAGGTGTCAGTCCCTACCACGACCTGGCAGGGAGGCGTGAGGACATTTAATGCACGGGTCCCATCGCGGGACATCCGGCTCACCTCGAGATAGCATCGCGAAGCCCAAGGTGCCCCACCTGCCGCCCTGCTGTGTCAGGTGTACAAGACCGAGCGAGCATGCTGGGTTGTTCAGTGGCTGCCCGGTGGGCCCTCTCCGCGGCACCCGTTGCAGAACGGCATAATGACGAACTAGACCGGACGGGGGCGCATTTTCAACCCTCCCCGTCACTTCGCACAGCAGCCCATGATGGTTGCTTTCCATTTATGACGCCTTGGAACTCGCGCCCTCCCTTTCAGGGCACGCTACCGCCCCGACGGGTATTTAAGGCGGGGCGGGCTCCCCGGTGAAAGGTGCCAGTTGACACAGAAGAAGGAAAAGAGAGAGACATACAAGTAAGAGAAGGTCGAGGACAGGAAGCCGAGGAAGAAGACAGAGTATCAGTACAAGCACAGAAGCTGAGATCACCGAAGAACAAGGAGCCCGAAGCTCTAGGCTAGATAAATATTCTTGTAACTAGCAACATCTCTGAGAGACATTCTCAGAGCATTTATAGCACACCCACAGGAGTAGGGTGTTACGCTTAGTGCAGCCCGAACCTGTCTAAAAACCTCCAGTGCATTTACTACTGCTGCATCCGATCCTTTCATTCCACCTGCATCGCATTTACGCCCATTTATTTCACCCGCAAAATAGATTCAGAATCATTCCCCCGGCCGAATCTCAAAGGGGGTCCCTCCAGATCCCTGCTTGAGGAGTTTACCCTCCGACACATATTCACTCTCAAGCCCACGAAATTACTATATTAATCTAAAAACATAAAAGAATCTAGATAAGTCATGATTACGAACATCTAACGATTTAGATTAAACTAAGAAGTCCATATCAAATACGGTTAATAAATAGGTAAATTCGGAATTAAAATATATAGAAAATTAGTAGTTCAATTTTTATACGGTTTGGTAAATAAAAAGAGTCCAAATAAAATAAAATAAATAATAATTTAAATTAGAGTTAGAATAGAAAAAAGAATGATCCATATCAAATATAATCTTAGAAAAATCAATACCTAAATAAAAAGTTCATGTAAAATACTTTTTTAATCAATAGCTAAAATTCATAATGAAAAAATAAAAAATTTAATAAGATAATAGATTAAGAAGTACTGTGTAGCTCAATGTTGTTGCATCAGGCATGCAGTAGGCAAGACATAACATGAAGGCCAGACAAATCTATTCTGATTTTTGTTAGGATGTCTACACCTAATGCATAATTATGACAGTTGATTAAAACGTATACGAACCGAACCAATACATGTATAAAAAAATAATAATATTTTTTTCTATTAACATAATTTTTTATCTCTTCTTCTAATTTTATGTGCTTTGTAATTAAATTATACAAACATCATTAAAAAAAAGCTAAATAAATTAATTTTTAATCAAAAATTATTATAATAAAATATCACAACGAGCAACTTTGCTTTTAGCATAAGCCACCTTACTAGTTCATATAATAATACAAGTGTACCTAATATAATTTACAAGTAGAGAACATAAGATATTCACTATGTTCGTATCCGCGTGAACATCCAATGTGTCCCACTTGTGAATTAATTTGCCGGAGACGTCACGCCCTACAGCTACTATCTTACTACGGGGCAGAAATTCCATTTCATGGTTAAGTACACCATAAACATCAAGGATGGACATGACTTTGATAGGGTCGGTCCAACTGAGGTTGTGATAGCACAACCTTGGGCCTAGGCTTGAACTGGCAAGGAGTTGGTGCCGCGATCACCCTCCTGATGCTCACGATGTGAGGGAGAGAAGAAACAGAGAAAGAGGATCGTGAGAGAGCTATGAGAGGATAGATAGATTGATAATTCTCTGTTTGCTTTATTCAATCACATGTCCTGTATATATATTGGACAACCCAATCTGACTCTTTCCTGAACTAAATCGGTCTCCTTCCCTAATACAATATCTCTTTCCTCAATATCTATTTTTCGTAACTCAAATCTGAACCTTCCATTTAAACAAATCAAACCGATTAGGACTCTGATCTTTCCATCTAAACGAACCTAAACCGGCTAGGACTCTAGGCCGGCTGCTGCTGCCTGCGGTGGCTGTAAGTCTAACCGACCATGACAGACTTTGACAACAGCAATTTCATGATTCAAATCATATTCTTCCAGAAGCCCTATGACAACATTTCCTTCATAGCGTACTTCAATCTATAATGATAAAGCAAGGAAACAGTATAGAATGATCACAATAATCTTAAGTAAACAAGAAAAAATAGTAAACGATGATTATCAGCACCAACCTTCACGTTATCATGGCCTTTTGTTTCATCTTCTAAAGCTCTAACCAAACTTGCTGAAGTCAGAAACTTTGTGACATTCCTCCGGCATTCTATAGCTATATGCAAATAGCACGGTGTGTCCTACACATCATAATTTAAATCATTCATAACTAACGATGTTGAAACATATATTTTGAAAACGAAAAAGGGCACAACAACATAATCACCATTGGACAAAGCGAGACAACACATTTGGACAAATTAGATGCAACTTCTTCACTCAGCTCACTCCTGACACCTTGATTAGAGTCCCAGTCACACGAACATAAGTCACCTAGTTAAAGAAACGTGATACAAGACAGCTATGAGTGCTCAAATAGAGCTCTAAGAAACATGCAAAAAAAAAAAAGAAGAAGAAGGAAGAACCAGCAGACCTGAAATCAATGATTCAGTTGTCTCTCCCCCACCACTGCAAGTTCTTTTATTCTCATTTGAGAATCTTGTGAGATCATCAGCACCCCTCTTTCTTGCCAGCATCTTACCAACACTGAAGCAGAATTAAAGAAGGTCAAATGTGGGTCATAACCAGGAAAGCAGCGTTGCAAATCCATCGCAGAGCAACTAATGAAAGGGTCACTAATGCAAGTTTAACGTCAATGATGTTGGTTCTTTATCTAATATAAGTTTACGGTAAGCCTCAAAATCAACTTCAACAAAGCAAACCCAAAAAAACAAGGGAAGCACCAACTTGCCGGCTGTTAGTTTCTCACTTCTCAAAAAATATCATCAAGCAGTTTATATTCTGATGAAAGAACACAGAGTGCTCAAGATCAGTGTAGTAAAATATATAGCTTTTAGTTCCCAACAAAATAGAGCACAAAATAATTTCATATGGATTTAAAAGGTTAAAACATTCACAAAGCATGGACGAAGAAACGAGCAATGGAAACAGCAAAGCGCCATAGCCAAAACAAGCAACAATGGATGAGCGAAGAACTACGCGTACAATCCAACCTTGACATGGAAATCAACCACCAAAGGCCAAATATCTCAAAGAGGTCGAGAGAAACAATCAAACGTTTCAGTCCCCATACGAAAAAGGTAAAGACTAGATTTCGGTTGTGTGCAGGCGTTGGCACTCCGGCACGCACGTCCACCGTCCCATGGGAGGGATGTGGCTTCCAATGACATAACACACTCCCTTGGTCTTATCTTCTCCCAATCGAAATCCATCATCTCTACGCTTTCATGTTTCCTCTCGCCCGCACTCATCCTGCATCGTACGACAGTTGACTGCCCCTCTGCTCCAATGCCCTCCAAGACAAAACACGCCTTCAATGCCTGAGCCTCCTCCCCTGCCGCCAGGCAACCGGATCTCCGCACCTCCATGGTCTCCTCTACCCCGGTTTCGTCTTGCTTCACGGTCATGTCGCCGGGAGCTCGGCGCTGCGCCAACACAGTGCTGACCTGATGCGCTTTGTTCCCCGTCCTCCTACATTCTCGAGCACCTACACCAGGATGAGAACCCAATGGTAGAGGAGAGGGATGTTGCACATGCCTAGAGTGAGTACGCGCGGGTTTTCCCCGCAAAGTAGAATAGGGGTGACTGAATTTATTTGCAGATAAGTAACAAATTGCTCCCCAATTTTTCAACAACATTTTTCTCTCTGATTGCATGGTTTTTGTTGCATACAAATTGCTCTGGTTTGCTTACTTTTTTAAATTCATATTGATTTGCATACATTTTTGGACAAAACCGTTTTTATATACCTGTGTTGGGCCACGAAAATGTGCCCCGAACAATATACGGTGAGAGCCTCTTCCGACATGCAGGCTCAAGCTTAAGGATAAACAATGGGCCAAAAGGAGAGAGCGAGAGAGAAGCAGAGCTTGTGTAACGGGGGAAAATCTAGAGTCCCCCTCTCCTGCTCTTTGGGGACTTATTTATAGAGTAAAGGGGCAGGGAATATTATCACCCCGTCCTGGAGATATTATGTTACAATTATGTACATAGAGGGGCATTTAGGGTATTTCACTCATTTACTTATAACGTGGTAACTGAGGTACTATGATCACTATAGTAATACTACAGTACATCATCTAGATATCTCAAGGCTGGGACGTTTTCCTAACAGCACCCCTCTTCTGTTGGTGCCGAAGTTTTGAGGGGTGAGTGGATGCATCGAGAAATAGCTCCAGCCCCCTCGAAGTTAGGATATCCTAGATCGCTCTCTGCCGTTGTAGCGCGGACGTCTTTGGCAAGGAGTGAAGACCACAAAGCTTACTGGGGATGCACGCCTAGGGTCCTGGTGGCGGAGCTTGGAATTGGTGATGGTGGTGATGATGACGATGGAGGTGACATGGTCCGAAGTCTCGCGGAGGTGGACGAAGGAGACGTTGATGGCAAGTCTAAGGGAGGCAGTCCGCTACCCCCTCAGCGTAGATGTGGCGAGGCTTGACGGAGGCAAGACCGTCTGGAGTCTTGCAACACCGAGGCTAGAGGTGAAGTCGATGGCAAGGCTGAGGGAGGTAGTCTGCTACCCCCTTCAGCGTAGACACAACGAGGCTCGACGGAGGCAAGGTCGTTCGGAGCCCCGTGGCGATGGCCGAAGGTGAACTCGACGGTGAGGCTGAGGAAGGCAGCCCGCGACCCCCTCAGTGGTAGACGCAATGAGACTTTACGGAAGCAAGGTCATCCAGAGCCCCGCGGTGATGGACGGAGGTGAAGTCGACGGCAAGGCTGAGGAAGGCAGTCTGCGACCTACTCAGCATGTAGTTGCGGCGATCCTCGACGAAGGCGAGGCCATCCGGAGCTTCGCGGCGAGGCCGAAGGTGAAGTCAACGACGGGGTTGAGGGAGGCAGTTCGCTACCCCTCAGCGGTAGACACGGCGAGGCTCAACGGAGGTAATACTATCTTGCCCCACAACGGCGATGGGGCTAAAGGTGAAGTCGATGGCAAGACCGAGGGAGGCAGTCCGCGACCCCTTCAGCAATAGACACGACGAGGCTCGATGGAGGCAAGGCCATCTGGAGCCCCACAGCGATGGGGCCAGAGGTGAAGCCGACGGTGAGGCTGAGGGAGGTAGTCTGCGACCCCCTCAGTAAGGCTCGACGGAGGCAAGATCGTCCAGAGCCCCGCGGTGATGCCGGAGGTGACGTCAACAACGAGGCTAAGGGAGGCAGTATGCTACCCCCTCGACGGTAGACGCAGTGAGGCTTGACTGAGGCAAGGCCATCCGAAGCCCCGCAGTGATGGCTGGAGGTGAAGTCGACGACGAGGCCGAGGGAGGCAGTCCGTGACCTACTCAACATGTAGTCGCGGCAATGCTCTACGGGGGCAAGGCCACCCAGAGCATCGTGGTGTAGCCGGAGGTGAAGTCGACGGCGGGGCTATGGGAGGCAATCTGCGAACCCCTCAGCGGAAGATGCGGCGAAGCTTGACGGAGGTAAGGCCGTCCGGAGCCCAGCGACGCTGGGACCGAAAGTGAAGTCAGCGGCGAGGCTGAGGGAGGCAGTCCGCGACCCCCTAAGCAGTAGACATGGCGAAGCTCGACGGAGGCAAGGCCGTTCGGAGCCCCGCGGTGATGGCCAGAGGTGACGTCAACGACGAGGCTGAGGGAGGCGGTCTACTACCTCCTCAGCTATAGACGTAGCAAGGATTGATGGAGGCAAGGCCGTCCAGAGCCCCGCGGTGATGGCTGGAGGCGAAGTCGATGACGAGGTCGAGGGAGGCAGTCCGTGACCTACTCAGCATATAGTCGCGGCGATGCTCGACGGGGGCGAGGCCGGTTGGAGCGTCGCGGTGAGGCCGGAGGTGAAGTCGATGGCAGGGCTGAGGGAGGTAGTCTGCGACCCCCTCAGCGGTATACGCGGTGAGGCTCAATGGAGGCAAGGCCGTCCAGAGCCCTGCGGTGATGGGGCTAGAGGGGAAGTTGACGGTGAGGCTGAGGGAGGCAGTTCGCGACCCACTCAGCATGTAGTCACAGCAATGCTCGACGGGGGCGAGGCCGGCCGAAGAGTCGCGGTGAGGCCGGAGGCGAAGTCGATGGCAGGGCTGAGGGAGGTAGTCTGTGACCCCTCAGCGGTAGACATGGTGAGGCTCGACAGAGGCACGATCGTCCAGAACCCTGCGGTGATGAGGCCAGAGGGGAAGTTGACAGTGAGGCTGAGGGATGCAATCCGCGACCCCCTTAGTGGTAGACGCGGTGAGGCTCAATGGAGGCAAGGTCGTCCGGAGCTCTGCAGTTATGGCCGAAGGCGAAGTCGATAGTGAGGCTGAGGGAGGCAGTCTGTGACCCCCTTAGCGGTAGACGTGACGAGGCTCAATGGAGGCAAGGCCGTTTTGAGCCCCGCAGAGATGGGGCCGGAGGTGAACTAATGGCGAGGCTGAGGGAGGCAGTTCGCGAACCCCTCAGTGGTAAACGCGGTGAGGCTCGACGGAGGAAAGGCCATTCGGAGTCCTGCAGTGGCGATAGGGCCAGAGGTGAAGTTGACGGCGAGGTGGCCGTGGTGAGGCTCGATGGAGGCAAGGCCGTTCGGAGCCCCGTGACGATGGGGCCGGAGGTGAAGCCGACCACAAGGCTGAGGGAGGCAGTCCGCGACCCCCCTGAACGGTAGACACGACGTGGCTCGATGGGGAAAGGCCGTTTGGAGCCTCACAATGGCGATGGGGCTGGAGGTGAAGTCGACGGCAAGGCTGAGGGAGGTAGTCGGTGACCCCCTTAACGGTAGACGCGGCGAGGCTCCATGGAGGCAAGGCCATCCGGAGCCCCGCGGTGATGGCCAAAGGTGAAGTTGATGGCGAGGCTGAGGGAGGCAGTCCACGACCCCCTCAGTGGTAGATGCAATGAGGCTCAATGTAGGCAAGGCCGAGGGGTCGTCATGATGATGATGAAGCCCCGGAGCCAACCTATTTCGAGTCCCACTCAAGTTTTTGGGGATCTTGATCCTTGTACTATTCCTGATCCAGCGTTGCACGGTGCTCACCATCATGGGCCTCCTGACCCCCTGGTTCCCCGAGCGTCTCGGTTGCAAGCGAGTGGAGGGTGCGTTCCACACCTGATGTGCCTTATGTGGTGCATGACGCATCATCCCCGACCCCCTCGTGTCTTCCGATCGCGAGCGAGCAGAGGGCACATTCCACACCTGATGTGCCTTATGTGGCGCACGAAGCATCATCCCCGACCCCCTCATGTCTTTCGATAGCGAGCGAGCAAAGGGCACGTTCTATTAACGCTATCGTCGTTGCTTTAGCCGAGGTAGGTAAGCTTCTGAGGCAGTTATGCCACGTGTATGTATATGTATATGTATGCATGTATATATGATGTAATTTTAGGATTAATCAGTAAGCTGATTTGGACCCTGCCGTGACCGAGGTTATGCTGTCGAGGTACGGAGGGCTTGGACCTCGGCGCTCATGGCAGAGGATTTTTAGACCTCAACGCCCTTAACAAAGGGTTTTTAGACCTCAACGCTCATGGCGGAGGGTTTGGACCTCGATGCTCATGGTGGAGGGTTTTTAGATCTCGACGCTCATGGCGGAGGGTTTTTAGACCTCGACACTCTTGGCGGAGGGTTTGGACCTTGACGCTCATGGTGGAGGGTTTTTATACCTCTAAGCTCATGGCGGAGGGTTTGGACTCAATGTTACCGAGGCTATGCCTTCAAGGTACCGGAGGGTTTGGACTCGACGGTACTCGGTCTACGCCTTTGAGGTACTGGAGAGCTAGATTGTTGTTCATTAGGTGGCACTACTTGAGCAAAGATATAGCTTGAGTTTTGTATGTATTGTTATGGGCGAACAACTAATTGCAGTAGGGAATATCATTAGCTTGGATGGCTAATATCAGCATACGCCAACCTAAGGCCTTTAGCAAGACATGTAAAGGTCAAAAGTAAATAGCGGTGATGAACTTTGAAGATGTCACACCCGATTTTATCGGCCAAAACCAGATGTGGCTTATGTGTGCCCAGGATGTTCAACACACATAAGGACGTTACAGGTGAAGTAACAAAAGTAATACTTTTATAGAATAAACGTTAAACTCTTACAGCAATTGATATATATTGTCTTCTATGAAGATATCTGCAGCGGAACAGAAGCATTGGTGCCCAACAACACTGCAGGCAACCGACCGGTAGACGCGAGCCTAGAACGTCACAACCTCGTCTTGATAGTCTTCAACATCTTTACTCACTGAGCAGCAGCACACATGTCACATGGTGTAGAGAAAATAGCAAGTGTGAGCACATAGAGTACTCAGCAAGTGTTGGAAAGATAATGATATGCATACTTATATCAAGAATAGGCTAACATATGGTATATTTGCGTAAATGCAAGTATTGAAAACATATTTGGACTCAAAAAACATTAAACAATTATTAAGTGAATATAACCCATACAGTCCAACACGCAGCATACAAGGCTCCCCACCTTACATACCATAACCATCTAGTACTCCCTGTACTATAACCTAAACCACAACCATCTAATACTCCCTGTACCAGAACCATAACCACAACCATCTAGTACTCCCTGTACCAGAACCATAAACATAACCAAACCTATAACCACAACCCACTAATCATGTGAGGATCCAAGTCTCTCATAACCGTGAGCACGGCTGTTATAACAGTTTTACACTTTGCAAAGGTTGTCCAGCTTTCCCCACAAGTCAATGAATTCCATGTTGCCGTGTTCGTGAAACACTTAATACACACCAGTGGTGTGCCGCCAAGAATCCCTGAATGATATTTGCCACTAACCAGAGACTAATCCAGTATGTGTCTGCCCACTATGTTTCACCGCCAGGCTTTACATAAGCTAAACTCCTACCCAGAAGTCCCCTTTTGCGCTGATACAACACACACTGGATAGACTCTAATTAGTATATCACGTCTTACCCATATCAGTCTCGTGGTTGGTACGTTACTTCTTAGGTTGTCGCTCAACGAACCGGACCTTACTTAAGTTACTTGAGCAAACACTAAACCAACATCATAACCATGATAACCATCAAAATCACTTTGCTCAAGACCTAAGGTTCCATGTTGCTAGACCATTAACACATTAACCACCATTGTTGCATATGTTCATTAGTCAAGATTATGACACTTCCCAGTATCCCAAAAGCATGGCTAAGCAATCTACCCATGAAAGGCACATAACCATAAACCATCTAGATTCCAAGGGATGTTAAGGGAAAAATCTAGGAAAACCATAACATAGCTGACTACCCATCTTATTGACACTACATGTAATTTTGTAAAATAAAACATTTAAAAATATAGGTTCAAGATGATCAAGGACACTTGCCTTTTTCCCAATGCTGCTCAGTGTCGTCGAAATCTTGGTCTTGAAGTCCCTCACACCGCTCCGAAACGTTATCGACTAATCGCGAGAACAACCGACAAACAACACAAAGAAAAACATTAAGAACAACATACCAAACATCATCAAAACTCTTTAAAAATACTATGGTTAGATAGGGATGATTTTAGGAACATTTAGACGCAAGAATTGCCTAAATCGAAGTTAAGATGAACAGAGAACAACTTTCGAGAGATGGATTAGACTGAAAAGGAAATGCTGATTTTCCGGAACTATCTTCCTATGTGAAAAGGCTTTATTGCACAATCACTATGTCAGGCTTGACGACATTATTGCGTAAAACTCAAGAAGTGTATGGCTGACTAGACTTCGCTGACTAGGTTAAGGAGAATGATATGGCGTTGACTTGGCATGCTATGCAAGTATCATCTTGGATTAAAGAAAGGATACGCGGAGATCTAGTCTCGATCACCTATGATAGATCAAAAAGGCCAAAGGTTGCACTTCTAGGTTAAGGATACTACTGATGACTCTATGTAGTGGTGGTGGTTCGGGTTTCGTCGGAGATGGCGATTGAGCACGTGGCCGCAAACATCGATGTCGGCTTCAGTGGTATTTCAGTGAAACGAGGGAAGCATGGCGTAGAACATGGAAAGACTAACTCAACGGTATGGTTGGTTTTGGAAGGGGTGATCCGAGGTAGCGGTAAAACAGCGATGACTGCTTCTAGGTTTGGTGGTGACCGCGAACAGATTCAGGAACAAAGACGCTAGTGTTCCTAGAGATTGGATATGAAATTTGAGAAACCGTTTGAACAAAGATGTTCATATAACCCGGGAACACAATGCTATGGTATGGGTTTTGGTAGATCATCCACTGAGAGGAAGAACGATCAACGGAGATAAGACGGGTGATGGCTGCGAAATGATGTGGTTGGCAATTGCGTCCTGGTCGTGTCGCTGCACAAACGAGGATGGGCTCCTAGGGTAACGTAGAAGACTCGATGGGACACGCCGTGACACAGTTTGTGTATCCATACGGCTTTCGGATTGACAGGGAACGCGAATGCAAATCCGGTGCGCACGCAGAACGCGTTCAGAAACCGGACAACGGGTATGTCGACCTTGATTTCGATAGTTTGGCTACTCTACTAGCCGACCTGGTTGGTGAGGGTGTGGAAAACTTCATGGGACATACACCGGTGAAAGGGCTTGATGATTTAACCTCTGGTCAGTCGGGAACGTCAATGGCAATCGGCTACACAGAATCGGATTCGAGTTCGAGTCGGTTACGGTTTCCTTTTTCACAGCTCTGTATTCCGAGGATGATATATCTATCGTCCGGACTCCAAATTGTATGTTTCTTGATTCTAAATTGTAGTACTCGAAAAGATCTACAACTTTGGTAGTCATTGAAACTTCTGAAAACGTCATCTTGATTTCCAAACATGCACCACAAGATAAACTATTTGAACTCGAACTTATCTGCACAGCACTGATTTCGGGGGGTATAACTCCTAGCTCCATTATCCAAAAGGGGACTTCCATAGGTTCAAATCGATTCTCTCGACGAGACCTACAACTTTGATATTTTCAAGATTTGCATTTGATGTCATTTTGAACCCCGAAACGTCATGCAAAGATGAGGCTGTCCAGGACTCCGCGAAAATTTACAGATTTCGTGGATCCTTTGTTGGGCCATCTAGAAGACTTGGCTAAGGGTTTGGACTTGAGCAAGATTGAGCCCAAAGGCACTTTAGGTATATCTAGGGTTTAGAAAAGAAACTTTTGCAGAGAAATTTAAGTACGGTTTGAATTTGAATTGAGCTTGGAGTGAATTTAAGAGAAACAAAAAATGAGGTTGAACAAGAATAGGAGTAGATAAGAAATTTGAATTTGGATTTGGGTAGAATTTGAGAAAGAGGAGAGATTGTCTTTAAACAAGGATTTGGATAAGATTTGAATTGACATGGAGAAGGATCAGGTATGATCAAGGATTGAATAGATGATGAATTCAAAGATTTTGAATTCCAACCATCAATATCCTTAACTTATTCACTCTTGAGTTTTGTAAAAACCTTTTCAAAATCTTTTTCACTCAAAACACCAAAGAGAAAGAAAAGGAAAAAGAACTCTGATGCATTTACCTGGCTCCTAGCAAAACTCAGCATGCAATGCACAAGAAATAATAACCTATATTGATTGATTGATTAAGAAAATAGGTTTTAAACCTATTCTACTGGTGAAGCTATTCAATAATCTTGGAAAATTTTAGAAATTTGAGAAATATGAAAATCAAGGTGTTACAGAAGAGGGCAGCGATGGTGTGTACCTTTCACGGATTGCCCCCCCCCCTTGGTGAATGTCATGGCGATGCTCGACCGAGGTAGGGCCGTCTGGAGCCCCGCAACGGTGACCAGAGAGGGGGGTCAACGGATGGACGGAGTTGGAGCCGAGGTCGCTGCCGAGGGGTGGTAATGGTCGTCGGAGGCAGCCCGGGGTGACGTTACGCATGCCGCTTCTCCGCGAGATACCACGTGTATAAGATGTCGGGGCAATGGTACACCTCGGTGAGCAGCGATGGGTCCACGCCGTGGTTCACCACCAGGAAGAAACTATGCCGCTCGCATGCTTCGGCCACACCGCACGGTCGACACCGCTTTTCAAGTAAGGTTTTTCAGTTACCACTTCCTCCAGGTTGTGTTTTGCAGCAAGGCACATTGCCTTAGTCATGGAATCTTCATCTCCATGTCCCATAGCCATCAGTTTGCTGCTGATGGGGCGCTGCACAACCATGGTGCCCCTCAGGACCGAAAAGATATCCACGTATTCCACCTCTGTCACCTCCTCCCGCACCTCAATCTTATCGAGGATCTCATCCAAGCCGTCAACTGATGACATTGCAGATAAAGTCTCGATCCTTGCCACGGTCTTCATGTTCTCGTGCGCTCCATTCAGCTTACGCATGACTTGTAGTTGCTGGTGAGAGGGCCTTAAAATATGCTCTCACTTGCGTATCCTGTGAAGCATTAGGGTTAGAAATGCCCCATGTCAGCACCTTGTTTGCATTTGTGGGCACTGTAACCTCCAGCTTGCTCAACATGTTGCTCATCATGCACGGTGCAGTGCCATGCACGACCGCAGTACCATGCAAAGCCTTATCATGTTCCCGCGAGACCCAGGGCTCCTGCCCGTGATCATTAATAGCCACCCTAGATGTTGATAAGAAAGCCAAACGACTCCTGACCATGTGGTAGACTGCACTTACCTAGCGTGCTAAGGTCCTCCTGCGTGCCCACGACCACTTGCTGTCCACTCGCCTCCAGTGCCCTTGCTTCCACCAGCGCATTCTCCATCACGCTTGTCCCGGTCTGTTGCACGCTCACGGCCCCCGACGTGAAGCGAGGATTCCGGCGGGGAGGAGGACCGGAGCGTGGTGCTCCAGCGCGGAGCAGGGCCTCCGGGTGGAAGGAAGAAAACGACAAGGGGGCTCCATCGAGGAGGTAAACTGGAGCGCTAAGTGGACTCTGCCCTGTGGGGCTCAGCCTCCAGCGAGGTGACCGGAACTCAGCCTCCGGCATGCTCTAAGTGTGCTCTACCCTGCAGGGCTGGGCCTTCGGCGAGGAGGTGGCTGTGGATCAAGCGCAGAGGTCAACCTGGCTGTCAGACATGAGGTGGAGCGCAGTAGAGGGCAGCCGGAGCACAAAGGTCGAGTACGGAGATGAACCGGAGGGGGTCTCCGGTGCGACAGCGGGCCAGAGGGGCCTCCGGTGTGGAGGTGAGTTGGAGAGGGTCTCCAGCACGATAGTGAGCCAGAGAGGGTTTTCGATGTGGCAGCAGGCCGGAGGGGCCTCCGGCGAGGAGGTTGCCATGGAGCTCAGCCTCCGGCACTGAGGGTAGCCAGAGCGCGGAGGGGTGGCTCCGTTGAGGAGGTAAATGGAAGCGCTGAATGGACTCCGCCTTGCGGGGCTCGGTCTCCAGCGAGGTGGCCAGAGCTCCGCCCTCCGGCACGCGGATGTTATGCGCAAGGGTCAGCCGCGGCAGTGAGTCGGAGGGGCCTCCGACATGGCAGTGAGCTGGAGAGGCTTGCCAGCGTGGCAGTGGGCCGAAGGGGCCTCAGCGAGGAGGTTGCCATGCCAGAGAGGGTCTCCAGCGTGGCAACAGGCAGGAGGGGCCTCCGGCGAGGAGGTGAGCCGGAGAGGGTCTCCAGCGTGGCAGTGAGCCGGAGGGGGTCTCCGGCGCGGCACTGAGCAGGAGGTGCCTCCGACGTGGAGGTGGACCAGGCGTGCTGTTAAGCCTGACCGTACGTGCGTCGGCACCAAGCTAGTCGCCTGTTGAGCCTCTCACATTGCATCGAACAGGACCGCGCGTACGTGTGCATGTCAACGGACCTTAGAGCATCAGTCGCCCAACTCAACATGTCTCCTCGGCGCGGGCTGTGCACGAGTTGGTCTCCTCCTGCCATGCAGCGCAACGCGCACATGCGCCAGGCCTCGCAGCCACGTACACACTGCTTGCACGTTTAGAGGAGAAAATACTTCCAAGAAACAATAATTTTTAGCTGTCCAACTGTGGCCATGCTACTATTGGTGTAAGCTAGAGGACAGCTAGCTTACTCTTGATACACGCTAGCTGACATATAGTTGATTGGACAACACTTAATAAATGTGATAGGCCTTTGGACCATGCCTAAGCTCACATGCTCTGAACTGACTTAAGTGTATTGCCTCTTCTTTTTTTAAGAAAAAAGAAGTGGCTAGCAGGTAACCATCTAGAGATATTTTAACTTCTCAAAAGGAGTGGCTAGCAAGTGAATTAACCCCTACGACATGATCAAGCTAGTGAGCTACCCATGATTGAAATGAGTAAATGCTGCCTACTGCAAACAGCAAGAGCTGCAAGAGCATGCAAGTAAATAAATATACCACTACTTCCTACACCAAGTAAAAAGTACTCCAGTGACATGATCTTACCAAGTTATGACTTTAGTCAAGTATTGTGGCACCATGCCCTACTGTGGTTAGCGTACACACACCAGAGTCTAAGCACGGCAACCCACGCAAGGTACTCTATCAGGAGGACAGACAAAGCACAACATGCATCCCTATCCACATTCCCCTTCCCTTCTGGTTTACCACGGATGGCCTTGCAAAATGGGAGGTAGTTTAATGCATTTTAACAACTCTACCCTTTAGACTCTCCGGTAGCCACGCTGCACGCTAGTCTACTGTGCTATAGCCATGCTGCTATAGGGATAGCCAACAAGACTGCCCGCCACTACATAGGCTAGCTGACCCGGCTGTGTCGATACATGCAGGCTCTAGGCAGGAAAAAGGTGTCAGCGGCGTGCTGTGAGGGCTATTTTTGACCCCAGGACCTGTATGTGCCCGTGCGAGACGTGTACATTGTCTTAAGCCGGAGGAGCCGAGGGGTTCTTTATGGTCCATCCGGAGGGTGTGGGAAGGTGTCCCCCGGTCGCAGGCATGCTACAGAATGACATGGTGGCAACCTCTAACACCTCATAGTGATGACGAGCTCATCCACACAGCTTGGAGCAGCACAACAGTGACTCCCTTGTCATGGCCACAGCGGGGAGATGGCAAGCCCGTTCAGCGTGTGTTCCATTTCTCGCTTGCCCACGTGGCCACCAACGAGCCAGTGTGCGTAGGGCTGCACCGTGATAGAGGCCGCAGATGAGCCCTCACGCTAGCTGTAGCGCGACGATGACCCTGTCATGCGGGTCACACGCCAGTGCAGAGCTAGCAGCTTGATGACCACATGCTCGACGCGGAGACAGCAGCGACAAACTGCCCAGCGCTGCGCTCTGAGTTCGAGCTGTGCGATAGCGTTGGGTTTCCATACTCTCTCCTCCCAGTGTGCTCTTGGCCTTGTTTCTAACATAGCCTTTTGTGTCTAGTATTCCCCATGGACGGCGCCATCTTTTAGGACACGAAAACGTGCCCCAAACAGCATACGGCGAGAGCCTCTTCCAACGAGGAGCTTCTAGCTTAAGGATAAACAGTGAGCCGAAAAGAGAGAGTGAGAGAGAAGCAGAGCCTGTGTAATGGGGGAAATTTTGGAGTCCCCCTCTCCTGCCTTTTGAGGGCTTATTTATAGAGTAAAAGAGCAGGAGAAATTACCACCCTGCCTTAGAGATATTATGTTACAATTATATACATAGAGGGATATTTTGGCTATTTCACCCCTTTACTTATGACGTGGTAACTGAGGTGCTATCATCGTCATAATAATGCTACAATCCATCATCTAAATATCTCAAGACTGAGGTGTTTTCCCAACAACCTGATTGAACATGGGATTAATAAGCGGATTTCCCACCAGCAATAGGTGCACCTTGCTCCGCCCGAAGTGTGTCGGGCGGAGTTAGGATGTGGGGGCGTGGCCTCCACCATGTGCAACGCCACCAATCTCCACCATGTTCTCTTCTATGCTCTACCAATTTGTTTATGTATTTTGTACCAATTTGCTTTTATATTACTTTAGATTTGACAAGAAAAATACCCTGATTTTCAACAGATTTGAATCGATAGAAAAGCAATCCGACGACCCAACAATCCTAGAAAACCAAGTCCTAATCTTATTGGTCAGTTTCCATGGTAACGTGAAAACGAAAGGGAGCTGATCTACAATTAGTGGCGATTGTTGGGCTAGATTCAGTAAAAAGTAATAGACATACAATCCAACCCTAACACGCAAATCAACCACCAAAAGCCAAATATATGGTCTAAGAAACCACCAAACTTTCAGTTTTCGCACTAAAAAACCCTGAATTTTTAACAGGTTCAAACCGCTAGAGAAGCAATCCGACGAACTAATGATCCAAGAAAATCAAGTTCTAACCTACTGCCGGTTTCCATCGTAACGAGAGGTGGAGGGGGAGGTGACCTATATTTGACGGTGGTTGCATGCGTTACCTGGATTCACAAAGAACTAATACACGCACAATCCAACCATAACATGCAGATCAACGACCAAAAGCCAAATATCTCAAAGAGATCCAGAGAAACCATCGTTTGCTTTTCAATCACCACACGAAAAAGCCCTGATTTGTTAACTGATTCGAGCCGTTGGAGGAGCAATCCGACGAACCAACGATCCGACAAAACGATATCCTAACATAATCGATCGATTTCCATCGTAACGAAAGATGTAAGTACCCCAATGTGTTAAGGGGCCGGTTCAGGAGCTTGTTGTAAGCTTGTAGCTGGAAAGGACGTTTCGCGAGGTTCAAACTGACGTCTTCGACTCCGAGGCACAACAATCTGGCAGGCATTGCTGCTGTGGGTACGTACTGGGCTACTGGCCAGTGAGTGTCGAGACTCCTGTGCCATTGTACCGAAAGAGATGGCATTGCTCACATGTCAGATCGAGCAGAAACACGTAAAACTTGACTACACAAGCAAGCTGAACTTGGTACGGTTCGATCAGACTGCAGAGTACAGGCTAGGAACCAGTTCCAGCACCGCTGACAGTTGTTAACAGTCTGTAAAGAAGAACTGTCCGTGGATGCTAGATTCTCCGAATTCATTTTCTGGGTCGGCGCTCGTGCATGCTTGTGCCCAGCTAGAGCTAGTGACGCAAAAGGTGACCTGCCACCTTGCGTTAACTGCACTGGGTTCTGCACTTTGGGTCCTCGTGCGGTGCACTGAAGCTGAGCACAGCTCCGTGACAGACGACAGGCGAATTCGATGCAGGAATATGGCGGTAAACAGCACCATTTTGGAAGCAATCATGCACAGTTTGTTACCGCCGACGATGCATCTATTCACTACCCTGCACAAGGATGAACAGCTAAATGTTCAGACCACCAGAACCGGGTCATGTGCTTGATGGCCACCGGCCATTTTCAGGTCGTTATCATCGCCTTTAAGGACCAGTGCATGCTCGCTGACGAGTGACGAGCGAGCCTGCCCGAGATCGCCTTGTTTTTGTAGACACAAGGCATGGGCACGACATGTGCACTGCACGGAGCACCATTCATGGCGCAGTCCCCGAACACCCGGAATCTGATCCCGGTTTCGTCGTCCACCTCGCACTCCGTGGGTCGAATTGAGGCTTAATCTGTTCCCATACGGCTCACCTTGAGGCCCAACTGGCTCAGGCATTCGCAGCCGGGGCACTTGTACGGGCCTGTGGGGGAGGAACACAAAAGAAGAAGAAGCACACTTTAACTCATTTTGCCATGGCTGTTAGTCATGACTCGTGAGCGTCATTTTTTTATCGTTTGGTAAGTGCAACTATGGCAGAGCTGCAACAGGTACGGACTCATCTTAAATATATGTGCAGACCAGCACCAAACGTGGCCACCAAACTGCTCCTGTTGGGCTTCAAGCCTGCACCAAACTGTGGGGAGCGAAGCAGCAGCGTTGAATCCAACACGAGGCAACGTCACGTGCAGTGTGGCGTTCCGGAGTACGGAGGCAGACCAAAACGCCAGCCGGCACAGCGCCGTCGCCTCGTGACTGCACCTATAATAGGCGCGCACGAGAGAGGCGACGAGACGGGGCTCCACCTCGTAACTGTTACACACTGCTCCCAGCCTGTTTTGGGGGGAAAATCGGGCCTAGTATATTTGATATATACGGTTTTACCGATGGATCTCGGAAAAAATTATCATATTTATCAGTATTTTATTTAAACTTTATCTAACATATCCTGTATAAAATATTTACCTGTGACCTCTTTAGATTTTATTTACCGGTTAAAAAACCGTAGCGGCCACCACGCCGGCCGGGCAAACACGAGCTCCGCAATCGAATCCGCGGCAATCATCACACAAAACTGTGGCTCCGCGCCACCTAACGCCCAACCCGCAATGATAACCCACCGCACTCCAAGCAAGCAACGCACGCACCGACGGCGCCTCATGATGTGTGCGCGGCGCGCAGCCCATCCGGCCGCGTGCACGGCCGACGACTCCCTCTCCGCTCCTCCCCTCCCCTCCCCCCGAACCCAGCGCACAGCGGCAAAGCACGGACGTCCCGCGCCCCCGGCCCCCCTCGGCGATGTTGCGAGCTGCCGGTGCAGGGAATTATTGGCCGTGCGGGATCACATGCTGCCTGCGTGCTCTCTCCTCTTCGGAGACGGGAGCCCGACCGGCGCAAATTGGTGGTGGGGATTGGCTCGTGGTCTCGAGATCGCATGGCGTGGCCAAGGGATCGATCGACCTCCTTTAGGGCAATGATTAGGTCGGCTTCTCTGACTGTCGCACAGCCAGGACACGCCGCCAGCTGCCCAGCTCAGTCAGCCGTGGTGAGGACTGTGAAGTGAGCGGCTAGTTAAGGCTCGTACCGTCGTACGTCGATCATGGCCCATTCATAACGTTTGGGATGCTTTGTGAGATTGAAGCAAACGTCGTCGTCTCCGAGACGACGCACAACAATCTGGCATTGCTCCTGGCTGGTGACCATCGAGACTCCTGTGCCGTTGTCCTGAAAGAAATGGCTCTGCTCAGAGGACAGGTCGAGCACGAGCAGACACGCAGGCTGAACTAGGTATAAGGTATGACAACACAAGCAGGCTGAACTAGTACGGTCCGTTCAGACTGCAGAGTACAGGCAGGAATCAATTCTCGCAGCGTCTGTGGATGCTAGATTCTCCGAACTCATTTTCTGGATCGGGAGCTCGTGCATGCTGTGCCCAGCTAGTGATGCAAAAACTGAACTGATTTGGGCCCTCGTGCGGTGCACTGAAGCTGAGTGCAGCTTCGTGACAGACTGACAGGCAAATGCAGGACATGGTACTAACCAGCAGCCATGAACAGTGCAGATACAGGCACAGTTTGTTTTACAGCCGACGATAAATCTATTCACTGTCCAGCACAAGAACGAACAGTTACATGTTCAGAACACCAGAACCGGCCGGTCATGTGCTTAACGGCCATCGATCATTTTCACGAGTGACGGCCCCGTGCTCGCCTTGTTTTTGCACACACAAGGCATGGGCACGGCATGTGCACCGCGCGGAGCACCATTCATGGCGCAGTCCCCGAACGCCCGGGATTCACAAACACACACATGCAACGCATGCGAGGCGGTCGATACGGCCGGGACCAAACGCGAGGTTGGTGACGGCTATAAATAGCAAAACCATTTCGACACAGACACGCACGATGGGTTGTGGTTCCGTGAAGCGAGAGAGTTGAGGAGGCCACTCTCGTGATGATGGAAATCGTGGAGGGCTGATCCGGGACACCGGTTCCGCGAAAACCTGAGGGACGGACAATGAGCCGAGAATGAGCACGCCCGGAGCCCCATTCCGTGATCGCACGTTCACGGGGAAGGGAATTTATGGGAGAAAAGGGCACGAGAACGGTATTTTCCGCTGCCATCTCGGCAGCTCCCAACTACCCAAGTCATCGGCATGATGGCTCCGGTCGCTGTCGAGTGTGAGATCTAACGCTGATCATCAACCTAAATTAGTAAGCACCAACATTAGGAAGCGGAATTGAGAACCTGGATTTAGA
Organism: Phragmites australis; assembly: GCF_958298935.1. Classification (NCBI taxonomy): domain Eukaryota; kingdom Viridiplantae; phylum Streptophyta; class Magnoliopsida; order Poales; family Poaceae; genus Phragmites; species Phragmites australis. The sequence goes on from NC_084940.1 coordinate 5,743,817, forward strand.
GAAGCCATTAGGAAGTCTTGACGTGTTAATGAAGAACAACAACAGGGATCAGTTCTTGAGCATCGCTGTTATCGATGTGGGTCACCGGAGTCGTAGCAGATCGTTAGGGAGGTTGCCCGGTGCACTACTGTTTGATCGGGATGTGTTAGGGGTAATGAGCACGAGCGAGGTCACTAGCCAGGTCGCCGGCTCCTCTTTTATGTAGCACTGGTGGACGGGAGCGTAATCAACCAATTTTGTTAGGCCATCGATCAAGGTGCATACGTGGGGTTATTGGTTTCCCTTAGGACTCAATTAAGTTTGTTGCAGCTAGTTAACATCATAACTAATGTCTTGTTTGACACAGCTTCATATCCGATATTCATGCTAGATTTAGAGTTTATATAATAAAATAAATTGGTTTAAATATTTATTTTTTGTCCAAAATAAAACCAGATAAATCAACCAAATACCCTCTGTCAAGGGTTAATCTCTCACAATATGTTCGGGGTGTACGAGTCGACGGAAGCGTGATTAACGTTTTTTACGAGTGTGTGTGATGAACTCAAGAACATAAGTGGTTATCCAGGTCTAGACCTCTCGTGGGATAACAACCCTACGTAATATATATTTTCTTATGATGGAGATCAACTGGATACAGAAAAGAGTTTTGTCCTTTATAAGTCTAGTCATCCCTCCTTTATATAGTAGGAGGAGAGACGTATATACAAATAATACATGCCAGAACTATGACAGTCTCATTCCTATAAAAAATCCCTACTACGAGGCCATCATTACAGAGAATAGGCACGCTCGGTCTGCATGTTCGTCTTGCGCGTCCTGTCCCATCAGCCACATGTCGTCACGCCCACTTGCAAGACCATCATCCCCGCCTGTAGCGCCATCCCATAGCATTAATTGCTACAGGACAGGCCACTGCACCACTACATCGGTCATGATTTTGCTCGACAAAAGGAAATATTTGTGGAAGAAAAACACTTGAGTGAGTATCACTAAATAAAATTAGACTGGTTAATTGAATACTTGCCTCACGACCAATATTAGGGGACTAGTCGCGCAAGCCCTGTCAAACTTGTGTGCCGAAGTCAGGTTTTGATAATATCTACTACTAGCGGGGCTTTGCTGGTTTGGGCCCATAGAACAGGGGACCCTCTATTCCTTTAGATCGATAGTAGCCCCTAAGCTCCTCTGGGGATATAGGAGACTATGTGGTTTTGCCACGTGGTCGTGATCGTGGTCTGTTCATATCACTTGGGCCCCAGGTGAACAAAAGTTTCAGCCCAGGGGTGACCGTCGACGCTGCCCCCTCACATACTTGGCTCAAGAAACCGCTTCCTGATGGGAGGTTAAACATACAGAGAGAGAAAAAGATGTAAGTGGGAGGAAATCATGGGAGAGAGAAATATTAACTCCCACCTGACCCGAGAGAATTTTGGTTCTCCATGCGTGACCCTTCGAATTTCAAAATGGGTGAACTCTGCGACAATTGGGATATCGCGCCAGCCCTAGAAATTGGAAAGCTAAAGGTTCCCTACGACCTTTCTCCAATTTCTCCCAACCTCCACGCCTTCGCACCTAGAGCCCCTTGTTTATGTCATCGTTCTTGCTTCTGTTGCCCCCTCCGTCGTATTTTAATGGCATCATGCATGGGTAAAGAGCAAGACTTTCCCAAGTCCAATTGTAACACGGCGAGAATGAAGCAGATGTGTGACAACCATCAGCTCCCTCATCGCCTGTCTTCAGGGTACCGTCCTAGGGAGGATGTCCCTGCTCCTCGTGAGGGAGAAATTGTGATGTTCGTCTCCTTCTTCTTGGTCGATCTCGTTCCTTCCTTTTTTGAGTTCTTCACCACCGTCATTTCCTTCTACGATATCTATCGCCTCTATCTCAACCTCAATTACATCATCATGTTGAGCGTCTTTGCTCATATGTGCGAGAATTTTATTGGGGTCGAGTCGTGCTTTGACCTCTTTAGGTTCTTCTACACACCAGATTACAGACCGGGCCAGCCACCGGGAACTATAGATTTTACATTCACGATAACATCGCAGGCTCCTACCTCGAGATGGGCCTTAAGTCATCATGGTCGGGCTAGAGAGAGGAATAGTTCTATCTTACGACAGAAGATTTCTTGGACAACATTCGCATTTCGAGCCTACCAACGCAGACCACCGAGCACTGGGGGAGTGCTCCAACGGCAACTTCAGAGTTGCTGGTTCTTGTGGCACGGGTTAAGTGGCTTGCGGATGCCGGGCTGCCGAGGTCGGATGTTGTCTGTGACTACATCAAGCATCGGTTGTGCCCCTTGGGAAGGAGAGCACATATGGCATACAAGTTGCCCGGGAGAGCTCCACGGGTAATATCGCAGTTGCTTCCTAAGATTTTTTTTGTTTTAGCCATGTGTCATCTTAAGTATCCCCCTCTTACCTAGATATCCTTGACGAGGACATCGATTCACGAGTTAAATTCCTAATGGTGGCTGCCCCAACGAAGGGTGGCCCTCCATGTGATGCTCATCCGCTATGTGATCTCCCTTCGTCGGAGAGGGCTCAAACCAAATTGATATGTTTAGCATTTTCTTGGAACTTTTACCTCCAAGCCTTTAGTCGCCCGGTACCCGCCCGACCACTCCATCGCCCAGTACCACTTTGGTTGGTAGTCAACCTGGTTGCGGTGACTATCAGGCTGCCCAGAGCCAGATATCGACCACAGGTTGAGGTCCTGTGTGCGGTGCCAGTCAGCAGAGGGTTGACCAACCTTGCCCTGACTAGACTCGCTTTGACCATGTCCATACCGATCAGGTCCACACCGGTCAGACCCACCCCGGCCAGGCCTGTACTAACCAGGTTTGCCCCGACCAGAGCCGCCCTGACCAAACTTGCTCCGACCAAGCTATTGTCCAAGGCTCTGTGTTAGCGAAGAAGAGAGCAGTGGAGGGCTATGCTTTCATAGAAGTGTCCAAACGCGCCTGTGGGACACTGATCACAGGCGGTTTCACAAGGACAAGGCTCGTGCTCACCCCTCCGCCCCACGGTAAGCTTCTTGGTTAGTCTTAGGTGTTCTAATTTATATTTTCTCTCTTGACTATGTATTTTGTTGTCGTTGTAGGTCCTTAAATCCCCGACAGACCCCAATAGCAACTCCTCCGGTGCCTCAGCAAGGTGCTCCAACCCCCCAATCTCCAATAGCTCCAATGCCAGGAGCACTGGTCGTGACTTTCATGCTTGTAGAGCCGGTCGTGGAGCCCACTCCAGCCTCCGACCTACTTTCCTTTGTCACCAGCCTTTCCGCCTCCATCCGAAGACTGATCACAGAGAAGGAGGTGGTGGACAGCAAGTGCGTCGAGCTAGAGAGGCTGGTGACCGAAGAGAATGAGACGAGGCGCTTACTTCAGCAAGAAAATGCCTAGCTTCAACAGGAAAATATTGCACTCATTGCTAAATGTTCTCAGCTCAAGGAAGGTGATTAAAGACACGCGGTATTCTTGAGGAAGCCTTTAAGGCGATTCGGCGTCCCCTGAGAAGCATCAAACTGGACGCCCTCAACCTGAAGGACGATAGGGCTACTCAGGGCTGGGCCTACCCCATCCACGTCCTGTCAGATAGGTTTGACCAGCTCCTGGGCATCCTGGCGGTGAGTACCTCGGAGGACGTGACGACAGTGGCGTACATTCTCAAGTGCTACCGTTGTCGCTACCCTAACTTCAACCTTGAGACCGTCCAAGAAGGGGTCATGACCACTGGTCCCGTAGCCATAGAGAGGCTAGAGGTGGAGTGCTATGGGTCGGTGGATTTCGTAGGGTCTATCTTCTAGGTGGAGACTGTCGAGGAGGTCGTCGAAGAAGAGTAAACCTCAAACTATAATTTTGGCTTGCATTATGTATGAATGAAGCTTTTGATTTCTCTTATGAGCTTGTCACTGCTATGGTCGTAGAGACCAAGAATTGACCACCCATCCTGCTTGCTCACCGACCATGCCTGTTGATAGCACCGACAACCAGCATAGTTTGGAAGTGGTAGTCGAGTGCAAGCTTAGTTTTGCAGTCGAACGAGAGATCCTGCAAAGCGATCTTTGAGGTGCGTCGGCCCTACAGAATTAAACCATATGTAGTCCTTGGCTAGTCTAGTGAGCCTCGACCAATTGACTCCTGCGTGGTTTGCGACCTATTTCCTCGACCAGCTTGTCGGAAGGAGTTGTTGGCGGTGAAGAGAGACTTGGAGCAAGTGATGAGGGAGGAAGACCAACAACGAACATATTTTTTATGATCGTCTTAGTCATGCATTCACCTCCTTTGACTCACTGGTCTAGGCCGCCGGCATTCAGATCCACCCCACTCCTGGAGACACCATAACTGGTCATGTTGATTGGTTTGGTGGCCTTCGAGGAGGCGGATGCCGTTGAGCAAAAGCTGCGTAGGAACATCAGCGACCACTTGTTTGCGACCTCATTCCACGATGCCTGCCTTGCTTTTTCTTGTGTCAGCGGGCACTTCTCCACCCTAGACCTTGATCCGGCGATCTTTGAAGGCTTCGTCTGCGGCTGGAAGACCACGGAGGAGCTTCGTGACTTTACAGGGTCATTTTATTTTGCTGCTCAGTCTTTGCTTCTTCCGTCCGGTTTGACCTGAAGAAGGACATCTTCAAATCCTAGGGATACTGAGTAAAAACCATTAGAAACAACCCCCGGGCATTACCCGAGCGGTTATTTTGTAAATATAGGACCTAATTTTATGTAAACTTTCCTTGTGTCCCTGGGGTGAGCAAGTTCTAAGTGCACGTTACATTTAGGGGGGGGGGGACTAAAACATTCCGTGCTGCACGCTAGTTAGGTCATTGGCACATAGGACAACCCTTGGCGTGATAAGCCCTTTAGTGGTGACCAGCGCTCGACCTTGGTTAGAGCTTGTGGCCTCGCGGTTGTTACTCCCTAGCCACCCATTTCCTTGAAATTGTGCGAGTGGCAGCTAGAATCCCCACTAAAATAGTTTGGTACTCACCACATGAACGAATAGGCAAAGTAACTAGCAGCATGGAAAAATAGGAACAAAATCAGGAACAGAAGACTACATAATCTAAAATGCTATAAAGCCCTTGACCGTCTGATTCGCAAAAAAGTTGCTGACTAGGCGGTCAAACCTCCAAAACAAAAAAATTACAAGTCGGTGGGAGACTATTCCTTTTCGGGAAATCTTGTAAAATAGAGAGTCTGATTTTTTTTAATTGGAAAAACTTACAAGCAATGTTCCATGCTCGTCCGAAAGATTCTACAAAATAGAAAAACAGGCCCGTCTTCGAACATTCCTAGACATATAACTTGCACAACTGGGCTATGTTCCAAGAATTATACAATTCATGACCGTCCTCTATGGCTAACTTGACCGCACTAGGCCAGGTGACACCAACCACCTTGTAGGGTCCCTCCTACTTAGGGGAAAGTTTATTATGGCATGCCTTATTCTGGGCCTACCTAAGGACAAGGCCGTTTACGGCCGGTGTCCATTCCCGCACCCTTTGGTTGTGGTAGTGTCTGAGGCTTTTCTGATATCAGGCTACTCAAATTAGAGAACTATCGCAGAACTCTTCGATCAGGTTTATATCGTCATCTCGTCGTGCCACCTGGTTGTCGTTCGAGTAGTTAGTCCCTCGAGGAGACTGAAGGGTAATTTCGGAGGCGAGCATTGCTTTCATGCCAAAGACCAGGAAGAAAGAGATTTCAGATGTGGCCCTGCTGGGAGTTATTCTCATTGACTAGAGTACTATGGGTAGTTCGTTCATCCAGTGTCTTAAATAGCTCTTAAGCCAATCAAAGACCTTTATCTTGATCCACTGCAGTATCATCCCATTTACCCTTTCAACCTATCTGTTGCTTTAGGGATGTGCCACTGACGCATAGAAAATTTTGATCCCGATCTTTTCACAGTAGTCCCAGAAAGAACAACTGGTGAACTGAGCTTGTTGTCCGTAATTAAATGGTTTGGACTGCCCAACCGCACTACCAACTCTCGTTTGAACTTGATCACAGCGGTGGCGGTGATCTTCCTGACAGGCTTGACCTCGATCTACTTAGTGAATTTGTCGATTATCACGATCAGGAATTCAAAATTTCATGGGCTTTAAGGAACGATCCAGCGATATCGAGCCACTAGACAGCGAAAAGCCAAGAGAGTGGTATGATTTGCAGTGCTTGAGCTGGTAGATTGGTATGTCAGCCATGGTATTGACATGACTCACACTATTTCACCAGCTCACGAGCATCCTGGAGGGTCATGGGCTAATAGAATCCTTACCTAAACATTTTTCTGACCAGAGTGCAGTACAAAGCATGGCTGCCACATATGTCTCCGTGGATATCAAAGAGCATTGTGCTCCCCTTTTTTTTGAGTGATGCATTTCAATTAAAGACCATTGCTCCCTCGATGGTAAAGGCATCCCTCTTCCAACGAGTATCTGCGGGCTTGTCGTGTGACCCTTCCTACTGACGCATCATCTTCAGGGACCGCTCGATTCTTAAGGTATTCCAAGATATGATCCATCCAGGTTGTACCCAAATCAAGAAGGGCGAGCACATGATGGCCACCCGAGGTCGATGACATCGAAGGAGTCGTTGCCTCCAAAGGTGTTACCTCTGGTGCTCTGTTTTCAAGCGGATCATCCCTTTCACACGCGATTGTGGGGTAGCGATGGATGGTCATGTGAGTTTTTCTTCAAAGACTCTGATCGGGACAGTTTCACGAGAAGAAGCTAGACGGGCCAGCTCATCAGTTAGAAAGTTGTCCTTGCGAGGGACAGGCCTGACCTCAAAACCGATAAAGCGTCGCTTTAGTCTTCTCACTTCCACGAGGTATACTGTCATTATCGGCTTAGAGCACTGAAATTCCTTTTGCACTTGGTTTATAACCCGTAGTGAGTCCCCTATTGCTAACAGGTGTTTTATCCCAAGTGTGGAGGTTACTCGCATTTCGAACAAGAGGTCCTTGTATTCTGCAATATTGTTATTGGTCAGAAAATCCATAATTGAACTATGTACCTAAGGATGTCATCGATTGGTGATGTCAATACCACTCTAGTCCCCACTTCCTTTGACATGAACGATCCATCAAAGTACATGGTTGAGTGCTCATTGTCTCTGGTCCATGTTCCTGTTGGGCTTAAATGATGACCACTCGGCCACAAAATCGGCCAACGTCTCGGACTTGATAGCCGTTCGGGAAACAAATTGAATATCGAACTCCTCGAGCTCTACCGCCCACTTTGTCGTTCTTCCTGCAACATCCCTATTGTGAAGTATTTCTCTAATAGGAAGCGAGGAGATTATCTTGATTTTGTGGGTCTGGAAGTAGTATCTGAGCTTGCGAGAGGCCATCAGTATGGTATATAGCAGCTTCTGAGCCTGTGGGTATCGAGTTTTTGCATCATGTAGGACCTCACTGACGTAGGATACTAGTCGTTGAAATCCTTCTCATTCAACTACCAGGACCACGCTCGTGACCTGTGGGGTAGCTGCAACATGGAGTAAGAGCTCCTCATCTAGTCGAGGAGCAACCAGTACAGGAGGGGAAGAGAGGTACCTTTTGAGTTCATGGAAAGTTGTCTCTGATTCTGTCATCCACAAGAAGTGGTCGCTTTTCTTTAGGAGCTTGAAGAGCGACAACCCCTTCTCTCCCAGCCTTGAGATGAACATACTCAAAGTCACCGCACATCCTGTTAGCTTTTGGACTTCCTTTAACCTGGTTGGAGATTTATCTGGTCGATGACTCTAATATTGTCAGGGTTTGCCTCTATTCCTCAACTGGATATGAGAAACCCAAGCAATTTCCCAGATGGGACTCCAAACATGCACTTCTCCAGGTTTAATTTTATGCGGTTCTTTCGAAGGTTGTCGAACGTTTCCTAAAGGTCCCCAACTAGGTCATCTTTGGTTCTACTTTTCACGACCACATCATCAACATATGCCTCGACATTTCTACCGAGCTGTGATCAGAGAACGAGCTGAATGCAATGTTGGTAAGTAGCAACGGTATTTTTCAGACCAAAAGGTATTTTTACATAACAAAAGACCCTAAAGGGTGTTACAAAAACAGTGAAGATGACGCACATCCTCCACTTACCATTATGTTTTTAGACCATGACTGGGTTAACCAGCAATTTCGGATACTGTACCTCATGGATGAAGCCTATTTCCAGGAGTTTGCTGAACTCCTCTCGATGTGCTTCCTTCCGGTTGGTGGCGAACGAACGCGCCTTCTGCTTTATTGGTCGCGCGTCTGTTCGCATTAACAACTTGTGCTCAATCACGTCCCTAGGGACTCCGGTAATATCAGATGGACTCCATGAAAAGACATCCACTTTTGCCCAGAGGAGAGTGATGAGCACGAGTTCTAATTTGGGGTCCAGGCCGGCCTCTATCTGGACCGTACTGGATGGATCGATGTCATTTAGGCAAATTACCTTGAGCCGATCATCTGGGCTAGCGACGACATGGACTTTTATCGGGCGACCACTAGGCCTGGCGTCCTCGGGCTATGACTCGGGAGTCAACTCTAACATGTTGAGGCTCCTCTTGTCGCAGTGTATGGCCATCTTCGTGTTGCCAAAAACAATGATGGCCCCCGTCGGACTAGGGATCTTGATTGCCTGGTATGCATAGTGGGCAACGACCATGAAATGGACCATCGCGGATCGCCCTAGGATCACGTTATAAGTGGTCCCGAATTCCGTTACATCGAACAGGACCCTTTCGGTCCTATAGTTATTCGGAGAACCGAAGGAGACAGACAGCTCGATTTGCCCTAATAGTTTGGCCGAGGAGCAAGGGGTAATTCCGAAAAAAGGAGGAGACAACCTCAACGCACTCCTTGGAATCTGCAGGGCATCTGTCGCGTCAGCGGAGAGGAGGTTGATCGAGCTCCCTCCATCGACCAGTATGCGACCCAATCGTATGTTCTATACCGTGAGTTCGACCACAATGGGGTAGCAACCAAGGCGCTTAACGTACACTGGGTGGTCCTCCTAGCTGAAGAAGAGGGGTACCTCCAACCACTTCAAACGAGGGCATAGGCCCGACGCGGTATCCCACACCCTACAGACCACCGACTTATACTCCCTATTTAAGGAATATGTTGCGGTGCCTACGAAGATGTGGTGGACCACGTGGTCAGCCTGATAGAACCCTAGCACTGACTGGTCGGGGTGGCCCCATCCTCGCCATCGTTGTCGCACCTAGGGTTGCGCTCCCAAAGCTCCTTGTCAATGATGCCCCGCATGACCTTGCACTCGGTCAAATTGTGAGCGTCTGTTCGATGGATTGGGTAGTAGCCTTTGCCCTTATTCCCATCCTTTTTCTCAAAACGTCAGCATAGTTGGCCAGTCTGCTCATCCGCCATGACCTCAGGCAGTCCTGCCTTACGCTTGTTCTTCTTTTTCTCCTTCCGGCTGACCACTTTGAAAGAGGCGGGTCGGTCGGAGGTAGGCTGCAGCTTCGTGCTGCTCTGGCGCTCTCTAGCCTCAGCGACCTGTGTGCATTTATTTGCGAGCTTGAAGAGTTCGATGGTGCTCTAGACTTGCTTGGTGGTCAGCTTTTCGACCATCTTCGGGTCTCTGACCCCTCCTCTAGACGGTGATGACCATGGATTTATCCATGATCTTTGGAATGGTATTTCAGCGTTCAGTGAAATACCGAATGAATTCTCGCAGTGACTCATCCTATCATTTTGTAATTTGGTACAGGTCATCCTCGACCCCCTGGTCAGTATAGGTCCCTTGGAAGTTGGAGACAAACTGGTCACACAAGTCCTCCCTTGAGTGGACTAACCAGCGGGGAGGTTTATAAGCTAAGACAGGGCTGAGCCGGTCAACACGGTTGAGAAATAGTTCATCATGACCTTTTTATTGTCACTCGCGGCTTGCACCATGGTGGTGTAGATCTGTAGGAATTCCTCCGGGTTAGAAGAGTCGTCATAATTTTCGGCTAGGACCGGTCGGAACTTGTTCGGCCAGCGCACCTCTCACAACTGGGTTGATAAGGCGTTGCACCTTGTCCTGTAATGGGGAGCCACTGGCTAATGGGAGGGCGCACATGCTCAGGGAGAAAGACGACGGTAATGAGGTCCTGGCAATGGGATGAAGGAATCCGACTCCTCTCTACGGGGGGAGGCGAGCGGTAGGGCCACTTGCCCTTCTCCTGCCCTCGCCAGGCGCGATCCTCCTACTCTCGGTTGGCCCTCTAGCTTTGGATCACACTGTGGAAGTCATGTTGGCGAAGAGAGTCACGCAAGTTAGGGGTTTGGCTATCCCAATGTGATGAGGTTCTCATAGTACCCCCCCCCCCCTCATTACAGTGGGGCCACATGATTTTGTCCTACCACGAGGTCTGCTGTGATTCCTAGCGACCATGAGTGTGATTTTTGCCACCTTGACTTGGCATCATGCGGTTTCTGCCAGGAGAGCGAGGTCACGTAGCCATGGTGCCACCGACAAACCCTCTGGTATTGCCACAGGCGAGTGACTATAAAGCATTTGTACGTACCACAGGTTTTGTGTGGACGTCATGGCCTCTAAGTCAAGCTGCTGACCACGGAGCGGTGAAATATCACGAGGGAGGGAGCCTCCGACATTTGCGTGACGTGAATGCCTAGGCGATGATGCCCTCAAGGACTGCTCCCTCGACAAGCGCTCCTCTCGGTGGCGTTGTAGTTGTAGGGACTGTATGAGAGTGCCTCCTTGTCTGGCACTGGACGGGTTTTCCTCTGGGAGTATGGTCTGGGTTACCGATGGTGCTCGAGGGATGAGAAACTATGCTATTCCCCGTTGCATGGGTGGCCATGCAGACTTCTCATTGGGTTACAGAGTCCTCGGACTCTGCTTTAGCATCCTAAGCTTAGAGCACATCAGACTCGTCTGGGTCATATCTCATGATGAACACCTCACGACGTCTAGGGTCTTCGGAACGGGACTTAGCGGTCGTCATGGATCCGGCCATAGGTAGCCCAATCAAGTTATCGACACTTACCAAAACACAAAAACGCGCCCCTACCTGGCGCGTCAACTGTCGAGGGTTAATCCTTGATAATGTGTCCAGGGTATACCGGTCGACAGGAGCGTGATCACGTTTCCTACGACTATGTGTGATAAACTCAAGAACACAAATGGTTATCTGGTTCAGGTCTCCTTTGAGATAACAGTTCTATGTCCTATGTATTTTCTTACGATAGGGATCAACTATATACAGAAAAGAGTTCTATCCTTTATAAGTCTAGTATTCCCTCCTTTATATAATAGGAGGAGGAACATATATACAAACAGTACATGCTAGAACTATAGCAGTCTCATTCCTGCCGAAAACCCATACTATAAGGTCATCATTATAGAGAGTGGGCATGCTCAGATCTTGCACGTCCTGTCCCATCAGCTACATGTCGTCACGTCTACTTGCGAGACCATTGCCCCCGCCTGCAGGGCCGTCCCGTAGCATTAATTGCTATGGGACGGGCCACTGCACCACTACGTTGGTCACGACTTCGCTCACTTGAGTGGATAACATTAAATGAGATTAGACTGATTAGGTGAATACCTGTTCCACGACTAGCAGGGCTGATCGTGGGGTTTCCTTGCACGATCAGGGGACTGATCGTGCAAGCTCTACCAGACATGCATGCAGAAGTCAGGTTTTGATAATTTTCTAATACCAGCGAGTCTTTACTGGTGTAGGCCCATAGAACAGAGTACCCATATTCTTTACATCGATACTCTTAATTCATCTACAGTCTAGATTCTAAATTTTTTAAAACTAGATATAACCAGTTTAAAAAATACAGGATGTGGATCCCTACCAAACGAGGCCTAACATCGAGATCATTGTCGTCGTCTTTAATCACGGGCACAACTCGGCAGTTCAGGATTTAATTAGCACGGCACGATGAACTGTTAGATGGCAGCCGAATTTTTTACACTGAAAGCATCGCAATCGACAGGAAGAAGTAGGAGTAAAGCTCACACCTTTCACCTTGGTCCACACATGATCATCTAACAGAACGAGCGCACCGATGCGGCAGAGTGATTCGCCCGTGCTCGGGATCACGCCAGCAAACATCGCAGCCCCAACGATCAGTGTGTCTGCAGAATCACAGTTGTACAACTCGCAGTAACATATGATATCCTCCTTTTTCTATATCGGATCACATAAATACACCTGCATAATGTTGCTACTCTACTCATGTCGTGTCAGGGCCGGTTTCAGTTCGGGTATTATTGAGTTGGGTTGGGCATTGCGCTGATTCGAACACTCGATTCAGGAAAGCTGAATTCATGAAATCCATTGATGGCACTGAAAGCGCTGGCTCGGCTCCAAAAACTCGGCCGGCCAGCCTCTCGGCAACCCACGCATGCAAACAAAGGTTTATCCTCGATTGGAACCGCCGGATCGATCTATCATTTGAGCAGAAGCTGTAGAAACCAACACGATCAGATAGCAGGCACGACACGATAATCGCTTCAGCAGCGGCCACACTGACACAACTCACAAGCGGCCGATCGGTGGACTATACTAATAGCTCGTCCGGCGAGCCCGTGACTGAATATTTTTATGGCGCGGCTCCACGAAAGCTGTAACTTTGCGAGAGTACAGGGTGTGCAGGCTCCCGGCATCGCTGCGCCGTGTATGCCAGTTCCTTGCCTTTGCCACAAAGCCAGCGGCCGGCACGCTCGGCCGATGGTGCTGGATCGTTTCTGGCCACTAAATTATTGATTGGCGAGCGGCGCCCCACTCACCGGGACAGATCGTTATGGGAGCTAGATTAGGGGTGCTGGACCGCCTAGATGAAGCATCAGCATTGTACATGTGGAGGAGGAGCAGAGCACACGAGCGTGCTAAATACTCAGCTGAGGAGTGTACGCATGGCGTTGAAATCTGAGTAACTCAATGTAAGCAGCGCACGCTTTCCAAACTACTCGTTAGGTTGTCGAACGGGGTTTCATCACGGGTGAAGTGAAACGCGGAAGGTAGGCAGGTAGCTAGACTCGTCCAGAAAGAGAACACATGCAGACACTCGCAAGAAGTACCATGGTGGTGTGTGTGAACATATCGGTCGGGTCGATGCATTGATTAGCTTAAAACCCATGCTGTGGATGCACGAGTTCAAGAATCCGTTGCCGCCTTGCAGAGCTGAAACGATTAAAGGCGTGTGAACCTTCAGTTTTTTTTAATAACCTGAATCTTTATACTGAAAAAGCAGTGGGGTCTGGAAAACCCTTTCCAGTCCGTCAAAAAGGGCGAGTTCCGTTGGCAAATCTAGAGCAGAAATCGCGCCATTAACAGCGGAGCATCAGTAACCTTTTTTTGGCGGGTGAGAACTGTGAATCGCGCGGGCACATGCCCTGCACGGTACGATCCAGCGGGAGAGAAGTTAAAGGCCGGGCCGGCGCTAAAGCGGTCGAAAGCCCACCACCACCACGATCCGCGCCACGAAAACAGTTTGGTGCGCCCAGCCCTGTCGGCTGCCTCCGCGCATAAAACCAGTCCCATCCCGTGGCAGAGCCCCCGAGACGCTAGGCGCAGACAGGCAGTTCACTCGCTCTGTTCCGCACTCCGCACACTGCCACTCTCCGCTCTGCCTCCGCCCATGGCCGCGCGGATCTTGCTCCCGCTGCTCTTCTTCCTCCTCGGCTCGCATCGCGGCGCCGGGGAGCCGGCGGCTGCTGCGAGGCGGCAGCTGCAGATGCGGCGCGCCGGGGACCCCAACTCGCAGGTCAAGTTCGACTTCTCGCCGTTCTTGATCGAGTACAAGAGCGGCCGCGTGAAGCGGCTCATGGGCACCGAAGTGGTGGCCGCGTCGGCCGATGCGCTCACGGGCGTCACCTCCAGGGACGTCACCATCGACCCGGCCACCGGCGTCTCCGCGCGGCTCTACCTCCCGAGCTTCCGCACTAGCTCCAGGGTCCCCGTGCTCGTCTACTTCCACGGCGGCGCGTTCGTGGTCGAGTCGGCGTTCGAGCCCATCTACCACTCCTACCTCAACACGCTGGCCGCCAGGGCTGGCGTTGTGGCCGTGTCGGTGAACTACCGCCTCGCGCCGGAGCACCCGCTCCCGGCGGCCTACGACGACTCGTGGGCGGCGCTCAAGTGGGTGCTCGCGAACGCGGCGGGGTCGGACCCGTGGCTCTCCCAGTACGGGGACCTCTCCCGCCTCTTCCTCGCCGGCGACAGCGCGGGCGGCAACATCGCGCACAACCTGGCATTGAGCGCCGGGGAGGAAGGCCTGGACGGCGGCGCGAAAATCAAGGGCGTGGCGCTGCTGGACCCGTACTTCCAGGGCCGCAGCCCCGTGGGCGCCGACGCCATGGACCCGGCCTACCTCCAGTCGGCGGCGCGCACCTGGAGCTTCATCTGCGCGGGGAGGTACCCGATCAACCACCCGTACGCGGACCCGCTCGTCCTGCCGGCCTCCTCGTGGCAGCGGTTCGGCGCCTCCCGCGTGCTGGTCACCGTGTCGGAGCTTGACCGCCTGAGCCCGTGGCAGCGCGCGTACTACGCCGCGCTCCGGGGCAGCGGCTGGCCCGGGCAGGCCGAGCTGTACGAGACCCCCGGCGAGGGCCACGTCTACTTCCTCACCAAGCTCGGCACGCCGCAGGCGCTCGCCGAGATGGCCAAGCTCGTCGCCTTCATTAACCGCGACTAGGAACTGGATCGAGCAGCTGCTGCGGCGACCAGTAATTGCAGTACCGCAACAACATAAATATACTACAGTACCTAGTGAGGGCGAGAGGTGATTAGTTACTTTTTTGTTCCTGATTACCAGTCGATCGATTACTATATACACGCTGGTTCCTCCCTAGCAACCGTCCGGATAGAGAAGGGGACCGCTGCTTGTTTGTCTCGCGTTCATTGACTAGAGTCCACAGCCAGTAGTTGCTCGTTGGCTGGCCGCCGCTGCGTGTAGTGTTACAGTACCATATGATTCTATAGCGTCACTCTACTGCCTACCCATTGCATTGTGTAAACTTTTTGTACTACTGCTGCTGCTATATCTATAGATGGTGGTGTTTTTTCGGAGTGGTTTCTATGCCGGCGACCTCGTCGGAGAATGTGTCTCTCTCTCTCGCCTTCGTATTCCCTTTTCTCTCATCGGGGTGTGCAGGAGAAATAGATGCCGAATGTCCACACTCACATGGGATGTTTTGATCAGCGGCACGCTTCGTTACTTTCGAGCTTGCACGAATATGCTCCCCCTGCTTGCTTTCCTGGGTTGAAACATGTTTCGGACGGCCAAGCTGCCGCCCTCGCTAACAGACGTGGAAATCAGCAGCGGGTTAGCGTCACTTTTTTCTCCTTCGTTGATGTCTCGAAAATGTACGCCGGTGACTGCGGCGGGGGGTTTGGCGGTTCCGCCGACGGGACATGGGCTTTTGTTTTGTCCCGTGACCCCGACCAGAACCAAAGCTGCCGCGCGCGCCGTGCCCCTGCACTGCGTGGACTGGAGTGGTAGCGTCCGCGAGCACGGCGGCGCGCTCCTGCAATCTCTCCGTCTCGTCGCCGTCTTCACTGTGCAGTAGCTTGGCAGCTAGGAGGAGTGATCGCAACGCGACGGGCAGGGCCGGATACGGCACAGCTTTTACTCTGGGGAGCCATGCGATCACGTGGCGTGTCCAGTGGGCCCGCCCCGCCCCATCTCGGCATGCCTCGCGGTCTCACCTCAGCGCGCATGTCAGAGCGTATTTTCTTCGTTTTTGATGGCCTCGGCGCTCGGGCGCGACGGTTTGGGCTTGTTTACTGAGATTCTGACGCGACGGGGAAAATACGGGTGAGCCGTCAGCAGAGCAGCAAAGGGTGACACGCGTTCTCCCCTAGCATGTTTTTAGAGTGGGGTTAGAGATGCTCAACTGTTTCTCCGAGCGAGTTTTATTTAATCGAAATTCTCCTAGCGAGTTAGGCAACTGCTATGGCATGGCTGATGGCTCTTCAGTCTTCACGCTGTGGAACTAGACTAAACTATCTCTTACTATATTCTCTTCATTTTATTCTCTTTCTAATTTTCTTTCACGTTTCTATAATTTTTATTATTTCTTATCTTTAATAACTTATTTTTGAAGGAATATGTGAAGAAAAAAGAGAGAATAGCGGGTGAATGAAATGGGAAAGAGAATCTTTTGTAAAGAAAATCGTGAAGTAAAGTCGTTAAAACGCTAAAGAGAGTGAGAATCCTTTCTCGAATGAAACAGGACTCACAAAGGGAAGTTGTTAGAGATTGTCTAACAAGAGAGGGGATGTTGGGTTTTTTTGTTAGACTACATGTCAGGAGACTAATTTAGGAGTCCAAAATCTGTCATTGTTTTAGCCATCCAGTGGAAGCCGAATGAACCAGATCTACCTTGCCCCTCCATATTAGAGATCCCATCGTCAACATACCTCAATCTTCGCTTCCTCTGCTCTATGTATCTTTGCCCACCTCAATGCCTCTGACACCGATGAAGTCCAACAAACTCTCCTCTCTCATAGCACATATTTTCCATTCTATTGCCACCCTTTTGCCCTACCTTCTTCTTCATCTCCTGCTTTGGTGCCCCAACGTTGCCCCGCTCCTTTGTTTCTCATGGCTCCATCTGTTAGGTCCATTCCCGCCACGAATTCCCTCTATAAGCATTCCAATGAGTCGCTCCCACCACCAGCTCTACCCAACGGCCCATCCTCTATTACCGTGACAGGCTTCGCCTGCCACCACGATGAGGTGGGTGATCGCTCTGGCCATCCCTCTCGAGCTCCAAGTGCCAAAAGATCCCCCCAAATTCCAAACTCTAACCCCATCCCAAAAGCCCTAACTCTAAACCTTGCTTGCGTTCATGGAGTTCGCGAAGATGCAGGATTCCAACACAAATCTCGTCGCCGATCATAAGGTGAGTGATTCAACGGATTTTCCCTCAAGAAATATGATGAAAGACATCTAGCAAAACTATTTTTTTAATGTGGGGAAACCCAATTTTTCAATACTGATATAACAGAAACCATGTTTAATTACCTGCTACAATCACAAGATAGGTGATTTAAGTAGAAATTTTTTAGATCGAGAAATGGAAATAAAAGATGTTGTATCTACCACCATGAAACAAGACAAAAGCCTGATCGGCAACGGAAAACAAGCACCACTGATGAGATGTAATGAAATGGCTCAGGAACAAAACAGACTTTAGCTTTCGTCGGCAGGTTGTGTGCTAAAATTCGGAGGCACGAGTGGGAGTTCAGGCCGATACGGTTATTCCGTGTTGTTCCTGTTGGGCTTTTCCATCGGGCTCTGACTGGGCTTTCAAATGGCATATGGCCCAGCTTTTTTTGGCCTTTTATGTGGCAACACGTATTTCTGAACGTAATCAGTGTTCCTTTTACGAGAAGTGGAACGAGTACAAGGGCTGGTGTCCGAAAATTCTTTTCCGCGTGCCTGCGCTCGGAGCGAACGATTGTTGTGCGAGGCTCATATAAATTTTTTTAAAAAGTTTTTCTCAAAAGTTCCGAACTAATTTATTTCGTGCAAACTTTTTCTCAAAATTATTTAAGCCAAAGTGCAAACTTTTTAAAAAAAGAAAACATAGGAAGAAAAGAAGTTTTCGAAAAAGAAAAGAGCCAGCGACTATCAGAAGATGCGCCAGGACACCTGCTCGCGCGTGCAGCACGCACCAATTGTTGTATCTTGATGGACGGTCAGCAATTTTGCTGACGTTGCGATGTTAAACTGTTAATTTAGAATGCAGGCAGCCTATGGTTATTACATTATTTTCTAGGTTGAGCTGAAGAGAGACACTTAAACATCACCGCTGACTTACATAGAATTGGCTCACGTGTCACTGATAACTCATGTGTCACCGCTGACACATGAGTTCGGTTAAAGGACGGTTGACTACCACACAATTTCTCAAGCACTGAACTGTTGTGACACGCACAAATCAAATCGCCAAATCCGAGATCGAAACGTACACAGGCAGCTCAATTGTTCTATGGCTCTAGTGCTTCTCTCTCTCTCTCTCTCTCTCTCTCTCTGCGCCAATGCGCGCGCACCGCTCAGTGCTCGGGACTCAGGAGCCGGCGACGAACTCTACGACGCGGTCCATGAGCTCCCTGGCCTTTGCGCACTCCGACTTCTCCAGGAAGAACACGTGCCCCACCCCCTCTGACTCGAGCCACGCCGCGCTGCCGCGCCATGCGCTCGCGCCCACCGCTGCGTAGTAGGCGCGGTCCCTCGCCGCCGCCCAGTCCTTCTCGCCGGAGCACACGAGCATCCGCTCACACCGGAGGTTCTCCAGCCCCGGCGCGCCCCGCGCCATCGGGTTCATCCTCGGGTCGTCCGCACCGCCCGCCGCGTCCGGGCACGCGAACTCCCAGATCATGGTCATCTCCTTGGCCTTTGCCGCCTCCTCGCCCTCGACGAGAGTGTTCCCTCCGAACCAAGGGTGCAGGAGTATCGCGCCTTCGATTCTTGGCGCCGGATCGGAGGACGCCAGCCTGATGAGGACGTTGTGCACCATATTGCCGCCGGCGCTGTCGCCGGCGAGGAAGAGGCGGGCGACGTCCCCGTACTCGGCGAGCCACTCGTCCTGCGCCGCCGCGGCCCACAGGAGCGCGGCCCAGGCGTCGTCGTAGGCGGCGGGGACCGGGTGCTCGGGCGCGAGGCGGTACTCGACGGAGACGGCGAGGACGCCGGCCGCGGCGGCGAGGGACGCGACGTAGCCGTGGTACAGCGGGGAGACGGCGGACTCGATCAGGAAGGCGCCGCCGTGGAAGAAGATGAGGACGGGGAGCTTCTTGGAGGAGTTGGAATGGCGCGCGCCGAGGTCAGGGAGGAAGAGACGCGCGGAGAGGCCGGTGCTGGTGTCGAGGACGACGTCCTTGGAAGTGACGCCGGTGGCCGGGTCGAGGCCGGCGGGCGTGCGCGCTGGGCGGTGGAGGCGGTCCATCTTGCCGCTCCGGTAGATGCGGAAGGCATCGCAGGCGATTTGTACCTCGTCAGCGTGGGTCTCCATGGCTGTGGCCGATGAAGGTGTGTTTCTTCACTGAACTTGTGGTGGCAAGCTGCACCTCCACTATTATCTCTTCTCTGTATATTAACGAGCTAATCGGCCCCATCACGTGCCGAAAACAGCGACATTATTTCAGATCCAAATCGGCCAGAATCACTTCAGATCTCGGATCCAAAGCAGCACGATTTAATCATTTTCAGAGCAAGAGATACATTAGTGATTGCATGGCCACCAAATTGCCATTGCCTATAACCCCTGCAGCAGTCAGTTTTTGACAACTGAGACAGCTCAAGCATGCTCATAATTTCAGAGGTTAACCAACTGGACACACTCATCACACATCAGTGAACTTTGATTGTACACGATTTGACTAGATAAAGCACTGAACAATGCACTTCTGCCTTATTCTTCCATCCATTATGCAATAACGACAACAGTTACAACGGCAGTACAAAAATTCAGTTTCGCAATAACTTCGGCAGCTCAACTCAACAATTAGTAGTGTCCGATGGCACCCCCCTTCAACATCTCTATTGAATTTATTCTGAACTGAAATTGACAACAATTTATTGCTTACAAATCAGAGTACAAATTAAAATTTACGGCGAGTTGTGAATCGCAGTTACAAACCAGAATTTACAGGTTGGATTTTGAGCCACAATATACAAATCGCAGCTCTTCGCAATTAACTTTGAAGCAACAATTTACTCAAAGTTCAATGAAAATAAAATGACAGTGGAGTCGTCAGAACAACCAAAATCGCAGGACATGTTGCTATGCTCCAAGCTATGGCCGAGCTCGAGATCAGAATGCTCTCGCACAGCACCCCACCACTCCCCTTTCCAGACTGCCCTTGTAAACACTCCCAAACCCTCCTTGAAGTTCCTCGTCACGGCTGCAAGCTGGCGGAAGGTGAGTGTCTGTGCGGAGATGACATTGCCGCTGGCGTCCTGGACAACAAAAAGCTCCTTCTTTACGCCGGCATTGCCTTTCGCCCATGCCTTGTCGGCCCCTGCAAAAAGGCATTGTTCGCATCATCATCCGGATCAAGACAGGTCATGATGAAGCAAGCCAAGATCCTAATCATCATGAAAAAAACAAGAACCCTACTTCTAATCCAATTTGTTATCATCATGTAGACCTGCCGAACTTGCCATGCAAGTTTATTCGTGAAAGATCTCAAGGAACCTCTAAATCACACACTGCTCCTGTCATTTTCCCCAATCACATCCACATCCACATCCACGAGGATCAGGAAGTCCATTGTAACCAACTAAAGTGAGTAACTTAACAACCACGAAGAGACCAACGCCACCAGAGCATTAATAAAAGCCTCGCATGGATCCGATCCGAATAACAAACCAAGATACCGATCCGACATAAAGACGCGAGCAGCACGCACCTGTGGGGATCCTCTCGATGCGGCATCACTGCTGACGCCTCCTACCTGCTGCCGACACCGACGGCAACGGACGAGGACACGGCTGTCCAGCAGCCGGCAACGCCATTGCCGCCACCCTTGGCGCTGTAGTAGTTGAACCCCTCCTCGCGCCTTGAGCCAAAGCACAGGAAGCAGCCCAACGTAGGGGCGGGGAGACACCACCACCACCAATCAGTCACCACAGCGCCGCATCAAGAAGCCACAATCCCACGAATCCAGATCATCTGACTTCACGGTGCTCCACCATGAGTTGGATCTGAGATGGACATGATTCGATGCTACAGGGTGCTCACCGTGAGCCGTTGGAGCGGGGACCAACATGATTCAATGCTACAGTGATGCTATAGTAATTATGTGGACACCACATTTGCTACCGTACCTTGTCCACGGTTTCGTTAATCTCATGACCGCTGCAAAATACTGTTTACCCCTCACAAATTATTGTTACCTTTGATTTCAACAGGGTGAAATCAGAGAATCTCATTCCCACACCGACTAACTGTGAAGCTTCCCATCATGATGGGTTGGAGGAAGATAATAAGACGGTGCGGATCGTGGAGGTGGTTGAGGGAGCAGAGGAGAAGAGGGGTAGAGGCCTAAGTCCCTACCTAACCTGACTCGGTTGGTGCGGTTTATTTTTTTTAATTGACATCAGGGTGAGACGGGGCGGGGTGGGGGTGATCAAGGTCTGTTCCGCTTCGCTTTGCCTTGGAATATATGTTACATACACGCTTAGTTGGTTTATTAAGAAGTTTATTATCCTTCTGTAATGAAATTTTTAGTAAATTAATGTATATAAATAATTATTGTCATGTTATGTTAGGTCTTGTAAATTTTAGATGTATTTTTTTTATTTGTATGTTGTAGTAGTTATTATCTTCTAATTAAAATTACTCTAAGTTTTTAACAATTTTAAACGGGGCGAGATAGAGCAGGTCGTGTCAAAATCGGGGTTCTATGGCGTGGACGAGGTAAGACCATCTCCAGCAGCTATCTTAAATTTTCATCCTCAAAAATACTATTACAGCATCATCTATCACTATTACAGCATCATCTATCACTATTACAACATCCCTTATTTTTTCATCTCCAGCAGCTACCCCATTTCCTATCTTCTACTCCTCTTTTTCTCTCTAGGCCCGCCTGTCAGCCTCTATAAACAGTGTTGCTACAGTACCCGACGCCATCCAGGCCCACTGGCAGTCCTGCGAGCAGTATTGCTACAGTACTGCCGAGTGTCCACACTCACATGGGATGTTTTGGTCAGCTGCACGCTTCGTTACTTTCGAGCTTGCACGAATATGCTCCCCGTGCTTGCTTTCCTGGGTTGAAACATGTTTCGAACGGCCAAGCTGCCGCCCTCGCTAACAGACGTGGAAATCAGCAGCGGGTTAGCGTCACTTTTTTCTCCCTCGATGTCTCGGAAATGTACGCCGATGACTGCGGCCGAGGATTTGGTGGTTCCGACGACGGGACATGTGCTTTTGTTTTGTCCCGTGACCCCGACCAGAACCAAAGCTGCCGCGCGCGCCGTGCCCCTGACGCGACGGGCAGGGCCGGATACGGCACAGCTTTTACTCTGGGGAGCATTGCGATCACGTGGCGTGCCCAGTGGGCCCGCCCCGCCCCGCCCCGCCCCATCTCGGCATGCCTCGCGGTCTCACCTCAGCGCGCATGTGAGAGCGTCTTCTCTTCGTTTTTGATGGCCTCGGCGCTCGGGCGCGACGGTTTGGGTTCGTTTACCGAGATCCTGTCATCCTGACGAGACGGGTGAGCCGTCAGCAGAACAGCAACAGGTGACACGTCTTCTTCCCCAGCTTGTTTTTAGAGGGGGGTGTCAGACACCCTCAACTGTTTCTCCAAGCGGCGAGTTATGCAGTTGTTATAGCATGGCTCTTCAGTCTTCAACTGCACTGTGGAACGAGACTAGAGCGGATGTTGGATTTTTGGTAAGACTACTTGTTTGGCGATTCATTTAGGAGCCAAAAATCTATTGTTTTTTTTAGCCGGCCGATTGAACCAGATTTATTTGTCTCTCCCTGCTAGAGATCTCATTGTTAACTTATGGCAGTCCTCGCCTTCTCTTCTTCACGCATCGCCACCGACCTCCTCGCCTTTGACATTGACAAAGCCCGATAGCCTCTGCTCCTTGTAGTGAATCTGTTCCCTTTGTTGCCACCCTTTTGCCCTACCTTCATCATCATCTCCGGCCTTGATGCCTCTGCGTCACCCTCCTTTGTTTCTTGCGACTCCAGCGGCTGGGTCCGCACTCGCCACCTACTCCCTCTCAAAGCACTCCAATGAGTCATCCCTACTACCAGCTTCACCCAACCAACTATCATCTATCACCACAACCAGCATCACCTACCACCACGGCCAGGTTGGTGACTGTCCTGGCCATCCATCTACAGATCTAAGTGCCAAAGATGCAGAATTCCAACATAAATCTCATCGCTGATCGTGATGTGAGTAATTCGACGGATCCCCCACTCAAAGAAATATGATGACAGACATGTAACAAAATTATTTTTTAGGCGGGGAAACCCAAATTTCCGGTACTGATATTACATAAACCATTTTGGTTACCTGCTACAGTTACAAGATAGGTGATTTAAGTAGAAAGTTTCGAGAGCGAGAAATGGAAATAAAAGATGTTGTATCTACCACCATGAAACAAGACAAAAGCCTGATCGGCAACGGAAAACAAGCACGGCAGATGAGATGAATTAATGAAACGGCTCAAGAACAAAACATACCTCTCGCCAAATCCGAGATCAAAACGTACACAGGCAGCTCAATTGTTCTATGGCGCTAGTGCGCTCTCTCTCTCTCTCTCTCTCTCTCTCTCTCTCTCTCTCTCTCTCTCTCTCTCTCTCTCTTTGCGCCAATGCGCGCGCACTGCTCAGTGCTCAAGCTGTCAGGCCTTAGGAGTCAGGAGCTAGCGACGAACGCAACGACACGGCCCATGAGCTCCCTGGCCTTCGCGCACTCCGACTTCTCCAGGAAGAACACGTGCCTTACCCCCTCGGACTCGAGCCACGCCGCGCTGCCGCTCCATGCGCTCGCGCCCACCGCTGCGTAGTAGGCGCGGTCCCTTGCCGCCGCCCAGTCCTTCTTGCCGGAACACACGAGCATCCGCTCGCACCGGAGGTTCTCCAGCCCAGGCGCGCCCCGCGCCATCAGGTTCATCCTCGGGTCGTCCGCGCCGCCCGCCGCGTCTGGGCACGCGAACTCCCAGATCATGGTCATCTCCTTGCCCTTTGCCGCCTCCTCGCCCTCAACGAGAGTATTCCCCCTGAACAAAGGGTGCTGGAGTATCGCGCCTTCGATTCTTGGTGCCGAATCGGAGGACGCCAGCTTGATGAGGACGTTGCGCACCATGGTTCCGCCGGCGAGGAAGAAGCGGGCGACGTCCCCATGCTCGGCGAGCCACTCGTTTTACGCCGAAGCGGCCCACAACGGTCCAAGCGTCTTCATAGGCGGCGGGGACCGGGTGCTCGATCGCGAGGCGGTACTTGACGGAGACGGTGAGGACGCCAGCCGCGGCGGCGAGGGACGCGACGTAGCTGTGGTACAGCGGGGAGACGGCAGACTCGATCAAGAAGGGGCCGCCGTGGAAGAAGACGAGGACTAGGAGCCTCTTGGAGAAGTTGGAGTGGCACGCGCCGAGGTCAGGGAGGAAGAGACACGCGGAGAGGCCGGTGCTGGTGTCGATGTCGGAGGGTGAGCTCCTCGAGCAGGGATCCAGAGGGATCCCCTTTGAGATTCGGCCGGGGGGGTGATTCTGAATCTGTTTTGCGGGTGAAATAAATGAGTGTAAATGCGATGCAGGTGGTGCGGAATGATCGGATACAGAAGGTAGTAAATGCTCGAGGAATTTTTAGACAGGTTCGGGCCGCACTGAGCGTAACACCCTACTCCTATGTGTATGCTATAAATGCTCTAAGAATGTCTCTCAGAGATGTTGCTGGTTACAAGAATATTTGTCTAGTCTAGAGCCTCGGGCTTCTTATTCTTCAGTGATCTGAACTTCTGTGCTTGTACTGAACCTCGGTCTTCTTCCTCGGCTTGCTCTCCTCCGCCTCCTTTTCTATCTCCTTTTTTCCTTCTCCTCCTTGTCTGTGTCCTCTTCACTGGGGAGCTCGCCCCGCCTTAAATACTCGCCGGGCGGTAGCGTGCCCAGAAGGGAGGGCGTGAGGTCCGAGGCGCCATAAATGGAAAGAAACCATCATGGACTGCTGCATGAAGTGACGGGGAGGGTTGAAAACGCGCCCCCCGCCTGATCTTGTTCGTCATCATGCTGTTCTGCAACGGGCGCCGCGAGAGGGCCCACCGGGCAGCCACTGAACAGTCCGGCGTGCCCGCTCGGTCTTGTATACCTGACACAGCAGGGCGGCAGGTGGGGCACCTTGGGCTTCGCGATGCTATCCCGAGCCGCGCCGGATGTCCCGCGATGGGACCCGCGCATTAAATGTCCCCACACCCCTGCCAGAATGTGGCAGGGACTGTTAGGAAGCGTGGGAGGAGCAGTTGGAGGTGATAGGCCACGCGCCCTCTTAAATGTGGCATCGGGCCTTTCACCAGCTGACACCTCACCGCTGGGCCCCTGTGGGGGCTACCGGGAAGGGACTTCTCAAGCCCTCGGGGAACCGAGTGCTCGAGGGTCACTGTTCTCAGCCCTGAGCTCTCTCTCCCGGATATGTCCTCTCTTGGTCCTCGGGGAACCGAGTGCTCGGGGGCCATTGTTCACGGCCCCGAGCACTCTCTCCAAGAATCTGACTGGTCGGGTCCTCGGGGAACCGAGTGCTCGGGGGCCATTGCTCGTGACCCCGAGCACTCTCTTCCGGAACTGACTTCCTTGGGGTCTTCGGGGGACTTGAGTGCTCGGGGGCTACTGTTGGCAGCCTCGACACTTTCTTCCTGGCACTTGTTCTCTTCGGATCATCAGGGAACTCGGGTACTCGGGGACCACTATTCATAGCCCCAAGCACTTTCTCTCGGGACTTAGTCTTCTCGTACCTCGGGGAGGCAAACCCCTAAGGGAGGACGCCACGTGACAACTTGCTGATCTGGCCTAGGGACTCGGGAACCCCTGGTTCCTGTGTCACCGACAGTCGAGGACGACGTCCTTGGAAGTGACGCCGGTGACCGGGTCGAGGCCGGCGGGCATGCGCGCTGGGCGGTGGAGGCGGTCCATCTTGCCGCTCCGGTAGATGCGGAAGGCGTCGCAGGTGATTAGTACCTCATCAGCGTGGGTCTCCATGGCTGTGGCCGATGAAGGTGTGTTTCTTCACTGAACTTGTGGTGATAAGCTGCACCTCCACTCTTCTCTCTTCTCTATGTATATCAACGTACTAATCGAGTAATCGGCCTCATCACGTGCCGAAAACAGCAAGATTATTTCAGATCCAAATCGGCCAGAATCACTTCAGATTTCGGATCTAAAGCAGCGCGGGCTCAATTTGAAATGCCAATTTGTAGTTATTATTTAAGCATTTTCAGAGCAACAGATACATTAGTGATTGCATGGCCACGAAATTACCATTACATATAACCTGCTGCAGCAGTCAGTTTTTGGCAACTGAGACAGCTCAAGCATGCTCATAATTTCAGAGATTAACCAACTGGACGCACTCACCACACATTAGTGAACTTTGATTGTACACTCATATGCACAGGGGCGGAGCTAGAGTAAAAAAGAGAGGCGTACCACTTTATCGTACGTATATCGGTTTATATACTTGTCAAGTAAGATTATAATACCAAACAGTATTGCAAACGGGAATTTTTAACATCACTAATTCAACATAAAAGATAGCAATGTACAACCAGAAAGAAATAGCAATAAAATTGCTTATGTAATAAAAAGAAGGTAATGCCAAAATCACAAACAAAAGGTGACATGCATTGTAAAAATACATCACCCAACCTCAAAATCCTTCTTAAAAAAAAAGATAGAACGACTTAATTTTCAACTAAGTAATTATAGAATGATTCAGTGCAAATAAGCATTGTGTAGCTCAAGGTTGTCGTATCAATTAGGAAATGCACAACACGCAAGCAAGTCAAATATATTATAATTTTGGTTAGGTTGCCTACACCTAATATACGATTTTGGCAGTTGGTCAAAACTTATACGACTCGAATCAACATGTATACGATTCGGGTACAAGTTTAAAGCATCAATTATTTTCTCTTCCTCTAACATATTTTTATCTCTTCTTCTAATTTTATGCATTTTGTAATTAAATGGTACTAACCTCAAAAAAACTAAAGAGGCTAATTTTTAATCAAAGTTTATCATGATAAAATATTGTAGCGAGGCTAGTCACGCTATTAGTATAGGTCACCTTGCTAGTTTTCGCAAAAAAAATATATTAGTCTTGTGGTTGGTCACCTTGCTAGTTTTCATAGTAATTATTTTTGAATCATAGTAATTAATTACCGCAAAATTCACCTTGCTACTTTTTTGAATGTACTAATCCAACATTTTGAGCATATTATTTCAATATTTTCATAAGAAATGTTGAACCAACTCGTTAAAATAAACATAGAAAAAATGTTGAACCAGAAGAAACATATAATTAATAAATTGTGAATTAATACTATGATTCAAAAATAAAGAAGAATAGGTAGGTAAATTATTTAAATTTTAGATGATTTTATTAGATGAGCAAAAAATACTAGAAATAGGTGACTCGGGACCCAAATAGTGTTTTATATACTAGATATTAACCAACATTAATTCGATCGTTATAAGAACAGAAAATATTATTAATACTAGTGGGCCCACCATCTCACCTGAAGGGAAAAGGCCACACTTCCACACTCCTAGCGCACGCGGTCCTGCCCCGTCTAATTTTCTCCTGCCACGCGTCGAGCCATCAGTCGTTCCTCTCCACGTAAAATAAAATGAACCCTATCTAGGGTTTCCACCGAGACTAGATCGATCTTGCCGGCGACGGCAGCAGCAACTTCTCGCGCGTCATGGAGATGGAGGCGGAGACGCTGAAGAGAGACCGCCCAAGGGAAGCGGTCGTCCCGAGGATGAAGAAGGAGATTACTCCGTCGGAACAGCAGTGGATGGCGCTCGCGGCGGCGGAAGCGCTCGCGGCGCGGGAGAAGGCGATGGCCGAGGAGAAGGATAAGCCGCCGACGGACTTTCTCGCCGTGCAGGCTGCCGAGTTCCGCAAGTCCTGGACCAGGCTCTGGTCCGACCACTTCGGCGACTTCGAGGACACCAGTGAGTCCATCCATCGTCACTTGCATTCCTTCGTTCCGCCCTTGATTGATTAATTCAATTCAATTCAATTGGGTATCTATCTTACCACCATCGGGCGATCGATCCATTCATACTTCCTAGATGAGTACTGACTAACTGCTGGTTAGGAGTGAGTACTTTCGTTTTCCCCATCAATATAACGATTCAAGATTGCACTGATGCGTGGCACTTAATTTACTCTGATAGATATCATCAGATGTTTGTTATCAGACCTTGATACATAGATGACATGTGGTGCCAGGATCACAACTTGGAAACAATGTAATACTAGCTGAGAATGATGTGATCGATGCTTGCACATGTTCGCCTAATCATTGTTGTTTTTATTGCTGCTGCTGGACTCTGTTTTCCAATTAAACTCATTTGAAATTAGTCTCGCTCCTACAATTAACTGCTTGCAGCCAAGATCCCTCCCATGCGTTTTACAGATAATCCTGCGCCGCCCTACACTGCCTTCCGCTACCAGACTCTACAGATCTTTTCGGTCAAAGTCGCAGGAGTAAGAGGGGGTTTACAATGGCCGCTCCATGTGTTTGGTACGGTTGCCCTACGCGACGCAGTTGATCGCAATCGCAATATTATCTTCAACCGTAAAAGGGATAACTGCCAGACCCTCACCCAAGAGGTTCATACTCTCTAACATGGATTATCATAGATTGTTTTATTTATTTCGTTCTTGTTGTTGCCTAAAGTAGCAATCACAATTTTCTGCCAACTTTAATTTCCCATGCCTGCTTGCCCTTTCCCCACTGGTTATTGTCATTACCTTGTTATTTCTCCCCACCCATCTAATTCCATCAGTGATCATCTTTAATAATCAGGATTCTGTCGCCTTCTAGAAACTACAATGGCTCACGGCCATACAATTGTCGTGCCTATTACTTGCATTGGAATCATGTAGACAGCTCAAACCTATGTGTAAACAAGAGAGAATGAGAGCATAAGCATTCCCCCAACAACAGGCATATATCTTAAAATCCAGTCATATGTCTATGGGTTTGATCATTGAGACATGTTACACAAGGAAATGACCATCCCCTAGCAGTACACAAGTTAGACTCAAGTCACCCAACTAAGGGCATGTCCAACAATATAGTCAGTTACTAGCTATAATAGTTGTCCATATCATCTATAGATAACAACTCCAATGGACTAGCTATAGCATGCTTTCTAAATTTAATATGAGTTCACATGTAAAGGGTATTAAAAGTCAGCATGCTAGTTGTTATACGCTATAGACTTACTACTGATTAGTAGCTAGCTTTTCTCTCTCCTTTCTTCCTCTCTCCTCCACAGCGGCAAATGCTGAGGTGGATTCCTTATAGCTAGCTGACCGTACCTTGTTGGAGACGCCCTAATCATTGATTCAATACATCAAATGTAGGGAGCAGATGCAAGCTGTGGGAAATCCTAAGGGAAGATTGCCTGCAATATTTTTTACATTACTCCGACTTTGCCCTTTGGAATTCTAGGCACTTTACATGTGTCCCCACAGTGCATATGTAGATATCTTGAGTCCTTTTTGTTCCTGAATCTGTTTTGAACTAGTGATGTCTATTTTATCTTGTGCTTGATAGTTTCTTGCGTTCTTTGATATTCTGGCTTAACATGTTTCAGGATTGTTTGCAAAACATATATTCGTTGTAAGGCATGCTTATGTGTTTTGATTGTTTGCACACAACAGATATCCCCTTTTCTCTCGCTTATGCATTAATTAAGCTAATATATTTCCTCCCGTCTTTCTTGTATGCACCCTACACCATTTATGCTATTTATTTTGCGTCATTTATACCGTTCTATATTTCTTTAGCTTCAGTTTAATTATGATTTATTTATTGCTGTTCCATACAGGACCCAAATTTAGCACTGACAGGTCCTACCCGTGCTGTTGTGATGTTGCATCCTGTGACCTTCGAGGTTGAGCTGACAGTGAAGGGCAATACTGAATCTGAGGATAAAGACTTAAGCTATCTAGCCGTGCCATTAATGCATCGATCTCCATTTGATTCTTGCCTGCTTATCAGTGATTACACTAGCAAGCTTAGCACATTGGAGTTTACACATGCTCATCTTTTTTACTCTGTGGAGGCCACAATAAGTGTGCGAGTCATTGGTGGGTCATGGCATGGTTACCGCAGTCAGTTTTTTGCCTGTACCGTCAGTATCAATCAGGAAGTCTTGTTACTTGATTCTGGAAACGAGGAAGTGCCTGTTGCTGGTGATGGCGATATTGAGCTTTCAAGGAAGGTTGCTTCTGTTGAATTTAAGGGAAATTTGAAGGTTTTTGTCAAGGCATGGCATGGTGATAACTTTTTTGTGAAGAAAGAGATGGTTTTCACACCTAAGGAAGCTGGTAGAAGCCATGGTATTCTTAATGTTGGCTTCTGTAAAATGAAAGTCACTGTCGCTTGGTCGCTTATTTCATGTGATCATAATCCTACTAAAAGTTTAGTTTAGTTGCTGGAAGTAATAACAATATTTATGATGCGCAGTGGGATGGTTAAGTTTTGCATTCCGTGGGTATTGTAACTTTTTCTTCTGAAGTGGTATTTTGGAGTAAGTAATCGGGATATGGTTGCTGTAATCCTACCTGTGTTGGGATAAGGGTTTGTTTGGCAGAGCTTCTAGAGCAGATTCTCAGCTGGAATCAAGGAGAGCTCTGCCAAACAACAGTTTTAAGCTTTTAGCTCCCTAAGTGAAATCTGTGAGAGTGATTTTCTAAAATGAACTAGAAGTTAGGGAGCTGAAAAAAACAGCTTCCTCTGATTCACTTCTCACAAAGAATTACTTTCTTCACATATTTTATTTTAGAGAATTACTAGAAAATCAATTTCAGCCATAGAATCACTTCCTCCAGAGAATCACTCCCCGCAGAGAATTTGAATTAAGGAGAGCTCTACCAAACAGACACTAAAGCTGGATTTGATCTCTTGAGCTCCCCTATTGTAAGTATTTTATGCAAATAATACTAGCTGCTTGTGTTATGCTTTAGTGTGCACATGCGTTGATTGATGGATGGCCATTATGGCTTCTATGAAGGGAAAAATACAACCCCCAAAAGTCACTTGGATTTTGACTTTCCTCTCCAAAAATTGTTTTGTTGCAAAAAATCCCTAAATGTTTGATTTTGTTGCAAAAACACCCCCAAAAATTCAAAACAAAATTAAAAAAAATCACAAAAAAATCTAAAAAAACTAGAGACAATTCTAAGACCTTTTGTGAAATTTGTTTTCAAAATTTATATCCTTTGCATCATATTTCATGGAGAGTAAGTTTGAAAAAAAAAGAAAAACGTGCAGCTCATTTATTAATTCGAGTTAAATGCATAGTTAATTATTTACTAATCCAAAAATCATGAAACCATTATTTTTAGTCTTCTTACATGATCTTATATATTTTAAAAAATACATAAAATCTTGAAATAGTTATTGTAACGTGCAGGATTGAGTAAATGTGTTGCAGATATATTAATTCATAACTAATCATAACACCCCCAAAAAATGTTGTTTTGTTGAAAAAACCCCTCAAAAGTTTGACTTTGTTGCAAAAAACCCCCCAAAATTTCAATTTTTTTTTTTTAAAAAACTAGAGACAATTCTAAGACATGTTCTGATTTTTTTTTTTCAAAAATAATATCCTTTGCATCATATTTCATAGAGAGGAAGTTTGGAAAAAAATATGCAGCTCATTTATTAACTCATATTATTTTAACTTTGTCATGTCTCTACCATTATTTTTTCTTTTGAGGGGTTTTGCATTTTTCCCTTCTATGAATGGACTGGAACTGGGTTGCAGTGTTCATTGAAACTTGATCCCAGTTGAACTATTCACGTAGGTGTCTTTTTCCTGCATCTTGAGCGTTTGTGATATTGTGCTGTATATTTGCCCAGAACCCATTGCATCTTCCATTTGTAAGGTGTTTTGTTTGAGGAATGAGGTGATCCATCATCACATCATTCCTAAACCACATGTTTGGTTTGATTCATCATCACTACATCATCACCTATTCGTCACAAACACATGGTTAGTGTAAACATTTGGGATGATGTCTCCTCACCAAAATTCATGGGATGAACTCATGTTGGACCTTCTCATGTAGAATGGGTTTATCGCTCAAACAAAACACCCCATTTATGATGCTGCTCTAACTTGTACTGCGTTGTTCTCAGGAATGTTCCTCGCATATGTTTTGCATCGCAGCCATGGATGGTATCGATTAGAATCATATTTGCCAAGCTTAATTGAAACTCGCGCGCCCCGATTCATATTCATTGCCGTGCCGTACACTCAGAGAGGCGGCGAGTGTAAAATTTTGTAGCCGACGAAATGATCGAACCTAAAAGAAACGACAACGATCTTCAGAGAACAAGAAAAGGAAAGCAGACCATAGCCCTTTCTTGTAGGAACTTAGTCGAACTACAATTAGGGGTTTACATACGACAAACTTAATCAATGCAAGTAAATCAGCTATATCTAACTATTCATCATCATTTTCCTCGGTATCTTGCAAAAAAGCTCCTGGTACCAATCTACTACCACACACGTACCAATCTACTACCACAAGTCTAGCATATATCCGAGGGAGGAACTTTGCTACGTGAAACCGCTGCAGGTTTGAAATTTCGTCAGCTGAAAAAGTTTTAGGTTCGCTTTACTTGTAACTATGCATCAAGAGGAACTGAAGAAGCCTTTTAGCCTGATAATTGCTTCTGCACAGGAACAATATCCTCAAGCACCCTCATGTGCATGTCCAGGGAAGTTAGGCTCTGCAACGTTTGCACTTCCATCCGCCTCCTTCCGCTGATTCAACACATCATCATCGATAAACAATTCTGTGTCACAGATTAGAACCCATAATTACTCAGGCCCTCCGACAGGACCGTTTCCAGTCCATGCTGTCCAACCAGCCTCCTTACGAGAACTTTCCTTGAGAGCACGTCCCAATAGCGGTCCTTAATTGCTTGGATCAAGGCTTTGTACTCTGGCTCGCCATCATACACATCAAAAACCATGATAGGAATATCCTAGCATTGGAAAACAACATTAGCAGTTGTTTGTTACTTCTCTCGACTCAGATTTAGATATAAAGCATGCGAAATAATTTTGTTCATCTCTGATACGCATAATTAAATATGTACATATGCAATTACAAAGAACAGATCAAACTTAGTACTATAAAGTAGATGTGAAATTAATTGACACGTCATTCAGATTTAGATACAGAGCATGTGAAGCCAATTACTGAAGCAAAGCTAGCTATAGATGGATACTGGAGCATGCATCATGCATGGACAGGTTAAAGAGCGCTCAAGTTAATTAATTAATTACATAGATCTCGATCAATACATATGTGCATTCAGCCATGTCAATCATGCAATGTGTGTACATTATGTACATCCACTCATGTCTCCAATAAACTTAGTCACTTCAATGATAAATCCTCCGGGTAACTAAATTAAGTTAGCTGAATATACAGACGCAAAGCTCAAAATGGATTAAGTCAAGTGCGCAAGCAATTAATCTGACTGATCGAACGAGTAACATTACAAACTCAACTAAAAGATGCATGCATCGATCTGCAAAAGATGAACTGAACTGATCGATACTTACATTCTCACTTCTTTGAAGCGGCGCAAAGAGGTTGAGCAAGTGTGGAAATGCTACATTGGCTGCTGGTCCTTGGCCTCTCCCCCTTCCTCCTCTTCTTCCCCTTCCTCCTCTTCTTCCTTCTCCTCCTCTTCTTCCTTCTCCTCCTCCTAGTCGTCCTACTGTTCCTGGCTGGTACCTGAATGGGAAATGAGGTTAGTGCTACGACCTTGCATATATTGGTTCTGACAAAGTCGTTCAACGTTTTCTGGAGTCAAGCAATTCACACTAGGACATGCCATTGGAAGCGAATAATCGGAGCTTTTTCCAGTATCTGAGAGTACTACAATACTATGTGCGAAAGCTGCATTGAAAATCTAGTGTATAATTTCCAGACAATCGCGAATGGTGTTACAGATTGCAGAACTTTCAGATGTGCATGCAACAATATTCAGTAGGCGGAAGCCGTGGGAGGGGAAGAGAGGGTACCGAAGCCGGTGATGAGGCAAGAGGCGGCGACCATCAGTTCCTGCACCACGAAGATACTGAGT
This sequence comes from Phragmites australis, assembly GCF_958298935.1. Lineage (NCBI taxonomy): Eukaryota > Viridiplantae > Streptophyta > Magnoliopsida > Poales > Poaceae > Phragmites > Phragmites australis. The sequence continues at coordinate 5,777,672 of NC_084940.1, forward strand.
GTCATGACCAGTCTACGACGGTCGACGGACACGATACATCCTTACCGCTTCGATCTCCATCTACGGCTATCGGCGCTGCTCCTTGTTTTACCGTTTCTTTAATTAGCTGTTATTGGAATTACTTCTGTTAAGTGGTTTGAACCCGGGTAAAACAGTTTAACCACCGCAACCCGTCTGGATATGCTTTAACCAGCTCGGGGCGGTGAGAAGGGGGTATCTTGCTATTGTATCAGACACATTTTTCCAGTTGATAGATATGGATAGCGATGGCAGCGAACTCGTTCCTTAGGGTTCTTCGCTGAGTTAATCCCCAAATCAGCTTCCATATTTGTTCTGTTCTTGCTTGGTGATCGTTCTGTTGTGACAAGGGTATCAGAGCTCTGCGATCTTCGGCCAAATTAGCGGCGAAATCGATCCAGTGAAGGTTGCTCGGCATCGTTCGGGTGTAAAATTCCTGGAGCTTGGATCGGTTTGGAGCTTGCGGAGGTGACGGCGGTGGATTGGACCTTGGTTTGGGTTGCTCAGTTCTTCTGAGTGTAAAATCCCTCGATCAAGTTCTTCCAATCCAGGCGGCGGTAGACGACTGGAAGCGGATCCGCACGGGGAGGGATTTCCTGAATTGATCGGCTTCAACGGAGGCGCTATGACTTGCACTACCAAGACGGCGGCCGCGGCGGCGGCAGCTTCAGTCACGGGCATCACCAGTCAGGAAGATTTGGATGGGTCTAGCCAAGGGTTCGCGGAAACCTTGCAAGACGAGATGCTTGAACTGAAGGCAAGGGTGGGAGGAATTGAGCTCAACGTCTCTCTCATGCGGGAGCAAATGGATGACATGAAGTCCACTATGCAGTCCTCAATGTTGGAATTAGCCAGATCCATCAAGGAACGCAGTAATCAGGTAAACGGCTCCAACCTAGATACAATTACTCTCCCAGCTGACCGCGATGTGGTTGAAAAAGAGTTGGCAAGAGCCACTTTGGTGGAGAAGTCTGGGAAGACTCTAGTTGAGGGCAGACAGGATACGGATGCTTCCTCAATTCCAACCCATCACCCACCTTTTGGTGTTGTGTACACTGTTTACCTCCTAAACATCAGTTCGATAGTGAATTGGATCAGGAAAGGCTGAATGGTACACATATGCATTCTCACAGCAGAGTCAACAATCACAACACCTATGTTCCACCCCATGCTCGTCCTTCTGAACACTTCAGGCACCACCAGGCGCAATTCAAGCAACCTGACAATTCTTTCAGTGTTTCTATCGCTCGACCCAAGCTGGACTTCCCCACTTTCAATGGTGATAATCCGATTGGATGGACTAGGCAGTGCGAAAAGTATTTCGACTTGGCGGCAGTACCTCAGGATATGTGGGTGTCCCTAGCTACCCTGCATTGCACTGGTCGTGCTGAGCACTGGTGGTGTGGACTTCGAGTCTCCTCTCGTCAGCTACGCTGGTTCCAATTTTGCACATTGGTTTGTAACCGCTTTGCAGAACACAGTGTGTATGATGTGGTTGAGATATTTCACTCCCTGTCTCAAGAATCCAGTGTGACCAGCTACATTGACAAATTTGAGGAGCTCATGGCAGGGATGCAACATTTACATCCTAGTCTCCAAGATGACTACTATGTCCGATGCTTTGTGAGGGGTCTGAAAGATCAAATTAAGCACCATCTGAAGCCACATAAGCCTCAAACACTGGGTGAAGCATATGTAATTGCAAAGGATTTAGAAAAGGCAGCATTGAGCAGGAGACACAACCCACCCCAAAGTGTCGGGTTAAGCAGACCACAGCAAAGGACAACACAGTCCAGCAATACTCCTTACAAGCTTGAAGGATTTCAAAAATCTGATAAACTACCAGATATTGCAACCAAGCCTAAAGAACCTGGGACTTGCTGGAAATGTGCAGCCCCTTGGACCCCCAAACATAAGCAAAAGTGCAGGTTCTACCACAATGCTGCAAATGCCATTTCATTGGAGCCAGTTGATTCCCCACATTCTGATGAGGAGCAAGATGGCCTTCCAGCTCATACTGAGGACACTGTGGCCGCCCCATCCACTCTAATGCAAATCTCCAAACAAGCTATCACAGGGACAAGGACTGTAGCCACTTTCTGCCTACCAATAGTGATTGGAGGAAAAAGAGCGTTAGCCTTGGTTGATAGAGGTAGCACACATAGTTTTCTTGATGTTACATTTGCTAACAAGGCTGGTTGCCATATTCAGCTAACAAACCTACAGTCTGTCAAGGTTGCCGGGGGTGGGGAGCTGCTATCTGGAGGTCATGTATAGCACTGCCCATATCTGGTTTTCCAGGAAAAATTTGATAATCCTTTCCAGCTGCTAGAACTGAAGAACTATGATGTAATACTTGGTTGTGATTGGATTTACATGCATAGCCCAATTGGAATGGACCTGAAACAAAGGGTGCTTACCATCAACAAGGATGGGGTTAGATAAGTCTCATTCTCTGATTGTACCACAACTGATCAGTGTTATTTCATGGAAGCTCATGACTTCACAAAGATGCTGCTCAAAGGAGCCTTGGGGTATGTCCTTCACCTCAAGCTGATCCCACAAGACATTCAAGAGGGAAATTCTCAGGAGCAAGGTATTCAGTTGCTGCTGGAAGAATTTGCAGAAGTTTTTGCTGAACCCAATGGGCTGCCACCCAAAAGAAATTGTGTACACTCAATCCCCCTCAAGCCGGGCATCATTCCCCCCAACATAAGGCCTTATCGAATCCCACACCACCAGAAGGATGAGGTGGAAAGGTTGGTTAAGCAAATGCTGCAGCAAGGGCTAATACGTCCTAGTGAGAGTCCTTATTCATCTCCATCAGTTCTGGCTAGGAAAAAAGATGGCTCTTGGAGATTCTGCGTTGACTACAGGCAGCTCAATGACCTGACCATCAAAAATAAGTTTCCTATACCAGTTATTGATGACTTATTTGATGAGTTAGGTGGCGCAAAATACTTCTCCAAACTGGACCTCAGGTCTGGGTTTCACCAGATATTGATGAATGAGCAAGACATCTCAAAAACAGCATTTAGAACACATATGGGCCATTATGAGTTTTTGGTTATGCCCTTTGGTCTTACAAATGCCCCATCTACGTTTCAATCAATGATGAACACTATATTTGCTGACTGCCTAAGGAAGTTTGTCTTAATATTCTTTGATGACATCTTGGTATACAGCAAGTCCTTAGACCACCACGTGGAACATTTGAGAGCTGTGTTGCAGAAGTTGTTGGAGAACAAGTTAACAGCAAAAAAATCCAAATGCATCTTTGGGGTTCAGCAGGTGGAGTATCTGGGCCATATAATTGATTCTGCAGGTTTATCCACTGATAAAGCAAAGATTGCAGCAGTGCTTGATTGGCCAACTCCTACAGATATCTCTCAACTCAGGAGTTTCCTGGGGTTGACTGGATATTACAGAAGATTTGTCAAGAACTTTGGAATTATCTGTAGGCCCCTCCACGACATGCTTAAAAAGAATGCATTCCACTGGGGAGAGGAACAATCTATTGCATTTGAGGAAATCAAACACAAGCTGGTAACAGCACCTGTGCTCACTCTTCCTGACTTCTCTCTACCTTTTACAGTTGAGACTGATGCTAGTGGAGTGGGCATAGGGGCAGTATTGATGCAAAAGGGTCAACCTATCGCTTATTTTAGCAAAGCATTGGGCAAAAAGGCTCAAGCACTGTCAACCTATGATAAGGAGGCCTTGGCTATTCTAGAAGCTATCAAGAAGCGGCGACACTATTTTCTGGGCTCTCAGTTAATTATCAAAACTGATCAACAAAGTCTGAAATTTATTGCAGAGCAAAGATTGACAGAGGATTTTCAACACAAGCTTATGCTCAAGCTCCTGCAATTGGACTACACAATTGAGTATAAAAAGGGGAGGGACAACAAGGTAGCCGATGCCCTGTCCAGGAGATACCAGGAATGTCAAGCTATCTCTGTTGTACAGCCACTTTGGGTTGCAGATATACAGAAGAGCTATTTGGGAGATCCTCAATGCCAACAGCTGCTGACACAGCTAGCAGTAGCACCTGATCCATCTTCTGTATACACACTTCATTCTGGAATCTTAAGATACAAGGGCAGGATTCATGTGGGACATGATACTAACCTCCAGAACCAAATTTTATCGGCCCTACACACTTCTGCTGTAGGTGGACACTCTGGAATTGCAGCCACATACCAAAGGGTGAAAAGATTATTCCATTGGCCAGCCATGAAAAGGTCAGTTGAAACCTTTGTCACTGTCTGTCCTGTGTGCCAGCGAGCCAAAGGGGAAAACTGCCACTATCCTGGACTTTTAGATCCCTTGCCCATACCTGACATGGCTTGGTCTCAAATTTCAATGGATTTTGTTGAGGGTTTGCCCAAATCCAACGGAAAGGACATAATTATGGTGATAGTTGACAGACTCACTAAGTATTCCCATTTTGTACCACTGTCACACCCTATCACTGCCCCTGGAGTTGCCCAAGTATTCCTGGATAATATTCTCAAGCTACACGGCCTTCCCACTGCCATAGTTTCTGACAGAGACCGAATCTTCACTAGTGATTTCTGGCAATCCCTCTTCAAGTCCCTCAAAGTATCACTCAAGCTCAGTTCCTCTTACCACCCTCAAAGTGATGGGCAAACCGAACGGGTAAACCAGTGCCTGGAAAATTATCTAAGGTGTATGTCCTTCAGTGAACCCAAAAGGTGGAGCTCTTGGCTGGCCTTGGCTGAACGGTGGTATAATACAAACTATCACATCTCCCTCAAATGTATCCCATTCCAAGCATTATATGGATTCCCACCACCCCTCATAAGTGAAATCTCAGTTCCAGGGCCAGACTCTCCAGCAAGGGACTATTTAGCTGAAAAGCAAGACATGATCCAGCAACTAAAACTGAATTTGTCCCAAGCACAGGCTCTAATGAAGAAATATGCTGATCTAAAGAGGACAGAAAGAGAGTTCCAGGTGGGGGACATGGTGTACCTGAGGTTACAACCATACAGGCAGGTTGCTTTTGGGCTAAGAAACTCTCTCAAGCTCTCTACAAAGTACTTTGGACCCTTTCTGGTACTGCAAAGGGTTGGATCTGTTGCCTACAAACTTCAGCTGCCTCCGCACTGTCAAATTCACAATGTTTTCCATGTGAGTCAGCTCAAAAAGCATGTGGGTCCTCATGCTGTACCCTGTTCTGACCTACCAATGGTGGATACCCATGGGCGTATCAAAACTTCGCCAGCTGCCGTTCTGGAGACTCGAGCAATGCCTAGAGGTGATTCAGTTGTTACAAAATGGCTCGTGCAATGGGAGAACACACCGCCTGAAGATGCAATGTGGGAAGACAAAACATTTGGCAGATCAGCCTTTCCAAGTTTCTATACCCAGATTATGAAAACCTGGTGGCCTCAAAGCAGTAATTCTTAAGCTGCAATTCAAAGAGTTCGGCACACTTGAGGGCAAGTGTCTTCTTCAGAGGCAGGCATTGTCATGACCAGTCTACGACGGTCAACGGACACGATACATCCTTATCGCTTCGATCTCCATCTACGGCTGTCGGCGCTGCTCCTTGTTTTACCGTTTCCTTAATTAGCTGTTATTGGAATTACTTCTGTTAAGTGGTTTGAACCCGGGTAAAACAGTTTAACCACCGCAACCCGTCTGGATATGCTTTAACCAGCTCGGGGCGGTGAGAAGGGGGTATCTTGCTATTGTATCAAACACATTTTTTTCCAGTTGATAGATATGGATAGCGATGGCGGCGAACTCGTTCCTTAGGGTTCTTCGCTGAGTTAATCCCCAAATCAGCTTCCATATTTGTTCTGTTCTTGCTTGATCTTTCTGTTGTGACACTGAGCCTCCCCATCACGTATTCACGCCCATCGCTGCCTCTCCTCCTCCTACTCCTTACAGTCGCGGGCTAGGGCGGAGCCCGGGCAGCTGCCCAGGGTGGCCGGGCCTTGGCTCCGCCCCTGGCTGGAGGGCGGCAGCCATCAGGGAGCGAGCACGGCGGTGACGGCGTGACGCGCTCACTCGTCGTCTCGCCGACGCGGAGACGGCTGGGCTGGAGGCGTCGAGCGCCCGGGCAGCTAGGGCGAGCAGGTCAGGGACTCAAGGGCGTCGGGTGACTGGACGAGTTGGGCTGGGCTAAATTTGTTTTGGGTGTTCCCCGGCCCACCAGGTGACGATCGGCCCCAAGGTTAAAAAAACCGTACGTAACAGCCCAAAAATCGCAGTTACCGACCTTTTCGGTCCGGTCCAGTTTCAGAAACCAAACAGTAACTGAAATTTGAATTAAAAAATTTGAAAAAATAAAAAAATTCAAAAAAAATTCAAAAAAATCTTTAAAAACTAGACACAATTCTAAGAACTTATGTGAAAAAAATTTCAAAAATAATATCGTTTGCATCATATTCTATAGGGAGAAAGTTTGAAAAAATGAAAAAATTGAAGCGTGCGGCTCAATTATTAACTCACGTTAAGGAAAAGTGTAACATGCAAACACATATTTTTCTTGTATAAAACGTATTTTAAGAGAATCTTTAAATTTTATTTCACTTTATTGAGAGTTTTATTAAATTCTCTATGATTTTTACAAAGTTCACAAGCATAAAGTGAATATGTTAAGAAACAGCACTGTAATTAACTTTTTCATGTCTACTATTATTTTTTCTACGTAAATCATAATATAAATAAGCTAATGAAAGTGGTTCACTAATTTTTGAGGTGTGATGGGTCAGTTATGAATTAATCTAGTCGCAACACATTTACACAATCATGCATGTTACAATAACTAATTCATGAGTTCATATATTTTTAAAAGATATAGGATCATGTAAAAAGACTAACAAAATTAGTTTCATGATTTTTGGATTAGCAAAGAGTAAACTATGCATTTAACTTGGTTTAACAAATAAAATTTCTCACAGAAAAGTTTCAACTTTTTTATGAGTATAAATATTTTTATCATGTATATCATGTTACAAGGAAGCCAAAAAAATTTATTTCACTTGCTTTGAAGCTCAGATGAATTAGTTATTGATTTTACAAGATTAACCCTTTTTTAGGTTTTTTGTTGAACTGCGCTGAAATTCGATAAAACCGCTCGATAAATCGAGAAAACCGAGCGGTTACCGACCCAAACCGCTCGGTTACCGAGAGGGCAAAAACACGATTTTTTCGTTAAAAATTCTAAATTTGCCGAATGAATTTTCTCCTATTTTTTTTTTTTGAATTTTTGACCGGTAATCGCGGTTACCGCGGTTTTTCGGTTACCGCTGGAGGTCGGTAACGTGAACCCTGATCGGCCCCTGCCTCTCCACAGAAGAAGAAAAAGCAGCAGCATCAAAGGTATAGGATTTTCCTACTGCTAGAGGTCGCCGAACTCGGGCGGGACGCCGCCGTCGTACTGGTTGTAGTAGCCGATGTACATCTCCCACAGGCGCTTGAGGCGGGCAAGCGGCCGGAGAGCGTGTTGCCGTTGAGGCCGAGGTACTCGAGCGCCGCAAGGTCAGCGCAGTAGCTCTCCGGTATGGCACCGGAGAAGTAGTTCCTGTTGGAAATAATCTTAACTAGTTGTGTTTTAGTTTATTTTGTGTTAGTGGCATGAGTCAGTAACTGCGTGTGTTCTGTTGAGAAATCGTTGCTATCAGGTGTAGTCGAGCGATCTCTCTGAAACAATTGTAAAAGGAGACATAAGCGTAGGAGAAAAGCTGTATATTCTTTATTAATATGTGTTTACAATGAGAGGTGTTGTCCTGTATATATAGTGCCAAAAACTCATAAGAGATAAAATCGAATCTTTCAAAAGATCGAGATGGGCCCACATTCGGTTGTGAAACTTCAGGTTTCCTAACACTCCCCTTGGACACTTCTCGCGAAATACATATGTCTCATCAAAACTTTCCAAAAACCCAATGAAAAAATTGAGAGAAAGAGTATATAGCTCGCGACATGATCACACGAATTGCCTCGTTAAAAACCTTAACATGAAAAACTTCAAGAAAACTCATCTAAGGAAAAAAGAGTACAATCCACCAAAATACTTCATATAATCTTCATGATTAATTTTAGGCACTTAATCTTCTTGACTAACATTTAATTCTTAATATCGGTATTATGTGAAAATTCTCCCCTTGAAATATGCAACTCTCTAAACCTCATCATCTTAATACCACGAACATATCTTTCAAAACTAGATGCAGGGAGAGATTAGTGAATAAATCTGCAAGATTTTCACATAACTTGGTATATATTACCTTTATTTCATTCATTTTATGCAATTCATGAGCATAAAAAAACTTGGGGTTGATATGCTTCGTTAAGTTGCTTTTCACATATCCCGATTGTACTTGTGCAACACATGCAGCATTATCTTTATAGATAATGATAGGGGTGTTAGTAGTATTCAAACTACATGACTGCTGGTATGATTGATCACTTTTCTAAGCCATGCACATTCCCGTGTGGCTTCATATAAAGCTATTATTTCTGAGTGGTTCGTTGAAGTAGATACAAGATTTTGCTTCGACGATTTCCGGGATATTGCAATTCTACCACATAAGAAAACATAGTCAGTCTGTGATTTCGCTGTATGCGGGTCTGACAGGTAACCAGCATCTGCGTATCCAACCAGACTTAGATCCTGATTCTTTTTGTAAAATAATCCTAGATCTTTGCTACCTTGCAAGTAGCGCAGAATATCCTTCAAGCCCTTCCAGTGCCTTTTAGTGGGCTATGCACTGTATCGTGCAAGTAGGTTTACTACAAACGCTATGTCTGGCCTAGTGCAATTAGCCAGATACATCAGCGCACCTATTACACTTAAGTATGGGAATTCCGATCCCAATAATGCCCCCCTCTTCTCTAGGTTTATAGGGATCTTGATCTGCTTGTAATGACCTTCCGACCATGTGGGTTTTAGCAGGAAATGATTTTTTAAGGTCAAACCGCTCTAACACCTTCTGAGTGTAGTTTGACTAATATACAAAGATTCCATCTGCCACATGCTCTAGCTGCAGGCCCAAGCAAAATTTGGTTCTACCCAAATATTTCATTTCAAATTCAAATTTTAAGTAGGAACTTGCTTCTTCTATATCTTCTTTTGTACCAATGATATTCAGATCATCTACATATATTGATATTATGCAAAATCCATTCTGAGACCTTCTTATGAATACACAGGGACAATTCGTGCTATTTGTGTAGCCTTGTTTTCTAAGAAATTCACTCAAATGATTGTACCACATTCTACCTAACTGTTTCAACCCATACAGCGACTTCTTCAATTGTACGCTATAAATGTATCTATTTCATCTATCCTGATTCGGCAATGATGTTACTTCAGGTACCTTCATATAAATGATCGAATCTAGGCTCGTATAAAGATATGCGGTCACAACATCTATCAATTTTATTTTCAACTCCAGGTTAACTGCCATTGAGATTAAATATCTAAAGATAATGCCACCCATCACCAGGGAATAAGTTTCTTCATAATCAACGTCTGGTCGTTGAGTGAAACCTTGTGCCACTAGTCGTGCTTTGTACCTCACAATTTCACTCCTTTCATTTCTCTTACGAACAAAAACCCACTTAAATTCGACTGGTTTAATGTAGGGAGGTGTGCGGCATACTGGCCTGAAAACCTCTCTTTTGTTCAGGGATAACAGTTCAGCTGTTATTGCCTTCTGCCAGTCTTCCCAATCTAACCTCATTCTACATTCAGCGAGCGATGCAAGCTCAGGGTCATGATCTATGCCTGTGCCAATTTTATTTGTGAAGTATGTATCGACTATTATGGTTACTCTATTACAGAATTCCCCTGAATTCACATAATTTATTGCTATTTTATCATGGGCTGCACTTTCAGGTGCTTCTTCATCTTGCTCTTCATAATTTCTTACTATTGGAGCAAGGTCCTTTAGTTTACCAGCGTCAATTTCAGTGCGCGCATTTTTGCTGGTTCCTTCCTGCGTGGGAAGATTCAAATCTGGTATACCTACTTCCTTAGATTCCGTACTATCACCAAGTCTCAACTGGCTCCCCTTCTTTTTCCTTTGGAGCACTTTTGCGATCGGCTGTGGTAAGCTCTCATTTCCCACCTTCGTCGGACGTCTCCGGCTATTTGAGACTTGAGAAACCGAATTTCTTGTCCTTTTATTATTTTTCGGAGCTCCTAGGACAAGATAAGGGGTACCTTCTTTTGGTACTTCCACCCTCTCTGGTGCATTGCATGCTGGCACATGCGACTTAGTCATGCTCTTCAAATCGCAAAAATGATTAGACAGATTGTATGCTAATTTCTGCAAATCGATAATTTTTTGTACTTCACCATTTGCTTCACTAGTGCAAGAATCATGTGCCGTAATTCCTTCAGCCTGCCATATAATTTCCTGACATTTTTATCCAAGGGTATATTTCCTCCCCCTAATGACGGAAAATTATTTTCATCAAAAATACAGTCAGTGAAGCGGGCTGTATGCAAATTTCTAGTTGTTGGTTTTAAATATCGGATTATGGATGCAGTCTCATAACCGACATATATTCCAACTTTCCGCAAAGGTCCCATAGTGGTTCGCTGTGGCGGCGGTATTGGCACATAAACCATACATCCAAATTTGCGTAAATGGGAAATCTTCGGAATTACTCCTTGCATTAGTTGCATAGGTGACTGGATGTTGTAGGAGGATGGTCTATAATTAGTGAGAGCTGTCGCATGTAAGACTGCGTGTCCCCAACATGTAGCAGGCAAATTACAGTGCTGCAACAAAGGTCTAGCAATGAACTTTATTCTCTTTATCAGCGCTTCGGCTAGTCCATTCTGAGTGTGAACATGCGGTACAAAATGTTCAACTTTAATTCCCATACCGATGCAATAATCATCGAACGCTTTAGAAGTAAATTCACCAGCGTTGTCCATTCTGATGGATTTGACGCGATGATCCAGAAAATTATTCCTGATTTGTATGATCTGCGAGATCAACTTTGCAAAGGCGTGGTTGCGGGTAGATAATAGACATACATGCGACCACTTCGAAGATGCGTCTATTAATACCATAAAGTACCGAAACGGGTCAAAAAGCAGCTGAATAGGACCACAAATATCCCCTGGATTCGGTCCAGGAATGCAGGGATTTCATCTTGTACCTTCAAGGTAGACGGTCTTATTATTAATTTTTCAGTAGCGCATGCAAGGCATACAAATCTTCATTAGCAGTGTCCGATGGCACCCCCTTCAACATCTCTATTGAACTTATTTTGACTGAAATTGAGACCAATTTATTGCTTACAAATTAGAGTACCAATTTTTGGTAAGACTACTTGTTTGGTGATTGATTTAGGAGTCCAAAATCTATTGTTTTTTTAGCCGGCCTATTGAACCAGATCTACTGCCTCTCCCTGTTAGAGATCTCATTGTTAACCTACCTCTGTCCTCGCCTTCTCTTCTCCACGCATTGCCACCGACCTCCTCGCCTTTGACATCGACGAAGCTCGACAGCCTTTGCTCCTTGTAGCGAATCTGTTCCCTTGTTGCCACCCTTTTGCCCTACCTTCTTCGTCATCTCTGGCTTTGGTGCCCCTGCATCACCCTCCTTTGTTTCTTGCGGCTCCCGCAGCTGGGTCCACACCTGCCACCTACTCCCTCTCAAAGCACTCCAATGAGGTACCCCCACTACCAGCTTCACCCAACCAACCATCATCTATCACCGTGACCAACATCACCCGCCACCACGGCCTGGTTGGTGACTGCCTGGCCATCCATCTACAGATCCAAGTGCCAAAGATATAGGATTCCAACACAAATCTCGTCGCTGATCGTGAGGTGAGTAATTCAACGGATCCCCCACTCCAAGAAATATGATGACATACATGTAGCAAAACTATTTTTTAGCGGGGAAACCCAATTTTCCGGTACTAATATTACATAAACCATATTTGCTTACATGCTACAGTTACAAGATAGGTGATTTAAGTAGGAAGTTTCGAGAGCGAGAAATGAAAATAAAAGATGCTGTATCTACCACCATGAAACAAGACAAAAGCCTGATCGGCAACGGAAAACAAGCACGGCAGATGAGATGAATTAATGAAACGGCTCAGGAACAAAACATACCTCTCGCCAAATCCGAGATCAAAACGTACACAGGCAGCTCAATTGTTCTATGGCGCTAGTGCGCGCGCTCTCTCTCTCTCTCTTTGCGCCAATGCGCACGCACCGCTCAGTGCTCAGGCTGTCAGGCCTCAGGACTCAGGAGCTAGCGACGAACGCAACGACGCGGCCCATGAGCTCCCTGGCCTTCGCGCACTCCGACTTCTCCAGGAAGAACACGTGCCCTACCCCCTCCGACTCGAGCCACGCCGCGCTGCCGCTCCATGCGCTCGCGCCCACCGCTGCGTAGTAGGCGCAGTCCCTTGCCGCCCCCGAGTCCTTCTTGCCGGAGCACACGAGCATCCGCTCGCACCGGAGGTTCTCCAGCCCAGGCGCGCCCCGCGCCATCGGGTTCATCCTCGGGTCGTCCGCGCCGCCCGCCGCGTCCGGGCACGCGAACTCCCAGATCATGGTCATCTCCTTGCCCTTTGCCGCCTCCTCGCCCTCAACGAGAGTATTCCCCCTGAACAAAGGGTGCTGGAGTATCGCGCCTTCGATTCTTGGCGCCGGATCGGAGGACGCCAGCCTGATGAGGACGCTGTGCACCATGGTTCCGCCGGCGAGGAAGAAGCGGGCGACGTCCCCGTGCTCGGCGAGCCACTCGTTTTGCGCCGAAGCGGCCCACAACGGCCCAGGCGTCTTCATAGGCGGCGGGGACCGGGTGCTCGATCGCGAGGCGGTACTCGACGGAGACGGTGAGGACGCCGGCCACGGCGGCGAGTGACGCGACGTAGCTGTGGTACAGCGGGGAGACGGCGGACTCGATCAAGAAGGGGCCGCCGTGGAAGAAGACGAGGACTAGGAGGTTCTTGGAGAAGTTGGAGTGGCGCGCGCCGAGGTCAGGGAGGAAGAGACGCGCGGAGAGGACGGTGCTGGTGTCGAGGACGACGTCCTTGGAAGTGACGCCGGTGGCCGGGTCGAGGCCGGCGGGCATGTGCGCTGGGCGGTGGAGGCGGTCCATCTTGCCGCTCCGATAGATGCGGAAGGCGTCGCAGGCGATTAGTACCTCATCAGCGTGGGTCTCCATGGCTGTGGCCGATCAAGGTGTGTTTCTTCACTGAACTTGTGGTGATAAGCTGCACCTCCACTCTTCTATCTTCTCTCTGTATATCAACGCACTAATCGAGTAATCGGCCTCAACACGTGCCGAAAACAGCAAGATTATTTCAGATCCAAATCGGCCAGAATCACTTCAGATTTTGGATCTAAAGCAGCGCGGGCTCAATTTGAAATGCCAATTTGTAGTTATTATTTAAGCATTTTCAGAGCAACAGATACATTAGTGATTGCATGGCCACGAAATTACCATTACATATACACTACTAAAAAACTATTTTTCAATACACTTAGCATAATTTTCTACAGGCGGTTTATTTGAAAAACCGCCTGAACAATTGGCGAGGAGCTCCTGCACTTACGGACCGCCTGTGGAAATATATTTTCACAAGCGGTTCTTTATGTAAACCGTCTGTGATAATAGATTATTATCAAAAGCGGTTCACATAAGTAACCGCCTGTAAAAATGGTCATTTCCACAGCCGGTTCCTTACGTGAACCGCCCTAAAAATGATCATCCATTAAAAAATTCATAACTTTTGTATATAAAGTCGGATGAGGAAAAATCTATATGAAAATTGTAGCACTTGATGAAATCTACAACTTTTTAGTTGACAGTTTTTTTATTTGAAGTCATTTAGATATCTAAATAATCGTTTGAGTTTTCAAATAATTATTTGAGCATCTAAATGACTTCAAATAAAAAAAAATTTAACTATAAAGTTGTAGATCTCGTCGAGGGCTACAATTTTCAAATAAACTTTATCCTCATCCAACCTCATATGAAAATATTATAAATTTTTGAAGATAAACTATCACACATTTCTACAGGCGGTTCCTTATGTGAACCGCCTGTAAAAATTGTGAACCATCTGTAAAAATGACCATATTATAAAACGGACCTTTGGAAATATGTGACAGCTTATTTTCAAAAATTCATAACGTTTTCATACAAATTCGGATAAGGATAAAGTTTATATGAAAATTGTAGCCCTCGACGAGATTTACAACTTTGTAGTTGAAAAGTTTTTCATTTGAGGTCATTTAGATATCCAAATAATCATTTAAAGTTTTGGATTACAGATATCAAAAGAATTACATATGCTCAATGTTCAGTAGTCGTTCTCTGGTGTGATGGTGGAGAGGGATCGCGCGACCCGACAGGTTTCGAGTTCGAGTGCTAAAAACCGCGTAGCGCGCGTATTTCATGCGAAAAAACGCGTGACTTGTGACTTGCGACGTCGCTACTGCGTGGGATTCCTGGTCGGTCATTTTTTTTTTGCTTTTTTTCTATTAAAAAAATATCGATTGAGTGACCGACTATCGTAGGCGGTCCGCTTAAGGAACCGCCTGTGGAAACCTATTTTCACAGGCGGATCCTTAAGTGAACCGCCTGTGATAATAAATTTTCACAGACGGTCACTTTTGCGTCTGTGAAAATCGTTCATTTTTACAAACCTTCGACCACAGACAGATACACTAAACGTCTGTAAAAACAAGTTATCACTCGCCTCTAGAAATAATTTTTTAGTAGTGATAACCTGCTGCAGCAGTCAGTTTTTGACAACTGAGACAGCTCAAGCATGCTCATAATTTCAGAGATTAATCAACTGAACGCACTCACCACACATTAGTGAACTTTGATTGTACACCCATATACACAGGGGCGGAGCTAGAGTTAAAAAGAGAAGTGTACCACTTTATCGTACATATATCGGTTTATATACTTGTCAAGTAAGGTTATAATACCAAACAGTATTGCAAATGGGAACTTTTAACATCACTAATTCAACATAAAAGATAGCAATGTACAACCGGAAAGAAATAGAGATAAAATTGCTTATGTAATAAAAAGAAGGTAAGGCCAAAATCACAAACAAAAGGTGACATGCATTGTATAAATACATCACCCAACCTCAAAATCCTTCTTAAAAAAAGATAGAACCACTTAATTTTCAACAAGTTTAGAGCATCAATTATTTTCTCTTCATCTAACATATTTTTATCTCTTCTTCTAATTTTATGCATTTTGTAACTAAATGGTACTAACCTAAAAAAACTAAAGAGACTAATTTTTAATCAAAGTTTACCATGATAAAATATTGCAGCGATGCTAGTCACGCTATTAGTATAGTCACCTTGCTAGTTTTCGCAAAAAAAAAAAAGATTAGTCTTGTGGTTGGTCACCTTGCTAGTTTTCATAGTAATTATTTTTTGAATCATAGTAATTAATTACCGCAAAATTCACCTTGCTACTTTTTTTAATGTACTAATCCAACATTTTGAGCATATTATTTTGCGGTATAGGCTATTAATCAAATGCTATCGTGATAAAATATTACAGCAAAGCTAGCCACGCTATTAGCATAGGTTATATTACAAGTTATATTATTATTTGAGTGTTAAAAAGAGCCACCACGTTCGTTCTCAATGTTACAAAATTACCACGTTGATCGAAAAAAGAAAATGATATACAACAAATTGTTATAAACATCTAACGGTTTAGATTAAACCAAAAAGTTCATATCAAATATGATTAATAAATAGCTAAATTCAGAATTAAATTATGGAAATTTAGTAGTTTGATTTCCATGTAGTTTGGAAAGCAAAATATCTAAACAAAAGAGTCTAAATAAAATAATAATTAAAATTGTGGTTAGAATAAAAAAAGATGGATCCATATCAAATATAGTCCTAGAAAAAGAATCAAATATCTAAATAAAGAGTCCATGTAAAATACAATTAATCAATAGCTAAAACTCATAATGAAAAATAATGAAAAAAAATGCAAAATTCTTACTAAGATACTACCTCCGTTTTTATTTACTTGTCACCAATAATTTACTGTAGAAATTTTGACCCTGTGTTTTTTTTGGCAAAAAAATTATAAATACTTAAAAGTATACAATACTAATGAAGTACATTTCATGACTTATCTAATGATATGAAAGTTTTAGGTATTATAAATTTTTTGTAGAAAAAACGCAAGATCAAAATTGCTATATTAAATCATTGGTGACGAGTGAACGAAAACGGAGGTAGTAATAGATTAATAAGTATTGTGTAGCTCAAGGTTGTCGTATCAAGTAGGAAATGCACAACACGTAAGCAAAACATATCTATTCTAATTTTGGTTGGGTGCATGAGCACCCCTATTGCCTTATGGAGTTCCTATAGGCAGCTCGCCTTATTTAGCTTAGGAGTAGCTCAGTGTTTGAGTTCTGTATGACCGGCATTTGGGCATCTTTATGACCGGGTATGGAAGAATGAGATGGAGGGTGGAGTAAGTACACAGCCATGTGTGAAAGGAATGGGACACATGACATAGTTTGGTTGGAGGGGCATGGGTGAGATGATATGTGATTGATTTTCAATTTTTAAACTCATTTTTCTCTAAAGCCGTAAATTTGATTTTGAATATGTTTGAACAATAGTGTTGTTTATAATTAATATAATAGAATTAGGTTCAATATAAATATATTTCTCTTATTTTGTATTTTCGATAAAGTTCAACGCTATGAATGTACTAATCCAATATTTTGAGCATATTATTTCAATATTTTCATAAGAAATGTTGAACCAACTCGTTAAAATAAACATAGAAAAAATGTTGAACCAGAAGAAACATATAATTAATAAATTGTGAATTAATTACTATGATTCAAAAAATAAATAAGAATAGGTAGGTAAATTATAATTTTAGATGTTTTTATTAAATGAGCAAAAAATACGAGAAATAGGTGACACGGGACCAAATAGTGTTTTATATACTAGATATTACCCAACGTTAATTCGATCGTTATAAGAACGGAAAATATCATTAATATTAGTGGGCCCACCTTCTCACCTGAAGGGAAAAGGCCACACTTCCAGCATCCCGTGGACGCGTGTCGCCCCGTCTAATTTTCTCCTGCCACGCGTAGAGCCATCAGTCGTTCCTCTCCACGTAAAATAAATAGAACCCAATCTAGGGTTTCCACCGAGACTAGATCGATCTTGCCGGCGACGGCAGCAGCAACTTCTCGCGCGTGATGGAGATGGAGGCGGAGACGCGGAAGAGAGACCGCCCAAGGGAAGCGGTCGTCCCGAGGAGGAAGAAGGAGATTACTCCGGCGGAACAGCAGTGGATGGCGCTCGCGGCGGCGGAAGCGCTCGCGGCGCGGGAGAAGGCGATGGCCGAGGAGAAGGATAAGCCGCCGACGGACTTTCTCGCCGTGCAGGCTGCCGAGTTCCGCGAGTCCTGGACCAGGCTCTGGTCCGACCACTTCGGCGACTTCGAGGACACCAGTGAGTCCATCCATCGTCACTTGCATTCCTTCTTTCCGCCCTTGATGGATTAGGAGTGAGTACTATCCATCGATCGATTCATACTTCCTAGATGATACTATCTAACTGCTGGTTAGGAGTGAGCCCTTGTTGTTATATTGCTGCTGCTGGACTCTGTTGTCCAATTAAACTCAATTGAAATTAATCTTGCTCCTACAATTAACTGCTTGCAGCCAAGATCCCACCCATGCGTTTTACAGATAATCCTGCGCCGCCCTACACTGCCTTCCGCGACGAGACTCTACAGATCTTTTCAGTCAAAGTCGCAGGAGTAAGACAGGGTTTACAATGGCCGCTCCATGTGTTTGGTACAGTTGCCCTACGCGACGCAGTTGATCGCAATCGCAATATTATCTTCAACCGTAAAAGGGATAACTGCCAGACCCTCACCCAAGAGGTTCATACTCTCGAACATGGATTATCATCGATTGTTCTATTTATTTCGTTCTTGCTGTGCTGCCTAAAGTAGCAATCACAATTTTCTGCCAACTTTAATTTCCCATGCCTGGTTGCCCTTTCCCCACTGGTTATTGTCATCACCTTGTTATTTCTCCCCACCCAACCATCTAATTCCATCAATGATCATATTTAATAATCAGGATTCTGTCGCTTTCTAGAAACTACAGTGGCTCACGGCCATACAATTGTCATGCCTATTACTTGCATTGGAATCATGTAGACAGCTCAAACCTATGTGTAAACAAGAGAGAATAAGAGCATAAGCATTCCCCCAACAGCAGGCATATATCTTAAAATCCAGTCATATGTCTATGGGTTTGATCATTGAAACATGTTACACAAGGAAATGACCATCCCCTAGCAGTACACAAGTTAGACTCAAGGCACCCAACTAAGGGCATCTCTAACAATATAGTCAACTACTACAGGGGCGGAGCCGGGCCCTTTTGTCGGCTGACCCTGACGGTTTTTGCAAAATCATTGAGAAATCACTGTTCTTCACTGTTCATCGCTAAGATTGGCCCTAGCGTTTAATGGAGCTGACCCCGGCGTTCTCGACTGGCTTCGGCCTGGCTACTAGCTATAGTAGTTGCCCATGTCATCTATAGATAACTACTCCAATAGACTAGCTATAGCATGCTCTCCAAATTTTATGAGGCCACATGTAAAGAGTATTAGAAGTCAGCATGCTACTTGTTATACGCTATAGACTTACTACTGATTAGTAGCTAGCTTTTCTCTCTCCTTTTTTCCTCTTTCCTCCACAGCAGCAAAATGCTGAGGTGGATTCCTTATAGCTAGCTGATCGTACCTTGTTGGAGACACCCTAATCATTGATTCAATACATCAAATGTAGGGAGCAGATGCACGTTGTGGGAAGTCCTAAGGGAAGATTGCCTGCAATATTTTTACATTACTCCGGCTTTCCCCTTTGGAATTCTAGGCACTTTACATGTGTCCCCACAGTGCATATGTAGATATCTTGAGTCCTTTTTGTTCCTGAATCTGTTTCGAACTAGTGATGTCTATTTTATCTTGTGCTTGATAGTTTCTTGCGTTCTTTGATATTCTGGCTTAACATGTTTCAGGATTGTTTGCAAAACATATATTCGTTATAAAGCATGCTTATGTGTTTTGATTGTTTGCACACAGCAGATATCCCCTTTTCTCTCGCTTATGCATTAAGCTAATATATTTTCTCCCGTCTTTCTTGTATGCAACCTACATCATTTATGCTATTTATTTTGCGCCGTTTATGCTGTTCTATATTGATTATGCTGCTCAATGTTTACCTCTTCTTTACCTTCAGTTTACTTATGATTTATTTATTGCTGTTCCATACAGGACCCAAATTTAGCACTGACAGGTCCTACCCGTGCTGTTGTGATGTTGCGTCCTGTGACCTTCGAGGTTGAGCTGACAGTGAGGGGCAATACTGAATCTGAGGATAAAGACTTGAGCTATCTAGCCGTGCCATTAATGCATCGATCTCCATTTGATTCATGCCTTTTTATCAGTGATTACACTAGCAAGCTTAGCACACTTGAGTTTACACATGCTCATCTTTTTTACTCTGTGGAGGCCACAATAAGTGTGCGAGTCATTGGTGGGTCATGGCATGGTTACCGCTGTCAGTTTTTTGCCTGTACTGCCAGTATCAATCAGGAGGTCTTGTTACTTGATTCTGGAAACGAGGAAGTTCCTGTTGCTGGTGATGGCGATATTGAGCTTTCAAGGAAGGTTGCTTCTGTTGAATTTGAGGGAAAGTTGAAGGTTTTTGTCAAGGCATGGCATGGTGATAACTTTTTTGTGAAGAAAGAGATGGTTTTCACACCTAAGGAAGCTGGTAGAAGCCATGGTATTCTTAATGTTGGCTTCTGTAAAATGAAAGTCACCGTCGCTTGGTCGCTTATTTCACGTGATCATAATCCTACTAAAAGTTTAGTTTAGTTGCTGGAAGTAATAACAATATTTATGATGCGCAGTGGGATGTTTAAGTTTTGCATTCCACGGGTATTGTAGCTTTTTCTTCTGAAGTGGTATTTTGGAGTAAGTAATCGGGATATGTTTGTTGTAATGCTGCCTGTGTTGGGATAAAGCTGGATTTGATCTCTTGAGCGCCCCTATTGTAGTATTTTATGCAAATAATACTAGCTGTTTGTGATGTGCATTAGTGCACACATGCGTTGACTGATGGATGGCCATTATGGCTTCTATGAATGGACTGGAACTATTTAACTGGGTCGCGTTGTTCTTTGAAACTTAATCCCAGTTGAACTCATGGTTAGTGTAAACATGAGGGATGATGTCTCCTCACCAAAATTCATGGGATGAACTCATGTTGGACCTTCTCATGCAAAACATCCCATTAATGGTGCTGCTCTAGCTTGTACTGCGTTGTTCTCAGGAATGTTCCTCGCATATGTTTTGCATCGCAGCTATGGATGGTATCGATCAGAATCATATTTGCCAAGCTTAATTGAAACTCGCGCGCCCTGATTCATATTCGTTGCCGTGCCGTACACTCACAGAGAGGCAGCGAGTGTAAAATTTTGTAGCCGACGAAATGATCGAACCTAAAAGACACGACAACGATCTATACGCTACCTCTACTCCTGTACAGCCAGCTGGCCAAACTACTTGTTTGACGAGTTCTTCAGAGAACAAGCAAAGGAAAGCAGACCATAGCCCTTTCTTGTAGGAACTTAGTCGAACTACAATTAGTTTGATTCCACAAGTAGATGTACTAGGTTTACATACGACAAACTTAATCAATGCAAGTAAATCAGCTATATCTTAACTATTCATCATCATTTTCCTCAGTATCTTGCAACGAAGCTCCTGGTACCAATGTACTACCACACACGTACCAATCTACTACCACACATATCTAAGAAGAGGGAGGAACTTCGCTACGTGAAACCGCTGCAGGTTTGCAATTTCGGCCTGAGCTTCCAAGGTCTACAGGAAGATAAAAAAATACGGAATTGTTTTAGGTTCTTTTTATCTGCAACTATGCATCAAGAGGAACTGAAGAAGCCTTGTGGCCTGATAATTGCTTCTGCACAGGAACAATATCCTCAAGCACCCTCATGCGCATGTCCAGGGAAGTTAGGCTCTGCAATGTTTGCACTTCCTTCCGCCTCCTTCCGCTGATTCAACACATCATTGGCGATCAACAATCGTCTGTCAAAGACTAGCAGCATAAGCTCCCCATTAATCATTGTGAAGTATGTACCTGTAGAAACAACGAGTAGGTACAGCCTGACTTGCCCTTAGTCGTTTCGGTTGGGAGATGAACATAAGACTTTGCTTGGTCCGGGAGAAGTTGATGGAAGGGAATCAAAAAGCAAGGTCCATTTGGTTGGGCTCGCATGCGTGAGCCATGACATGTTAGCTATTCCACCCCACCATGGCCACGCTCGTCTTGGATGATCGATCTCACTGTTGGTGCCGGGCTGACGATTCTTCCCTTTGCCTCCCTCCACGTTGGGCCAGTGCCGCAAGATAGAAAAGGGCACAGTGGTAATGTACTTCAATCTATCTCTTTTAATACAGCTGCCTCATTAGTAAATACAGTATATATTCAAAGCTAGTAGTATGAATTAGAAGCAAAGAAGCAATATTCGAATAACCAACTCAAATACAAATTGTGTGTGCAGAGATGGGAGGGATCGAGGGGAACAAAGGAGTTGTCAAGCGCGCGAGTGAGTTTCCTAGGTGGGGTAGTCTAGTCCGAGCCCGGTCAACTGGGTGCATTGCTTTGTCGCACAGTACGGTAGGTGGTTGCTTCGTTTGCTTCGCTGATCGACCTTCTCTCTCCAGTTTGTTGTGGCTGGGCTGACACGGCGCAGCGGCGGAGCAGCGCCGGTTCCTGTCCCCCGAATGAAAACAAAATTGCAAGCAGAAAAAAAAGCCTGAAAAGCATGATCGGGATGGTGCCACTGCTGCTTTTCGTGCACCCATGCAACCGCGGATCGCCTTGGGCCAGCAAAACCCGAAAAAAAAATATATTATGGGCCCTCGTACGGGGCTGAGATGGCTGTGGCACAGATTCCAGACGCAGCACTAGCACTCCATGCGCACAGCCATGAGATGGGTTCCATTATCTGGAGGAGAGGATCGGAGCCGTCCAAATCCAACTACCCTTCCTGTGCAGGAAAAAAGCTAACTTGTCCTATTCTTTTTTTCTCTTTCCCGAGACACAAAAGTTTTGGTTCTACTAGTAGTACTATACAAAGACTGGGAAGGTCTGCTCCGGTCGGTTGACGGCTTGATGCCACTTGTCATGCCGTGAGTGGTTCTGTTCCTTCTCCCACAACAGCCGCTTGCCTGACGGGTGGGACCCGCTGGGTTCCTTCCATGTGGGAGCAGCGCCGCAGGACGGTTGTGCCCCACAAATGCATGATTTGTCCGTACGTTGTAGGTACATGCACTGCAGCATCGATCCTTAATCGTCATTTTTTATCTCTGATCTGCGAGTAATGTAATAATATTGAACACCAGCTGCTACCTGATCACCACCTGCGGAAGATATGCGAGTCGAACGTACTTGCAGAACCAAGTGAATTTGTAAGGCGGTCTACGCTAATAATATGATTAATTTTGTTATAAAATTCAGTCATGATAACTTTTAATTAATAATTAGTTTTTTATAAGTTAGTGTTATTTATTTACAAAAGACATAAAATTAAAAAAGAGATAAAAGTTACTAGTGTGTTTTGGTAGACAAAATTATTTATGTTTCAAATTGTACTCGAATTGTATAAATGTATTAGTTTGATTCGTATACATTTTGATTAACTGTCAAAATCATACATTAGATATATGCAGACCAACTAAAATTAGAATATGTTTGACTCTTTATTCGGGTATTTTATTTTTTTCTAAGACTATATTTGATATGGATCATTCTTTTTTTCTATTCCAACCCCAATGTCAATTATTATTTATTTATTTATTTGTACTCTTTATTTAGATATTTTTGCTTTCCAAACCATATGAAAATCAAACTGCTAATTTTCTATAATTTTTAATTTCAAATTTAGCTATTTATTAATCGTATTTGATATGGACTCTTTGATTAAATATAGACTGTTAGATGTTCATAATAATAAGTGTTCTAGCTCTTTTTTTCAAATTAACTTGGTAATTTCATGGGCTTGAGAGCGAACATGTAATTTTTTTTTCACTTAAATAATAATATAATAAATTGGATCACATACCAACAGTTCAAATTCAGTGTGTTGCGGAGAAGATACGAAGTGAGCAAGACAGGTCAATCGTGCGCAGAGATTGAAGGCTGGGTGGAGTTCATGTGCTTGTGCTGCATAGGGACGCGCCAGTGGGTGGCTGCTGATGTAACCGATGCATAGGGCGGTAGCAGGGGAGAAGAGTAGGGCCACATGCAGGAGTAGTACTCCTCTATATTCGTATTCGCCATTTTTTTTCCCGCGTCATACCTGTGAGCACCTACGGGTGAAGAGCTAAGCACATACCTGTCGCTCACAGGTACTCGGTGTCCGCGGGCATACCCGTTTACCCGTCAAACATTCAGATCCAGAGAAGAGAGAGGTGACAGCATCCTCACCGATGGCGGACGACGAGTGAGGAGGGCAGTGGCTCGGTCTTTCACACGGATGGTGAGTTCTAGTGGTGGGGAGACGACGACCACCAGCAGATGACGTTGGGATGCCGATGGGGGAGCTCCGGTGGCGGCGTTCGGCTCCGGCTGCAATGTGAGGCGGCAAAGCTCTTCATCGTGTTCCGCACCTTCCCCTCCACGCCATACATCTTGTACACCACCAGCCGCTTCTTTCGCTGCAGCTCAGTATTGTCAAGTGCGGCACTGGACGCCTTCTTGGCCGGGGCCAAGTCGATGGTGGATGTGCTGTCCAATGCGGAGAAGGAGGGGGTGTACCTCCTGAGGTTGACGGACCGACGACTGGCGGATGGTAGCCATGCTGCTGGACTGCTTCAGCTGGCCGCTAGCGCTAGTGCCATCGGCAGCGGGGCAGTGTAGATATGAGGGCGGGGTGACGATACGACGTAGATCTCGGGGGGCGAGGTGGCAGTTGGAGTCTCGGGGGTGAGGCGGTGAGCTATAGGGATGTGGGAGGACGTTGTGAGGAACCGTCTAAACAGTATTCTAATTAATCATTAAGTCGAACACTTACATATTCACAACTTCAACGATTAATCAAAATACGGTCCCGGTAGTCCCGGCACGTGTTTTGTGCCCAAGATTGGAACACATACCTTCCAACATTTAGCATCATAACATAGTTTAAGAAAGAGCAAGTAATTAACATTTATATTACAAGTCTTTAGCATGCAACCATTTTCAACAATTTACATCAAAAGGCAACAACATCTACGCAGCGGAAACATAAACCTAATCAACAAAAGAGAGTAGAGCCACATGCCCTTAGGCTTCACCCCAAAAGCACGACATTCGAAAGTAGGATGCACTACTCTTGCCCGCCACCCTGAACGGCAGGCACGAAGTAGCCAAACACCGGCTCTTCCTCACCAGCAGCACCTGAAAACGCAGGCATGAGTACGAAGGTACTCGCAAGACTTAAACCATATAGAGCACATATACATAGCTCGACTCCAAGGATTATGCATTGAGCTATTAGCAAGGAAAAGCCACATGGTTAAGTTAAACATAAGCGGTAAGCAATCTAAACATATATGTATGAGCAACTACCTTATTCAACAACAACATAAATCTACCCTGCCATAACCAACTGAATATAAAAACAAATTAGAACCATAAGAACATACATGTAACGAGGATCAATTCAACCATCTCCCACATATCCAACCATCAACCACAAGAGAAAACTCTACGACCGATGCAGATGGACAGAAACATACTCATGACCGAGAGCGCGGTATTTTGAAATGTTTTTACACCCTGCGGGGGATACTCCTGGACCCACACGACTTGAGGACCATACGGCTTGCATGACCACACAGATCTATACAAGGGGTACTCATGTCAACTTTTCCCAATAATCCCCGATCATTTGAAACATACATCGCTCGGCGCGACGATACTAGAACTACTCCCGGAGCAAACTAGTACCACTACAAGCCCGCCCGCTCACACCGTCGATGTTCAGGCCCCAAATGACCACAGCTACAAAGGTATTCGACTCGTCTTACTATTAGATCGGCATGTGGTGAGTACGGTAATTGCTAAAGCTGACTACACCGACGATCAGTTCTTAAGCAATGCAAGCGGTCTACGGTGTCCGAGTTCCTCTCCTGGCCTACCCCCAGGACTTTCCTCCGGAGCAGACAACACCCCTAGCACCGCCCACATCTCGTCTCATACTCATCACTCATCCAA
This sequence comes from Phragmites australis, assembly GCF_958298935.1. Classification (NCBI taxonomy): domain Eukaryota; kingdom Viridiplantae; phylum Streptophyta; class Magnoliopsida; order Poales; family Poaceae; genus Phragmites; species Phragmites australis. Next base: position 5,803,051 of record NC_084940.1, read on the forward strand.
CCATCATCAACCTATATCCAACATTGTGATCATTATGAAAGTAAATAACGCCTATGCTCGCGAACGATGAAACAATTCACCGCTCGACTTCTACCGAATGACCTATGCATTGCTAAGCATTACGATTTAACTTGTAAACTAGATATCAACGACATACTCAAGGCGACAAGGAAAGTATGAACAATAATTCAAGGTAGAGGTAATGCATTCAACATAGGATCTACCTATTTGTACCCGATGTCGACTCGACATATGCAAACATACATAAACATAGTTTATCAAATTTTAGACTTCATTCAAAGGAACAAAGGTACAATATGCTTAGTTGCTTGCCTTGCTTCTCAGGTGGCTGCCTATAGTAACCCACGCAACACTCGCAGAAATCCGAAAGATTGGAATCATTTTCGACCACGGTCGTCGCCCGCTCCAGCTCCTTGTTCGCTAAACAAAAACACGTGCAATGATGATCATGAATGAATGCAACAAAGTATGCCATAATGCTCAAAAATATGCTGAAAGTACAAGACATGCTAATCAATGCAATACTAAACGATCTAAACGAAATCTGGAAACTAACAGCTATTCGAAGTATCCGGATTGGTTCGGAATATTCGGGTTTAGACCCTCCAGGTGAACCTTCGGAAGAGACGCTCGGTTACTGCCTTTTGCTTGTCTGACCCGGAGTATCCGGGTGAATCCGGAATATCCGGGTTCCGGAGCCTTCGGGCCATCCTCCGGTGAAGGTGCTTGTTTAGCCACTATTCTAATTTAACTCGGAACCTCTAGGCTGGTCCGGACTATCTGGGATGTGCCGGACACTCCGGGTGAGGCTCCGGGAGAGACTCTCGGTTATTCGTTAACGCAATTACCCGGAGTCTCCAGGCTTACCCAAATTATCCGGGTGATACAGACTTGGGTTCTTCCACAACTTTTTTTATCGGGTGATTCGACTCACTTTACAAATCTGTGCTACATAAACGTATATATGCCATATCCAAAGGATTCTAAACTCATCTTGCACTCTAAACCCTAACCAATTTTAAACACAATTTGACGGACGATTTCTGCTGAACTTGGAGTATCCGGGTGAGGCCGGAATATCCGGGTCAGCCCAAAAAACTGCTCTCGAGTGGATTTTTGGTCGATTCGAGTTGCAATCTTTTCCAAGACTAAAGGGAACATGTTAGGGATAGTCCAAGGGTCCTTGAACTTACTCATCAACTAGCAACACGACTCTAGAGTTCATATTTGTCCAAAACTCTATTTTTGCTCTAAAAAGTTCAAGAACTTTAATAACTACTCGATTCCTCTACGAAAACGAAAATAAATTGGATAGATAAGAAGCTCATGAGCTAGAGAATGCAATGGTACCACATGCATACTTTGAATCCTTCTCTTGTGGGCGGATTTGAGGGAGGAATGGAGAGAGCTTGAGAGGGGAGTGAGAGGGAGGGGCAGCAGCTGCTGTGCTGCACGGTGGGGGCGTGGGGAGTGAGGGAGGAGAGAGAGAGGATAGGTGGGGCTGCCCACTTGAGTGGTTGGGATGGTGGGCCATTTGTGTGGCCCATATGTTAGATAAAAGGGGTATTTCTAATACAATTTCTATTCTTTTCTCTTCCAATTTTCTTTCTCTTATCCAAACTATTTTAAATGAATTGCTTTAATGTGCCAAAATAATTTCCCTTGAATTTAATTATAACGCTAATGATACATGATTAAGCTTAATCATGCGATTACGGAATTTGGGATGTGACAGCCGCGTGGAGTGGTCTGGGTGCTGTTACGGTCGCACGGTGGAACGTTGCCTTGTCCCAGACTCTCAGGGATGGACGGCTCCACCTTCGCCTCTCTCATCCATTGGGTTTGTGGCCGTGAGGAAGAGGGACAACCATAGAGACAGATGACGAGATGCCCGACGATGGAGAGGAGAAGGGGAGGGCCTGATGACGACGGTGACGGGGCGGTGCAGTGCTGGGATGCGGCGGCGTAGGGATAGGCGGCGACGGGGCGAGATCTGAGTCAAGAGTCGTGACTCGTGAGAAGTGGCTGATGGGTGGTGGTGGGTGGTCGGGTGTGGAATGTGGACGAGTGGATCTAAGTTGGGATTACCTGTCGGGTAATATATTTTTTCCACGAATATACCTACGGGTATCAAATCTTATCCATACCCGATCCTATTAGGGTATTTACCTGCGAATAAATGAATAATCGGGTTTAATTGTCATCCCTACCGGAGTAGTAGCTTAGCTCAAATAGGAAAGTCTCTCTCTGGTAGCTTAGCTCAAATAGGAAACTCTCTCTCTCTCCGCTGGCAGCTAGCGCATGACCGGAGATGAAAACGAGAAGCAAAAGAAAACTGAAGAAAAGAAAAGCAAAGCGAAGGTACCTTTGTCCTGGATGGTGCATCTGCCTTCTGGACTTCTGGTTCTGCGTCTTCACCCAGCCGTGGCAGGTACGAGTATATGCTTTGAGTGACCAATGGAGCGTTTTGGTAGGTTTGCTTCCGAGCTCGTCGCTACTCAATGAGCAGAGCAGCAAGCGCAAGCATTGTAGGTAAACACGAGGCAACCTCAACAAATTCAGTAGCCGGTCGGATTTTTCAGAATTTGGTCGCCTTCTGTTCTGTCTGCGTGGCCCCTTCTTTGCTGTGAAGTACAGGGGAGGTCAAAACAAAAGGTTTGTTGTAACATATATAATGACAGGCAACGTGACACACTAATAGTGTGATTAGTTTCACTACAATATTTTTGTTATGATAATATTTGATTAAAAATTAGTTTATTTAGCTTTTTATATGAGGTTAGTATCATTTAATTATAAAACACATAAAATTAGAAGAATAGATATAAATTATATTAGTGGAAGAGAAAATTATTTATGCTCTAAACTTATATTCGAATTGTATACATGTATTGATTCGATTAGTATACATTTTGATCAAGTGTTATAATTGTACGTCAGGTATAGCCATTCCAACAAAAATAAGAATAAGTTTGCCTTGTCTTTGTGTTATGCCTTGCTTGCTGTCTACCTGATACGAAAATCTTGAGCTACACAGTGCTTCTTAATCTACATCTTAGTGATTTTTTTGAAAGTTTTTCACTATTTTTCATTATGAATTCTAGCTATTGATTAATTGTATTTTACATAGACTCTAATAATTTGATTTTTTTTCTTGACTATATTTGATATGATCCTTCTTTTCTATTATAACCTAATTTTAATTATTATTAATTTTATTTTATTTGGACTCTTTGGTTAGATGTTTTGCTTCCCAAACCCTATGGAAGTCCAACTACTAATTTTCCATACCTTTTATACCTATTTATTAATCGTATTTGATATGAACTTTTTGTTTAATATAGACCGTTACATGTTCATAACAATAAGTGGTTTATATCTTTTTCTTTTTTAACTAAAATGGTAATTTTGTGACCTTAAGAGTGAATGTGATGGTTCATTTTCCTCCTCAAATTACTTCATCAGCATTGAGCTGCAAAATTAGAATGTTACCTATAGTGATATAAAACACCAACATGGTAAAAAAAAAATTGGCTTTGTCTACGACCCACTCAGATGTTTGGGGCTGCCTAGCACCAAAATTTCTTTTTATGCTACTTTCTTCCCTTGTCTCCTTCCTTGCCTCCTCCTTCTACCCTATTGCCTCCCGCAACCTATCATCTTGTGGACTCGCCCTGCCCTTGTCCTCTTTCCTCGTCTCCGACAACTACCTATTACCTACCACATCGCTAACCTGTTAAATGCCCCCTGCCCCGACCATACCCACCGCCGATCCTCTGCCACAGTGCTACCATGGATGTCAGCGCCCCAGTCGTCTCGCACCCGCCCCTTTCTTAAATGGCAATTACTCATTATCACATACATATGAGGTCATCTGAGTCAATGACAATATATTAGTGTGGTAAAATAATTATCACTCAATCAAGAGGGAGGCAAATTGTTAAATGCTTCTCTAAAAATCGGGTGAGAACAAGGCCTGAAACACTCGGGCAGATTTTAGCTTTTCCGAAAAAAATATAGAGCAGCATTGCCAAGTGTACTGATGAGCCAACAAAAACACAAGAAGTATCAGACCACTACTCTTAACGGAGCACAAACTAGCTATTACAACCATACTGACATACTCTGTACTAGATCAACTAAACTAACCCCTATTATCAACAACACACAATTTAGTAGCTAGTAGAAGGCATCGAGCCGACCCAATCAGAAACTAGAGCTGTGTGCATTATATACACTGAAAACAATCGATGTGGATCAAATACAGCACGATACCAAGGCAAATCCATGAAAATACTCCTTTAGAAAAAAAAAAAGACACTATATCGCTTTATTTTCTCACATTGGAAAATACATAACTTTTTTATTCTACTTTTATTAGGGGTAATTTATTTCACTATCTTTTTCCCAGAACCACCTAAGGTTCCGACTAAAAAAAATGAAATTATCATGGCTCATCAGCTGCTCTGCTTCACGCTGTCAACACTGAAGCTCAGCAGCCATGGCCGTGCCACGCGCCGCCGTGGGCGGCATGGCCATGAGACGGGGGAGGAGCCCCAGGCTGCTGCGCGTGCCACGGGTACGCCTGCTGCGCCGCCGCCCCGTAGCTCCGTGCGCGTTCCCCACTGGTGGTTGCCCCACACGTCCTGGCCGTACTGCGCCGGCAGGCTGCTGAGGAGCAGCGCCTGCGCCTTGTCGGCCTTGCTGGTGTCCATGTCCTTGGGCGGGAGGGGGTCGACGTTCTTGCGGCCGGATGGCCTTACCGGGGAGCTTCTCGATCGGGGTTTTCGTGGGTGGTGCGATGCCGATGCGAGACAGCAATGGCTACGTGGAAGATTCGCGCATGCAGGGGCCGCGTTCAGTTCGGGCACTCGGGCGTGTCGAGTCCTAGTCTCCAAGCAAATCGTGTGGGTGGACGGAAGAACACGTGCTCCTCCCCTTCTGTTTCCACCCACGCCGCGTTCCCGCGCCAACAGCCAGTCCTTCTCCGCCGCGCACACGAGGCGCTCCAGCCCCGGTGCGACCAGCGCGGTCGGGTTGATCCTCGGGTCGTCCGCGCCTTCGGCAGCATCGGAGCACGCGAACGCCCATACCTTTCCGGCGATTGCGACCGAGCGCTCCGTCTCCCCGCCGATGGCCGTGTTCCCGCTGAAGAACGGGTGGAGCAGGATCCCGCCCTCGATCCTCGGTGCGTTGTCGGACGTCGACGCGCCCACCAGTCACCAGCACGTCGTGCACGATGTTGCCGCCCGCGCTGTCGCCGGCGACGAAGACGCGGGACGTGTCGTCGTGCTCGGCGAGCCAGTCGTCCTGCGCGGATACCGCCCACTGGAGCGCGGCCCAGCAGTCGTCGTAGGGCTCAGGGATTGGGTGCTCGTGGGCGAGGCGAGGGAGGTGACGTAGTTGTGGTACGTGGCGGAGTCGGCGGAGTCGATGATGAACCCGCCGCTATGGAAGTACACGACGACGGGGAGCTTCTTGGTAGCTTCTTGAAGCTTGGGCAGGAAGAGGCGCACGGAGAGGCCGGTTTCCGCGTCGAGGACGATGTCCTTGGAGGCGACACCGCTGGCATCGTCGCCGCCCGAGGCCACGAGCTGAGGTTGGTGGAAACGATCTACCCTGTCGCTCTTGTTGATGCGGAACTGCTACGGGGTGTCAAACACCACCTCGTCGGCGTCGGGTTCCATGGCCACCATGGAGTATTAGGCTAGGCTATTGGCTTTGTGTCAAGCTTCAGATATATATAAGCCGGTTTAAAGAGATCATAGCTGAATTTACTCCATAAGAAACTGCGAGGGCTCCCTACAATGTATTATGTAATATGTTGTTGAGAAAAAATGTGTTATATACTAAACCTACTGGAAAAATACTCAAAACCGCAACGATTCCCAGCAGTCCGTCACACCTCCACCACCAAAAAATTCATACCGAAACATGAGCAACCCCAGATCTCACTAAACATCACCTCGAGTAAGCAGGGGCGGATCCAGCCCAATGCCAAAGGGGTGCTAGGCCTCTTGCTATTGGACCAAATTCATAGTTTATGGGCTAAAATGATGTATTTTTCTTGGATTTTTTATTTTTTTCTCTGGGCTTGTGGGCTAAAATAATGCATTTTTTTGTGAATTTTCCTCTACTTCCTCTGAGCTTCCTGGGCTGGGCCCGTGCTGCAGCCCCCCTAGCACAGGCCCTGAATCCGCCCCTGCGAGTAAGTCGAACGGCAAGCGGAGGCAACGAGTAAGAGAAGAGAGAAGGCGGCTTGCCTACGAATACCAGAGTACGACAGAGTATCGGAGGCTACACACCTGCTAGTTTCACCCGCTAGCGTCAAGGGCAGCAGCTGCCGGAGTTGGAAGGCGAGGCGGTCCATTGGTCTAGGCTAAACCGGCGGAGTGCGCGCAATGCGATTGGGAGAGGAGTCAGGGGTCAAGACGAGAAGACATTGCAGAGGTCAGAGAGGAGAGGGGTGACGTGGCACTAGCTGACGTCTAGTGGGCCCTGTGGGCAAATATCGGACGGGTGAAGTTTTGACACGAGGGCAGATCGAACAGCTCACATGCATCCATGCTGATATCACCTTGTTGTTCCTTGGGCAATTATGCAGTTTTTAGGGCTATTTGCATTTTTGCCATCAATTTGAATTGGTTTCGCCGTTTGAAAAAAAAACTAACTACAAATTTGCCACTACAATTGCTATGAACCCACCAAACCTGCCAACTGCCCCTCCCATTCTCCCCTCTCAATTGGTCTTGCATATTACCATAACAAGAAAACATGTACCCATTACTACAAAACAAGTTATAAGTAGTGCATCATCAGTATCGGTTTGAGCGTAACCGATACTGTTGACGTATTAGTGTCGGTTTTTAAACTCCCGCGTATGAATCATGATTGAGGCATCAAGAATCAACACTGATAGGCACTATCGGTGCCGATTCTTGGCGCCTCAATTATTGCTTGCGCGCGGGAGTTTAAGAACCGGCACCGATAGTCACTATCAATGCTGGTAGGAAGTAGAATCGACATTGATGCCTCTGTTATATGTATATCCAGCACTTAGCGGCTCTCCTTGTTTACTCCATTCAGCCTGACACTGCTGCTCCTCCCCGTCTACAACCTCGTCGTCGTGCATCAGCTCGTAGCCTCCTCATCCTCGTCCTCATCGTACGTCGGCCCGCTGTCTCCTCCTCCTCGTCGCGCGTCGACCGCCGCCTCATCATCCTCGTCGTGCGTTGGCCCGCCGTCGCCTCCTCGTCCTCGTCGTGCGCCGGCCCACCATTGCCTCCTTGACGTCCCAATGGTGAGCAGCAGCGGCAGTGGAGGTGGAGGGCCTAGATCTAGGCAACATGGAGGCGACCGGTCCATCCTATCTAGCCGCCTGAGTCCGCATGACCACCCTAGTACTCATGGCCTCCAGATCCTCAATGACGTATCCCCCTTCCTACCCGGAAGGGCCACAAAACATCTGAGTTAGTTCTCAAATTCAAGTTAGCAAATTGTATTTAGCAAATTGTAGTTAGAAAATTATAGTTAGTAAATTGTAGTTAGCCAATTTAGGTCCTAAAATTATATATGTATTTTAGTTCAAAATATGTTAGCTTATTATTAGATGTGTATATCATGATATTAAATGTGTATTGCTATATCGGTGCTTTAGATGTTACCATCACTTTCTAGTGAGTAACTAGTTTGGTACTTCCTTGTTCTGCAATTGATGACTTGATACAATTGCGAGATTATTCACATGTACCGATTGATATGGTATTGATATTTTTTTCTATGGGCATGTAGACGTACCTATAACTTGTCTTAGTTATATCTGCATGTTCAGTGATGAAAATTCATTTGCTATAAATTATAAGAAGGTCCGTTAATATTGCAGTTTGCAATTAACAAATTTAGAAACTAACACGCCGATTGATGTAGATGCTTCCTTATCTACAATGGCTGCATGACATTATTGCGAACCTTGGTGGGACATCACCTATGGTGATGATCATATTGACTGATAACAATAAAATGAAGATCAATATCTCTTTTAGCCTTGTTTTTCCTAAAAAATGATATATTACTTTAACAGCATCAAGCTCCGAAACAGACCAAAGACTTATGACGGAAATATCTGCTTTTCATGCGTTTCTACAATCGATTAACTTGTAACTTGATATATATTTCCAGATTACAACTATTTCGAATTGAAAGCACTTAAACAGAATGGGGATGTACTTGCAATGACTCCTAGGCTCTCACGGTTACATGCAACTGAAACAGTTGGTGACATTAACCTGTATTTTGTAGCTAGGATTATTTCAATAATATTAAATTTTTCCTTTATATTGTTACTCTTTGTCTATAGAATTTTTACTAGAACACTCAGATGCGGATGGATCGTACCTTGACTTCAATCTTACTTCTTCTTACCCAGAAGTGGGGGTACACATTACTTGATCCTCAATGCAGGAAAGTCCGGGAAAAAAAGTATCAGTCACACCTTAAGTTTCAGTGTGATAGTAATAGTTTCATTATTTATGGAAGTCCAATGAAACTTCCGTTTGAAGCAACAACTAGTGCGCTCATTTATGCACTAAATCATTTTGATGTAATATTTGGACTTGAATTTTTAGATATCAACTATGCATGTAATGGTATTTGATGTAATTTTAGAAATACTTGTAGTTTGAATTAATGTATTAAGTGTTTGTCATGACTTAAATATTAAAAGAATAGATACATGTGCATGTGATGTATTTCAATTTTTTTTTGCTGTCAAATACCTATCAGTGTCGGTTCTATTTCAGAACCAACAATGATAATCAGTATCAGTGCCAGCTTGTAACAGTGAACCGGTACTGATAATGAATTATCAGTGCCAGTTCGTGATTGGAACCAACACTGATAGTTATTTTCAATGCCGGTTTCGTATCTGGCACTGATAGTGACTATCAGTGCCGAGTAATCAATGTCGATTTAAAACCCGTCGCTGATGATAATTTTGAACCGACACTGATGAGGTATTCTACAGTAGTGACCAGTACAAAAATTCTCCCAAGAATTCGTAATTCTACTAACTAGGATAATCTTCACTGAATTAGATTTGCCTTGGTTATGCCAGAGTGTTAGTGATGGTTCATTGCTAGTTGCTGGAGTTTTGTTGCAGTCTTGGCGAATCTCTTCATAGCAGCATTTTTAGAGTATGCAAACGATCACCCATCACACCTACAGGATTATTCTGTGGTACTTCGATCAGTATGAATTGCGTATTGCTGCTCCATGTCAAGTTATTGTTGTGATATATTTGGCCATCATTATGGATATGTGCAGCGGTGAAAACCACTTAACTTATCCAAGCCCAGAGCTGATTTACATTGACATTTCATTCCTGAAAAAAATTGAAGTAGCAACTTGTGGACTTGATGACTTAATGTTGTGACATGTCAATCTTGACAAATGACTTGAAAAATGAATTACACGACCAAATTAAATCTAGAACTTGTAATATGTTTGGGTATTTTCCATGTATTAAGATTTACCGAATAATGGTGAGATAAATTTAACATGTCTGTCTGATCATCATATCATTTGATTGAAGTTAGGAAATATTGGCTTACAGCATGTTGAGCTGTCATGATTTGCATTGCATCAGAAGTCAAAACTAACCTCTATGATGCTAAACTGCTACTGTTCCCTACCACAGCTCATATATGCTATTTGGTGCTGCAGTTTTTTTTTCTGGGTTCTGATTCCATGCTAAATCCATTGGAATGAGACTCGGATCTGAATATACTCTCGAATCCCATTAGGAATAGAGTTTTACTTATTGATGTAAGCATCCCATAAGATTTGTCATCCCACTGAAAAAGACGATCCAATCGTATGACATGTGTAAAAAAAACTCGACCACAAGGAGAGAGGCATCCCCTGATGTTGTTTTAAAGGTAGGGCCATAGGGGAGAAACGAACCTTGGCTGGTAAGCAAACTCGCTGAAACCAGTTCTCAAGGAGTTACCCACACGAGCACGTGGGTTTGATGTATGACATATGTAAGTCTTTAGGGCACTGAGCTGGAAACCTCTGAAGTATAATTCTTATTAGCTGCACAAAATGGGATCTGCTTTGTTTTTTGGCTTGTTGAGAAATGGACAGTGTATGTTAATATGTTAGTCAGCAGACTCCTGTAACTTTAGTCGAAGAAAGGACCTGCTAGATCTTGTTTTAGCTTTCACTTTGGGTTAGGGGCGCAAGTTCAGGACAAGGTAATGTGACAATAAGTTAACCCTTGGTAGAAGTTATCAAGTCAGTCACTTCCACACACTTAGAATTTATTCTATGTGCATACGTAAGGACATGGACCCTGTGCTCAAAGATAAGCTACAGAGATATTCCACAAACATATAACTTGCAGATATCCGCAGCCATTGATATCTGTAACTGATCTTGACACTAAATATTTGCTAAATATCGTCCCTACGAAACTGTTGGTGTGATCTTATGAGTCTATTAGAGGATACTGTTTTGTTGGAATTACATTGCACTACCTTTTTTCCATCAGATCTTTCTCATGCTTGCAGCATACATTATTTTGTTATTATTATTTTCTCATCATCTTTTAGTTGGATTTTATCTCTAGCCTATCCCAACTTGCTTGGGAAAAGACTTTGTTGTTGTTGTTATGCAGCACATGATTCAAAAACTTTACTGGGTTTCAGATGTAATTTATTGAGTACAAAAAGTAAAGTGACCAGCCAACTTATTCCTGTTATTCAAAGTTATTTTCTCCCTTATATATTAATATTATCTTACCGCAGTAGGGCTTCCCATACTGTTCTCCCCTAAAATAACTTATCCCTGTTATCTCACTATTTTCTATGCAGGACACAGGGTTTTCTTGCATTGTTCACTGGTGATACTGGTGAAATTCGTGCAGAGGATCGAGAGCAGATTGAAACAGAAGTTGCAGAGTGGACAGAGGAAGGAAAGGCTGAGATTTGTTCCTGGCGTTCTGTTTATTGATGAAGTCCACATGCTAGATATCGAATGCTTCTCCTTCCTAAACCGTGCATTGGAAAATGATATGGCTCCAATCCTAGTCCTTGCAACGAGCCGTGGGATCGCATCCATCCGTGGGACAAACTACCGGTCGCCACACGGGATACGACCAGACTTGCTTGACCACCTCTTGATCATCACGACGCAGCCATACACGGAGGATGAGATCCGCAAGGTCCTGGACATCAGGTGCGACGAAGAGGATGCGGAAATGTCCGCGGACGCCAAGGTCCTGCTCACGAAGATTGGCATGGAGACCTCCCTGAGGTACGCTATCCATCTGATCACTTCCAGCCGCTGCGTTAGACTGACAGAAGAGCAAGGGCAAGTTGGTGGACATAGAGGATATCAGCGCGGTCTACCAGCTCTTTCTGGACGTGAAGAGATCGACCCAGTACCTGATGGAGTATCAGAGCCAGTACATGTTCAATGCAGTATTCTATAGCCAGACAGCCCGGCTCCATTAACACCTCCGTCAATTGCAGTTTCGTAACCAGCCAAATGCAGTTTCGTAATCACACGCAACATGATGCCCACACGAAACAGAAACACGCACATTGACCAAATGTTGGTACAGCATTAGCTAATAAAAAGAACGTATACCAGAGGACACACAATCCTGGATGCTGTAGGTCAATGTATTTTATCAAATTTCATCCCAGATGGGATTGGTTGTTTGTTTGGATTACACTCGTAGGTGATGGCTAGTTCAAAGGTAGGTTTCGAGTAATGTTGTTGTAGACTGAAAAAGGTCACACCTGGCAAGCGTTAACTGCTATTTGCCTATTGTTATAAAATCACACCGGACTTGAGCAGGTGCCAGTGTGACCGTGTGTCATATTCTATAGGGAGAATTGCATATTTGCCACTCCTGTGCCCATACAATTGTTCGCTGTTGCCTTGTGTCAACGCAGGACATCGAATACCTGAAGCTTTATTCTTCTACGTGTGTCAGGGAGGTTCTCTAGTTGAATCCTGGAAACTGAGGTGAATGGAACTGCTTGCTGGATGGGCATTCTGCCACGACATGCCCGCGGTCGCCGAGAGGTCACTGCCACGGGTAGATCGGCTGAGATGTCACGGTTTGGGGTGGTCGGGTTATTTGGAGTTTTAGGTTTAAGGTGGGCTGGATTTATATATTAGGTGTGACAAAAGTTGAGAGAAGACCAACTATGAAGTGATCGAAAATGAGAAAGAAATCAATTACTTGATAATTTGATATCTACAAAGTTTCCCCACCTCACCAATTCTATTGACACCATGAAATGGTGTTATTTTAAAAAAAAGCACGAAATGGTATTACCAAGAACTCTGTGAAGATTCCAATTTTGCGAGCAAGTTAAATACATACCTCCAAGAAGAATCACAACCTATTCATTTATTCAATCCGGTGAAAGAAAATTCTGCATAAACTCCATACCATACGGCAACAGCTGCATACACTCAGCCACTCAGGCCCCGGCTATGAACGCCACGACGCGGTCCATGAGCTGCTTGGCATTCTCGCACTCGGGCTTCTGGAGGAAGAAGACATGCTCCTCCCCCTCGGACTCGAGCCACGCCACGGCCCCGTGCCACGCGCTCGCGGCCACGGCATCGTAGTACGCGCGGCCCCTCGCGAACAGCGAGTCCTTCTTCCCGGCGCACACGAGCATCCTCGCGCACTCGAGCTTCTCCAGCGCCGGTGCGCCCGGCGCCAGCGGGTTCATCCTGGGATCGTCGGCGCCGCCGACCGCGCCAGGACACACGTACGCCCAGAGCCTAGCGGTGGCCGCGGGGCCGCCCTCGGGCTCCCCTTCGATAGCGGCGTTCCCGCCGAACCAGGGGTGGTACAGGATCGCGCCCTCGGTCCTCGGCCCGCCGTTGCCGGACGCCCTCATCAGCATGTCGTGCACGATGTTAGCGCCGGCGCTGTCGCCGGCGAGGAAGAGGCGGGACACGTCGCCGTGCTCGGCGATCCACTCGTCCTGCGCCGACGCCGCCCACTGCAGCGCGGCCCAGGAATCGTCGTAGGCCGCGGGGACCGGGTGCTCCGGCGCCAGGCGGTAGTCGACGGACACCACGAGGACGCCCGCCGCAGCTGCGAGGGGGTTGACGTAGCTGTGGTACGTGGCGGAGCCAGCCGACTCGATGATGAAGGCGCCGCCGTGGAAGTAGACGAGGACCGGGAGCTTCTTGGACGGTTCTTGGAGCTTGGGGAGGTAGACGCGCACGGAGAGGCCGGTGCCGGCGTCGATGACGACGTCCTTGGAGGTGACCCCGGTGGCCTCGTCGAGGCCAGCAGGAAGGACCGGAGGCCGGTGGAGGCGCTCGATCTTGCCGCTCTTGAAGATGCGGAAGTGCATGGGGGACTCGAACGCCACCTCGTCTGCGCCGGGCTCCATGTCCATGGAGGAAGATGTTGGTTTGGCCTTGGTAGGAAAACTTGAAGGCTTCCAAAGATAAGACGGCTTTTTTTGAGATGGAAAATCAATTGCATTGCCTACTGACCCTAGCCAAGTCGCTGGAAAACATGACGTGGACAAAATCCGGCGCTCGATCCTGCCACAGCATGGGTTCGTGCGACAAGGAGCTCGCTTCATAGGAGCAAGGAATCTACTACAGTATTACATGAATGAGAAACTAGAAAGGGAGCATTGGGAAAAAAGAGATGCAAGGAAGCTTCTACACTCGAGGACTAGCATCCCAGCTTCGCATAGGCCATAATCCACCCTTCAGCCCCGACCACAACTTTTGAATGGTGATAAGGTGAGCGATCATCTCTCTCTGAGGGAGTCGACCGTGACCACACGTGCTTCGGGCCATTGGATGATACATAGATGGCGAAAGGTTGGGGTGTGATTGGTTATTCACATGTACCGTATATACCAGGCTGACGGATTGAATATAGTTATATTTATTGTAAATAAAGAGTGTTTAGTTGATTGTATTTATCTTAGATAAGTTAAGCTAAATTTCTATTTGATTGATCGAATCTGAGACCGTATAGATAGATGTGAGAATTAAGATTATAATTAATGGTTCATATAAAGATAATTTTATGATATTAATAAATATATTCGTTTATATAAAAAATACAGAAATCTGCATCCATTAGGAACAGTATATCATGAACTCACTCGCCTACAACCGTAAGCTCAGCAAAATTGGAAGATGCCTTCTTTTTTTGTAGGAGCGCTGTTTTAAAGGTACGGGACCTGATTACCTGTGTTTACTACAATTTTATTAAGAAACGATGTATGCAGAAAAATCCCTATTAAGGACCAAAAGTGTACAATTAAATGCCGGCAACAATGAATTTTTGCCAAAGATCATAAACAAAAAATATGCTCCTCACTGTACACAGCAGAGATCATTGGTATTACAAAATTGCTCTATGCACTGATCTATGAATTTCATCCTATTGGACTGCTAGCCGCTGGAGATGGTCCATGAAAACCTGGAAGCTCACATCATCCGTGAATATGACATCTCCCCCAGGCGAAGGATTATCGGAGTTATATGTCACGGAAGGATTTAGCTTTGCCAGTAAAAATCGAGCCTGCAGTTTAACAGGGGAGTAATATTTAGTTCCTTTCAGAACAGGTACTAAATAAGAGTGCCCAAAATTTAGCACCAGTTTTTAGCATATCATACTGGCTAGCTCCAATACATTTCTTTGGATACAAGGGGAAGGTGTATCAAGAGAAAGGTATGGATGAGATTACTGTTAAAATAAGGTTTTGCCCATGGAAATGCAGGGTTTTCTTCCTTGTAGAATCATGACCATTCCTTTAATTGTTTGGATATAAGCGCTGTTTGGATGAGAGGAAGTTTTGGGAATTTTTTGAACTAAAATTAAAATAGGACATTGATGTGCTGCAGTTATTGTAAATGCACATTATTTCCATGCCATAGCACCAGTTACAAATGAGCGATGACTCATTGTTACCATATCCCTTTGAATGGCTCGTAGAATGATGATGCTTTTAAGTTCAATCAATCTGATTCTATACCCCAGAGCATCCTCTTATACATTCAAGTGAAAGTTAGGACTATCATACTTCACTAACCCATGAAGTATCAAGTCCATCCGGATCGTCTGCAAATAGTACTAGGGAAATTCGGAATGAACAGGAAAAGAAAATACCTGAGATCCATACTGATCACAGACTACCAAACGGGGTACAGGAAACCGCTCCTTCATTATTGAATTAGCTTCCTCATGTGGAGCTTTTAACAGCTGGGCAAACACCTGAACATTGTACAAGTTTAAGCATTGGGTGGAAACTATAGCATGTAATCTACAATGAACTTCAGATGCAATCTACCTCGATCACTAAAATATAAAACCGAATGAATATTTTGATGGAAAGTGCGATAATAAATTAAAAACATCTTTGAACAATAATGTGCAAATGGAAATTTTTTGCATCTCAGCAGAATCAACATAATAAAGCCATGAGCCTATGAAATGTTACCTCGTGACCTTCTTGATCTTGGTAACCAGCATTTCGCCACTGTGCAATGGTTACCCCATGGAAGATGACAACAGTGAAATAAGAATCTAACAAAAGGATCCTGTCAGAAGCAATTGCAGTTGCATCCAAGAGAACTGGCTCTGGCCCTGACTGAAATGAATAGGATATAAGTGAAGGTTGAATCATCACAACTGCATTGGTCACATTCTCTCTGTGCAGCATCATCCTAAAATATGCAGTTTCATCAGGACTGTTATTGAAAACCTGCATGAGAAGTAAATAATTAATATCTGGAGATATAAACATTTCATCTTAAATACATTGGTTAGTGAATAACTGTGAACAATCTACCTGAACAAATTGAGAACGCCTCAAATTAAACATAAACTGGGGAAATATTGATAGACGTGGGGATAAACTGAAGGATGAGGGTGTTTCCTTCTGATAGTCTCCAAATTTGGAACATATACGTATCAAAGCTCGATCAAGCCATCTTACTGGGTCAAAATCAGCCTGCAAAATCCATGATTGGACAATGTCACATTACGATGAGAATATATACCTTGAATTTGGAATAATTCAAGAATGCGTAGCATTTCACAGAACTATGATATCAACAACAGAGCCAACTTGAGACTGCTAAGAAACTATAGCGGATAGTAAGTACTATGCAATGCGAATCCGTACAGCCTAAATATTTCTGCATGCCCTGTATAAACAAAAATAGCAGAACATATATTGATATTGACCCACAGGCTTCAGGAGCAGACTTCATCAGGACAACTGACAATTTGCCCCCAAAAAATGTTAAAAGGATTGTTGAGAGATGGCATAACCCTTCTATGACCAGCAATCCTTGCCAGAGTGAGTGATTGTGTGTGTGTGTGTGCAGAATGATCTATTCTAATTCCCATCTTACATAATAACATAAAGTACTAATAAAAATTTAGTTATCCCATGATAATAGCAAAGGGGCTCAATGTACAACAGCTAAAAGTAAAGTAACAACATATTAGCATTCATGCTAGAACAGAGACACTGGAGGTACCTCGGTTTCCATCTTAAATGACACCAAACGTGCCATGACTGCAGCAGCAGCTTCTTGATCAAAGCCTGCTATTAGCTCCTATAATAGCACCCAAAAAAATTGCTAAGGAACAAATACCTTAATTTCATTTCAAAAGAAAAACCAGAAAAACACACTGGAAAGGAATTGGTATCAGGCCTGTGCCTGTACTTTGAATATAGAAAACTCGATCATATCAGCTAAACCAACTACAGCTTGTAAAATAAAATAATGGGAAATTCATAATTATAAAATTAATCAAATAAAAGGAAACTTGCCTGCACACTATCAGAACCAGAAACCCATCTTCTGGAAATTGTAGTTGATCGTAATCTCATCTGACCCTCATTGTGTTGATAGCTGAATGTGGCACCCTCAAGTCAGTCAGATAAACTTGACTAAAACATAGTTATCTGCTTCTAAATGAATGGACCAGAAGAAACAAAAAAAAAATCTTACTAGGTTAAGAATTGAAAGTAGAACTGATTGCTTGTTGATTGACCAATTGAGTCTGGGCCATCTTTTCTTGCAATATCATATACTAAGCAAAGTGATGTTTTTCTGTCAAGACCACACATCTTCCAAGCGCTAGTGTTTCCCTGACCAATAACAGTGTCCGAAGACAATGGACTTTTCTGCATAACATGACAGCAGTATTTGAAACAACACGAAATTACACAATCTTCTCATTTATATTCCAAAATCATATAGCAAAGTAGTTATTGTATGGTCGTAGTGTCATACTTTCTCCAGGGAAGTACAAGGTCCAATAATGCCTTGAATCTTTACATCTTTTGAACAGTTAATCTCAAGAATACCACTGCAGAGGCAATGTAACCATATCGATACATCAGAATGTCAACTTTCCATAAACAATGAATGTAAAATATTAAGAAATCTCAGGTTGAATTATCCCAAGACCAAAATGTTCCAGTACATTCTTGCACAACTGTCCACTAGTAAGCTACATGGAATTATCGATTCGAGGAATAACAAGAGGATGCCTTTGCAAACATGCCGGCCAGTCGGCCTACGGCCTACCTAATGGTAAAATTGCAAGTGATGCGCTAGATGCAGTGTCCTAAATAGCGGTTAGTGAGCAGTCACCCCGCTTTTAAGCACTTGCATGGTGCCTTGACATACGGAGCAGTTGTGCTACCCTGAAAGCTTTAGTGGGACTATGCACAACTGTATTTCCCTGTATGTATAACAATGACTAAATGTGACTCTCACGTATTGAAAAAGGGTAACAAAAATGTCCTCACGCACTATTCTGAAAAGAGATATAAGAAAACAGTAACGTTCCAATTGAGAACTGCAGCTTGCATGTAAAAAGTTCAGAAAGGAAGGTTACTCAATTCAAGTCCTTACGTTTAATTTTTTAGATAAATAATTAAAGAAAGGCCATGCTACCACTCCAATTAAATCTAGTCAAAAGGAAAATTTACTTGAATGATAAACCAAGGTTGTCATCTGCTGACTGAAATATGCGGAGAAGTGAATCCTTGAAAACTGAATGACCAAAACTTTCAGCAAGCACAACAATTCCTCCAGCCTTCTCAATTGCAACCTTCATTTCAGCGACACCAACCTTTAAAATCCAACAAAGAAGAAATTATTAGTTCAGAACAAGGTAACCATACATCATGATTTACACACTGATAAAACTATACAGAGGTATTTCCAATGGCTTGTGCACTTGAAGTTTTCATAAATGTATTTAATAATTATGATTGTATGTCCTAATATTTTATAGGACGGTGATTCGACCCATGATGTTGTATGGTGCCGAATGTTGGCCAACTAAAAGACGATATGTCCAGCAGTTAAGCGTAGCAGAGATACGTATGTTGCAATGGATTTGTGGCCACACAAGAAAGAATCGGATCCGAAATGATGATACATGTGATAGGGTAGGGGTAACGCCAATTGAAGAAAAGTTTGTCCAACATCGGTTGAGATGGTTTGAATATATCCAACGGAGGCATCCAGAGTCACCTGTGCATAACGGGATACTAAGGCGTACTGATAATGTTAAGAGAGGCAGACCAAACCTAGCATGGGAGAAGTCTATAAAGAGAAACTTGAAGGAATAGAAACACGTGAAAGTTAGCAATTCACATACCAAAAACATAACTTATGCATCAGCCTTCTTGTACCGTTATTACTTTTACTTTTTTTACTATTACTAGTACCTTCATTATTATTATTGTTTTGTTATCATCTTTTTAGTTGGATCTTGTGGGTTTCATCTCTAGCCTACCTCGACTTGCTTGGGACAAAGGCTTTGTGGTTGTTGCTGTTGATAGTATGTCCTAATATTGGAGAACTATAGGAAGCAACTGTGTATTTTCTTAAATGTAAATATTCGGAATGCCTGAAGCAAAATCAAATTCCTTACATGGCAAAATTTGGAAAGTTGTTAATGGGTATATCAAAATATGTTGCATTGTGAAGTTACCAATTTTGGTTAGGAATCCAGCTCGTGTTTTAGAGTAAGCGTATGAATGATATATTCTCATGCATAGACATCTGTAGGTAATAAAGCCAATGTATTTTCAGAAAAAGCAACAGTAAAAGAAATAGAAATTTAAATCACACTACAAACGTAAGTAAAGATCCATAGGCCCATGAAGTTAATTCACACAAGTTAGTACACTGACAGCAAGCAAAAACAAGGGAAAAAAGAATCTTGTTAGAGGAGGCATTTGATAAGCTAGTTTTTGTCCATAAAGAGCATAAAGAGGTGTTATGACTTCATACTCAAAAAAGAAATGAGCAACCAACCTGGTCGACTGCACAAGCAAACAAATCCAGCACATGTCCTTGGTGCACAAGCTGCTTTGCTATCTGATCATAGAACTTAACAGCTTTATCATAGAGTGGAGCTGAGTCTTTATCAAGGTCTTTGTGTGAGCGAATTGGCTCTGATAAGGATTTGGATACAATCTGGAAATTTTGCAAGATGGTCATCATACTGCACAAGGAAGGATATTACAGAAACATCTCTGAACCATATAATTATGTGATATGAAAATCATAGTCAACACTAGCACTCAAAATTAATCGATACTTGTAGTCAGATCAATTTGAGTATTTGACAGAATAAACCGGGGCATATTGTTGTCCCGTGATATAAGTAAATCACCTAGTGGTGTTAGGATAATTATGTAAGTCCAATGGAAATAGTGAGATAAAAATGAGTTCATCATTTAAAGAAAAGAAACAATAGTATCATCTGATATAACAAAGGTATAACAGTAGAAGTGAAGGATGGTTTCAATCTTCTTTTAAATCACTTGTGGTTATATCTCACAGCATATAGCAAATGAACAAATCCATAGTATTTATATTATACTATTATGGACAGTCCAAAATAGTGCCAAGCAAATAATAAGAAACAACATTTGAGCATACATAGCAGTGAAATTATGCAGCTGAATATACTCATCGCAAATCTAACGCTATTAGTGGTAATTTAGCATTTAAACGAACGTTTTGGGAAAGTGAGACAAAAGCATGGTAAATCTTGTTTCAAATTTTTAAGTATCAGATCCAGACAACTTCAGGTCATGCGAATATATTGCTTTCTTTTTCAAAATATAATGTTAGAATTACATAATAAATTAAAAAACCTATAGCATTCCCAGAACTTCTGGGACCCTATGTGAAGCAGTATTGTGGTTGTATGAGGGAAGGAATCTTACCAGTTGCCCCTCTATACAACATTTGAACCTACCACTAATGTAGATAGATAAACCAAAAGATAGCCAGAAGGAAATGGCATTGAGTTGAAGAACTTGGACTTACAGAACCAGGTCCCTCTGTAGATGGGCCACCAACAAATGCCATAATCCTAGCACCTGATCCAGGGACACAAACCCCCAGGAGATTGGCCGCTACACTTAAGGCAGCTCCGGTGCATCTTGATGCACGCTGATCAGCCGGAACGGGCCAAGGGTCCTTTTGCATTTCTTCTATAACCTACATATATAGTGAAATCATATCATGAAATTGCAACATTTAACATTGAGAATATGTTGTATTGTATGGACAATATCATTTCCTATCTTATTGCCACTGGTTCTTAACTGAATTCAACACAAACTCGCATTCAGAAGCAGGCAACAGGAACCTAGCGATGCTCTCAGATGAAAGACCATCCCTAGTACCAGCGATCACCCCGGTGGTGGGCATTTTCTTCCCTGCAAAGAAGCACATTTGTTCCAATATTTGTTCCTTGGTGACCTCCTTTGTCCCCTTGAACACATATGACTTTGGCAACAAGCCAAAACCCAATTCATGAACCTGCATGCACCGATAATGAATATGTTACTAAAATTAACCAGTTAACCATTGAATAACAACCATATGGAGCATTAGTGAGAAAACAGTGAGCTGTTACCTGCACATATGTACCGAAAGTAATTAATCCAACAAGAGAATTATCCGGCAATAGCTCTACAGCTTGTGCCAGTGCAGACTTCAAATAACCAATTTCCTCTTCAATCATGCAGGTATCTACAACAAAAATGAAAACTGGTGGCACTGCAGGACCAGTTTCGACAGAGGATATATACTCAACGGTGGTATACTGAGGAAAGAGTTCTGCAGGGAGATTATCTTCTGAGATCGAGGAGTAGTGTTGGGGGAATTGATTGCGTTGAAAGCAGAATGGACAGACCCAGATCTTAGCGACATAGTCGACAATGGCGAAAGGGTTGAGGATGGAACGGCACATGCGACAGCGAAGTGGGGAATATGGGAGGACTGGTATATCAGGAATTGACTTCAGAGGTGTATAGATGGCAGAAACAGGGATCACACAGTTCACAGCTTCCTGCTTTGTGCCTGGAATAACATTCCAGGGCATCCTTATCCCATCTTGTGCCTCAAGGTCAAGGAACTCAGACATCTTCAGTACAGCAGCCTTGTATGATAGTTCTATTGGGCTTCCAAAGGTAGCTCAAAGGTTATCTGGTCTGCAAATACCAAATTAACAGAGATCAATATCTTTTTTAGACGGCAGAAAATGTGAAGAATCTCAGCACATAGTTGAGACAAAGTAACCAATACTTCGTGTTCAACGTCATTGGAAAACCAAATGTTTAATAGAATGCGCTCTCAGCTCGAAGATTTAAGCCCAAACATCAATCCAGAACATATTTCGAGCCAGTAAGAGCACTCATGATCACTGAAACTTTTCGTTTGCATTCGGAATGAATAATCAAATACACTGATCTGCAGCATAAAATTACGCCCAGGAAACCATAAAAAAAAATCTCAAAATTCGAACCAGTCTAGATAGATCAGAGCTGAAGTTTACGCCTGAAAAAAAATACTAGCGAGGGCTCCTTCCAGTTTCCTCTATGCCAAAACCTACCGCAAAATACATACTCGAGACCGCATCGATTCCAGGCAGCCCCCACCCGACCACAAAATTTTTGCACCGAATCAACCAACAATCTAGATCTCCACGAACATCATCTCAAATACTAGTAAGGGAAGAGAGAAGGGGGCTCACTTGCGAATGATGGCGTACGGCGGAGCACCAAAGGCTACGGCAACTTCTACCCGCCGAGCCAGCGGCCGCCGGAGTTGGAAGGCGAGGCCGGTTGAGGTCGAAACGGGAGGGTGCGCGATGCGATCGGGAGAGGAGTCCAGAGCGAAGACGCTGCAGAGGCCGGGAGCCCAGGACAGGGAGGGGTGAGGTAGCGCCGGCAGTGCCTAGTGGGGCCCAGTGGTCGGTGACGGAGGGATCGGACGGGTGCGGGATTTGATGAGATGGCAAGCAGGACGGCTAGGATGAGGTATGCTGACGTCCCCTAGTCCTTTTTTTTTAGTGAAGGCGCCTGGACTTTATCTTTTAAATCCTTTTAATATATATTTTTTGTAAATAAGCATCCCCAAATCTCATTTATATATCTGAACATTTCTCCTCCACGCGCACTGTAGATGATAGTGTACGACGGATCAAAGTTGTGACGTGGCAAGGATTTGACATGCCATTGTGCACCAAAATGTTTATTTAAAAAAGATGAAGGGTTATTTTTATTTTTTTAAAATGACTAGTTAATGTATGTGCGTTGCAACGGGACAGCAATCAAGCATGCAGGAGTGATCTAGTCAAATACCTATGTGCTGTAACGGGAGCCGAAAATTCGCACCCGATAGCATTGTCGACTCCTCTAAAATAGCTGGTGTAGGTTAGTGCAAGCCGATGTGATTAGTAAAGTGCAGTATGTGTTCAGACCAGTAGTGGACAAGTGCATCAAACAATCTACCTGTCGAGAGAGTGTCTCCAGAGGAATAGAGGCAAAATTTAGATAAATGCATTCCTAGTGTACTTAGACACTGACTCTCCCTTGATTGAGTTCCATATTTTATGATTACATCTTCCTCATTCTCAAGAATTTAGAAAATGCATCAAGGACCTTCCCACCCGGCATTATTATAATGACTGACTGCAACATTAAGTACATGCTATTGCGTAAATAAAGCGCAAAATAAAAGAAAGACAGTGACTAAAACTCCAGTGGCTGAGGCATGCTATTGTTAAGCAAAGGCTAAAAACACTAAAATCTACGAGGCATGCTATTTCCCTTTTACCATCTTTAACTTTCGTGTCCATGTCTATTGAAAAAAAGACCCAATTAGTTCATGAACCACACTAATCAGAGATGCAATCCTTTTGTTGTGATGCAATCCTTTTGTTGTGAGACACATTTGAATAGCATGCACAGCTTGAGCACTGAGATTAAAAAATGTGTTTTCAGACTGAATAATAAGTGTATAGTATTGAATTGCTAATTTGACCGGCATACATTTAATAGAACAATGATAAGAGTATCATGACGGATAGGACACAGGCAATGCATAAACATGAGTTCAACAGGATGTAAGCTTGACTTTGAAGTAAAGAAAAACTTTCTTTGGTAAACACAACTAAAAGATAGTGAAAAGCTCACCGTTGAGATTTTCTAAGCCATTTGAAGTTCTTGGGACTGATATGGCTAACCCACCGCCATGAGTACTGCCTTAAGTCGTGATGAACCAAAGCTGCCATTGGTGCCCAATAGGAACACAGACCACTCCAGCTGGTAAATATCTCAGCTCATCAACACTTAGAACTGTGCAAAAAATGCAAGATCTTGTCCTCAAAATCGTGAAAGTTCTTAACTTCCCCACTTTTTAGAATATGGGATCAACGAAATTAGCTCATACAGTCTGCATAATAGTAAATTTTCCTATAACTAACATTTAGCTATAACCAACTAAAATCTGCAGAGTAACACAACAACCACAAATTGCCTAAGAACACTCTACATTATGACTTATGACAGGAAACAAGTCAAGGACATGTGTCTCAGTCTTATTTTGAGATAAACAATCTTTTGATCACACTACATTACCTCATTTCCTTTATACACTGCAAAGCAAGAAACAGATGGCTGTGTAACTATGTCATCATTTATATTTCCTGATGCTTACACAGAATCAATTTCCAGAACAATTTTACCAATTATACATGTATTATTTGGTGCCAAATAAGATTTCAAATACAGGAAGCATATAGGATATTTCATATTATAACCATTATAACCCTGAACCATGTGTACATATAGAAGAAGCAGCAGATCTCAATAAAAAAAAAAGTATGGTTCCAAGTTACATACAAAAGGTATTTTGAACTAAATATTTTTCTTTTGCACCTTGATAGTCATCGGCTTTCAAACTGTTAGCCCATAGACCTGCAAGATCATTAGGATATAAGATAGCACATTAAATGATGTGATAAAGCCTTCTATAGACAAATATATCAATGACAGTTAGAATAAGAAGAGAAGAAAAGTAAATAAGGAAGAAAATTAAAATTACCCATCTAAAGTAAATGTCAAAGTAATTTGTATCTGCCTGCATCTCTTTCCATTGTAAAGTTGACTAATTACATAAAATTGATTATACTCGATATGCTAATGGCCTATTTTCCATTTTATTTTAGAGAGGTAAAATTAGATGGTTGTTGTGAGTATTACAAACTAAGAGCAAAACTGAGAGGTTTGAAGCATTCATACACTCACAAAATAATAATCAAAAGTATATCTTATTTACAAAAGTAACCATTCACAGGTTCATAGGCTATCTGCACACCCCACAGCTAGCAACCAGAAGCCATTTCCCTACGAGCATAAACTGAAGCAATGACAATTCTACATAACCCTAACTGTCAACTATCGTGTTGTGGCGTGGCACTAGCCCCTTTGGCAGCAACATCTACGCAAAAATCCTTAAATTCCGTGGTGATCCATAGCTAGGAATCCTACATGTGACGCGTCAACCCAAGATTCTAGAACCACCAAGCGATTCCGCGCGCAACAAGGTCCAATCCAGGTCGAACTGGAGCGAGTTAGTTTCATCAGACAGGATTTCCGGAATGGTACTGTGGGAGATACTCGTGTAGCCTGTGGATCGACAGTAGCCATAGGCTGTGCAGAGCTGGCCGTAGTCGATCACCACCGACTCGCCCCCACTTCCATGCCAACTATTGCTACTGGTGCCATCAGCCATCATGTCGCCAGGGTGTTTTGTCGGCACGCCAGAGTTAGGATAGGTTTGGGTTTAGATGGCTCGACGATGTGGTGGGGCGAATCAGTTGGGTCCACACCCTCGCCCACCTCGACCTCGCGGCCGGTGCCAACTCTGATGCCTCTCTGGCGGTGGCAACTGTCGTGGCAGTGGTGGACGCCCTTCTTATCTCCTCGACCGCCATCCTTGTCATCGCGGCGGTGGCGCGATGCATACGACACGGGGTGCACGGCAACGGGCATTGGCCTCCCCACTTCTCCACCTTCCTTGATGGAGCAACCTACCGTTGGTGCACGCGGCAGGGGAGGACGTGGGCGATGAGGGGGCGCGGAGGAGGAAGGAGAGGGGGCCGGCAGCGTGGTTATGGCGGGCGGGTGAGATGGGGAGCGGAGGTGCAGGGGCGCAGAGGAGGAAGGAGAGGGGGCCGGTAGCGCGGTTAGGGTGGGCGGGCGGGATGGGGAGTGAGGTGAGGGGGACGCGGAGGAGGAAGGAGTAAAAATTGAAGGGCGTTACGAGAGGGGAGGCAGTGATCGAGGAGCGGCAGGGACCGAGGGAGGCGAGAGGGGTGCGGCGTGGGCGAGGGAGGGAGGGAGGCGAGTAGGGATGGCTACGGGATCGAATGGATGAACGTGATAAGGTAGGCGATCGAGGGGCAAAGCGTGGACGAAAATCAGGTAGAGGAATCTTTTTGGTAGGGCGGAGGAATATTTTGGTGAAAGAATATTGTCTTACTGTTTTTTTAAGTAGGAGAGAAAAGCGAAAGGTGGTGGTGACATGTTGGGTGGACAGAGGAGGAAGGTGAGGAGGAGTCCTGCTATTTAGCACGAGCGAGGAAGTGAATCCTCGTATCACCTCAACAGCCTTCGCTCTTTCCGTTTTTGGAAAAAAATTCCCTCTCATATTTTTTCATTTTTGAAAAAGTTTGCACGAGAAAAGTTTGACTTAAAAAAGTTTTGAGAAAAAATTTACACAAGAAAAATTTTGCTCAAAAGTTTTAAGGAAAAGTTAACGAGATAAGTTTTACTTAAAAGTTTTGAGAAAAAAGTTTTCATAAAAAAATTGTGTGGGCCCACACTACAGTCGTCCGTGACTTAGTCACTAACTGTCATGTGCAGAACAGGATTTTCTTCTGGGGAGGCTGGAAAAAAATTCTCTGCGGGCGTGCTGCACAACGGTGCCTCTGCAGCATGCCCCGGGTTGAAGCCACGTGGTTGTAACCTCGATCTCAAAGCATCTGCGTGAGTCCAACGCAGGTCGTGATGATCGAGCCAGCGAGCGATGGAACGAGCCGAAGCCGCTTTCACCTTGCGCCGTGACAGCCACAGCTCGGCGCCTTGCCGTCCACCATCCAGACTCCAATATCTTGCCGCGCCGCCTGCGAGATCTCGGAGAGCTGCGACGGTTCCCCACTTCGGCACTCCCCAGTCCCCCTGGCGCCCTCCTAGATCGTAGCTTCGCAGCTCCGCCCGGCCCTGACGCCCTTACCATGACCGGTGACGCCTCGGCGCCTCCCAGCTCCCACTCCTTCCGGCGACTCATGTCTGGTGCGCAAGATGCGGTGGCGCTCGTAGCCCCCCACTTCCGGCGGCCGGCGCAGGTGACAGGTGGTGCTTATAGGTTTCTCTTGCTCTTCTCCTTACCTCTCGTGCCCATAGTTCTTCAAGTCCCTGCAAGTGTTCACCATTGCACATAACATGTTTGATGAATTGCTTCGTCCGTTCAAGCATCTTAGAATGTAGTCTTACAATGGAATATGCTTCGCTTTTACCAAAATGTATCTAAGATGATACAACGTGCAGATGGAAGAAGGCAAAATGAGAATCTAAGGAGCAGTGGAGGAGGAGACGGACGACTTCATCAATAAGTTCAGGCAGCAGCTGCAGCTGCAGAGGCTCAACTCGCTGCTCAACCGCGGGGGCAAGCAGTAGTAGCTTCAGCTTGCAAGAAGAAGCGTTGCATGCAGCAAGCGAGCAGCTGCTGGTTAGGATTGTAATAGTAGTATAGTACTACATGAATCAGCAATCACATGAGTTTGTTGATGTATGGATGAAAATCCAAGTAGTGGTCCTGCTGCCTGCTATCCTAAACAACATTGTGCCTCCACGGTGGTGTTCGTATGGGTGTTAGTAAATCATTTTGTAATTGCTGTTTTAATCTTCTTTTTGCTGCTAGCTGCCGGCTGTCTGTAGGCAGTAAAAACTTGATGTAAAACTCTATTCTTCTTCAATGAATGGCAGAGGTTCTGCCCCTTTGTTGAAATAAGAAGTCGAATGGTAGTAGTTGTTGTAGAAGGATAATTCTGCATGAACTTTGTGACAGCTGTGAGCTATCAGTTACTCTGTACTGCTATAGAGAGACAAGTTAATTATCTCGTTGAACTGAGATTGGGATTTCATAAAACAGTGGAAAAGGAGAAAACATCTATCTTTCCCAAAAATTAACAAGAAATACCAAATCAAGGTAACATCTGATAACATTGGGATATTACAGTTTCATGGTTACATCTAAACTTATCAAAGCATGCCTACTCAATAAATGTTGCATGATTCTATACTTCATCAAAATGTAATTTTCGTGCAGCCTAGGCATCTTGATCGAGTCCAAGTAAAAGACTTGCATA
The DNA here is from genome assembly GCF_958298935.1 of Phragmites australis. Classification (NCBI taxonomy): domain Eukaryota; kingdom Viridiplantae; phylum Streptophyta; class Magnoliopsida; order Poales; family Poaceae; genus Phragmites; species Phragmites australis. The sequence goes on from NC_084940.1 coordinate 5,830,850, forward strand.
TCCTCCTTGGATGAAAGGAGGAACCATGGTCGGGAAATCCCCATTCATATTGGTTGAATCGTTTGGTATTGCAATATTAGCACCAATGCTTGCATCAAAAGATCCCTGTGGAAAAAATGAATTTGTTTAGAACATATGCAAATAAATGAATTATTAAAAGAGAATAACGAGCCCAGCTAGTCATCTGTCTTACAATCAATTGCTTTGGTTGTTGTCCAACTTTTGTACTGTTTGCTGCATTCTTTGGATCTTCTCCTATTGAGTACACACATAAAAACGAAGGAAAATTATTACTACCTATACAAAATTGAGATGGGAAAATGTCATGTTTCAATGGGACGCACTACCTTTTTTTCTTAGCAGCCTTTGTATTGCTCCATTTTTTCTTTTCAAGTACATTCCTTGATCTTTTAGTCTTTGGACCTTTTATCACCTGAGGAACTCTAATTGATACTTTACCTTTTAATATGTCTCCAACACATTCATTACAACTTCGAGAAACCACATAAGATTTGGCTGGTATTTGGCTTAGTGAGTTATCTGCTTCCAGTCCAACTTATCTATAGCGTTCTCCAAATCATGAAGAAGTTCTTTCAAAACTAAGCACTTCAATGCAACTGATGTTGCCTTTCGAGAGATACGCGCAGCACATGTTGTCAAAGTTTCCTCATCGTTTCCTTGTTTCTCATAAAAAAACTCTCGCTTTGCATATTTTGTCCATCTGTTTAGTATATACTTACTTGGTAAGACAAAAACATCATTGATATTGAAGACTCGTAGAGCATGCTTGCACAACAGACCTATAAGTCAAGTAAAATAATTTTTAGCAAGATGTATTGCAAACTAGTGTAATTTTAAAAAGTGTATACATACCAATGGATTCATACTTTCTGCAGGAACATGTTATGGTCATATCCGCCGAGTTAAATACAACTATTGCTTCATCTTAAAATTTCATAGGCATAACCTTGTAAGTCATGATTGTCCCCTTGGTTTGTAATAGCTTGCATGAGAAAGAAAATTGCTCTTTAAATTGCTCCTCAAAATCTAAATAAAGCCTCCTTGTATATGACTCAGTTGCGGTCTTCAACATAGGTAAATCTCGAATATAAGTAATCGGGATAGTGTGACGTGACTTATAGTCTGCATCTAACTCATTTTCACGGAGACTAGTAGCACACTTCTCACATTCTACTAGAAGTTCTGAAACATAGAGTTTTCTACGAAATCGTTTCTTGAAAACATTATTCATACCTTCACTCCTTTGAGTTAAGGTCATATCAGCAGTAAAAGAGTCACGGAAGACAGCAACCCACTTCTCCCGCAAATCATATTGATTTTTCATCCATGAGTTCTCCTCAAGTTTATATGTACTCAACAATTCATGAGAAAAATTATGTTACACTCAACTTCGTTAGCTCTGATTACCTCACTTAGCAATTGCTTATGTCCCATGTCTTCAGGTATTTGTAAAACTGACATGGCTTGGCAATTCTGCTAAAATGATGAAAATTAGTGGAGGAAGAACTATTGACAAGAACGGCCAACACGCAGGTAAGCAGTTAACATGAACATATAAGTTGCACGCACACCTGGATGGCAGTCCTGCCATGGAACATTGACTTGTCGTGCACGCTAGAGCTCATGTACAACACGCCCAGTTCTTCCTCACCGTTGGGGACTGCCTACTCGTCGATATTAGCGACGTCGGGCTGCTCGATGTGGACGGGCTGCTCGACGATCTCGACATAGCCGGCCTGCTCGTCGTGGACGGGTTGCTCGTCCATCTCTGCGACATCGAACTGCTCATCGTGGACGGGCTGCTCGACGATCTCGTCCAGGAGCCCGGCCATGGATGGATGGACTGTTGTAGTCATGGCTATCCCGACGGCGCCGGTATGCTCGGCGGGGACGAGCATCATCTCATCGGCGGCGACAGCCTCCACAATCTCGGCGGGGACGAGCATCGTCTCAACGGCGGTGACAACCTCCATGATCTCGGCGGTGTCGGCCTGCTCGGCGGCCATCGATCTCATCGGGAAATTGGCGGACGACGAAGCCCGCCCCTCGAGCCCTCCTGGCGGCGTGTCACCTGGTGTCAGGATCTCACATGCACGGATGCACCTGCATGCGAGGTTGATTAGGAAAGTAATTTGCGCCGGGATTAATTCCTTTGCGCTGCTGCATGCATGCTCCGGCTTGTTCCATGTCTGCTTCGGCTGCATGCGCTCGCGCGGCTGGCTCTCGGAATGCTTTGATATTGGTTCGTGGGACACCTGGCAGTCATCCGGCTGGTGCTGCAGGAGCGTCGGTTTGCAGCACGCCAGCAGAGAATTTTTTTCCCTTTTTTAGAGGAGCATGCCCTAATACGATTGATAGCCTCATTAGGCCCAAGGTGTGTTGTTCGGGCAGGCGGTTTTACTAAAAGTTTTCAGTGCTGACAAGAGGATAAACAAAAAACCAAGTGGGATCATAGGCGTTACGATTGCATCTGAGGGCCACGAGTGACTTCTTTCTGAAACTCACTGCTTCCTTTTCTCTAAAGTCAAGATTATGCTTTGATCTGAGGACTCAGGAGCTTTTGTGGGTGAAAGCTCATCATTGAGCTTCGGAAGTTCTTTATTTAAAGCCTTCAAAGATTAACTCATCCAAACAATGGCGTACTATACATAGGCATCTCTTAATACTTCATCATAATTAGTTTTTTAATATTAATTAGGTATCCATGTAAGAAAAAAACTGATACGGCAAGCTATTTAAAGAAGAGAGATGAAACTTATTTCTTATAAAAAAAAAAAGCTAACTCTTTACGTAATCCTAGATAATTGTGACATAATAAATTGTTTTGAGAGAACTTAAAAAATAAACAACACATACATATATTTAAAGCTTATTTCTTAACAATAATTTCTTATCCTCACTCCTCTAAAATATCATAAAAAATAAACTATTAGGAATGACCATACTACCTCAGTGTTCAGTTCAGTCACGAGTGAATTGAGGGAAACGGATCAACTGTACTTCATTATTCATGTTTCTTGCTGTTGGCTGCCGAACGAGCAGTAAAAATTGGCGTGGATAATTCCCACGTAGAAAGAAGGGGTTTAGGTCTATTTATTTCGGATTCTGAATTCTAGATTACGTTCTACAATCGGATTATGCAAATAAATAGATAGATTTTGGAAGCAGATTATAGCAATCTAAACTTGGATTAACATAATACACTTCAGAGTAACTTCTACGATCCAAAATTCAGATTATCATAATCTGTAGGGAAAAAAACAAACTCTTAGTCGTGAAATCCCTGTCACATGGGTTTCCAAACGATATGTTCGTCTGTTGGGGAAATCCCTGTCACATGGGTTTCCAAACGATATGTTCGTCTGGCCCAACAGAGCTTTCCCCATGGGCTTCCCACATTTGGAATGGGCTAGGATCCGGCGGGGTTTTAAGCTTCCAAACAAGACCTAAGTGCGGTACCGCAAGAGACAAGTCAGCGTTTCGAAAGGCAAACGAGATCATGCACTGATGACTGATTGAACCAAATCTCTCCTTGACTGAACAATAGCGTTTCCCTCCTCCCTTGCACAATCAAAGCCGTGGCCTGGCCTTGACCTTTCTGCATTTCTATTTTTTCTGCCAGATGCATTTCTGAATTCTGACCTCTCAATTTGCAGAGTCTATCCCATCAGATAAGAATCCAGAATCAGAGCTGTAGACTGCAGTAGTGCAGCGATAGTGGAGTGCTCGGCCCCTCCGAGCAATGCTGCAGATGCCACTGCTTTGGCGATCAGAATTCTCTTTTCCTTTTGGTCATGTCAGTTTGCAAGCATCAGTAAGTTAACCAACCGTGCGCTCCTGCTCCGCACTTTATGATGCTTTTACATGTCGAATGCAAAGCTGTCTTTACCTCATCCAAACGGAACAAATTAAGAACTCACCATTTTCGGGAAAAGAAAACGAGGAATAAAAACTAATTAAACGGAGCGAGAGCTCTGAATAGAGGCCAAAATAACAGCATTCAACTCTCAAGATCTGAAAGTACATCTGAGCTTATTTTTCAGAACACGTACACCTGCAAATCCTTCCAAAGAGCAAGCCACCGAACACAAGATCCTCGTAGGAGTTTCGTAGCAAACCTCACATTTAGTGTGATGAACGGATATTTCATATCCTACGAAATTCCTATGAAATTCTGGCGTTCTAGACGGGGCAGAAGAACAGGATTACAAAGAAGCACTCTCTCTTGTGTCCAATCATCGAACACGGCTCTGTAAACTACCTGAAATCTTGTAAACGTCGTCGCGTCTCAGCGTCGCTGCTAACACGGACGGTTCGAGGTTCTTGGCTAATGCTGGCGCGGTGAAGGAGTACTTTTGCGGCTGTAAGCAGCAGCCGGGCTGTGATCAGGCCGCGCGGCGAGGCTGCTGACGCTCTTGCGCCATTTCCACGAGTCGGCCGGCGTGCTGGGCAGCGGCGGCAGCAGGAGGACGGCGGACCGGCGGCACAGCCCGAACGGCCACCCCTCGCAGTCCTGGAAGCACTCCCACGTCTCCGGCGACCGCAGCAGCGGCGGCGGCGGCGGGTCCATGCCCCCCGCCGACGACGCCACAGTCGCCGCGCGGCTCGTGCTGCGCGTGAAGAAGCTATTCACAGAGAAGAACGCCTCGCTCTCGTCGTCTGCGTCGAAGTGACCGCCGTCATCGGCTGCCTCCTCCTCCACCACGACGCACTTCATAGGACTTGAAACCTTCTCAAGAACGGTTCTTGGATCGAGCGGCGTATACGACCAGGTGCAGGTGCAGGTGCTTGACATCGCCGGCGTCGGCGAGTCGACGCTGCACCTCGACCGCTTCTTCATCTGCCGGTTCCTCATCTCGTTGAGGATCACCTGCAGCATCAACACAGCATGTGCCACACGCTTACGTATCCCTGAATGGATCAAGAACTCGGACGCCATGCGCTAGTGCTACCGTTACCTGCTTGGTGTCGAGCGCGTCGTCGAGGCCGCTGTCATCGTCGCTGTCCTCGCCGGAGCTCCACCCGGAGCCGGCGGGGATCCTGACGCAGGGGACATGGCAGTGCGCGTAGGTCTCCCGGATGAGGGAGGACAGGGACTTGCAGTAGTGAGTGGCGGCGGGCACCTTGGGGTGGTACTCCTGCGCCAAGCAAGGCATTGCTCCTTGATCACTAGGGAGGATCGATGCGTGCAGCGACCGATCGAGTTGTTTTTTGCGGCGTTCATACGATCGAGGCGTGCTCCTAATCCGATGAGGAGTGGTCGATATAAATGGGAGATCGAGATGTATGGAGATTGGAGAATGGATTTCCACAGGAGGGATGTGGACGTGCATGACAAGTGCCCTGCAACTTAAAAGAGAGGCTTGTGAGCGTGTTGGAGTTTGTAGGTAGAATTTGCAATCCTTTGGGTTGAAGGCTAAGTAAGAATACTTGAGTAGGACACTGGACGAGAAATTGCGACGTCGAATTCCAAACGGAACTTACTGATGCCCCCCCCCCCCCCCTCGTATTCTACTGGTTCAATTCGTATGTTCCCGTGAACGATCGTCACAATCGCAGTATATGTATTCAAATGAATTTTCTGTTAAATTTTGGAAACCTTTTTCGAGAAGAAGTCTAGCTAATCAAGCACGAAACAAACGTGATCGCAGTTGGAGATAATTTTATATGGACTACGACCGACAGGGTAAAATAGTGCCGCCACAGGAGCACAGTTGCAACACTAGTTTTTCAATCCCGGTACACTTTTCCGGTGAAACGTCGCGGTTTGGATAAATTCGCCGTCTTGACTACACTCACACACCGGCCAGCACTCGCCGATCCACGCATACGACGGCGGAGGACTACCGAGCGCTAGCCGTGCAGCGTACTCATCAATGCGCAACAGTCGAAGGCTTGCTCGACGCGCCAACGTTCGGTGACGAGAGAAAGAGAGAGAGAGCGCGCGCGACACTTTAGACTTTGGAGCCGCCGGCCGGCCTACGAAACGCGCGCGACGTGCTCCGGCGGTTGCCATGGCGGCATCAGACCAAGCCGGCACGCGCGTACCAGCTCGCTCGGCTCCGGGCTCGCTTCCACAGGTAGTGCAAGTGCTCGCCGCGCGGCAAGATGCGCTCGCTCGCTCGTCGTGGCCGTTGTTTTCGCGCCTCTCTTGTAGCAAACGCTAAACCAACCACGCACCCACCCGGTGCCAAGTGGTGTGAGGCGACACGCGTAGGCTATCATTACTCAACGATGGTGTGGTCATCGAGCACTGAGGAGACAAAGCTGCCAGTAGAAGTGCAGAACTTGTGCGACATTCCGGAACGAAAGGGAGAGAGAAATGGAGGCAAGCATTTTCAGGAAGTGGTTTCATGTAGCTTTCAGGGATACAGGGAATCAAGGAACGGGATGCGCGAAGATTTCTTTTGTAGGAGCAATAAGCTCGAAGGATATCATGCTGTGAGGATCTGGTTCTGGAAATGAAATTCTTCGTTTCATCTAGTATAAGTTCGGAAAGATAAATGAGAAGTGTGAGAACAAAGGGATAACAAGGTGAGCAAGTTGTCTTGTACAAGTTTTTCAGAGGGTCTTGTACAAATTCTTTGCCGTGGATGGCAAGCAGTTCTTGACAGTGAACCATGTAAATGCGTAAGAACACAAAAACAGTGGAAGCAGAACAAATGTGAGATGTGTTCTCGTTGTCTTGTACAGATGACTTGCCTGTAACGGCAGATATAGCTTTACAAACCGATACATTATCCACTAGCATTAGCACACCACACAGTTTGTTCTGCATGGGATGCTATCCTTGCTTAGCAGTACAGATACGGTCACAATATGCTGCGTCAGGAGATCCAGAGCCTGCTGAACTATCATTTTATTGAATGCAGCAACGGCCACAACCAACATGGATTTCTTGTCAAGGAACTATAAAGAATAGCGAGCCTTCATTTTAGCTGCTGGATAGCCAGGATAGGTGAATGACTGACAGATGAGAGCATTAAATCAGCCCATAAACAACATTAACCAAAGAAGATGTACTGAATAACCACCACATAAACATCTTTAATTCCCAGCAGATGGAATTGACAATGGTAGTTAGCTGATTACAACGGTCCAAGCGTCATTTATCAGTGTAGCCATCAGGATCTTACAATCCTTAACAGGAGAAAGAGCAGATAAGCTCAGTATGCACCATTTTATGGACAATCGGAGGCATATTCTTTGCTGTACAACATACAACTAGAGGAGGAAATATATCGTGAAGTTTTATTTATAATCAATCGTGTTTTGAGAGAACAAGATCCACAACCCAGAATAACATAAGCTGATACAAAATCGGATGCCTGCGGCTCCACTTCTCCATCCTCACTGACCAAGATTCCCATCTCACCAAGTTCACACGAAGTGATCGAAAAATAATCACCGCACCTGCATGAGTACAACAGCTCCACAGTATCAGCAGTGCTCTCAACGGTCATATCCCCCACTTCGATTTCAGATGCAATGATCTCAATATTCTGTCTGGATGATTGCAGCTGCTTATCGTAGTCAGCTCTTGATTCAGGCTGGCGCAGGATTTCCCATGCTTTCTGCACGCTCAAAAATTCCTGCTGCTCATTGGAAGGCGCAGATGACTCAATGGATGTCTGTGCTTTGTCGGGATGTGTATTTAGAGCAGCAGACTTGTATGCTGCACGGATTTCGTCATATGTAGCGTCTTCACTGACAGACAGAACTTCATATAAGGTTTCCTGGATGCAGATATTGCTGCCTAGAACCATGGTGAAAGCTGGACCACTGCATCCAGTAAGATACAGTAAGTACTCCATGAAACAAGTCCTTGTACGCCATTTACGTCTAATGTCTAAGCACTTCTTCAAAACAACAAAACTGTGAGTCAAAGCAGAATAGTAAAGAAAACTTTAATGTTTCCCCAATTTTTTGAAATATAAGAAACAACTTTTCCACCAAGCGAAGGGCCAAAGACTTCAGTTTAAGCATAATTGACCCTGGAAACTCCCCCATTCTTAAACCTGTGATTCTGAAATTATGCTTAAACTGAAGTCATACCACAGCTTGGCAGGGATCCGGATTCTCAAATTTGTGATTCTGATCCTGTTTCTCCATGGAAATGTTTCTCTGCCGAATCAGAATCACTTGTAAAATCGTTTGGATTTCTGGCTGAATTCTGTTACTTGAAAGAGAGGATGATGGTTGAATTGACCAATGTACACCTATCTGTATGTGCTGAATTTTTGTGCAATAATAACATCCATTAATCAGGTTCCAATGTATAAGAATTTTGAAACATCATCCAAGTGTTCGTATATCCAAAATACGAGTGCTAACAAAATACATGTTTCCCAAATGGCACTCCAATATGACACGAGTGCCCTTTGTGTATTTCAGCAATGTCTCTTTCGTGTTGTCCTAACCTAAACCTGTTTGTTTCAGCAATTTATTCGAGCAAGTATATTCCTCCCTTTAACTTAAGCCCATTTGTTCTTAAATTAACTTTTATGGTACACTAGGCCTGTCCTCTCTTGAATTTTTGCAATCATATTTTGGTAGCCTGCTTTGATCAAACGGGTATTTGAACGATTTCCAATCTTCACTTATTCAGCAAATAACTCACAAACAATCTTAGTATTCTCATCGTACCAATCGGCCATCTGCATTTTTGCATTTCGCAGTATAGGCACAATAATATTCATGTTAACAAAATACACCGCTGGAACTAGCATAACGAAATAATAGATTGGTGCACAAATCATACCACCGTACACATACATTACGTAAAAAAAAGGGTTGGCAGTACACATTCATTAGGCAAATAGATGGACATACACATGCCGGCCAAATCAACTACAAATCATTAACTCAATTCACCATCCACATCTCAGAGGAGCACAAGAACAAATAGAGGCCGACAGGACCTTACCTTTGCTCGGCGTCGATGCAGACGAACCGCGGCCTCCCTAGATGAATGGCGGCTGGGGACGAGCGAAGCCGCTTGGGGAAGGAGAGAGGTCCCGGGATCCAGTGGCAGAGCGGGTCGAGGGCCACCCGAGGGCCGGCGGGCGACGGTGGATAGCGACGAAAACCCTAGGGCGGCGTCGCTTCACTAGCGACTGGAGCGGGGAGGAAGAGGAGCGCTGGCCACCTGCCTGGCGCCTGGGCCGGGCTATGCGCTGGGGGGTGGGGATTTTTCACTGATGGCAAAGCCACGTAATTACTTGTGAAAGGTAGGGGAGGTTGGAAAGGGTGTTTGCGTTTGTGGTGAGAAACCAGCAACAAAGTACAAACCGAGCAACATGGGAGAGGTGCTACACTATCATGCTACAGTATCGGATTTACTGTAGCGTCAAAATCTTGTCTACTATGCGGCATCGAATGGCTGACCTGAATTAAAGTCACTGTGACTTCAATAGTGCACGATTGGGCAAGAATTGGCCGTTTCTGGCTACATTGCAGATAATTCTTAGATCTTATAAAGAGGGAGTGACATCAATTTCGCTTAAAAACAATGAACAGTCCAAAATTGGCTCTTGAACGGCTGAACATGGCTTTATGGAGCCTCGGACAGTTTGACTGTCAATAGATCATATTAACTGACGTGCAATTTTCCGATTTTGTTCTAAAATCATCAAATGACTAGTACGAAAATTACTTGTACTAGGAGAGATCGGTATTTCGATATTTCAGAAATCAAATATGCTAAGATCAAGAGAAAACCTACAGTAGGAAACGAGGATTGAGTTAAAATTATACCCCCATCACACAGGGATATATGTGTAACAAATTAGACGGAATTGAAGCATACATCCTAGCGACAAGAATTTGTAATTGATTGGTCGCATCAAAGAAATTGTTCTACAAAATAAAATTCTCTCAGCGTAATCAATCCAAGCAAGTTAGGGATTCCTTACCAGCAAAAGAAGAGATCAATCAAGTTCAAATGGATCTTCAATCCACGCCAATGCGATAGAGGAGAGGAGGAGAGCTATAGCCTAGAAGAGTTGAATCCCTTCAAAGCCTGGAGGTGTCCATGCTCCATGGAGAGATACAAAGAGCTAGCCGAGAGAAATTAGGCAAGAGATACCGATCGGTGGTCTGATCATGTCACCGAGACAGTAAGAGAAAGGAAGAGAGGATTGAGTAATTGACTACTTGGGTTAGCCGCCTAGTGTTGGAGCGTGAAGTGGCGATTGGGGTAGATCTGATATTTTTTTTAAAAAAAAATTGGTGGTCTTTGTCTTCGCACACAAAACTACAAATAAAATAATTTTGCTACTTAGTTTGGGTGCTCACTACTCAGTGTGATCCAGGATTCGATGTGATATTGTATAAAGGTTCTAATACAACGTTGCTGATTGTTCGTGATTTGCAGTGAATCTTAATAAATGATATCTTCAAGTTTCAAACTCTACAAATATGTGATTTTCTCTATATACATAAGGTTGTCCATGACCAAAACTCAAAAGCATGGACCATATCGTTCTGCTAAAGCACCTATGCAAAATCTACAATGCACAAACAATCATCAATTGTGTAATGTGTTATCCGCAGACCTTTTCAATGCACAAATGATCATCTTGGGATGAAACTACATGTGGAATCCAAATTCCGCAAGCATACATATCACGTATAATCACACATCAAGTCACGTGCATACATGTACGCGCAGATAATCCAATCATTTAGGACGGAGACATCGTCACCACCAGTTCATAATTTCATAGTAGATACATATGCTACTTCATTTGATCCTAAATATAAATCTATTTAGATTGGTCCTAAATCAATTTGTTTTAACTTTGGTTATCAATAAAAAATAAATTATATAAATTGACAACATAAGGTTGATATTACTAGATTCATCAAAAAAAAATACTATCATAACATATAAGTATTTTTATTTTAAATAATATACTTATATATATTATTAGTCAAAATATTATATTAGAGACCGTGTCTATACCCTTAATGAATTTATATTTAGGATCGAATGGAGTAAAAATCACCAAGAGCCTCTTATTTAAAATCCTAAGTTCTAACATATCAAGAACACATTGCAAAAGTAGACAATGCAATAGTATGAAAGAGACATGCGTGAAGTCGTTGTTGTAGCGATCAACGCAAGAGGAGATACAAAATAGTGATACGAGACTCCATGCAGGTGCTTCCAAGCAACCAGATCATGCTAAAATCTGCACAACACCTTTTTCAACAAACGTGATAGTACACTTGAGGACTCGCTCATAGCCAAAGTTAGCCAACTAAGCCGTGTCTATTAGACTAGTACGAGATCTGTTACTATAGACAGTGACTGAAAGCTAGGTAGACTAGTCTGACCCGGCTAAGCATCGCCCCAACCATATCATCCGCCTACCGCCACGCCTCCACCTCTGTCACCCCGCCGCGCCTATCACTGCCCCGCCCGCCTAGTCCGTTGCCATCCTGTCGTGCCTCCACCCTAGCCACCGTCGTGCTGCCACCCGACACGGCACGACGTGCCGTGCCGCAACTGTGTCTCAACTGGGCCGTGCTTAGCCGAGCCTGTCCGTAGCAACCGCTATTTCGGCAACCGGTCGCCGGCAACGCAGCACACGCCCACACGATTCCCCGCACCTGCACTTCGCCCGCCGTGCGCCGAGGCTCCCTGCCCATCTACCACAGGCACATTTCGCGCGAGCGAAGGCCGCCGAGACCCAACCCTCCCGCGCCGCACGCGCGTCTGCCCTTCCCGCCTTCCGCTTCCGTCACCGCGTCACGTCACGTTCCCCAGCTCCGTTTCCCCACGCCTCAGTCACAGCCCGCGCGGCGCCCCCTCCCCCCCCCCCCCCCCCCCACGCCCCCAGCCTGGCGCGCGCTAACGGTGCGCAGTGGCGCCCCACGCCGCGCGGGCCAAGCGCACCCGAGGCAAGTACAGGCAAGTCAGTGGGCGAGCCGTGACTGACAGCGCGCCAGCCCCCGACACGTACGCCCGTCCCGTCCAGTCGTCCCCGCGGGCCGCGGCTGCTCTGCTCTCACTGCTCCCGTCCGTGCCACGGTAGGCAGCTGCTGTTGGGAATCTCTCGCTTGCTCCTCCTCTCGGTTGGGCGCCCACCCCTGGAGTAGCATAAGCAACCTCGGATCCGCACCGTTTCCCACCTAATCCTATCGTAATCGCCTCCTACAGTCCCACCCCACCCTGCCCCGTAGTACCCAACAGCCTGCACCCACAGGCACAGCCGCACCCGCCCGGCCGAGAGGCAAAACTAAGGGAAAGGAGAACAGGAGAGGAGAAGGTGAACAGAAAAGGCATGGCTGCCGCGGCCGCCGCCACGGTGACGGCGCCGGTGTCGAGCTGCAGCAAGCGCGAGAACGACAATGTGGGCGCCGGCATGTCAGTACCCCTCCCCTGCCTTGAAGAATTCCGTGCACGGCGCTGCGGGCTGACGCCCCTCTTTTGCATGCGTTTTCCACTCATCGCGTTGCGTGCGTTGGCCGTTGCTGTGCGCAGGCCGAGGAAGGCGAAGAAGGGGAGGTCGCCGCCGGAGGAGGAGGTGGAGGCGTTCCTCGCCGCCGCGGAGAGCGGCGTGGCGCGGCGCTTCGCGGCCAAGTGAGTATACATAGTGGATAGTGCGTGCGTCCGAGCTCCAGATCATCTGTGCGAGCTGTGAAGCTTGGCTCCTGACCTTCCAAGCTTCGGTAGTTCCATTTTATTTATATCTTGCAGCAGCAGCAGCAGCAGCAGCAGCAGCAGCACAGCGGTGGGGGCTGCTGCTCAAGCTCTGAAATTGTCAGTGTGGTTCTGCACACTTGCACTTGCAAACAGTAAAAAATGCCAAACGAAGTTACTGCACTAGAGCAGCATGTGGCCTGCTTTGTATTGTTTTTTCTGCTGCAGCTCCGCCAGTACTGTTTAATTTCTCTTTTTGTTGAAAGGAATGTTGATAGTATTCTGACCTCTATCTAAAAAAAAAAAAGAGTTTGGCTCGAACTTGCCACTGGTCTTTTCTTTCTTTCTTTTTTTTTTAAAAAGAAGCGCAGCTAGGATAGCTGCGTGGTTTCCAGTTGGGACAGGCTGTGAAGTTTTCCACAGTCCAGTGGCCCATTTCCTTTTTTTGTACTTTTCTTAAAAAAATCCAATTTCAATTGAGCTTTGCCCTTCTTCTCTGCCAATCAGCTGTCAGACCGAGAGCTTCCCAGATCTGCATAACTTTTCTCATGCCGGCAGTGCGATGTCTAGTGTTGTAACCTTTGGATCGTTTGGTTGTGTTCAAGGTACAACTATGACGTCGTCAAGGACGCTCCCATGGACGGCCGATACGAGTGGATCCGGGTATGCCCATGAAGATGCCTCAACGGCCAGTCAACTGTCAGATCGAACAGACCACTTGTGTGATAGTGTCCTCCTCGATGTTTCATTCGTACTGTAGCTGCCGTGTAATGCTGCTTTAGCAGTAATTATGCTCACGAGATGGCTGATAATGTCAAACCTCACCCTTGTACGTTAGACGATGCTTCACCCAATCACCCTGTAACCTCCATGCTCACGAGTCACTAGATGGCTAATCATGTGAAAAGCTCACACCTTGTTTCACTTGTAACTTTCGTGCTTAACTTGTTATGTGTTGGTCCAGATAAAAAGTAACTTGTCGTCGTGTGTTCGGTTTGCTTTGTACCCCGATTCATCTCAACCCATCAGAGCATCAGATCTGCAAAAACTTTTCGCCTACTGAATTGTACAAAATACAAAAGAACATTCTCTGATATCAGAAAAGAGTAAGATGGGTTCTTCTATCCTCTGTAAGTATAGCAAGAACACACGAGTCAGAAGATATTCTGAACTTTTACACGAGTCCCCCCGTCTCTTTAATCAATAAGATCATCTCCAACAGCTACCTCAAATTTTCATTCTCAAAATACTATTACAACATCCCCTATCACTAACATTGTAGCAGTACTGTATCACTGAATACAGGATCTGGTGGAGATGAATTTCTAGTGCTACAGTACACCACAAAATACTGTAGCACTGGAATTTGCAGATTTAGAGACTTTGTTGGAGATGGCCTAAGTTCTACAAATGATAACCCGAAACAGTATCACACCACTGAACAGAGCATTTTACATGAGTTCCCCCCTTAATCCAAGCAATTTATATGTGATGCGTCATTGATAAATATTGAGTTGGGTTGAATTTGGTTTGTATGAGTATGTCTATGTATTACAATGTACGATTATGATTATGATTAGGACTGGACGAAAATCTCGAAGTTCGTGAGCTGACTTGGCTCGTGTCTGGCTTGGCTCGTTTAGATAACGAGCTGAGCTGAGCTAGAGTTTTAGCTCGTTTAGATAACGAACTGGCTCGCAAGGCAAATGAGCCAGAAGGCAGCCCATATAACATTGTGCAGTTCAGACCCAGTAGCCCATTTGCATTACCAAATATATACCCTCACTCCTAGGAACCATAACGCAACATCCTATTTCTATTTCTCCCGCAGCCGGTGACTCGATGAGCAGTGAATCGGCAACGCCATCCTCCGTCCATAGCAGTCCTCCGTCCCCTGTCGGCCGTCCATGATGTTCGTGCTGTCGGCCACCTAGATCCCCATCCACCTCAGCTACTCGATGTTATCGCGGACCTCTGTTCATGTCACCGAAAGTCCTCCGATGACCAAACGAGCTGGCTCGCGAGACAAACGAGCTAGCTCACGAGCATAATGAGCCGAGCTGGCTTTTTTGCTCGTTTCGTTAATGAGCTAAGCCGAGCTGGCTTTTTTGCTCGTTTCGTTAACGAGCCGAGCCGAGCCAGCTCATTATCTAAACGAGCCGAGCTGACTCGTTATCTAGCCCTAATTATGACTAACCGGAGATGAAGAGAAATGGAGTTATAGAAACTTGTGTGCTTGTCTTATAATGTGCAGGTGATGGATGCAACTTGGTGGTCGACGGCGGGATGATCGGGGCTAAGTGAGGGTGCTTGTTGCCGGATGATCAAGGTGGCCGGACGGAGTCAAATGTTATCCTAGCTGTACATGTGGAGAGAAAGCAAAGCTTGAGAAGATTGATGGAGATGGTGTGTTGACAAAATCAAGTGAAAGAGATACCAATGTAAATAACAAACCGACCTAAGGGATTAGGAGCAGGAGAGATTTGCCGGCAATCAAGATCGCAAGACATAATATATGCATCATCATCATAAATGTTACTTGGGATGTACGAAATTTAGAAAACTTGGGATGCAAAAACTCTAGGTTACTTGAGATGCAAGAAATCTACGAAACTTGGATGTAAAAAATCTAGAAAACTTGTGATGCAAGAAAGCTAGGAAACTTGGGATGCAAAGAAGCTCCCAAGGCCTATAAATATGAGGACATGGTTGTGAGAACCTCTTTGAGCCATACATTTGAGAGTTGAGTTTTAGGGTTTTACAAGAGAAAGAGAGAAATGCTTAGGATATGGTTTAGGTGAAAGCTGTGTATCCAAAATTATTTTGTAATTAGCTAAAAATAGGTGTTTTTCTGTAAGCAATGAATATTATGTTTTCTTTTACCCGCGTGTTCATCTTCTTCAAGTTTTCCTTTCTTAGCTCTCTTGCTTATTTGCAAGTTTTTCAGTTTTGCTGTGTTTTTTCGTTTTTGTTGAAGAGCTAAATTTTTGTATCGTGTTGAATTTATTCTTTTGGTTACTAGAGAGATAAGAATCATCTATAAATTGATCGTGAACCATCAATTACCTCTAAATTCATCAACTCGAAGAGCTTCTTCACCCGGTGCCTAGTTCTTTGGATTTAAGTTCTTCCTTATCGAGTTGCAAGTTTTTATGAGCTATGACATTTAGAATGATTTTATATGAAACCTAGGGTTCAGATCCATTCATTATGAGCTATGATCAAAACAATCTTTTTGGAGATGTCTATTGTGATTTATTCTTGTTTCTCTCAGTTTCTCACTTCTGTTTTTATTTGAGATGCGTTAGATGAAAGATTAGGATAAATTATCCAAGAATTCGATGAGGTTTCTATACCACCTCTCTAGTCAGCTTTCTTGACCTACAAATACTCAACTGGATTAGAAGATTATTCGAATTCATGGCCAATTTTCGCCTCTCTATATATTGTGCATCACTATGTGCATCGGTGCTGAGGAAACATTGTACTCAGAAGGATGCTAAGCCGGAACAGTATTACAACACTGAACAGAGCACTTCATTTAAATACTCTGTCTACAAGCTTAATCCATTTCCTGGTCAATTTTCGCTCCTCCATTTACTGTGCACCACTACGTGCATATGCCATAGCTATGTGCATCATAGCATCAGTGCTGAGGAAATATGGTAGCCATTTTTATGAATCATCCAGGCAGATAATAAATCTGATAAAGAATATCAACTCCGTGTTTGTACCTATAACCTTCGAATTTATCACGGACCATCTTGCAGTGATGGGTGTAGCTCATATGTTTACAGAGCACGCCCTAAAGCTTAGCAAGGGTCTCACTGTATGATGGATCGATGCAAACAACGACCTGAAAATATAACGTTAAAAATTTGTGAGTTGCATCACAGAAGACAAAATAGGCTCGTCTGTTGTTATTATAGGTTTATAGCTAGCAACGGCCGTACCTTGCCAACACTCCTGCCAGATGAAGATACTCTACTGCATCCGCCACGGAAGCTACACCCATGAATTTCTTGGGGTCAAGGGAAACCTGTTGCATGCAGTTTGTGGTAAGCTAAGTTTGAAAAAGGGAAAAAGAATACATAAAGTGAATGTTTTTGCATCAAGCTATGAAACATTGCTGGTTGTATAGGGGAAGGCACAAAGAGTAGCATTCCCCATACTGAAATAATCTAATTGTAAGAAGACAAACAGCGAACATGCAATGTGGAGCATACCTTTAGCTTTCCAGAGGCATACAGGTCAAAAAGTTTTTCAAGATGATCTTGCCACAGGTGAGCATATTGGATCAGGAAAAATCCAGCCTGAAAATGGAAAGGAAAGAGCTCACAATTTGTAGGGTCCGTTTAGCATTGTGCTGGCTTTTCAAAGCACACATCTCTTTTCTATATCTGGATGTGGCAGTCAGTTACAAGCATCTTTTTAAGATCCATAATAAGGTAGATTTCGGAGCGCAAAGCAGGAACCACAAACTGGCCCTTGAGAAGTACACCACGAAGGACTACCAGGTGTGACATCTATGATCTATCTATATGGCTCAATGACTGTCCATACAGAGTGTACGTATGCATGTAATTTTGAGCAAGTCAGAGTGGTACACAAATCATTGTGACTAATCAGAGTATTCTCTAGCATGAAAAGGAACCGAAACCAGAGTATTTCCATCATCCATTATGCTAGCAAGATCTTGATTTCTTAGAGGTAGAACACAATGACTGATAAACTCTTCTAAATATGAACAGTAAGTCTTGTCAGATCATAATCATCAATACATCGGCTGCATATACAATGTAAACACATCTTTTCTGTTAGTACATGCTGCAGTGATGTGAAAAGATGCAACCTAAAGCCTGTTTGCTTTCTGCTTATGGGCAATGGTTAATGGTCCATTAATTTGAGGTCTGCACTTGTACGAGGAAATCAAAGTCAGGTAAAAAAACATACCTACCTGGAATGGATGGATGTCATAGCCTGATAGCCAGATCGACCCATTTTGGCAAGAAAATATATCAAACTTAACAGTCCAATTCTTTACTGAATGAAAACTAGTTAAATTTACAGTTCAAATTCAGGGACCAAAGCGACGCAATACATGAGGCAATTATAATAATAGATACATGTTTCACATAATGCTCACGAATGTCCATATCTTTTTTTATAATTTAAAGCAACCTATCTCAACTGAACATTAGAACGATTCATCTAAGGCTCAATGGCAACCAGTTGTAATCATGACACGCCAATTACGTCAAAAAAGTAGACAATCAAATGAAATAAATAATAACAACTTAACTAGGTGAGAAATAGCCTACCATTAACAACATCCTCCACATTCAAAAATCCACCAAGTGCCTCCACTAGTATACGATTTACTTGCTCTCCCATATTAGTTTGGACAAACTGCATACATCAGTCCAACATATAAGTCAAGATAAATAATAATCTTGAAGTCACCAAACACACGGACCCCGTGTCACCCCCGTCTGGCGACTCGGGGGACGACTCCTCCCTCCGCCAGCGCCCGAGAACAAGGCCAGATCCGGCCGCCACCATCGACGTGCGGACGCCGGCGGCGGCGGCCAGCGACTGGTACAAAGCCGGGCTGTCGCGGCTGCGTTTCTTTCTCCCCCATTTTTTCTCTCCTCCCCCCCCCCCCCACAGGCAACCTTCCGTCGCGGATACTCTCGACGTCCTCATCTCTGGCTGGCCGGTTCCTGGCCTCCTAGGGTCGGATCTGCCCTCGACGGAGGTGGATCTGCCCTTTGAGCTCTGGCCCGGGCGCCGCCGGTCCTGCCTGTCCGGCCTTGGGTCGGCGGGCTTGGCTGACTGTCTCGGCGCGGGGGGGGGGGGGGGGGGGGCAGCGGCCTTTGTGGCTGGGGATGGGGGCTCCAGGGCATCGCCACGTTGGTGGTCCTACCCGCAGCTCTGTCCCCCTAGGCAGTCTCACCCCGGCGACGGGCTGCTCTTCGTCAGTGTTGGCCGTCTAACCCTGTCGGCGCCATGGGCACGTGCACTACCGGCCTCTACCCGAGGCGTCATGGGGCGGGCAACGTCGACGACAGCTTCAGTTGTTGCCTTCTGCTGGACGCGCCCGCCCTTCATCTCGGCGTCGCGAGGTCCGTAGCGCTCGGCGGCTAGGCCAGCCTCCTCGGCGGCTCGACAGCGTCTGCGTGTCGCTGGCGCTAGCCCTGCTGCGCTGTTGCGCCGGCCGTGCGGCAACAGCTGCATCGCTGCTATGGTTATTTCTCCGTCGATGCAACTTCACTGCTATGATTAACTTTCTCCGTCGAACTATCAGTGAAATTGTTATGTTTGGGAATTTATTGCATAAGAATGACAATGTAAGTTGCTAAATTATACTACATCTTAAAGGCATTATCCAACACTGAGCATGCTATTAACATGGCGCTAAGCAAGAATTTCTGCCAATAACTCAGGACGTGTGTGAGAACATCGACTAACTCAAAACCAGCATCAAATGGAAGGCGTGTAGCAACTTCTTTAGCATTACCACTGAAATAACGTCCAGAGCTGAAGTTTACCTGCACTAGACCATTAAATCATCCAAAAGTCTATTAATGGGCATTGGGCAATCAGAAGAAAGTAATTGGAAATACAAAACCAAAGACTTACATCACTAGCATTTACACCAGCATATATTAGTTTAACCAGAGCACTGTGTGGTTCAATAGGCAGTCTCAATCGCACACAGTCAATCTTGTAGCATTGCGGAAATTCTGGCTGAGTGTGTGAACAACTCTGCACAAGCATTGTTAAGAGACAATCATTAATAAAGTAAATGCAATTTTGAATACTTCCATGAACTTTCCAGCATGTGAGACATAATAACTGGCAGGCTATTGCCATTAGAGGAACTTTCTGGTGTGTGAAACATGATAACTGGCAGCCAATAGAGACTAAGCTCCACCATTTTGTCAGATAACCTACTAGAAAATGTCAAGTGGCGAACAAAATAACACCAAAGAAAAGAATCTGAAATATTCCCTCACATTAAAAAGACAAAACTTGGAATATCAGAGTTCTTTCTTAAACACAACCCTCCGATGAAAATAACAAGTTCCGGATGTTTTTTTCTACCTTAATATAATGACTCGTAGCTCTCCTGCGAGTTCGAGAAAAAAATAACAAGATCCTGGTTTCATTGGTGTTGATTGTAGAACATAATATTCAAAAGACTATTCTAAAGAGGATGGCAAATCTCATAAGATGAAAATCATCAATATGTCAGCTGGTGTATACAGTAGACACATCTTTCCTACTAGCAAATGCAGCAGAGCTTTAGAGAAACGTGGGACCTAAAGTTGTTTACTTTCTGTTTAAGTGGTTGAACCAGTGACTCAACCCATGTTAAGGAAGTGCTCAAACAAGAAAAGCCAGCTAAAGTGCAAGGGAGCAAGACTACTTCAATCTTTTCAAAGAATTATAAATATAACAGAGCAGCACTACTTAGTACTTACATCTTCTCAAAAAATTCAGGTGTTCGGATGCTGGAATATATGTTGTTTGTCAGCGTCCTTTTTGACTTGCTGGGATTCAGCATATACTTTCTTTGTTCTTCTGGCGTTGGCTGGTATTCCATCCCTCTTCGTTTCGTTATCCAAAGGCAAGCACCAGCCTTGCTCTCATCTTTTATAAGCTCAAATGTGCCTGAGCCAAATAAAAGGATTCTTTAAAGATAACATTGCAAGAGAAAGATAAAACATCATATGCAAGAGATAAATTATTGATAGGTCCCTCGACCATCTCTACCAGGCAGATAGGGTTTGGCCCACTAGCACTCACAACAGTTCTCAAGCTCAGCCTCAGAGACCCAACTGACATAAGTTTAGTAATCTATCACGTGCTTAATTCAATTTGTAGCAATAAATTCACCTGTGTTTTACATAGAAAAAATGTAAACAGATGTTCATGTTCAATTCCATCATTTAAAACACCCCATCTCAACATAATATTCGAACAATTCATGAGACTTGCAGCAATATGTAGTAACTGTGGCACATAAAATTGTGGGTAAAAAAGCTGAAAGCTTGAAACACTTAATTACAGCTCAACAAGACGAGGAATGATGTACCATTAACAACATCCGCCATTTTCAAATATCCACCAGTTGCATCAACAATTCTGCGATTTATTTGTTCCACCAGATTTGTTTGAACAAACTGCACAAGTTAGTCCATTACATAGGTCAAGCAAAATAATAATAATAATTAGAAAATCAACGTCACCTTTCTCCCTCCCAGTTGTTAATCATGATTCATCAGACAAAATGATAGGCTAGTTTCTACTAATTTGCGAGTATCAACTCTTGCCCGTTATCTACAAACTTTGTCAGATCAAATTATCAACAAATCTGGACCACTTAGTTGATTTTATAATTTAGCCCAAGTCCATGTCCATACCAGTTTACCTCTAGAATTATAAAAGATTTTTTGTGTGCATCAGTGGGCCAAAAAGATATCCGCCCCTGGTCCTTGAGATAGTGACCAGCTGCAAACTATCTGGCAATCCGGTCATTCTGTTAGGTTTATCTAATGTGAACTCATCTAATGGAGAATACAATGTGCTCTATTGTACCTTTGCCAAGCTAATACTTTGAAATACAAAACCTAGCAAATTCTTACAAGGTTAAAACAAAAGATATATGTACAATATTACAACAAATGCAACTAAACAAATGATAGGGAAAATAATAAATATTTGCCACAAGGCATGTAAGTTTGTAGTAATACCTCAGGGCAGAGCACATTGACACGAACACCTTGGCATTTCAATGGAGCAAGTGATCTTGTAAACATAATCACACCCCCTGTCAAAAATGATGTTTAAGGTCACGTAGTACCTTGAATAACATGCAAATAGTTAATGACTTAATGTTCATATTACTTTACACAAATCGGTAAATCCGGACTGGTTTTATAATGCAAAATTGCAATCTGCTACCCAGAAGAAGAACAGCATGTGGGATCATATATGCACCTTTTGTTGCACTATATATGGGATCAAAGAACATAGGATAAAGGCCTGCAGCTGAACCAATATTTATTATGACACCAGGCTTCTTTTGAGATCGCATTATTTGACTCTGGTGGATAAAAAATCCAACCATAAGTAGTGTACATGTCGCATTGGTATGTGAAGAAAATATAAATAACCTGTCTGGCAATTGATAATATCATTTGCAATAGTCATACAGAAAATGAAGAATTCAAACTCCATCAATAATACAAGCCTGATCTGTCTATTGTAATCGATCTGAAATGCTATCCAAACTCTTGCTCTTAAGAAAACCTTCAGGACATGTTACATATTAAAAAAGCTATTACTTCCTTGAATAAAAAATGAGTGATATTTTGAAATGGATGCAATCAAACTTTGTAAGCTGTGGCTATCAATATATTTATGGATATTTTAGGAGAATATCTTTACGAATATTTGATTGGACAAACGAAAACTATATGTGAATCTTTGTCTCGAAATCTTTTTATAATATTATAATTTTTACTGGTGGCCAAAGTTGTGCCTTGGTGACTGTGTTATGTCCAGAATGTCACTTATTTGTGTCCAGAGAGAGTAGCTCTCAAATTCGTCCAATGATGAAAGCGAAGAAAGGGGAATCCAAAACATTTTTCTCTACAAAGTACTGGATCAACAGACAACAAAACCATATTTGCAAATCCTAATCATATAGTATATTCATATTCTAAAACTAATAAAGGGCGCATGAACTGTTACTACAAATGAACAGTTTGAGTTACTGAAAGATCAACTTGATAAATTTATTCCAATAATTAACACTAGACTTACTGCAATGCGAGTACCATCAATAACAGTAACAAGGTTCACATTTACAGCATGCCTCCATGTTCTAGTTCCATCAGATGTATCATCATAAACTAGTGTTTGGTTGGCAATTCCAGCACAATTGATGCAGATATCTAGTCCACCATATGTGCGTACATGTTTCTCAAAAGAAGCAGCGAGATCATCTGCATAACAAATAGTGTAGCTTTAAGATCATGGCAAACCTGAAGGTCAAGCAAAGTTGTGCTTTCAGTTAACATTTAAAAGTTAATAACCTAAAAGAAAAACTCTTACCTGCATTACTAACATCACACTTAACAAATATAGCAGATGGAACTCTAAGATCTCCATGAAACTTGTTATTTTCCTTTTGAACTAATGAAGAAACTTCTCTTCCATTTTCTTCAGAGAAATCGACAACAGTCACAAATAAACCCTTCTGTGCAAAAGCAATGCAAAGTGCTTTCCCTGAAAAACAGAAAAGAACTGTCAGTTGATACATTGGAAGGAATCTATGAAATAAAGCGATAGATTAAATCCATATTCCACCATATATTAAAGCTCTACATGATATCAGAGTGATCCTTTCTGTTCACTATTACATGCTAAGTATAAGAGTAAGTCTGATTCCATGGTTAGCTAGAGAATAAGGTGGCTAGTTCAATCTAGTATTACTCGTACTCCTCAACTTTCAGTTGCTTTTGAACTATCCTCTACTTGTAGTTGCAACCTCACCACCTGCAACTTGCCAAACAAAGAACCTTACTACTAATTACATACCAGTTTCCATGAAGTTCTAGCTCTGAAGTTTTTTTATAGACAGAGATTCTTGCGTGGTTTCTTGTAATGTGATGCGTAGTACCAAACCAAACAAAAAAGACTCTAGTAGACTCCTTTGTTTCCAGTAAACCTGCAGGTTGAAGCGTACACCTCTGCAGAAAAGCTTCTCTCTCATCAGCTATATGCTACTATAATTTACAAACTGCTCTGACGGTTGGCAGATCATTTTGATACGGTATAATTGCTAGGTACCAAATCCAAATACAACTGAAAAAGTGCATGCCTGGGCTTTTTTGGGGTGGGGTTTATTGGCCGTTCCTGCTACAATGCTCTCTTGTAACATAGCTCTGGAGCTCTTTCTTAACAAGTACAGGCACCATAACAATCATTCACAAGCTAAGAGTGCTCTCCTTGTGAATTAAAGTTCATTTTAGCTCTGGCTGAAACATATTTAACCCACAATTATTGTACCATAAGCAGTACAGCGCTGCAATTACTAGCCCCTCACCCTCCTTCATAGGCATAACAGTGCTACGACCATTATCTAATCCATAGCTCTCCAGAAAAGCATCCATCACCTCCATTTCAAGTGGGCAGGTAGTACACCGCATAATTAGCCCACCCCTCCTTATTTCCCGCATCAAGCTCTCAACCCACGAGAAGAAATAAAGGAAACACAAATCAGTCCGCAAGTCACGCACGAATAAGCATCTCCCAGCTCGTAGGAATCGCCCCCTTTTCGTACAGGCAAATGTAAGCGGCACGGGCATCAGGACTCGACTCAGCATTCGCGGAGAGAGAAGGGGCGCTCCTTACCTATGCCGGAGGCGGCGCCGTGACGAGCGCCGACATGCCGGGCTTGAGCTCCATCTCGCCGGCGCTGGGGGGCGTAGGGCCACGGCCGGCACGCGGAGCTGCCGCAAGGTTTCATTTACCGACTGGCTCTCGGTTACCGAGGTCAGCCGGTTATATCGAAAATTTACATTATCACGGTAAAATTCAGATAAAATTTATTTGCTAAAAATTAAAATTTGGATAAAAATTTATCAGATTGACTGCTCAGTAACCGGTCGAATCGAACCGAGCGGTTTGTGTTACTGAGCGGTTTGTGCGATAAACCGGGCGATAACCAAGCAACAATTTACCGACCGATTTGGATGATAATCGAGCGAATCATTACCGAACTGTTTGAACGCGTTATCAATGATTTTGTAGGAAAATCATAAAAACACAAAAAATCATCAATCAATCAGGGAAAAAATAGTAACAAATATGGCATGAGATTTGCTATGTTTTATAACATTAGAAAAAGATTTGGCATGACCTTTACTATATTTTGGAAGTTTCTAAGACAACAAATAGATGCTAATAGCAATACGTGTACGAACATATAATTGTTTCATTGAATATATGCATACATTACATATGTAACGCCTCAAATTAATAAATATATGTCGAATAGTCGGTACTAAAGCTAAAAACGCAATCACATGGCATCCATAAGTACTTAACAAAGTGATGATCAATATTTAAAATATAGTTTACATAGTATCCACCACGTACAACCTATGAGATGAAAAAAGTTAGTACAATAATATGATATGGAAATAAAGTAGTTGCAAAAAGTAATTTTTCATTACCTTTAGAACCATCATCTTAGGGGGCGATTAAATTCGGCTATATTGTACTTCTCAGTGGACATGAGCATTATCCGTAGTGTAGATAGCAACTCTGCTTTAAACTCTGCCTAAGTTTGCCCCATCTATACAGAAGTGGTTGACCATTGTCCTTACAATATGGCATAAAACTCAGGATCTTACCACTCATAGACCCATGCTCGTAGGACTCACCTGCCCTCCTCCTGAACTCTTCATTGCCCCTCGATTGAGCTATGACATGCTGCACCTATTCCTCTTCTGTGTCCTCATTATCGCTTGTCAAATCTACCTGAACTCTTGCTGACTCTTGCCTCCAAACTCTCTCTTCAGTCTTTCCCTTCCTCTTATTTCTTGCCCTATCCAACTCATATATAAAATAATCACGCACATCTGGAGGTACCCTATCACAATGTATAACATTCGATCCGCGCCCTGCCAAATGTTCTTTCAATCTTGTGGCACCACTGCATTTCTTTTCCTTATTGCAGTAATTGCACATAAACCCTGGGGCTAAATTGTCCTCGTGCTGCCACACCATATCTCTATCCGTCATTGATTAGTTTGTATTGTCTCTGTTGGAAGAAGAAAACTCAATGCTTAACCCACTAATAATTATCTCCATGCATGTTAAATTGAACAAATATTATCAATATTTGCATGTAAAATCTCTAGTAAATGGTCGATTAATTTGAACGAATATTAACAATATTCGTCTGTATAAGGTAACCGATGCAATATGATTGATAACCGAGCGAATCAACCACTACATCTTCCTAATCGACTACACAACGAACTGCTGCCCTACTAACACCAATTACTGATCATATTACACGGAAAAGCGCTACTAAAAGGTCGATAACAAAGCGCATTAGGCACTGCATCATCGAAATCGACCGCACAAATAACTACCACCCATCTCGCCACAATTACCGATCGAATAACACGAGAAATCGCAGAGAGTAGAGCGGTTACCGAGCAGCCTTCGTCGGTAATCAGTATGCGTTAGGGAGTCCACGCAGCTCGTCGAAGTCGGTCGGTAACTGCTACAATACGGTCGGTTACCGAGCCCAGGCGCTCGATAATCGCAGCTCCGTCGCCGGATTCATGCCGGAAAGTAGTGGATTTGGCCGGGCGGGCGACAAAGCTCCTGTTTCGGCTGTTGAGAGGAGCGTGGGGAATTTTTCTGTGCACAACGCTGACCACAACGTCGGGCCTTCCATGTGGGTTAAAACGGGCCGCGATTACTATGCATTCGGCCTGTTTCAGTCTTTAGTGTATCTCAGCCCATTTAACCAAGTACCTCACTTGTATCGCCTATTGGGTGTTGCAAACCTAAAAAAAATCCTTTGCACAGATACTCTTAGAATTCCCTCTAGTTTTTTTTGAATTTTTTTTGAGTTTTTTTCGAAATCGATTTAATTTTTAAAATTCAAATTCGGTAACCGTTCGCATTACAAACCCGAGCCGGACCGAGAGGACCGGTTACCATGCATTTCGAATGGTAACCGACGCATTTTCAAACCCTGACTCCAACTACTGCCAACGACTTCGATGCCATAGGTTGCGGTTCGAAAACAGGATGTATTTTACTCCCTTAAACAAAAAAAAAAATGTATCAAGATTTCTCACGTAAAAATGTTATCAATGGATTTATCATTAAAAAACTTCCGAATCACTATATTTTAATATTTTTTACTAAAATATAGGAAAAAGCCAACATCAACATATATGTTGGAGAACATGTCGATTAGAACAACGAGTAGAAAATGACGGAGTACTAAGCGATTCCTATTTTATTATTAGGAAAGAATTATGCTACTCAACACATTGATTTGTTTGAAAGTAGTTATCTATAAAAGATTTTATTTACATGTCGACACTCATTATGCAATGTAATTATAAGTTCAGTCTGCGTCGGAGGGAGTCTAAGGCTCTAATTAGAGTCTAAACCAACTATAAACAATGAGTAATGGAAGTAGATAGACAAGCTTTATGTGATACGCAGTAGCATGGTATAGTACCTTGCTTAGTTTCACCATCTTAGCAAGCACTTGCACTTGTTGAAATCGATCGACCCCCTCTCATCTTAGCTCCATTTGGAGCTTGCTGTCTTGTACACTACACCGAAAGAAAAACAAGGACTCTATTAATCACCTCCGTTACAGCTAACCAACCCTTGCACAACACTCAATTAGCCACCATAGTCCTTAAGTACACACTAAACTTAGTACCAGCTCATTGATAATTGGTTCATGAAAATCAACCGTCCAGCTGAACGAGCACCGGTGACAGTGCGGCAGTGCACCACCGCCAGCTTCATCAAACCGTTCCGAGCGACCATGATGGCATGACGTACCCAAACCATGAAACCAAAAACGCCTCGTCCTGTACGCTCGCACAAGTCATGCGGATCCGGTGGCACACGTCGGAAGCGTGCCGCCGCTGGCCGCCTCGCTGGATGGCAATGGCCCTCCTCCGGTTTTGGACTTTCCCAGCCCGGAGACGGGGCCTTGTTAGAAGTTTTCATGCGCACCAGCCCATGTCCACCAGGGGTCATCGCGTCCCCGAACTCGCTCCACGTGCTCACCGTCGGATGACGGCTGCAACCGTCGCGCTCTGCGTGCGCCTGACCCCGTCAAGCGACCGGGCTGCAGCAGCCAGCGCGACGCGACGAGCCAAGCCAAGCCAAGCCAAGCCGGCCTTCTCGGGTCCAGCTCAGCTCAGCGCGGCGCGTCCGAGGCTCAGGCCGAAACCACACGAAGAAATCTCTTCTCTACTACGAGTTATTCCCGTATCGTATTTTCTCCGTAATTTAATATCCACCCTCGTTACCATTACGAATATAGACCTATTTTACTAATAAAATAAATAAATAAAAACGGGGTGAAAAATTAAGAGATAATTTATTCCTCTTTTTTCGAATCTCGTCTGAAATTAAACTATGATATCACTATTAATATATTTGTTTAGAAGTACTCTTATGACACATTCGTATATTAAATATTAAATTTATATTTAATATTATCATATTTAATATTTATTTTATATTATTTTTTTCGTTTTTCAATACTTGTTATTTTTGACTATTTTATTTGTTTATAAATACTTGTCACTTCATATTTTTTAAATGTAGTTTTCAATTTTATTTTTATAAAATATCTCTTATCTACTTATTTACGATAGGTTCTAGAATATTTTAGTTAGTTTTTAAATTTTTTATTATTTTATATTTAAAATATGTACTATTTTTGATATATTTTGATATATCTGTTTGATAAAAAATGATGAGTATTGAAAAATGGAGGGAGTATAACTCAGCAGAAGCGGATTGGAAATTACCATGCCAATTGCCACGGAAACGACGCACCGGGTCCGGCGGCGCGAGAGAGAAAACGATAGTGAAGCGAACACGCGAGAGAGATCGCAACCGGCGAGCCGAATCACAACCGCATTGCGCGATCGTCCCGAGAAAACCGAAACGGCCGCGCGCGCCGATCGAGCGATCCCCTCTCTCTCCTCCAGTCCTCAGCGGCTCCGCCCCAACCTCCTCGTCTCCTCCAGGTCGATCTCCAAGTCAATCGCGTCTCCGCTCGCTTGCCGGCTCCGCTCGCGCGCCGCGTCGCGCCCACGATCGCGGCCCGCTTGCTATATCTGCGCGGCCGCGACGCTTTCGCCGCGTGACCTTTTTTTTTTCTCAGGGGTCGCTTGCGCGGAGGCGAGTCGCCAGCCGTCTGAAAGCAGAGTGCTCCGCGGTCGTCTGAGGGGTCGAGGGTTTTGAGAGGCGGCGCGGCGGGGCGGGCGATGGCGATGGCGGCGGCTCCGGGGACGGTGCCGCTGGGCGTGCTGCTGCGGCGGGAGGTGACCAAGGAACGGATGGAGAGGCCGGACGTGCTGTGCGGGGAGGCCAGCCGCAGCCGCAAGGGCGAGGACTTCACGCTGCTCCTCCCCGACGCCGGCCAGCGCGTCGCCGGGGACCCCTCCACATCCTTCTCCGTCTTCGCGGTACCGCATTCGCCTCCCTGGAATTGTGTGTGGTTTTAGACATGCAGGACTCTACCCTTCGACGTGGCTGGCATTATGCGCTTTTCTCCTTTTTCCGATTGGCAGAGTTGTTCCATCTTTTTGGTCAACAGAAAAAGTTGTTGCACTTTTTTGCATGTACACCAGTGCATGGTGCGAAGTATGATACATATGAAATGTTAACGTTGATCCCAATGATGATCAATTTTTTTAATTTGAGTTTACCAACGCTCGTCTAATCCTAATTTTGTGCTGTTATGATAACCAGTGCGTTCATCAGATCTATTTGTGCTGTTGATTGATCATTGGTTGCTGTGTATTGTTGATAGCTAGTGTTAGTTAATTTATCGTTGATCACTGTGGTTTTTTGGATAGCTATTTGATGATTGATCGTTGATCACTGTGTTTTGTTGATAGCTGTTTGATGGGCACAATGGATCTGGAGCTGCCATATACGCGAAGGAGAATCTGTTGAACAATGTGTTGCGTGCCATTCCTACGTGTTTGAGCAGAGAGGAGTGGCTTGCAGTGCTCCCACGTGCACTTGTTGCAGCGTTTGTCAAGACAGATAAAGATTTCCAGGCAGTAGGTAATCAGCGCTATTCTTGTTCAGCTTACGATATTTAATATTGATGGCATGTCTCTTACACTTTTGTAGTCATTGAATAAGCAGGCATACATTGCATAGGCAGTGCACATGTGTTACTATTTAGCAATTTATGTTTGTTTATGATAATAGAATACACGAGAACTTTGTCCATAGTTCAGATTTAATTGCACAAATGCTTTTCCTGTTTAATATGTCTTCTAGATACCTGTAAAGTTGAGTTTAGCCCTTTTCTTTTTCTGAAACGCTCTCTTTATTTGTTTCAGCTGAAACTTCTGGTACAACTGTGACATTTGTGATAATAGATGAATGGGTTGTAACGGTTGCATCTGTTGGTGATTCACGTTGCATACTAGAATCCGCTGATGGTTCATTCTACTATTTATCAGCTGATCATCGCTTTGACTCCAACCCAGATGAGTAAGTTTCGCCTTTGATTTGTATTTATTGAGAATTGCATGATATTTAGGATCTGTTTATTTTTCAGGGTCCAACGCATTACTGCATGTGGGAGCAAGGTTGGGAAAATGGATATTGTGGGTGGTCCAGAGGTTTCTGTCTCAACCTGAATCCTCTGTGATCTTGAATTTGGATATATAGTGTTGATGTTTGGTACTTTGGTGTATAACTTGCAGTTGGATGTTTGGCGTGTAACTTACCATTATCTGCAGTCACCTGTTACTCCATGACTTAATTATAGGATTTGCTGTGTTAAAGTGTACTCAATGTCCTTGTTCAATACACTCTACAATTCAAACGACATCTTAATTTGGGATAGGAATGAATAGCTTGTGCAGTTTGTTTCAATCATAAAGTACTTTCCATTTTGCACCGTATCCTTTCACAGTTCCTATTTTTTTTAATGATATGGTTATCATTCTCTTTGTAGGCCCAATGTATCAATTATGTTTTGCATATGACAAATTAGTGCAGTGTAATTCAAATCTGTGACTTTAATTGGGACAATCTTTATCTTATATTAGACGCTGCAAGTTCATCTGTCTCTAACGCAAGTATCATTTGTGTTCAATCCAGACCGTGGTCTCTTAGTTTAGTACAATATCTTTGTTTGTTTGTTAAAATGTGTTGGATTTATAGATTTATCTTTTGCCTTTTCAGGTTGGTCCTCTAAGGTGTTGGCCAGGTGGCTTGTGCCTATCTAGATCGATAGGAGATTTAGATGTTGGTGAATGCGTCATTGCTGTTCCTCATGTTAAGCAAGTGAAGGTTTGTTCATCTGAAAGTTCTGCTGTTCACCTCACATGTCTCCTTGTTTCAAACATTGCGTGTGCCATGTCCATTCTCGTCAGATGCCAACTGAAGTTTCTTCTTCGAGATGGCTTTCTCTAAAATATTCCACAACATTTGTAGTTTCTAGTGTCATCTGCTTTTAATTATGACTGCTGAAGTTCATTCTGTGACCCTGTGTGTGATGCTATTTGATCTTATGCCGTGTTGTTGTTACAGCTTTCCAATGCCGGAGGCAGAATTATCATTGCAAGTGATGGCGTATGGGATGATTTGACTTGTGAAATGGCTCTTGACTGTTCCCGTGGGTTCTCATCAGATGTAGCTGCCAATCGAATTGTTAATGTAGCTAACTGACGTTATTTCTTTGATTAATTAATCTCAGAAGCTTCTGATCCTCAAATCGTGATATAACTCTTTTTTTTTTCTTATTTAGGAAGCAATCCGACCTCGAGGAATCAGGGATGATACTACTTGCATCGTGATCGACGTACTACCTCCAGAAAAACTTGCTCCGAGTCCTCCTAAGAAGCAGGGGAAGATTGCATTCAATAATATGTTTCGTCGAAAATCTCTAGATGTGCCCTTTAAAACAGATGGAGAATATGCTGAACCAGATGTGGTGGAAGAAATATTTGAAGATGGCTCTGCGATGCTTTCTAAAAGGTAATATGTAACGACTTCACAGTTTTCTTTCTTTTTTCACTTGTGTATAGATTTAGAGCTCATATATAATTCTAAGAAGTAAAAACATAAATGTCGCATGAAAACATAGTAGGGTTTTCTTTGTTTTTGAAAGACATGCGCATCAGTTAGACACATCAACTTGAAATTAATTGAGTATTAGCATCACTGTAAACTGTGATGGAGATGTCCTTATGTGTACCAGTGCATCACTGCAGTGTAGATAGATGGCATGGCATTGAAAGAGACATTTTCAGTTTGCGTGATTACTATGTTTATCCAGATCTGGTACTCCACTTGATTGTCCCGTATGAGAAACAATCAGATCTTGCTGTCTGCTAAAGGATAGCAGGATTTTTAGTAATTGTTGGAAACAGCAAATGAGTTGGCATTGCTGATTGATGGTGTCAGTGACACAGCTCTATCTTTGTTTCCTTACATGCTATTGTTAATGGTGTGTGCTGATTCCTTTCCCATCCCCCACAACCTTGGATCCTCTTCTTTCCTATGATCATTTACATGTTGTCCTCAAACCAGCCAGATCTGGTTGATACATACTAATTCACGAATATCATCAGAATATGACGCAGTAAGATCAATAATATTTACCATTTTATCTGCGTAGAAGAAATATGCCACCAAAACCAAAATCTTGATAGTTCTAGCTTTTCTTTTACTTGTTCAAGTGTAGTACTGGAGCTAAAAGGGTTCATATAGTCGCATAAAAAGCAGGGTGCATGTGTTTCATAATTCATACATCATATTGTCAATTCTGCTGCTGTTCGGGTTCTTGTTCCATCAATGTCCGTTCAATACAGCACTTCGTTTCCGAAATGAACAGAATCAGAAATACATTTGCAATCATTTAATTGTTAGATTCTTTATGATATTTTGTTAAATACTTGTGAAATGCAAATCCTTTTGTTTTTATTATCCAATATTTTTACTTTTTAAATTTGCTTTAGACCTCATAATAAATTTTATTTCTTCCACTCTTATTCGTTAACTGCAGGCTAACTACAGGATATGCACTTCAGAAAATCTTTGCGCCCTCGAGTTGTGCAGTTTGTCTGGTAGGGTTGAAATCTGGGCAGGGAATTTCAGTACATGCCAACCCATTGCAATATGAAAAATTACAAGGTTGGCAGGGCCCTTTCCTGTGCCAAAGCTGTCATGAAAAGAAAGAAGCAATGGAGGGGAAATGGCGACCAGGAGGTGTGACTAATTAGTTTGGGAATTGTCTTGTTATTTGGAATACATTGGTTTCACATGTGCTAGGCCTAATTGCCGGAACCATTCTTTCTTCCCACTAAATATTCTTTTATTCAGATCTGGAGACAATAGTCAGTCCATGACAATTCTTTTGCTAGATTGACCGTTTCAGTCAAGTAATACAAAGTATTCTTGATGTACAGCTTGGAGATTTATTCATCAGTTGGATTAGCATAGGAAAATGCATCTTATCCTAAAGAGAGCGGCTATCTTTAGCCTGACTGAAAGTTTTTCTACAACATTTCGATGTATAGAAGTTATCTTATTTTTTTTTTTTCACAAAAGAGGCTCACACCCCCATCCACAAACCCCAGCCACAAGGGAGCTGAGCCGCTGAGGGGCGCCGGTGGGAGCGTTGGGGATCGAACTCAATCACCCCCTGGGGGCTGCCCTCTGAAAACAACTCAGCTAGAAGTCATGGTATAGATCTCTCAAGGATTATTAGTGTTCTTGTAATTTGTAGATGGGTTCACTGACGATGGTTTTAAAAAATGATTAGGTTAGTGATGATTCTTTTTAGACTCATTGATGATTGTTTTGAGTGCTTTAAGTTTAGATCGATATTACTTGAATGGCCGTTGTCTGCTGTTTTAAACAGCCACTGTCAATCACCGAGAAATTCAATGTGTTTTTCTGCACGTCAGACCCATTCCAGCAAATATATTGCATGGGAGAACTAATCTGCCACCTGTGCTGTTCATCATGTAACTATCATCTACCCTTACTCTGGACCTTCTCTACATGCTGATCATCCATATGCGTCCATCTTGTCGTCAAAGCAACTACTCTAAACCATTAATTTGACGCACTGTACAGCATCAGTGTTAACCTCTACACGTTTCTAAACTTGAGTGACCAAATCTTGGAAGGGAATCTCTGGCTGTTCGGGGCGTCACTCTCCCCATACACTGTCATTTGGCACATCCATCTTCGATTTGTCTCCTCCGGAGCAGAGGAACATGCCGGCGACAGCGACGACGCGAGGGCTGCACCAGCTACATGCCAGCGTGCCACTGCTCCCGCCGGGCAACAACTCACCTACTGGATCTGCACGCCACACCCGACCCATCAGCTTAGATCAAGTTTGGCAGAATTCCAGCTGAAAAAAATACAATGATTAAAATATTTATTTTTAATTTAAAATAAGAATAAAATGTCTCAACCAAAATCCTTCAAAATGCTAATGACTCCAACTTCAAAAAAATTTAAGCTAAAGATGATCAACTTTGAAAATTATTAGAGCTGTAGCTCTCTGCCAACAGAGTCTTAATCGTCGAATAAATTAAGTGAAAACAGCAGCAGCGGTAGACGACGGGCATCAAGCATCGGGTCAGGTGATTCGACGCTGCGTGTGCAGATGTGCCGTAGCCGTGGCCTTGATCGCCTCCGAACGCGACGGGGGAGAGAGATACTGATCGATCGGTGCCGAGTCATGTGCGGGTGGGGGCCGGGGCTGTTGATGCGCTGGTCTGCTTGTCTTGACGACGACGCGGAAGCGAAGAGCTCGCCCTTGCCGTCGTCCGTCGTCAGGCCGCGCGCGCTTGTCTGCATCCGTGGAGACTTTTGAGCACCGGCTGACGTCTCATCGACTGCCTGAGAGCGTTGGCTCTACCCGTAGATTACGCGCCGTGTTTGGATGCAGATTTGGAGGAAAAATGAATAAGCGAGCATGAGCGTCTATGATGAGTGGGCCAACCGTACCAAGATGTAAGTGTGCGATCGCAAATGTTTTCTAGATCAACGCGTCATTGGGTCAAGAGAATCCCTCCGGTCTAAAATAACTTTGACTTTTGAATATGGCATGGTTTTCGACAGGTATCTTTGATCGCTATATTTTACTAGAGTATATTTATAAAGTCTAATAAATTTATGAGATTATGAATAGATTTTTTAAGATAAATCTACATGTATATTTTCATATTTTAAAATTAAATATTTTAAAAATTATTGATGTTTAAAGTTTTAAAAGTTTTGATTAGATATATTTATGATTAGGGGGAGGAATAAGAAAGTTTATGACGAGGTCTAAAATTAAAATGTCAGGCTTGACTGGCTGAGTTTGACAAAGTGTGCTTGCAGGAGGTGAGCGTGCTGCGTTTTGCTCCCGGGAATTCAAAAGAGCAGGGCACGGTTTAGGCAATGATCCAACAAAAAAGAACCAAGGATCTGCGACGAACAGGATCGAAAAGTACTGGAAAACTTTACAAACGGATGCGGTTGCTACAGCAGTTGCAAAAATGGTGTAAAGAATGGATGAGAAAGCAAAGTCACATACGAATAGTATCTATGACTTGGAAACGAAACGCCTAGAATAGTGAAGCAGTATTACTACAGCACTAATATACAGTAAATTCAGCATAATATTTTTATAAACAATAAGCGCTCTATGGTGTTTTACTATACGTCACCTCATAGAATATTATTCGTTTCACATCATCCGTGACTTTCTTTTACAAGTGAGAGGAGCAGGTTCCGAAACGGATCAGCCTCGATCCATTCTCCTTGCCATCGATCGATCTATATGAACGTCAGAAACGACAGTTGTGTCTGCGAGCAAGTGTCATAATCGGGATTGCTCACATGATTAGAGTAAGTTAAAGAAAAATGATATAACTCGATCGGCACCGACAAGAAGAGCACAAAAGGGATTTCACCAACTCCACCAGAAGAAGCTCTTTTCGAAGGGGCATCCGTATTCATGTTAGATACGGGCTGGACTCATCTCGTATCTGTGCTTCAGTAGAGTCGGACAGTCGGTCAAGGATGCGCGCCTCAAGGCCGAGGAGGACGCCCGCCTCCAAGCTGAGGAGGCCGCCCGTCATGGTGACTAGGCGTGTGCCGATGCCGCGCGTCAATAGGAGGAGGTCGCGCGCTTACCTGAGGCCGAGGCCACACGCAACATCGCCCTTGCCGATGCATCCGCTGTCGCTGCCCTCCACGACAGGCCACGCCCATCCTCAACATACACACCCTCATGCACTAGTGGCTCCTCTGGCGCCAGCTTCTCCACGACATCGGGCAGCAACCGCACCAATAACCGTCGTCGCCGCAACAACCGCTCCAACACCAACAGTAGTGGCACTAGTGGCAACAACAATGAAGAGATTGGTGATATTTTAAGAGGAGGTGAATTAAGACATTTAAAAATATTTTGACTCTAAAATAATACAAGATAAATATATATCAAATTCTATCTAAATATGCTCTAGGTTTATCTAATATATCTACTCTATAGATCAAATCACTTACAACCTATCTATCTAAGAAGATAAATTGTAAGAATATAAATGTGGAAGCGTAAATAAGGTAGAGAGAGCGAACTTGTGACAAAAGATTTTTTACATAGTATCGATGATATGAATGTCACCCCTAGTCCATATTAGAGCTCTACAAAGGATATGCTTCCGGTCGGCATCTAGTCACGACTCTTGAGCCACCAAGTCACAAAGACAAGGCCTCCACCCAAATGAGCCACCAAGCCATCAAGGCAAGGTCTCACCACTAGCCTCTCTTCAGATTTCTTGCCGTCATGATCACTTCGAAGCTTAAGCCACCAAGGCAAGGGTCTCCACATCCCCGCACAATCACTTTACTGTCACTCTAAACTAAGTTAGAGGGTCAACAAGCTTACCGGTGAGTCACCAAGACTCTAAGATGTCAGCGTACCACTTGGTACAAGGTTGGACACTCCTTAATCCACTCTCTAGGCAGCAATCACCTAACAACACTCTCTCTAGGACTATAAGCACTAATCACTCACTAATGTTGTGCTTAATTTTCTTGGATAATCACTCTAAGTACCCTTGTGGTTTGGATGTCTTCTCAGGTGTATATGAACTTCTCTGGATTCCAGCACCTTCAAATGGTCGAGTAGGTGGGTATTTATAGCCTTAAACTCACGTACTAGCTGTTATCCCAACGGCTCAGAAAAGTTGTTAACACCGGATCCGGTGAGAACAATATTACTAACACCGGATCAGCCGGTGATTACACTCTCACAAACTAGCAGTTGGAACTCTACTCAATCCTCTATGAATACCGGACACACCGGTATATACTTCATCTCCATCAACCGGACTATCTAGTGAGTTATCCTGAGCCATCTGAGCTTTTCCTTCTTCTCTATGTAAATTACTCTAGTGTAAGCATCTGGTATACATTACTTCATCACCGGACTATCCAGTGAGTTGACTTCAGCCAACCGAGCCAATGCAACCATCTCTTAAAATAATACTCCATTGTGCATAGCCTTCATCACTGGACCATCCGATGCGTTGAACTTCATTCTGCCTCTTTGCACTATTCAATGTCTAGTATGTGCAACACATTGATCACCGGACCATCCGGTGCTTTGATCTTCAACTTCAATGGCTATAATCTTCTCTAGACAAAATGCTCTGGTGTGTATCTTCTCTGATCACCGGACCTTCTAGTGAGGTCTTCAAAACTCTCTCCCCTTTGCCAAATATGCTCTGATGAGTTCAACACCTAGAGCACCAGACCATCTGGTGAGGCAAATCTTCCTAGGACTTCTCCAATTCAGTCCAACTTTTATCCCGGCTGCGGTGGCTTCTTCATGTATTGCATCCATGAGACCTACTAACATATATTCTTGATAAACACATTAGTCCCATTAACTATATTGTCATTAATCACTAAAATCACAAACATGTCCTAATAGGACCATTTTCGGTACAAGCAGCACCAACTCCGAAGACATGGCTACCCCGATCGGGTGGCCCTCCTTCTTCAACCCCTGGACATGCACGGTTTAGGTGTGGCCACACACTGCTACCCCCCCCCCCCAAGGAGACTAAGGCCGGGCGTGCCCCCCCCCTCAGCCAGGTGCGCAACAGCGTGCCCAACAACAGCATGCGCTGGCCACTGCCCTTCTCGACATTGGCGGTCTTGGGCTTCCCAGTGCGCCCTTGCCTGTGGGGTACCCTGGCGCTATCGACGCCATGTACTTGGAGCAGTAGCAGCAAGCGATGCTACAATAGGCCCAACAGCAGGCGACGCTGTAGCAGGTGCAGCAGGTTGTCTCCTGGACTCCAATATCTGGTGGCTTCTGGGATCAAGCTGCGCTCGCCAACGCTTTCAACATGATGATGCTCAGCTCGTCGCCTAACGGTGACTGGTACATGGACTCTGGTGCCTCCTCTCATGTGACATCGGACCCCGGTAGCCTCTCCGTTTCTCGTCCTCCCTCTCCTTCTACTCCGACGCATATCATTGTCGGTAACAGGTCATTGCTACCCATTACCTCTACCTATCTTTCTTTTATTCCTACATCCTGCAATCCTCTTTCTCTTTAGGATGTTCTTGTTACTCCTCAATTAATTAAGAACCTAATTTTTGTTCATCAATTTACCACTAACAACAACATTTCCGTTGAGTTTGACCCGTATTGCCTTTCTGTGAAGGATCTTTGCACCAGGAGCGTGATCACCAAGTGCAATAGCACTGGCCCTCTCTACCCACTGTTGTCGTAACCTCTGTCACACACCCTCACCGTCACCCCCACCCCACCCTTTGGCATTGTCGTCTCGATCATCTTGGCTCTGAATCTTTCTCCAAATTAGCTTCCAGTTCTGCAATTTTGTGTAATAATGACGCTTCCAAGTCTGATTGCCATGCATGTCAACTCGGTTGTCATATTCGTTTGCCATTTGCTACTTCCAATTCTCGTGTTGTCCAGAATTTTCATTTAATACATTGTGACCTTTGGACTTACTCTATTGCTAGTGTCTCTATTATAAGTATTATCTTGTCATTCTTGATGATTGCTCTCACTATTTTTGGACGTTACCTTTGCGGCTTAAGTCAGACACTTTTCCAACTTTGTCGCATTTTCTGCCTATGTCCAAACTCAGTTTGGTTGTCCCATTAAGAGTGTGCAATGCGATAATGGTCATGAGTTTGATAACTCTGCCACTCGTACATTCTTTCTCATCCACGGCGTTGCACCCGCATGGCGTGCCCACATACTTCTTAGCAAAACGTATCATTCGCTCCACAAACAACATCATGTGTTCCCTCATGTTCCAAGCTAGCCTCCCTCCCTCCTATTGGATTGAAGCTCTACATGCCGCCACATATCTCCTAAACCAACACCCCACCAAGACACTTAGCTTCTCCACGCCGTACTTCTCCCTTTACGGTATTCATCCCTCATACTCTCATCTTCGTGTCTTTGGGTGCCGGTGTTATCCCAATCTTTCCTCTATGGCTGCACATAATCTTGCCCCTCACTCCACTGTGTGTGTTTTCCTTGGCTATCCTTCAGAACATAAAGGTTACCGGTGTCTCGATTTGTCCTCAAATCGGATCATTATTTCGAGGCATGTTACGATTGATGAGTCATCATTTCTATTTGCTATTGCTCCTTTGCCACAATCACTGGCTGACTATGATTTTTTAGCGGGTATGGATTCCTCTCTGCTGCCCATCAGGTCACATTTTTTTGCAGGCATTCCTCTGGCGCCCTCTGACGTGGCTAGTTCTGCTGCCCCTGTTGGCTTCTCATCGTGGGTTCTTGCCAACGGTGTTAGTCGGCCCATCACGCTCGTGCCTAGAGCCAACGTCTCTTCTGGTGTGTGTGCACCCTCTTATGGACCCGCGTCGACCCGTTGATGTCACCCGGGTGCGCACCCAGGCCCCCTGGCACGTCTCGAGATCGTGCACCTCCTGGGGCGTCCCCACCGCCTGCACCCCTAGGTGCTCCTGTGGTGCCCCTCGGCGTCGCCTCTAGGGGTGCTGGCCCAGCTATTCCTGTCGACACCTCGTCACAGTCCGCTGCTATCCATGCCCACGCCCCACCGCCAACAGTTGTTCGCATCCCACCGGTGGTCAACGAACACTATATGGTCACCCGTGGAAAGTCCGGTTTTCGCCTCCCTATGGACCGCCTTAACTTAATGTCTCTGTAACGTCCTGAGTTTTAGCATGTTAGTTAATTGCAAAACTCCCTTCAAATTAAAATTTTTGTAATTAATTAAACCAAATAAACATCAAATAAAAGTGTGTGTGTATATATATATATATATATATATATATGTATATATTCATATATATATTAGGTTGGCTAAGTACTATGAAATGCACCACCTTAATTTCTAAATAAACCCCTACATTGAGTTTATTCATATATATTTGGTTTATTGTTGTTGTCATTCTTGGTGTGGAGATTAGAATTTGAATGTCTCTCAAATTCAAATCTACTCTTAGTTTTCGTTCAGCTCAACTCCAATTTGAATTCAAATCATTTTGATTCAAATCATCTTCCAAATCTCAGAGCATTACTCTCAAATCCAAATTCAAATCCCTCATTTAAATTTATCCCAAAAGCATTTTTCCTTTTCCTTTTCTCTATTTTACCTCGGGCCTAATCTCTTTCTCTTCTCGGGCCACCTTTCCTTTTTCCCTCTCAGCGCAGCCCAACCGGCCCGGCTCCCTCTCCCCTTCCTTCTCCAACGCCTGGGCCGCAACCGTGCTGCCAACCCAGCTCCTGCGCACGTCGCCTGCTTGCCCGCGCGCACGCATGAGCCTGACCGTCCACGTGTCGCCCATCCGTTCACCTCTCGCGTTGTCTCCCTCCTCCAACGCATAAAATGTGCCACAAGGCCCTCCGCTCTCTTGCTCTCTTCTCTCTCTGTGCCCTCACAGCACGCTACCCATGCACCTGTAGTCGTGCGAATCTGCGTCACGCACGTGCATGGACATCGCAGTATGGCCATGCCACGGGGATTAAGGTGGGTTCCCCATGCCACCTCACCGCCATGGTACTCGCCGATGACCGCACGACTTCACAAGCCCAACACCGCCTCAAGCCGAGCCATAGGGCTATAAAAGGCGTAGCCCTAGTGTCGGAGGGTTAACTCCTATCGCAGGGATCCTGAGGGACCCCTTTTTAGATATTCGGTCGGGGGGATGATTCTGAATATGTTTGCTGGAGAAATAAATGGATGTAAATGCGATGGCAGGTGGGGTGGAATGATCTAATGCAGAAAAGAGTAAATGCGCTGGGAGGATTTTTAGACAGGTTCGGGCCGCACTGCGCGTAACACCCTACTCCTGTGTGGA
The DNA here is from genome assembly GCF_958298935.1 of Phragmites australis. Taxonomy (NCBI): domain Eukaryota; kingdom Viridiplantae; phylum Streptophyta; class Magnoliopsida; order Poales; family Poaceae; genus Phragmites; species Phragmites australis. Next base: position 5,871,702 of record NC_084940.1, read on the forward strand.
TGCTATAAATGCCCTGAGAATGTCTCTCAGAAATGTGCTAGTTACAAGAATGTCTGTCTATCCTAGAGCCTTGGGCTCCTTGTTCTTCGGTTTCGATGCCTCTGTCTTTGTCCGTGCTGACGGCTGCTTTAAATACCCACCGGCGGTAGCGTGCCCCGAAAGGGAGGGCATGAGTTCCAAGGCGCCATAAATGGAAAGGGCGTCATCATGGCCTCTACGCGAAGTGACGGGGGTTGAAAACGCGCCCCGCACCCGGTCTTCAGTCGTCATGATGGTGCTGGCAACTGGCGCCGTGGAGAGGGCCCACTGGGCGGCCGCTGAGCGGCCCGGCGTGCCTGCCCGGTCTTGTTCTCCTGCCACAGCAGCGCGGCAGACGGAACACCTCGGGCCTCGCGATGCTATCTCGAGGCGCGCCGGATGGCACGGGATGAGACCCGTGCATTAAATGTCCCCACGCCCTTCTGCCAGAATATGGCAGGAACTGACACCGAGCGTGGTGGGAGCAGTTGGAGGTGACAGGCCACGCGCGCTCTTAAATGCGGCATCGGGCCTTTCACTGGCTGATACCTCATCGTTGGACCCCTGTGGGGGCCACTGACGGGGGGGGGGGGGGCTTCCTGGATCGTTGGGGAACCGAGTGCTCGAGGGTCACTGTTCACCTCCCCGAGCACTCTCTCCCGAGAACGCCCTTTCTCGGTCCTCGGGGAACCGAGTGCTCGGGGGCCACTGTTCATGGCCCGAGCACTCTCTCCCGGGCTTGACTGTACGGATCCTCGGGGAACCGAGTGCTCGGGGGCCGCTGCTCGCAGCCCCGAGCACTCTCTCCCGGAACTACCTTCCTTGGGTCCTCGGGGTACTCGGATGCCCGGGGGGCCACTGCTCGCAGCCCCGGGCACACCCTTCCCGGCACTCAGTTCTCCTGGTCGTCGGGGGACTTGGGTGCTCGGGGTCACTGTTCACCTCCCCCCCCCCACTTTCTTCCCGGTCACTTAGTCTTCACAGGTCATCGGGGAACCCGGGCACTCAGGGGCCACTGATTGTGGCCCCGAGCGCCCTCTCCCGGGACTTAGTCTTTTTTACCTCATGAGGATGACCCCGCAGGAGGGCATCACGTGGCGGATTGCTGGCCTGGCCTCGGGATTCGGGGACCCCTGGTTCCTGATTGCTGGCCTGTCCCGCCAAAGAGGAGGAGCGGGCTGAAGCCGTCGGGCCCGGAATACAAGATCCCGGAATCACAATGGCAATACTGAAGACCGAAGACTGCGTAAGTTCTTCTTTTTTCCCGAGCATGCTTCGCCCGGAGTAAGCTCGGAGACTGACCTTATTTTCTCTTTCAGGTCGCCGGAGACCAAGGACGGCCGGAGGCGTCGAGCCTGGCTCCAGCCCCCGAGCCAAGCGCGCCTGAGCCGAGCGCGCCGGCCGAACCAGAGACGCAGGCGCCGTCGTGCCCCGAGCTGATGGCAGAGGCCGCGCCCGAGCAGCCGGCGTCAGCTGAGCCCGCCCCGAGCACATCGAGTGTGGGGCGGATGGCCTCGTCGAGGGCGGTGCCTGTGTGGTAGTATTCGGGGACCCCGAGCCCCTCAGAGAGGGCTCGTAGGGGACCCAGCGCCCGGCCGTCGTCCAGCCGGCCTGCAGAACCCCTCCCGGACGTGCTAGGAAGCGCCCGGGAGGTGATCGAGCGGCTGAAGGCAGGCGTGGCAGGGGAGAGGACACAACTTGAGGCGGACCGCGCCACCCTTGTTGAGGATAGGGAGCGGTTGGCGGAGATCAGCCGCCTTTTGGAGGCCCGCGTCGCCGTGGCTCGCGCCGCCCACGAGAAGGAGCAGCGTACGATGGACGCGGAGAGGCAGACCCTGGACGAGATACGCGAGGAGGCCATCACCGAGAAAGAAGAAGCCACCCGCCTGGGTGAAATATCGTGGCAGCGGGCTGCCGAGGTACTCGCCAGGGAGAGATTGGTGCGGGCTCGGGAGGACGCAATCCTGTCACGCGAGAGGGCGGTGGAGGCCTCCCAGGCGGACTTAGCCCGCCAGAAGGATGAGGTTGAGCAGAGCCGCGCCGAGCTCCAGCGTCGGGAGGAGTACATCGCAATCCGCGAGACCGACGTCGGCATCACGGCGACGGCTCTGGACGCCCGGGAGGAGCTACTGACTCGCCGGGAGGCCGAGGCTGCCGAAGTGTTGGTGGCCTTAACTGCTCGGGAGGAGCGAGCCGCCCAATGGGAGTCAGAGCTGACTGCGCGGGAGCAGGCCCTCTCTGCCCTCGCCGAGCAGGTGAAGGAGAAGCAAGCCAAAGTCCCGGCGCCCGGCGTCGTCCCGACCAGCACGGTCGAGGGACTGAGCTTGGAGGAGCGGCTGCAGATCCTGAAGGACGAGCTCGAGACCGTTAGCGTCGAGCGGACCAATGTGAAGCTGATGATAGGAGACATCCTTCGGCAGGCACGGAGGTCCGTGAGGGTGGCCGGGCTCGGGCGAGTCCACGTGGGCGAGAAGGGGATGGAGCGAGCTACCATCGGCCACATCGTCCTCGGCTTCGAGGAGATTAGCCAGCGACTCAAGGTGCTTCCCCAGGCCGTGCAGGAGTTAGCTGCCTGGGAAGGGCGTGGCCTGGCCCAAGCGGTGGCCGAGCATGTCCTGGCCTGCTACCGGAGCCGGGATCCGAACTTCTCGCTGGAGCCAGCTCGGGAAGGGGTGGTCGAGGCCGAGGAGGAGGCCGCTCGGGAAGCTGTCCGGGGCGTCGCCGCCGAGGTGGCGGCTTGTTTCATGCGGGAGCCACCGCTGTCGCCGGACGCTGGCAGCAGCGGCGAGGAGTCCCCGCTACCTTCTGAGCCCGACGACTCAGACTTAGATTAGGCTTTTGTAATCTTCTTTTTCTTTGACTTGATGTAAATATGGGAGTGATCCCTCAGAATAGCTGTCCTTTCTTTTGAATATAACGGAAGCCTTTCTTTGGGGTCGCAACTCCAGTGTTCTCTCAAATGCTTGATGAAGTCTCTGTTCTTTTCACTTGATGTTCCGAGGAGTACTCAGTCGGACTGAGCCCGACCTTTCTCTCCCCGAGAACGAAGTCACCCTGACCACTCATCGCCCGAGTAGTGAGGCTTCTTCGCGCGTTCATCCCCCAAGCCCTCGCGAGTCCGCAGCGGCTAAGTCAAGAGACAAAGGCACGAACTTCATTGCTCGGGAGATAAATCGATCCAGCACGGGGCACACCACGACCAGTGAACACTTTCACATTTTGCGACCACTCAAACAGGTAGACTGGAGACACGTGCGGGCGAAAATGTGACCAAGAGTCCCCACAGTTTGGTGGTGCCCAGGCTAGGACGGACCGGACCGAGCACCGACAGCCCGCCCCCAGGGTCTAGGCTACCAACTGCTCTTTGCTTGAGCGGTGAGATTACCCGAGAACCCTAGAGGCTCGGTAGTGCCCGAGGCCTTTTAAGCGGACTGAACACCACGACCACCATGAAGGACTTCGATCAGACATTGCCGTTCGTACGGTACACCTTTCTACTGTCCGTTCTGTCGTTCCGGGAAAAGCGGACACGTGGGCAGGGTTTGGTGCGCGAGGAGACCATCTTGCCGAACAGATTAGAATACGAGGGCCCCGAGGATAACTCGGGAACAGTAGATTACTGAATGTAAATTTGTATAACTTTAACCACTCACCGGACAGCTGTCAGCTTTCCAGCCGACCGATCCAGGAGAGGCATGCGCTCCGAGCTCGGGGTGTCCGAGAACTTGGTTCCTTTGGCTGGAGTGCCCGAGTACTGGGGAGTGCATGGGGTGCCTGGGACCGGGCGATCCCAACCACTCATGCCCGAGCGGTAGGACCACCCGAGGACCCCCCCCGCCCGAGCAGCGACCTGGGCACTGAGGCCCTCGCGGTCGAGCTGCTTTTGCTCTTGATTGTTGATCCGTGACTTGAGAAAATAGAAAAATTCTTTGCGTGGTGCGCTCTATTAGTGCGGTACTCATTATAGACTGCTCTCGTTTTCGACCCGAGACCTCTCGAATACCCGGACTGGCGGACTATATAGGCAGAGGCATAACCCAGAGGTCCTATGGTTCGGTGGCGCCCGGGTATGACAGATCAGACCGAGAACCGACAGCCCGCCCCTGGGGCCTAGGCTCCGGACTACTCTTTGCTCGAGCGATAGGATTACCTGAGAACCCCAGGGACTCGGTGATGCCCGGGGGACTGCCACGACACCGAACACCGCAGCCTACCACGACAAACATTGGTCAGCGGCAACTGCTCACGCGCATACCGATCGGGATTCTTTTATCAGCGGGGAAAAAGAGAGAGCAAGTTTTTCTCGCACAATCGAGCATCTCACCAAACAGATTAAACATATGGTTTCCAGAATAAAATTTGACATAAGAACTGGACATTGATAACATATATATTGTATTGATAATTTTTACAAGACTGGGTGACTTACCCGGTTAGTGGTAGCCCCCGGCCAACTTGGGCGGGGGGAGCCCCCGACCTGGTTGGCCTGAGCATGCATACATGCCATCTACGGGAAGAACTTGCGCAGATGCTCGATATTCTATGCATTGGGGAGCGGTTGCCCGTCCTCTACAGCCAGCCGAAAGGAGCCTTCTCGCGGGGCACCGATCATGGTAAAGGGGCCTTCCCACATAGGGGACAGTTTATTCCTTCCTTCACGCGATTGGATGCGTCGGAGAACTAGATCCCCCACCTCGAGAGACCGGGCCCGGATGTGACGCTGATGATAGCACCGCAGGCTTTGCTGGTAGCGGGCTGCTCGGACGGTGGCACGCCATCGGCGCTCTTCCAAGTAGTCGACGTCGTCGCGCCTTCATTGTTCATGTTCGCCTTCAGAGTAGGCATGCACCCGAGGGGAGCCAAGAGTGAGCTCGGAGGGGAGGACCGCCTCAGCACCATACACAAGGAAGAAAGGAGGCTCCCCGGTAGCACGACTTGGCGTGGTCCGATTGGCCCATAACACAGCAGGCAGCTCGTCGATCCACCCTTTCCCGTTCTTTGCGAGCACGTTGTAGGTCCGGGTTTTGAGCCCCTTCAGTATCTTAGCATTGGAGCGCTCGACCTGCCCATTGCTCCGAGGATGAGCGACAGAGGCAAAATAGAGCTTGATGCCGTGGTCCTCGCAGTAGTCCCCGAATAGGGCACTTGTGAACTGAGTGCCGTTGTCGGTGATGATCTGGTTCGGGACGCCGAAGCGACTGGTGATACCGCGGATGAACTAAAGCGTCGTGTTCTTGGTCACATTGACAACTGGAACCGCCTCCGGCCACTTGGTAAACTTGTCGATGGCAACGTAGAGGTACTCATAGCCCCCGATTGCTCGGGGGAATGGACCCAGAATGTCCAGCCCCCAGACCGCGAAGGGCCATGACAGGGGGATGGTTTGAAGAGCCTGAGCTGGCTGGTGAATCTGCTTTGTGTGGAACTGGCATGCCCTGCAGCGCCGAACCAACTCGGAAGCATGCTGGAGGGCTGTAGGCCAGTAGAAGTCTTGCCGGAAGGCCTTCCCGACCAACGTGCGGAACGATGCATGACCAACGCACTCACCCTCGTGGACCTCAGCGAGAAGCTCGCCGCCTTCTGCCCGGGTGATGCATTTCAGGAGGACGTCGCCTGCGCCGTGCCGGTAGAGATCCCCATTTACTATGGCATAGCGTTTGGACTGCCGAGCAATTCTTTCAGTAGAGGCATCATCCCCGGGGAGGAACTTTTCTTTCAAGTACCCTCGGATCTCGTCCATCCATGAGGCATCTTGAGAACAGCCAGCAAGCGCAGCGCACTCGCCGGGCGGCGGCACCCTGTCGGGGCTTCCCACTGAGGGCGCCGCAGGGGTCCCCTGAACTGGGCTCGAGTTTCCTCTTCGTCCTGTTCGGCAGGCAGGACGGAAGGCCGTGTGAGTCTTTCTTCAAAGACTCCGGCAGGGACGCGCGCACGGGAAGAGGCCAGGCGAGAAAGGTCATCGGCCAGAGCGTTGTCGCGGTGAGAGATGTACCGCAGCTCCAGGCCGTCGAAGTGCCTCTCCAGCTTCCTGACTTCCGTCACGTACGCCGCCATTTGAGGATCCGTGCACTGGTATTCTTTTGACACCTGGTTGACCATCAGCTGGGAGTCTCCCTTGATAAGGAGCCGACGAATCCCGAGGCCCACCGCGGTCCGGAGGCCAGCGATGAGGCCCTCATATTCCGCCATGTTGTTGGTTGCTCGGAACTGCAGCTGCACGACGTACCGGAGTTCTTCACCTGTTGGGGAGGTGAGAACCACTCCGACCCCCGCACGTTTCAGCGTGAGGGAATTGTCGAAGTGCATAACCCAGTACCCGGGCGCATCGTGCCCGGGATATGCGGAAAACTCTTGTCGATCAATCTCGGGAACGGGCGTCCACTTTGCCACGAAGTCAGAGAGCGCCTGGCTTTTGATCGCCTAGCGGCTGACAAAGTGCAGGTCGAACTCCGCCAGTTCCACCGCCCACTTGACGACGCGCCCGGTGCCTTCTCGGTTCCGGAGGATGGGACCCAGCGGGTACGTGGTAACCACCGAGACCTTGTGCGCCTGGAAGTAGTGGCGCAGCTTCCGGGAAGCAACGAGCACAGCGTAGAGCAGCTTCTGGGCTTGGGGGTATCTTGTCTTGGTGTCTCGGAGGACTTCACTGATGAAGTACACCGGTCGCTGCATGCGGTGGGCCCGGATTGCGGCTTCACCCGAGGGCCTGTCACAGCCCCCGAGCTCGGCGACATGGTCGGGGCTGGCCGGGTGCTCGGGCTCGTCTCCCTGATCGGGAAGAGTCAAGTGCTTGGGCTCGACCCCATGCTCGGGAGGAGCCGCGAGGACTGGGGAGTGCCCGGGGGCGGCCAGGAGCTAGGACCCAACACCTTGCCCCGAGCACTCATCGCGCTCCACCACCAGTACCATGATCACGACCTGAGGAGTGGCCGAGACGTAGAGTAGTAGTGGCTCGCCCTCGGAGGGAGCCACCAGTACGGGTGGCGAGGTGAGATACTTCTTCAGATCGCGAAAGGCCTGCTCGATGGTCGAGCCGGGGGCTCGACACAACGTTGAGGCCTACATCGACGATCTCATGGTCAAGTCCCGAGACCGCGCCACCCTGCTTGAAGATCTTGCCGAGACTTTCAATAGTCTCCGCACTACCCGCTTGAAGCTCAATCCCGAGAAATGCGTCTTCGGGGTACATGCGGGCAAGCTCCTCTGTTTCTTAGTCTCCAGCCGAGGGATCGAGGCCAACACAGAGAAGATCCGGACCATCGAGCAGATGCGACCCCCGGCCGAGTTCGGAGGGAGTCACCAGTACTGGTGGGGTGGTCGGCCAAGCTGAATGTGATCGGGGCGTCCGACCACTTCAGGGGCCTTACGGCCTCTTCGCTTGGGGTCACCGAGCACACCTCGCGCCGTATGATCTTGACGCTGCGGCGGGAGGAGGGCGTGTACGCGCCTCCGACGATAAAGGCGACAGTGTGCTCGGGCTCCTGGAAGCTGAGCTCTTGGTTGTCAGGGGCGGCTCTGTCGTCGCCGCCCCTGCGGGGCTCCCCGCGGTCCCTCTGGAGCTGCTCGATGAGGTCTTTCACCGTGCGGTACTCCGTGAGGTCATGCCACCTGGTCTGGTGGATCTGGCACCACTTCCCGAGCTTGGGCCTCGCGGGAGCGGGAGCCCTTGACGGAGCGGGAGCCCTTGCGGGAGCTGGAGCCCTAGGAGGGGCTCGGGCCGGAGCCCTCGCGGGCGCAGGCCGTCTGTCGGCTGCCGCCCGGCGTGCTTGTCGGCGGTCGGGTTCCTGGGCCGGCCCATGGGCAGGGCCCTGGGCTGGCTCGACGGGGGCAGCCTCGCGCCTCCTTCTCTTTTTCTTTTCCCGCCTGTCGGAGCGGGAAGGACCTGGCTGATCGATGACGGGATGCTCAGGGCGCGGAACATGCCATGCCCGAGCCTTTGCTGCCTTGGCGCACTTGTCGGCCAGCGCAAAAAGCTCTGCGGTGGTTTTGACCTCGTGCGTGCCCAGCTTCTCGAGCATCCGCTCGTCGTGGATACCCTGCCGGAACGTGACAATGATAGCGTGGGGGGTTATTCGCGGGATGGTATTGCGGACCTGGCTGAAGCGCTATATGAAGAGTCGCAGCGTCTCCCCCTCCTACTGCTTGACGGCGTGGAGGTCGCACTCCAGGTCGGGGCACGTGAACGTGCCCTGAAAGTTCGCCACAAACTGGTGGCAGAGATCGTCCTAGGAGCCGATGGATCCTGGGGGTAAGTTCATAAGCCAAGAGCGAGCAGAGCCCCTCAAGGGGACATGAAAGTAGTTGGCCATCATCTTTTCACTGCCGCCAGCCTCTTGGACAGCAGTGGTGTATATCTGGAGGAACTCGACGAGGTCGATGGACCCGTCGTACTTCTCTGGCAGCTCTAGCCAGAACTTGGTGGGCCATTTGACCCGGCGGAGCTCGCTGGTGAAGGCACAACAGCTTGTGCCATACCCTGCGGCGCGGGCAGTGCCCTTAGGCGGTGAACACCAGCGAGCCGGGGAGCCCCGGCGATCATGGGCCGGCAAGGAGGAGGCCTGGTCCTCGGCTTCAGCCTCATGCCGGGTCTCCCACTGGCGCTCGAGGGTGACGCGCGCGTCTTCGACGGCCCTCCACTCGTTGAGGTGTAAGCGGAGGTCCTGAGCTCCGGTAGTGGCCAGGGGGCGGCGCTCCGCTTGAAGGCCCCCCGGCCAGCGCGACCGACACCTGATGATGGGCCGGTCTTGGCTGCGCTGCGGTGTGAGGTAGCTCGGGAACTTTCGGCCAGCACCTGGCGGTGAGCCGTGCCGACCAAGGCGGCCACCTCCTGGAGCCAGCGGCCTTCCGGGGTTTCCCCTGCCGCCTGGACTAGCGGATGCCTGAGGAGAGCTTGCGCCGCAAGCAGCGCGCTCCCAGGACTGGCCTCGCCAAAGGCGAGTCTACGCCGCAACAGCGCCTGGCGCTGCCCCGACGTGGATCTGGCGGCAGGAGTTTCGGCCACCTGCTGAGGGTTGGACGGTGCACCAGCGACGGCGGCCCTGCTGGGCCCAGCGCCATGGTCCCCTTGAGAGGGGAAGCAGCAGCGACTGGGGCCTCCTGAGCGAGGGGCTCCATTTCCTCACTGGAGCTGGAGCCGGCGCGCTGGAGACGATGACCTCCCGCCATCTTTTCTGTAGGAGAAAACAAACAAACAAATTCAGGGATGCAACCCCCCTACCTGGCGCGCTAGCTGTCGGAGGGATCATGAGGGACCCCTTTTTAGAGATTCGGCCGGGGGGATGATTCTGAATATATTTGCTGGAGAAATAAATGGATGTAAATGCGATGGCAGGTGGGGTGGAATGATCTAATGCAGAAAAGAGTAAATGCGCTGGGAGGATTTTTAGACAGGTTCGGGCCGCACTGCGCGTAACACCCTACACCTGTATGGATGCTATAAATGCCCTGAGAATGTCTCTCAGGAATGTGCTAGTTACAAGTTTGTATGTCTATCCTAGAGCCTTGGGCTCCTTGTTCTTCGGTTTCTATGCTCGTACGAAGGTGTTCTTCGATCTCTGTTGGACTCAGTTGGCTCTGTGTGCGCTTGTCTGGGCTTGGATTTGCTGTAGACCGTGTTCGATCTGCCTCTGTCTTTGTCCGTGCTGCTGGTGCTTTAAATACACGCCGGCGGTAGCGTGCCCCGAAAGGGAGGGCACAAGTTCCAAGGCGCCATAAATGGAAAGGGCGTCATCATGGCCTCTGCGCGAAGTGATGGGGGTTGAAAACGCGCCCCGCGCCCGATCTTCAGTCGTCATGATGGTGCTGGCAACGGACGCCATGGAGAGGGCCCACCGGGCAGCCGCAGAGCGGCCCGGCGTGCCTGCCCGGTCTTGTTCGTCTACCACAGCAGCGCGGCAGACGGAACGCCTCGGGCCTCACGATGCTATCCCGAGGCGCACCGGATGGCACGGGATGGGACCCGTGCATTAAATGTCCCCACGCCCTTCTGCCAGAATATGGCAGGAACTGACACCGAGCGTGGCGGGAGTAGTTAGAGGTGACAGGCCACGCGTGCTCTTAAATGCAGCATCAGGCCTTTCACTAGCTGACACCTCATCGTTGGACCCCTGTGGGGGCCACTGATGGGGGGGGTCTTCCTGGATCGTCGGGGAACCGAGTGCTCGGTGGTCACTGTTCACCTCCCCGAGCACTCTCTCCCGAGAACACCCTTTCTCGGTCCTCGGGGAACTGAGTGCTCGGGGGCCACTGTTCATGGCCTGAGCACTCTCTCCCGGGCTTGACTGTACAGATCCTCGGGGAACCGAGTGCTCGGGAGCCGCTGCTCGCAGCCCCGAGCACTTTCTCCCAGAACTACCTTCCTTGGGTCCTCGGGGTACTCATATGCTCGGGGGGCCACTGCTCGTAGCCCCGGGCACACCCTTCCCGGCACTCGGTTCTCCTGGTCGTCGGGGGACTTGGGTGCTCGGGGGTCACTGTTCACCTCCCCGAGCATTTTCTTCCCGGTCACTTAGTCTTCACAGGTCATCGGGGAACCCGGGCACTCGGGGGCCACTGATTGTGGCCCTGAGCGCCCTCTCCCGGGACTTAGTCTTTTTTACCTCGCGAGGATGACCCCGCGGGAGGGCGCCACGTGGCGGATTGCTGGCCTGGCCTCGGGATTCGGGGACCCCTGGTTCCTGATTCACCGACACCCGGCCTCTCTCCTCCCTCTTTTTTCCCCTTTCACTGTCGCCGCGCCATTTCTCTCTATTGTAGCTCCACCGCCGCTTTTTCTCCCCCCAACGAGCTGCCAAGAAGCCCCACAAGCTCACCGCTGTCCTTGTGCCTCTCTCCATTGACAAGAAGCCTGACGGGAGCCCGCCCGAGCTGGGGATTGAGTAGCACCGCCGCCGCCACATCGATGCATTACCGGCCGCCGTCCTACCCATCACCGTTCTTGCGCTCGGTGAGCATCCCTTTCCCCCTGCGCAACCTCCTAGCTAGCATGTCACCCTAGTATTTACCTGTTGTTATCTATATTAACGTTGGACTTGATATCTAGTATGCTTAGGATTGAATATATCTCCTCAAAGACATCGTTTTTAAAATACATCTATTCAGGGATAATAATTTACTATTATCAATATAAACTCATATACCATGAGTCCTTAATGGTTGTGAATTCCGTGATGGTTGTGAAATCCTTAATGTTGTGTGGGATATAGAGGGAGATGTGTAAAAATGGGTGAAAACTGTTTTGTTGGGGGCAGGTGGAGTAGTACTCTAGACGAGGATGCTCCTAGGGGCTTGAGTTACCTCTGTGGTATTCATTGCCAAAAGATACCTATCCTGGCCATTTAAGCACCGAATCAATTGCCCCGACACGCTAAGCCACCCACATGCAACCATGCATCCTGTATGGGCAAAACTTGACTTTTCTCTCACCGGACTAGGTTAGGCATCACACTATGAGGCTTAGAACCACGAGCAATCAAGTAACTATCTGACCCTCTGTTTGAATGTGCAAAGACCGGCAAGTGCTTAAAAATGAAATCTGGCATTTAGTACATGACCTTTAGTACTTTGCAGTAAATCTCGTAGAAAAGCATGGCAGGAAAGGTGATTGAAGTGTCTTGGTATGATTTGCTTCTCCGACTGCAACGAGTGGACGCTGAGCATATAGCGTGGGTACAGTGTATAACCTTTGAAGAGTGTAAATCCATTCAAATAGCCGTGTCCGCGGTCATGGATATGCGAAGCATGACCCCACTTGATTAGACTTTGGGAGCGTGTGTCTTGATGAGTGTGTGTGGACTAGATGTCCATGTGATGAGGTTGCTGGCTCAATCCATTAGGATCTATGTGGTACTAGAGGTACATCAGATGTTATGATAGGGACTACGGAATGAGGTGTAGCCCCTCTTAGGACTGAAAACCCCCCAAATATGACTTGTTTCCTGGGTTTGAACTACTTCAAACTATTTTAAAGCTATTAGTAGATAATACAACTAAATGTCTTCATAAAACTACTTTATGCTTCAAACTAAACTGTAAAGCATTATCCTTGAAATACCCTTTATGCATCTATTAACCATTTGAAGTAGTATATAGCATGTTGAGTACCTTCCATGCTTACTCTTGCTATCATTTAGATGAGGAAGCCATTGTCGACTACGTCGAAGATTGAGGAACTGATGAAGAGTAGAGTTAGAAGTCACGTTTGCACCCTAGCTGCCTGTGTCTTGGATAGTTCTTTCTGTTGTGCTTTTGTTGGCCGTTAGGCCAAGTCTGTAATATACCGTATGATTTGTAAACCTTTTTGTACTCTGAACCTTGATACCCTGTGTATGAAGTTTGACTGTGATGCTACGATTGTTATAATATGCGTATCAGCTACTTGATCCAAGGACTGATACATGAGGCATAGGAGATCCTGGGCTTGGGGTCTTACAGTCTCCGTGGTCTCGCTCGTTTTGAAGACGTTCCGCAACTCCTTGACTAATCCAAATTGGCACACCGCTATGACTGAGGTATTGATGCTCTACAATCCAATCATACATGGGACCTTGTTCCTCATCCTCTCGGCGTCAACATTGTTACAGGGAAGTGGGTCTTTTGACACAAGCTTCGTTCTGATGGCTTTCTTGATCGTTACAAAGCACGTTGGGTTCTCTGTGGTTTTACACAATGACTCGGCATCGATTATGATGAGACCTTCAGTCTAGTGGTCAAGACTGCTATTGTGCATACTCGCTCACTTTGGCTCTTTCTCGAGACTGGTCGATTCATCAGATGGATGTCAAAAATGTTTTCTCCATGACACCCTCTCAGAAATAGTCTAATGTGTACATCTGTCTAGTTTTGTTGACTTTACCTGGCCTAATCATGTTTGCTACCTCAACAAATCCCTCTATGGTTTGAAGCAGGCATCCCGTGCTTAGTACAACTGTTTTGCCTCCCATCTTGCAACTCTTAGTTTTGTGGAAGCCAAGTCTGACACATCCCTATTCGTCTTCCATCGTGGAACCGATATGGTATATTTGCTACTTTATGTGGATGACATTGTGCTAACTGCCTCCTCTGCTAGACTACTTTGCTGGACCATCAGTGCCCTTGAGAGTGACTTCTCCATGAAGGATCTTGGTCCGCTTCATTATTTTCTGGGGATTCCCGTTACATGCTAGGATGGTGCCCTGTTTCTCTTACGCTAATACATGCTGGAGATTTTGGAGCGTGTGGGGATGACCGCCTGCAAGCTGTGCAGGACGCCGGTTGACACCCACTCTAAGCTTTCCAGTGACGATGCTCCTATGGCTGATCTGATGCACTACCACAGTCTTGCTGGGGCTTTGCAGTATTTGACATTGACTCGTCCTGATATTGCATATGTCGTTCAGCAGGTGTGCCTCTACATGCATGAGCCTCGTGAGCCCACCTCGTTTTGGTCAAGCGCATTCTTCGTTACCATCAGGGCACACTCGACTATGGTCTCTCTCTTCACCAGACCTCGCCTGCTAAGCTGGTTGTCTATTCTGATGCGGATTGGGCCGGCTATCCCACCACACGTAAGTCCACCTCAGGCTCTGCTATGTTCCTCGGTGACAATCTGATTTCCTGGTCCTCGAAACGGCAAAACACAGTGTCACGGTCTAGTGTTGAGGCTGAGTATCGCGCGGTAGCCAACAATGTTGCAGAGGCTAGCTGGTTGCACCAGTTCCTGTAGGAACTTCATAGTCCTCTTCGGTGTGCCATGGTAGTCTACTGCGACAACATCAGCGTCGTCTATCTCTCCATCAACCCGGTTCAACATCAACGGGCTAAGCATGTGGAGATCGACTTGAACTTTGTTTGGGAATGCATCGCTCTTGGTGACATTCATGTTCTTTACGTACCGACGTCCTCCCGGTACGTTGACATCTTCACCAAAGGTCTGCTTACGTCTATCTTCATAGAATTTCAGTCTAGTCTGAATGTTCGTCCTTTTGCCGTTATAGCTGCGGGGGAGTGTTAGACAGGAATGTGCGGATCACACTTATCCTGGGCGCATGCCGCCATCACACCCCTCCCTTCCTTATCTCCCAGGTTTGATTCTATAAATCAGTTGGTTATGATTTAGAAGGGTTGTGCCTATAACTCATGGTTCACTTTATAATGCATTGTGTGATTGCCACAAATATTTCACGTTTTCAGCTGTTCGGGCTGGGGAGTAGGAAAATATCACCGATAAATAAAATTTATCAGAGATCATCGGTAAACACGATTCATCTCAAATATCATATATACCGGATAAAATGCAAACAAATTTAAATAGACTTCAGATACATTCAAATATATTTTCTCTACGGAGATCCACCGATACATCGAATAAATCAGGTTTATCATTGATAATACTTTCCCGGTTGGGGACACGGCATTATGGTCCGTAGGGAGGTACGGATACACGTACATGCCAGCTGATGATCGATCCAGCGATGCCAATTGGCGTGTGGCCCATTTCAGATTATCGCGAAAATGTTTATCAGCCAGATGGTTGTTCGAGTGTGAATGATATTTACAGACGTACGTACGTTCTTATCGCCAACGTGATCAAGTCACATGTGAGACCAACAGGTTGATCCACATTTGCATCAGCCGTTTACTATTCCTTCGATCATGGCGGTCATCATCATCACATCAACGTGTCCCATTCGGTACCGTTCCCTTCTTTAATATATTTCTCAACGCCGTGAGCTACCTTAGTTCTTTGCAGTGCTACTTTATCTTCTTCTTTCACCGTGTCGAATTCACATAGCAAAGCACGGATTAAAAGTTGTTCGACAGAACCGTCAGCTTTAAAAAACTTTTGGAGTAAAATATTTGTAGCTTCAGAAATTCATAAAACTAAATATACACTGAAAATATTTAAATAAATCATTTTGTTTAGATCTATAGAAGCCGAAGCTTGCCAAACAAAATCTAAATAAACCCTCTCCTTAGTAATCGCCGGCGTCCTCTGCTGCTCTCCACCACCCCACCCCCAACTACAGTTGTCCACCTAATCTTGCCACCCACACGAACGCGCGCAGCCGCAAGCGCAAACCCTACCGCGGCGCTGAAAGCCATGGACACGCCGCGGGCGCGGTCACCACGTCCACCAGCCCCACTGTCTAAGCCGACCTCGCCTCTCCCTCCCCCACCGCCGACCCTCTCCGCCACCGCCTCCCCTTCCCACGAGTTCTCCTTCGCCTTCCCCTCCTCCTCCTCCTCTCCCTTCGGCGGACACCTCCCCCCCATCTCCATGTCCCGCACCCCCGTCGGCCGCGTCGGCAGCGACCTCAGTCACCACAACCACGCCAGAACAAGCCACCATCAGACCACGAGACACGTCACCGGCAGCAAGGAAAGGGACAGGGACAGGGCCAAGAACAGGGCCTCGCCTTTCTTCTCCGGCCTCGGCGGCGCGTGGAGGAAGGAGAGCGGCAGCCATGACGCGACCGGCAGGCAGGCTGAGGAGAAGAGGAAGGATACGGCGAAGAGAGCGCTGGACGTGGGCCAGTGGGTGAAGAGGTACATGGCGGCCATGGTGGAGCAGCTGCGCTTCTCCTTCTCCCGGCAGGCGGAGAAGGAGAGGCGGGAGCAGCGGCGCAAGCCGCACTCGTTCACGGGCCATGGTCCGAACGCTCCGAGGGAGATGAGGGAGCGGGAGTGGTGGAGGCGGCGGCGGGGGCAGCTATCGTCGGCGCCGGCGTCGCTGCGGGTGTCGCCGGCGAACAGCGGGCACCTGTCGGTGGGCGGGTCGGTGAAGGTGTCAACGTCGTCGGATGAGAGCACTATGGAGGAGCTGCAGAGCGCCATCGAGGCCGCCATCGCGCACTGCAAGAACTCCCCCCATTTCCGTGGCCAAGCAGACGACGGCCGGCGGGGAGACTCCAGGAGGCTTCAGTAAAGCGTAGTCGGTAGGGGCGTTGCCGCGCGCGCGTGCGACGTACGTGCTGCACGTGTGGCAACTGGCGTGAGCGTCGCGCGCGTACGTGCGTTGCACGGTTGCAATAGCTTATGAGCCTTGTAAATCTGGAGTTAATTTGGGGGTTCACGCACGTGCATTTAAAAAAATGTAAGAACAGATGAAAATTGACTGGTTTTCACGAATGTCAAGTTGTTTCCAATGGTTTTGTGAACCCTGTTTATATGTGAATCGAGCATAGCTTAATTAGTTAGTATATTTATGGTGGAACCTTTTCATTTATATTTGAATTCCAGACTCGATATGAGCACTCGTATTTATAAAAATGTTTATATATATTTTTAACGTCTTAACATTCTATTGACATCATAGATCGAAAGTTGTACTTTTTTTCGTCTAAAAACAAGTTGTTTAGATGGAGCACTAGTTTTTTTTTCTTTCTCCTTGTCTGGTGACTTGGGCCTTTTGTTCCATCCCGAATCACTAGCTGAAGGCCCAAAGTGCAAGTACGTAACTGGCTTGGGCTGCTTCAGTTCTCGGCCCACGCAGCAACAAGAACGGGTGTCCTTTCTTGGCCCTCGTGTTGGCCTGCGCCAGCGTGCGAAGGATTGTTCTGAAACATTTCTGCAGCGGTGGATGCAGCCAGTGAGCTAGTCAGCCTTGGCTGCTTGACCGACCGACCCTGCCGGATCCGTCCGGCCCCTATCATTCCACGCCCCGGCCAACACGATCCGACCAAAACACCCCCAAGGTACACACGCTGCGCGCAAGCAGAGCGCAGACCACGCGCCAGGCCGTTTCGGCCGGGCCAGGCCATGCCACGCCACGCCAGTACGCCACGCCCGCGGCTGCGCCTGCGCGTCGGCACTGCACGCTCTGCACCAGCGCGGATAAAGACGCCTCCACCATTCGAATCGGACGGGCCGGCCCCGTTTCCTCCCTTCAAATCAGAAGAGAGACCGCGGCTGCAGTGCAACAGCTGGCCCGCCGGCCCCCTCCCTCCCATGGCTGGCTGTCGCGCGGGGGCAGGGGATGCAGACATCGAGGCAACTGTTCTTGTCCTGTGACCATGCCACGCCGCTGGCTGCCTGCCACCGCCAGAGATGGAGCGCGATGGCAGTGGCACGGCACGGCAGGATTCACAGCTCAGTCACCTCATAAATTTGAGCGCTGTACCGGTGATCACCATGTAGGAGGAGCTGGAGGAGGTGATCACCACGTAGGAGGAGCGTTACGCGACAGTGGGGGAGATGCGCTGGGAGCCCTCGCTTTACTCAGTCCCCGGCAAGAGGACAAGATGCACGGGATGCTGGGCTGCAGAACAATCGATTTAAAAAAAAAACATCACTATCGGTTTTAGAATTGCAGTAAATTAGTAGTAGTGATATTTAGTGGTATTATTGTCAATTTTGAAATCGATAATAATAGAGTTATCACTATCAGTTGCAAACCGGTAGTGATATTTGGCCTCAGATGTTTTTAGATCGATTTCTTTTTTCACTCGATGAACGGACCCTTACAACTTTTTTGATTTGTAACTAACCTCCTGCGGCTCCCTTGGTAGCTCTCATTTGAATACAGGAAAATATGTGTCTGTGCAGTTTATGGGAGTCGAGCCCGTGACCTTAACTCTCGCGCAAAACTTCCTTATCATCTCACCTCACAATCCTGCTTATGGTTATATGAGAATTTATTCTTTTAACTTTCCTGCTCAAATCTTTGATCGATTATTTTGGTATCTAGATTGCCTCAACTGAAAATATTATCAACTACAAAGTTGTACATTTCATTGATATCTACAATTTTCATATAAAGTTTGTCTTCATCCGGCTTCGTATGAAAAAAGTTTATCTATAATCTACGCACTGTTCGGTAAAATAGCTATGACTTTTACATATAGAGTCCGATTTCAATGCTCGGCCTCTACTTTTGAAGCTAACAAGAGGCGGTGCATCTGAAAAAACATGTGTTTACACTTGTATCTTTCTTGATTAAAAAAAAGCTCAGATGAGACTCACATGTCCTCTAAAATTTTAAGTCAAAGATTGACTTTCTCCAATTTATCTGCATTTTTTTTAAAACATAGTGGTACATTAGAAAGTCACTGCTGCGTATATGTTTCATCAATCCGAGTTACTAAACCCATGATAAAAATATTTGAAATTATGGTTTTCAACATTGTGGCATTGTGGGTGGATTTTTCAATTATTTCTACTAGTATTACACCAGATCTGATAATCTATTTTGTGATATAATGTGTGATTTTCCTTCGATAGTTTATAAATGATTATTTGGGTATATATATTGCTTCAAATAAAAAAGTTATCAACTACAAAGTTTTAGATATCATCGAGAACTATAATTTTCATATAAAATTGGTCTCCAACCGACTTTGTATGAAAAAGTTGAATTTTCGAATATAGACTTTATTTTATTATTACTGCTGATTAATATAACGAACCGGCAGTGATAATGTTTCCATTATCATTGTCGGTTCATAACTAGAACTGATAGTGATACTTGATTATTACTATCAATTTTTAACGAATAATTTATTACTACCGATATTTTGTAAGAATCGGTGGTGATACTATATCACTGTTAGCTATTTACAAAACAGTGGTGAAAAAAGAGGCACAAATGACTGTTTTTACAGTAGTGATTATAGATAAACATGCATGCACTCATAGATTCCACTGGCTCAAATCTGCACCCTTACTGTCTGTTCGTTCTTTGAATCTTTGGTGATGACTAGCAAAGGATTGAACTTTGAACACATGGTACTTGGAAAAACAATTGGAATAAACACTAGCTAGTGAAAGGAGTATGTACAATGTGACTGAAGAAATGGATTTTTGTGCTTGATATTGGAATAATTTTTTCATTTGGAACCAGAATGCATGTTGAAATCAATGTCCTCGATCCATTCAACTCATCAAACTAATAGGAGTACAAGCACTAGCTCGCTACAAACATTTTGTACATAGTAAAAGGGGGGAGAGGTGCGGCTGTACTAAAAGCAGACAAGCATGGGAACAGCTAACAACACGTACGAGGACCACACCATGTGAGGAGAAAAATACTACATTTTAACTGTGACGCACAGCTACTCAGCTAGCGGAGTTAATTTGACTGTGTTCGCCAAAGCATCCATCCATCCATCTACCCGATCGACGAACGACCCAACCAACAAAACAAATTATCAAAATTCCCTTTTACACCCAAAACAATAGCAGCAAAGAGGTAAAAGGAAATGAACATTCGTGCCCCTCAGCAGATGTCTTCGTAGCTCCTCAGTCAAGCACTGATCGAGCCGATTAAGTTAGATGCCAAATCATCAACAAGCAGATGATGAAGAGCTAGCTGAACCTGAAAGGCGCATCGCCACCCAAATAAGCATGCTACCAATCACTCATTACATTGGTCGTTGCATTTAATTTGTTGCTTCGATCAGTCTTTCGTGCCTCCTTGGCCTCCAAGATCCTGCGAGTTGCATACATACATTTGTTGTCATTACGAGCATAAAACATAGGCAAGAGATGCGCCTCTGAAATTTCTGCAATTTGGCGTATCGTAATGCAAGTTCTAGTACATGAAATGCATCCTGCCCCCAAATAACTTGCAGAAATCTTGGCTGCAGCAAGTACTCTACGGCACGCAGCAGGCTCTTGCAGAGTTGCGGGTAGTTTGAAGATTCAAAAAACGCCAATGCCACGTGATAACGGGAGAAGACAATGTACGGGAGCGGTTGCGGTACTTGGAATAGTACGAAGAACTGAAGATCCAAGAAGCTAGCTAGTGTGAATGTGTGACCTTACCATATGGGCGTCCGCCGACGTGCTGGAGCCAGCGTCGGCGGCGGCGGCCTTCTTCGGCGCCTTCTTGAGGCCGAGCAGCTCCTTCCACCGGATGTTGGGCGCGCGGGGGGCGCGCCCGTGGCGGTCGTCGGCGCGCAGCTCCTCGCGCAATGTCACGGGCCGGCCGCTGCCAGCACCGTGGCCGTGCGGGGCCTCCCGGAGCGGCAGGAGGCGGCCCTTGGAGAAGAGCTGGTCGGCGGCCATCATCGGGTGGCTGCCGACCGAGAACTCGAAGTCCGCGTCCCCCGGCTCGCCCCCGCGCTGGGCGGTCGGCGGCGGCGGCGGCGGCTCGAGCGCGAAGTCGCTGGAGAAGGACATCCGCGGGGCCATGAACGACTGGTGCTGGTGGTGCTCCGGGTTGTACATGTTATTAACACATGCCATGCATCGCCCGCACACTAGCTTCCCTCCTCCCCTCCCCTCTCCTCTCCCCCTACCCCCGCGCTAGCTCTTGTGCGCGAACAAAACTAGCTTAGGAGATCACGAGAGGAAGGAGTACTACACTCTAGCTAGCTAGTGAGTTGAGCAAGCTTGGCTCCTGTGTATGAGTGACCAGTGTCTAAGCGTCTGCACTTGTGTTTTTGTGAGGAGAGTGAAGGGTAGCTCTCGTGGCGTGGGAGGTGGGGTTCTATCGGGGGCACGATATATAGCGGGAGGCCGGCCTGGCGGGCGCCGGGAGAGATTGAATGAGGGGCCTGCGTGCATGGGTCGGATGGACGCGGGCGTCGTCGGATGACGGACCGATGCGGCGGTTTGGATGGACGCGGAATGTGCGTGGAGGCATGCGAGGGGTAGCATCTAGATCTGCCGTGTAGGGTGGTGGCTAGCAGCAAGCGTAATTCTTAACATAAAAAAGTATAAAATCCGATTTTATTTAAATTAATTGAAAAATGGTGTACTTTCTATACTTGTTCCATATTATATGTGCAACCCATTTTAATTAGATTCATCCAAAAAAGATGTGTAGAATTTAAACTAAAATTCTCCAAAAAAATTACTTTTTATAACTTCTAACAATTGTTAAGGCATCAAATAAAATCCCAAAAATCTAGAAAAATTCACTGGTATTTTTTATATGATGTATTAATTTCTAAAATTATTTCCAACCCTAGGTTATATGGTGAAAAAGTAAGTCCTTTGTAAGTATGTAAATGGAGTATTATAAAGAAAATCACTTTGTCACCATATAACATAGAGAAAAAAATAATTTTAGAAATTAGTACATCATATAATAAGAATATTAGTGAATTTTTCAGATTTTTGAGATTTTATTTAAGGCCATAATAATTGTTAGGAGTTATAAAAGTAGTCTTTTTGAAAAAATTTAGTTTAAATTCTACACATGATTTTTAGGTGAATCTAATTAAAATAGGTTGTACATGGATTATGAAACACATAAAAAAAATTTAGAATTCTTGGAGAAATATTAGATCACTTTTTAGATGAATCTAATTAAAATCGGATTTTATATGAAATTAGTGTACAATACTTATAGTTTTGTATTACTGGTTATAACTATTATAGTTTTATGTTACAAAATGGTATAATAATTATAATTTACTGTAATTTACCTTTTTTTTTAATGGTGTTGTCTGTGTGTGCAGCAGGGGGAGTGGATGATGAGGGGTGCATGGGCTGTGCGTACGCTTCTTTGTACGGTTGTTGCTGGGGGCGACACATATGGGAGTATTTTATGAGTCGTTGCACATTGTCGCTTGACGCTTTGGTGCCGTTGTTCCGGCAGGCAGGAGTGGTGTTAAGACTGGTAGCTGGAAACTAGTAGTCCTTTTATTTATTTTCTTTTAAGCTACCATATGAACGATTATATTAGATAGAGAAGAAGATGCATCAAAGGTACATCCTCATCAAAGATGCTTATTGAGGGATTGCATGCCTATAGGCCGGGCAACCCCAAGGCTAAGGCGAGGGTGAGAAAAAACATACAGTACAATAGCACAGTTAGAGGGTCATATTAAAATAAAGTCTCATGGCTATCTATAAGAGTTGATAACGTATGGACGCCCGTCGTACCACCTTAGACCATAGACTCCTCTTGTATCCTATTGAAAATAGCGTCTTCAGTGAGCTCTTCAGCTAAAAAATCCACCGCTTTTATTTCTTTTTATAGGGTATATTATGATTTGAGAAAATATTTTAAATTATACTTTGACCAATGATTTCTCTCACAATATTATTAATTGCTACGAAATCAATATCTTATTAAAAGATTTGTGAAATATGATTCTATTGACACATCTTTTGTACATTGAATATGCACATAATTTGACTAATTATTGATCAAAATTTGTAGGAATGAGATTGGTAACTAAAGGGGGGGGTGAATAGGCGTCTCAACAATTTTTTTGTGAAATTGATGACCTTCTCCTATTTGGATCAACCAACGCACCTTAAAACTCAAGCGGAAGCAAAAATAGAGAGAAGTTTTAACAAGAGAAAATCGAGACAGCACGACTCCACGCATAATATACGAACCATAAGTTCCATTTAAGATCAACTCATGTGGCTTAGCACTCGAAAGATCACAACTTGCAAAGAAACAAGAAAAGATGAACACCGAGCAACAAAACTCTCCAAATTGATCGTCTAGAGACAAGGGAATTCAAGACCCCAACATATAAGTGTGTGTATGCAAATTTTATGCCTCTAGCAACAAGAAAAATGATCTCATAAGGTGCTGAAATTTCAACCAAAAACCAAAACAAAAATTAAAATTGAAAACCAAAAATCTTGCAAACTTGCAAACTTGCAAGGGAACCAATAGAGGGAAACTAGAAGAAGGGGAATTTAAGTATATGCAAAAACATAAACTTCATTACTCAAAAAGATCAGCCCTATTTTAGACATATTACAAAGATCTACAAAACTTTTACTTATTACATAGGCTAAGCACTCATTCTTCTCTCATCTAAAACCCAAACTCTAAGCTCTCAAATAGGTGGCACAGGGGAGTCAAGAGGGCTGGTTCAAACTCTCTCATAGCTCTACCCCTCTATTTATAGGTTTAAAAAACTTGACCCTTAAGTTTCCTACCTTTTTTTTTTCCAAAATACCCCTCTCTTGTAGTACACTCCTATCTACCACCGAGGGTATTTTTGTCCATTTTCTTCTTCATTCATCGGACAATTGCAGCGCCTTTACGACTTAGCTTCACCTCGATGCAAGCTTCACGATGATCCCACGTACTCCTACAGTCCTCCCACGGTTTTGAGGTCAAACCGCAAAACTGTATACACGCTTCACAAAGCATGACTCTGCCTTACTTACACCTTAAGCAAGCGCTTCGATGTTGATGCGTGTACTCCGTCATGCGATCCTGATCGTCGACAAGTCTCTCTCGCTCCAGATCCCTCGGATTGCCTTGTCACTTTGCACCGGCATCCCCTTCACTTGACTTTGTCAACACGCCGTCTTCATCCGTCTTCCATGCTTTGCTTGACATCCACGTGTTCAGCTAGAATCACCCTTTACTCTGTCCGGCCTCCTCGATCGTCCAACACCAAGCACTCCGCTTGGCCCCGATCATCCTGCCGTCGACCGCTAAGTTGCATCCATCACATGCACACCATGAGACAAATAAACACATATTTTCAACTCCAATTACAGTTAGTTCATAATCAATATGCTCAAATAAAATCCCAAATCAATTCAAATCACATCAAAGCTCATGCAAAACCGAAGATCATCAAGCCAAATAAATACCAATATTGATCACTCATCACAAGTAAACCAAGATACATTTTAACTTGATTTCTCAAAAATTATGAAGTTTGATTTTTTAATCTTAATACCCATTATATTTTGAAACCGAGGGAATACTTCTATTTTTGTTAAGAAAGATGATCGATGTCCGAAGGTGCCATTTACTTGGAATGTTTTTTGGCGAACCATTACTTGGGACCAATGAATTTGATAGACAAAATTCTAAAATTCCACTTGAAAATAGGTGGAGTTTAAGAAAACCCCACTTGGAACAGTCAAAGTCTCGGTGATTGAAATACGGATTCTGCCCATTTCCTTTTCATTTGTCCATCCACGTTGCATGCAAAAACACGTACGTGGTCATTCGTTTCAGTAGGCCATCTCCAGAGAGGCATGGAAGTCATCAATAATTGCCGCCACCGCCTTAAGGTGTGATGGTTTTGGAATTGATAACAGGGGAGGTTATCAACAATTGTCGCCACAGCCTTGAGGTGTGATGGTGCCGCCACCGAAGCAGGGAGAAACATTGGGTGTGGCTTGGTGGATAGGCTAAAGTATGCTACTTCCTGGCGGATCAACCGAGGCACAGCTCTGAAAGCATAATCAATTGGAGCCTGTTGTGGGAGGACATGCCCGTAGGTGTAAAAAAACGCTTCACCAAGTGTATTTAGGTATGTTTTGTGGAGTTACTTATATCTAAATTCTCTAAAAAAAATAATTTGGCTGAAAATAATTTTCTAAATTAAACTCTATAAAAAAAGTGATTTTCTAAGTTAAACTATATGAGAGAAGTAACACCGTAGGAAAATGAATCAGGAGAAACAAAATTTTTTAGCTCCCAACGTCTAGTTCATTTTAAAGAATCACTATAGGAACTAAAAACTACAAATTACCGTTTGACAGAACTCACACTAATTTTATTTAGAAATTGATCTAAAAGCTCTGACAAACATATCCTTATCATCTTTCACTAACTCCGTCCTAAAATCCATGGCAATTAACCAAGTGTCAACGAAGGACAACATGTCTGCATTTACCCCATCAGGCCATGCATCGACGTTTTCTCCTGCAACCAAGTGCTTATTGTCATTCATGTCGTCGTACTACTAAACCCTACTGGCGCATGACCGACCGACGAATGCATGGGTTGCATATATTTTCTGTTTGCTTGTCTTGACGCGGAGCACAGCGCTGCCAAGTTGTCGAACAAAACCTAAGCAGCAATCTAGAGCCCCGATAATAAGATTCAGAGGTCTTTAGTGGATTGCTACTATTTTCTGCAGAAAGCTCGAGCCCGGACAAGCTGAGGCACATGCTCGTTCCCTTTGGGCAGGTGGGAGCACACCGGCCACCTTATGCTCCTAGACACATTCTCTGCAGCGCCACGTTTCCCGCGCTCCTGATGATGCCGTAAGTCTGGCTGGCATGTCAAGCTCTCGTGTGTTAAAGCAAAGCAGCCGGATTAAGTATACTCTATATGATGACCGATTGACTCAAAACGGATGTGCATCGTGTACTGCTCCATATGCTGTATTTAACGATCTGCCGCCAAGAATGGCCAGAGTATATTAAGAGTTACTCGGTAGTAAAAGAAATACTTTAGATGTATAGTGTTACTGCTACACTGTTTCTAGTACAGAGTATATTTACGGCGAGAGGAGCGAGGAGGAGAGAGAGTAGGTTGACTGAGTTTTGACTGGCAGCGGATAAGCTGGGGACATCGACAGCTCGAAAAGACCACGTGATCCGGCGCGAGATCCTCCTCTCAGGTACGTGCAGGACTCGCTGCCTGCGCGGGCCTTCCCATCCATACGTCCATCGCATAACAAAGACAGCCACTTGTGCAGGCGCTGCGCTTCTGCCGTTGCATGCTGCCATGCATACTGCTGCAGCCTGCAGCATTGAAACTTTGAAAGGCAGGCAGCCAGGCCATTACATTGCATGCGTAAATACGAGATCGTATAGAAAGATGCCAATACCGTGGCATCAATCAAATAAGCTCATCTGACGCCAATGGCATCGACGGCCGCTTGGCCTTTGTCTTTTGGCTATCCATCAAAGCTGGAGGGTTCGGTACTATACGTACAGAGTACGTAGGTACTTGCTCCTGCCTCTCCCGTACGTTAGGTTAGATGACCGAGCCTGAAATTTGGATCAGTGCTGTCTCGCGCACTTGGTGTAGTGTTGGGTTGCACTGAACAGCACAGGGTTGTGCATTTGCTGGTATGTAGAACTATTGCCGTGGCATCACGTGCTGTTAGTTGTAACTTGTAACTATACACGGCGTCGATAAATCATCAGCTCTGGTGGCTCTCACGTGACCTAGCCAGTGTGGACCCTGCGGACGCAACATGGCTATAGTAAACTTACTTGTCGTGGAGCTGGGTAATTACTGCTATAACTACTGTTTGCATGTCGGCCTTAGCCATGTAAGCAAAATTTCGCGGAAGGTACATGATCATATTAGCACAATTAATTTAACTGAATAAAAT
The DNA here is from genome assembly GCF_958298935.1 of Phragmites australis. Taxonomy (NCBI): domain Eukaryota; kingdom Viridiplantae; phylum Streptophyta; class Magnoliopsida; order Poales; family Poaceae; genus Phragmites; species Phragmites australis. Next base: position 5,897,711 of record NC_084940.1, read on the forward strand.
AATACAACATTTAGGTAACTACTAAGGGATCTAATGATGACCTGCCACTAATATGTGGCCTAGGCTGAGACCCAGCGAAGATCCGTTACTAACGAGGGGTTATTAGTGACGGTGATGGAACGACTCATCACTAAAGATAATAGTGACGTATCACCTCAAAGCCCGTTACTAATAATGTAATCATTAGTGATGGGTAAAGAGGTACATGCACGTCACTGAATGTAGTCTCGAGCGATTCACTACTGGAGCCACTCATCAGTGACGGGTGATAAGGACACTCGTCACCAATAAGTGATGTTTATTGTTACTTTTTACGCTGAGTAGCTCGATCAGACATTGTCTGTCCATCGACTGCTCGATATAGGGAGGCAATTTTTTTGGCAAGTTTGTTAAGGACCAACCAAATCTTGGTGATTTGAAGTTAGGATTGTCCCTGGCCTTTGAAGGTTTGCCTCCCCTTTCCTCCTATTGCTCATATGTGGTGGATTCTAGGATTTGAGTTGGAATCAACAATTTTGCTCATTCTCCCAAATCTTGATACATGTGGATTGTTCCACTTAGCCTTTGAAGGTTTGCATCCCTCCCCTTCCTCCTCATCTTGCTCCTATTTCCTGGATTCTAGGGTTTGAGTTGGAGTCTATAAATTCTCCTTCTCCTAAATCTTGATATGTATATGGGACAATTATGTTAATTATATTGGTAAAAATGAATTTAATTTGCGTAACCTACATCTCCCATTCAGGACTGTTTGATTATAAATATGACTTGATAACTCATCATATTTATAAGAAGATGCTCCTGAATGTCCACGAACTTTGGACAGTTCGAGAATATGTGATCCGAGTAGTAGTTTTTGATGCTTTTGTATGGTTCTAGAGAGAATTTTGGTTGGTTCACTGAAGAATTTTAAAATATTAGGTTTGCTATGAGCATAGATGACATGAATCCATTCAGTAATATGAGTATCTCACATAGTACCTGGCTTGTTTTACTGTCTATATACAACCTTCCACATTGACTTTGTAAAAAACTAAAATACATTATGTTGTCGACATTAATTCCTTGTCCGAGGTAATCTGGTAATAAAATCGATGTGTACCTCAGGTCTTTGGTGGATGATCTTAAAATACTTTGGTCCGAAGGCGTTGAGATTTGGGATCATACAAGTGAGAATACTTCACCCTATATGCTATGTTGTTCATCACCATCAATGATCTGCCAGCACTTCGTAACTTATCAGGGTAGAGGAAAAGAAAAGGTAAAGCTTGCCCCTAATGCTTAGATGATATTTAGAGTATGTGGTTGAACGAGTAAAAAAATAGTGTATATACGGCATCGACGTTTCCTTTCCATGAACCACTCGTACCGGAAAATGAAGTCTCAGTTTGACGGTAAACGTCACCTCCTAGGCATTTCAGCGGGCAAGATGTCAATGATTAGGTTAAGAATATCAATATTGTCATTGGCAAGCAAAAACGATCCTCCAAGAATGATGAAATTAGAATGTAAAACAAGAAATCAATTATTTAGAAGCTTGATTATTGGAAATACACAGTCCTAGTGATGGGGTGCGGTTACCACACATCACTAATGACCGAGCCCTAGTGACGGGTGGAAAGCTATCCGTCACTAATGACCGAGTCATCAGTGATGGGAGGAAAACTACCGCCACTAATGATGGTCACCAATGACGGTCAACAGACCTCCACATGCCATAGAAGATACACGTTAGTGACATATCTCAACTGTGACGGTCGACACCCGTCACTAATGTGTCATCATTAGTGACGTGTTCGGAGTAACGGATATGAGACATGTCACTAATGACAATTATCACCTATTATTAATGTGATGTTCTGACGTAGTGTAACCATCAGGCCAGGAGTCCTGTATATACCCTATGAACAAGTATTCCAAAAGCCCTTACGTTCACAACATTTGAAGTGAACCGGCAATACCTTGATGACCATTGCTAATTGAAGCAAATAGTATTGATCAATTCAAGCATCGTGCAAACCCATCAGTACATGCATGCCGATTTCTTTGCTGAATATATGCACGCACACTTTGGCTGCACCTACAGGTCACGTGCATTCACTTTGAACCTTTTGATTACACACAACGCTTTAATGTATGTGCAATCGATTAGCCTTTGGGTCAATTCCGTAATGCACATACAAATTTGTAACATTGTAAGGGAGAGGAGAGGGTATTTTAACCCATAATTCTTAATCTTTTTTAGTCTAGCAACCACCACATAGACCTTTTATCTAAGACGAACCATTTTCCATGCATAGTTATATGGGCCACTTTCGGTTAAACCAATTTAACAAGCCACACTACCGACACGCCGTGCTGGTTGTGTGTGACTCCACTCCGTGAGTGTCCCTGTACGTGCAGAATGTGTACCATCAATAAGAGACCAACATCATCCTACTAACTTCTTTTTAATGAAGTCCGTACTGAAGTATAATCCAGTCCGGTCATCAGATATTCAAACTCGATCGATCTAGTCCATGACACCAACTCCGGCAGCAGCACTTACGAATAGTACAGTACAGGACAAATGCATGCATGCAATCATGTTGCGTTGATTCCTTGGTCCCGGGTCGAAACGGGAAGAAATAAATGGTAAGAGTATCACTGTGCGGTCAACAGTATAGCGTAATGTGAGCACACAGCGCGTACTCTACATTTTGAATCTTGCCTTTCCCGGTCTCTTCTTTTTCTCCTGCGTCAAAGTTTAGATCGGCCAACGTGCAAGCACGGACGCACGCACGCATGCGGCTGAGCCGACGCCGACGGAGGCGCGTCGAACTAACGCGCATGCAGAACCCACGCATGGGCACTTTGTGCGTGTCCCGTCGTCCCGGGCCGCGGCGCCATCGTGCGCCCCCCACCCGGGGGGGGGGTCCTTTCGCGATGTTTGAGGCCTTGCAGCTGCAGCCTGCATGCGCGCGAATTGAAGGGATCGATAGGCGATAGCGACGGACCCTAGACACGCGCGGCGTCGACGACGACCACCGCACGACTGATTGACTCGCCTGGGCCCTCGTGTCCTCGCCTCCTGCAGATCATGGCACCCTCTTCCTCTTGGCTGGTTTCAGCCATCGCGAAGCTAGCTACGTCATCGTGATAATTTGATACCTACGGCGTGCTCCCGATAATTAGGGGTAGCTAGCGCTCTTGAGCTCCAGATGATATGTGTCGGCGTCTAGGACGCTTCCCATATTGGCCACCATGTAGGTATCTAGGTATGCTATACCTGCCAAGTCTCCAAGCATATAGTCTAGGCATATGAGATGAAATTGTTGAAATAATCTCATATTGGTTGTGGAAAGGCAATGCACCACACTTAAAAATAGAAAGTCACTTACCTTATTAACAAGTTTTTGAGGTGTAGAAAGACCCTCTTAATCGTACAATTAATACTAGAGCCTGACCTACACAATATATATCACAATGGCCCGATGGACACGAGTGCGTGTGAATGCATATATTGTGTGTGCTTAGGTATAGGTTGAGGGAACGTTGGTGTACAGTAAGTCCTCACTTTTTGACTAGTTTTTGAGTGTAGAAAGACCCTCAATCCTCGAGAAAATGATGTGATCCAGTACTAGCGTGTACCCTATAGATCCGGTAGCATGTAGCTAGGGTGCACACACTGGTCAGTGCCTCACTGAAAAGAAGGGTGGCATAGGGGTCGGGGCCATGTCCCCACGCCTGAATACAAGCATGCACAACGTTGCCAGTACTATTTCGCCATGTCAAGGGTCAGACTAATGGTTGCCAGGGTAAACTACTGGACTGGCAGCTGATTTGCTCCATCATGGTGGTTGAAGTTGGATGAAAAGTTTGAAGCTCGTGAGTTAGTTTAGCTCGTGTCTAGCTCGGCTCAGCTCAGCTTAGCTCAACTCGTTTTAAAACTAAAGAGTCGAGCCAGAGTTTTATCTCATTTAGATAATGAGCTAGGTCGTGAACAGCTCGTGAGCCAAACGAGATAGGGCTATCGTCTGCATCATATCGCTCCCTTTCACTATGGTCATCAGTTTGCTCATTGGTTATGTCACGGGTAAATCCGTGACAATGATTCCGGGGTATGCTGAACAATAGGTGCGTGATCGGTGTTCTGGGTGTGCCTGTGGAATATGTGTGTTTGTTGCTTAAGACACCAGAGTTATCCAGGTTCAGTCCCCCCGTGGGGTAATAGTCCTACATTCTTTGTATTCTTCTCCATCCCCCTTTATATTCTAGAGGGGTAGAAGTTTTGCAGATGGGCCCAATAAAAACACCCATACCTGCCTAGAAAACCGATATAAATAATTATTACAAGTATACATGCGTTGTGCCTGCCCCGGGCCCCTGCGACGCTCGTCCCGTCCATCGCCGTACCTCTGTTTGTCACGGCCGAAGCGTCCGGCCTACCCTGTCCTATCGCAGGTTTCCCTCGCGCACCAACTACCCCCTCCTTTTTCGTCTGCGAGCCCGCCCCGTAACAATTAATGTTTGCGGGATGGGATACGGTAACTCTGCGCCGGCCATGCTACCTCAGCTGGAGTGAACTAATTGGGGAAGGAAAACGGCTTGAGTAGCAGCATTAAATGAGGTTTAACTGGCCTAGATGAGTACCTACTCCATGACCAGTAAGGATTGGTCACGGGGAATCCTGCGAAGGCCATGGTCGTGGTCGCGCGGGGGTCATGGACCAAAGAACGAAAGTGAATACTGCCAAAACTGACCGTTACAGGCCATCCTAGTGGGGGACTCCTATATTCTTTACATCAACAGTAGCCTCTAAGCTCCCACGTGAATTTGGTGATCTAAGCTGTTTTTCATAATGTTGTGGTCGGGTCCAGTCGTACCACTTGGGCCCTGGGTGCAAGAGCTTTGCCCAGGGAGTGGTCGGCGACATGATCCACCACCATGTCTGGCTTAGGAAACTGCATCCCGAGGGGATGTTAACCGTACAGAGAGAGAGATCGTTGGGGAGAGCAAAAAGGAGGGCGTGCGCGAGGGAGAGGATCATGGGGGAGAGAAACCTTGACGGTTGCCGGACTTCGAGGGAGTTTCAGTTCCCCAAATGGCCCTCAGAATTCGAGGTGGCGGGTCTAAGTCGATCTTATAAATCGAAAGGCAGAACCCCTGGAAACCCCTTCACCCCAATCTCATCCAGTCTTTCTTGCGAAAACCACAATTGAGCTCCCATGGCACCGCACACCGAAAAGGAGCCTGACTTCCCCAAGTCCAAGTGCATCACCGCGAAGCTGAAGCAGATGTACGAGAATCACCTGCTTCCGTGTTGCTTGTCTTCGGGATATCGCCCTGGGGGGAGGTCCCTGCTCCCCGCCAGGGGGAGATCGTAATCTTTGCCGCGTTCTTCCTGGCGGGTCTCATCCCCTCCTTTCCCGAGTTTCTTCACCACTGTCATCTCATTCTACGACATCTGCCACCTCCACCTCAACGCTAACTCCATCATCATGTTGAGCATCTTTGCTCATATGTGTGAAAAATTCATTGAGATCGAGTCGTGCCTTGATCTCTTCCAGTTTTTCTATACGGCCAGGGTGTAGCCTGGGCCAGCCACTGGGAGCTGTGGCTTTTGTCTCTGTGATAGTGTCTCAAGCTCCTATCTGGAAATGAATCTCAAATCATCATGGTCAGGCTGGAGGGACGAGTGGTTCTACCTCACGACCGACGACTCCTTGGACAACCTCCATGTGCCAGATGCGCCGGAACACCTTACGGAGAGTTAGGAAAGCTTCCCCACACTGACCGCTGAGCTGTTGTCCCTTTTCGGTCGGGTCAAGACGCTTGCAGAAGGCGGCCTGTCGGGGTCGGACGTCGTCCATGACTTCATCAAGCGTCGGCTCTGTCCCCTACAACGGAGAGCACACCCGGCATATCTGTACACCGGGAGTGGTAATGACACCTGGGAGAGGTCCGCAGGTAACACCACAACCATCCCGCTTTCACTCTCTATTGACCGAGCAATGTCTTATTCCCTTTGATTAGATCTTCCCGACGAGGTCATCGACTTGCGGGTCAAGTCGTTGATGGCTGCGGCCGCCAGGAAGGGTGACCCTCCGTGTGTCCCCCTTTGTGAGCTCCCCTCGTTGGAGAGAGCTCGGGTTCGGGTAAGATTGGTATGTTTAGCACTTTCCAAAATTTTCTACTCGAGCCTTTTCCTTGGTCATGGTCTCATAGCTCGAGTTATTTCCAGCGTCTCCTCGAGGTAGATGTCTTGCGACCGATAGTCGACGAGGTCAAGGAGGCCTTCCGGGAGATTGAACGTGAGGGTCACGAGCCCTCACCATCGCCTATCACTGCCCCAGACACCCACCGATCTAGTCGCAACACCAACCTGTTAGGTCGGGGAGGCGACCAATCTACCCGGGGTCAAGCAGTGATTGCGGGTAGCAGCTCTATGAATGGTGCCGGTCAGTAGGAGACTGACCCACAGCGCCCCAACTAGACCTTCCATGACCTAGTGCCCCGCGACCAAACCCGAACAGGCCAAGCCTGCCCCGACCAGGCTAGGTACGACTAGAGGCCTCGCGACCACACCGTCGTGGACCAAGCGTCTGCGCAGTGTGAGAGGAGGCCGGTGGAGGACTCATCCACCGCGGAGGCGTCCAAACATGCTCGCGGGACCCCAAGTACTGGCGGACCCCTAACGGGGTTGTCTTCTCCGACCGGTCGGTCTGGAGGCTTCGTGAGGACCAGACTTGTCCTTAGCTCCCTGCTGCTGCGGTAAGTTTCTTTGGGTTGGTATAGATACCTTGAATTTCATTTCCTTCCTGATTCAATAACTTTGTTGTTTGCCGTAGGTCTATGGTAGCCCCTACGGCTCCCGTCATGACTCCTCCAACGGCGCCCCCGCAAGACGTCCCAGTACCTCCGCCAGCTCTAGCTTTGCCCTCTGGAGAGTCGGTGGCAGTTCTGGTCCCCGTTGCGCCAGTCGAGGAGTCCGTGCCGACCCCCGACTTGCTCTCTTTGGTCAGTCGTGTCCCCACTTCTGTTTATAGACTGGTTGAAGAGAAGCAAGTGGTGGCCACTAGGTGTGCCGAGCTGGAGAAACAGCTGGCCCAAGAAAGAGAGGCCAGACGCTTGCTGCAACAAAGGTGTGGTGAGCTCCAGTTGGAGAAGGTTGTGCTTTTCGCTGAGCTCTCCGCGCTTTTCGCCGAGCACTCCCAGCTCAAGGAGGATGAACGCACTGCCCTCAGCATTCTCCAGGACACCTTCAAGGTGCTCGCAGATCCCCTGGGGAGCCTCGGGCTGGGATCCACAAAGCCGAAGGACTACCGCACAGCCCGGGCCTGGGCCTACGCCATCAAGGTCCTGGAAATTTTTTATTTCTGAGCTCCCCGCCACCCTGACACTGAGGGATGCAGAGGACGTGATGCTGGTAGTGAGGTCGACTGCGGAGTACATTTTCTGGTGCTACCATCGTTGTTACCCCAACTTCAACCTGGACCTTGTCCGGGAGGGAGACGTTGTCACTGGACCCGAAGCTGAGGAGAAGCTGCAGTGGGAGTGTCAAGGAGTGGTGGACTATATGAATTCTGTCTTCCAGGTGAAGGCCACCGAGGAGTAAAAAATTTGATTGTAACTTTTGTTCTGTAATATATTCGAATGAAGCCTCCCGCTTTTTGTTCTCTGATGAGTTTGTGTCGTTATGGTCGTAGAGTTCCTGGAGTGTCCGAACCATCCGCCCGTGCCGAGACCCCACCTACACCGACCAGCCCCCAAGCCCTCGCCAAATCCCTGATCAATCCTCTTGACGATCTAGTCAACCGACGTATTTTGGAGGCGGCGGCCGAACGCGAGCTGGGGCTTGTGATCGAGCAAGCGAGTACGCCGAGCGACCTTCAAGGTGTGTTATTCCAACCACTTGAGCCACGTGCTGGTCCCAGGTTACCCATGTAAGGCTCAACCAGCTGACTCATGTGTGGCTTACTAACTGTTTCTTGACCAGCCTGCCAGGAGGAGCTACTCGCGTTGCAGAGGGAGCTAGAGCTGGTGACCAGGGAAAGCGTCCTGCAGAGAGAGGAATTCTATGACCGCATTCACCGTTCTCGGGAAGATCTGTCGGCGGCGTAGAAAGACCTAGAGTAGATGACCATGGAGAGCAAGGAGCGGCGAGTGACATACTACGACCATCTTAGCCGGGCCTTTACCCCCTTCGACTCCTTGCTTTGGTCCTCCTGTGTTCACGCCCGACACCTGGGAACACCGTGACCGGTCACATTGAGTGAATTCTAGCAGCCTCTGAGGAGGAAGGTGGCCTCGAGCAGAGGATTCGTGAGGCCATCGGCGACCACCTTTTTGAGGTCTGGGTCTCCAGCGCCTGCCTTGCCCTCGCCTGCGTCCGCGACCACTTCCCCAACTTGGACCTCTTGCCGTTAGTTGGTGTCGGTTTTGAAGGCACTCAGATGACCACGGAGGAGCTCGGCGCTTGTGCCGACTCATTTTTGTATGCTGTTCGTTCCAGCCTTTGGACCGTCCAGTTTGACCCTCTTAGGGTTATCATTGGGTCCTAGGAGTATTGTCTCGAGGTCGTCTAGAGCCAGTCCCCGGGTCTCATTCGAGTGGTCGCTTTGTAATGAAGGATGCTTGTCTTTATGTAGATTTTTTCTGTGCTTAGGCGGTGAGCAACCTCGGAGTGCTTGTAATGCCTAGGGTGGATCACGTCGTCCCGACACTAAGGATGAGCTTTAGCCCGGAAAGCCTTTCGGTGGCGACCAGCGCTCGATTCGAGCTAGGGCTTGTGGCATTGTGGTCGTTAATCCTCGGGCGCCATACCCCTAGCAGCGTGTGAGCTGTCAATTTTGGATCTTGTCCCATCAACATGAGCAAGTGGGCTAAACAGACCTGGCTGCAAGAAAACAAATAACATATCATAATAGTTCTACCCTCCGACTGTCCGGTCGGGGGAAGAAACTGCTGACCCGGCAATCAAGTTCTTGAAACGGAAATACTTACAATTTGGTGGGAGATCGCGTTTGTTTGTGAAGTCCTGCAACACATAAAGGTAGGCGTCCCTCTACCAAGGAGGATTCTCACGGTTTACCAGCGTGATCCTTTCTGCTGATAAATCATCGTTCGGGGCTGCTTGATTCTCAAGGTAGTCCAAGATCTGATCCATCCAGGCCGTACTCGAATCGAGCAGGGAGACCACACGATGACCACCCAAGGTTGACAACACTAAGGGATGCGTTGCCTCCAAAGGTGTTGCCTCTAGTGTTTCGTTTCCGAGCGGAGCATCCCTTCCACGTTGGCCCAAGACCGCGGTGGGTGGTCGTGTGAATCTTTTCCCCAAAGACTCTGACCGGAGCGAGTTTGTAAGAAGAGGCCAGACAAACCAGTCCATCGGCCAAGGAGCGAATCATACCGAGATACTCCATTCACATTTCCTGCCAGGCTTTTCTACAACATTTACCCCCAAGCACTAGTGGTCTTGTACTGAACGCCAGATTCCCTTTTTAAGCATTTACTGGTCTCTGCATGTTCAAACAGAGGACCACATAGGCACTTGACTGCTCGCTGCTCTCAACCTCCTAGTATTATGCCCAACTCAGATTGGTGAAGAAAAGTCAAGTCCTGCCAATTCAGGATGCATGATTGCACGAGGGTGGCTAATCATGATAGTGTAAGACTTGGTCCTTAAGCGGCCAGGGTAGGTATCTTTTGGCCATGAACACCACAGAGGTGACTCAAGCCCCTAGGAGCATCCTTATCTAGAGTACTACTCCACCTGCTCCCGTCAAACAATTTTCACCCATTTTTACACACCTCCCACCATATCCCATATGGCATTAAGGATTTCACAACCATCACAGAATCCATAACCATCAAGGATCCATGGTATATGTCGGAGGATGAACTCCTGTCGCAGGGATCCCAATAGACCCCTTTTTAGAGATTCGGTCAGGGGATGATCCTGAATGAGTTCGTTGGAGAAATAAATGAAAGTGGAAATAAATGCAACGGCCGGTGGTGGGGGATGATCGACCTAGTGCAAAGAGAAATGAATGCACCGGAGTTTAGACAGGTTCGGGCCGCATGGGGGCGTAATACCCTACTCCTGTGTGGATGCAATATCCTTCCCCGAATGGGGATCCCTCAGGGATATATCTGGTTACAAGAATATATTATCTAACTGAGAGCTTGAGGCTCCCTTGTTCTAGCTCTGCTCAAGCTTGCTTGCGGTGTTCTTCAGATGATGTCTTCGATCGTCTCGATCTGTCTTCGGATGTTTTCTCGTGTGTTCCCGATTCCTATCTTGGTCCTGTGTTCTCCATCTTCTTCTTTCTGTCCGCCCATCCTTTTATACACTCGCCGGCCACGACATACCCTAAATGGGAAAGAGGGGGCACAAGTTCCAAGACGCCACGACTGAGAAAGACGTCATCATTTCTCCTGGGCAAAGTGACAGGGGCGGTGGAAAAACGCGGCGCGCATCCGACCACCCGTCACTGTGGACGCATTGGAACCATTGAGAGGGCCCACCGGGCAGCCACAGAGGCACCCGGTGCGCCCACCCTGTCTTGTTCTTCTGCCAGGGCAGGGTGGTAGGCGGAATGCTTTTCCTGGCAATGTTATCCCGAGATACCCCGGATGATACGGGACGGGACCCGTGCAATTAATGGCCCCACGCCCCTCTGCCAAAGCATGGCAGGGACTGACACTGTGGCGGGAGCAGTTGGGGGTATCAGGATGTCAGGATGTCAGGCTGCGTGTGCCCATTAAATGCGGCCTTGGACCTCTGACTGGTTGACACCTCGTCGGCGGCCCCCTCGGGGGCCCTTCTGGGTCGTCGGGGCATCAGGTGCTCTCGCGCGAACCTTTGGGGAACCGAGTGCTCGGGGGCTGCCACGTGCAGCCCCGAGCACTCTCTCTCGAGTACTTCCGTAGATCCTTCGGGGAACCGAGCGCTCGGGGGCTGCCACGTGCAGCCCCAAGCACTCTCTCCCGAGCACTTCTGTAGATCTTTCGGGGAACCGAGCGCTTGGGGGCTGCCACATGCAGCCCCGAGCACTTCTGTAGATCCTTCGGGGAACCGAGCGCTCGGAGGCTGCCACGTGCAGCCCCGAGCACTCTCTCTCGAGCACTTCTGACCATCGGGGGACTAGGGTACTTGGGGGCGAGCGGGCACCTCCCAGAGTACTTTCTTCCCGGTACTTGGACTCTGCGGGTCATCGGGGAACTGGGGTGCTCGGGGACCAGAGGCTGTGGCCCCGAGCACCTTCTCCCGGAACTTAGATTTTCCTCATCCCGCAGGAGGGACCTCGCGGGATGGTGACACGTGGCGGACGGTTGGCCTGGCCTCGGGACTTAGGGACCCCCGATTCCTGATACACCGACAGTATATGAGTTTAACATTGAAAACAATAATTCTTATCTCTGAGGAGAGGTGTTTTAAAAGCGACGTCTCCGAGGAGACGTATTCAATCCTAAGCATGCTAGATATCAAGGCGTCCTCTGACATTGATACATATAACAACAGGTAATCCTAGGGTGATATGTATTTTGGATGATAAAATTTATGGCATGACAAGTGTTGATAGGATTAACTACTACAAGTAGTTTGTAAAAGCGCAATATATAGTACATGCGATATAAGTCCAGTTTTAAGTTGATGATATAGATTATTTAAAAACAAGTCCAATATGATCAAGGAGATAGGAATTGCCTTCTCCGAGGTTTTCTTCAATGTCTTGGTTGTAAACAGGATCTTCCTCACTCCTGACGCTTCCCGCGCAGAATTCTGGCAGTTTTGCTATTGCGACTACGATCATTAACAGGTTATACTAGAGAAGGATCAAATAAGACCAAATGAAAATCCAAATGAGCCCTAATCTATATCACACTATGATGGATAGATATATCTCGAATTTAGATGAATTTCAGTGAAAGAATAATCAGAATCGGAGCCAGAACAGAGAAGTTATGACTCCTGGAAGATCTAATCTAAATTAAATTAGGAAATTGTGAATTTGCACTATTCATAGGTGGGGCCCATGGGTGGGGCCCACTAAATAGTAGCTTGGGCCCATATGAATAGTGACTCAGTGGAACCCACATGAACCGTCCTAGCTGGGCTGAGACGGGCTTGGAGATGGCCAGGTCCGAGCGTGGATGGGCCGGTCAGGTTTGGGCCGTATAGTGCTGGGTCGTATAATGTAGGCCCATTGGGGTGCGGCCAGCGGGCGGCTGGGCCAGCCTAGTAGACCAACCAATACTAAGCATGGGCCACGGCGATTGGGAATCACGGTCGAGCCGCGCTGGTGAGCTCATTAGATTCACACTCTGGCTGGGGGTTCTTTAAGAGGAGTGGTCACCGGTCGACGGTGGGCCAAGATCGGGATAGCACCAGATGGCAACCGGAGTTGACGGCAGTGGCACAAGAATATGGGCAGCACCTCCCCTGCTCTAGCACGCTCTGGGCCACCTGCAATCCTATGCTATGTCCACGTGACTAACACGGCACGAAGGCCGGCTCAGGAGAGGGCTAAGGGTCACCGGCGGTGAGGAATTTTGGCGGCAGTGGGGAAAACTCACAGCTGCACGTGACTACGCGAAAAGAAGACATGGGGATGGCTATACAATAGGTAAGAGGATATGCGAGGGGGCGGGGATGCTTACTGAGCTCAAGCCGGTGAGAAGCTGGCCGACGGCTAGCGATGCGATGGAGTGATGGTGGTGACGGTAGCTCAGCTACCGGCGCGGGTGGGCTCCCGTCAGGCTTCTGGTCGATGGAGAGCGGCACAGGGACGACGAATTAACGATGGCGGAGGTGCGGTGGCATGAATGGCAACGATGATGAGGTAGCGTGGCAACGATGTGTGGCTCATGGACGACCACGCTCGTGCGGGCGCGCATGCGCCGGCGGGCTGTCCAGCGCGAGGGTGAGCAGGTCGAGTGGGCCAAGCAGCACGATCGCGGCCCAGCACGGGGAAGGAAGGAGGGGGAAGAAAGGAAGGCTGTGCCAGTTGTCGTGGGCTGCGTGAGAGAGAAGGGAAAGAGTTTCGGCTCGGGAAGAGAGAAAAAGGAAAATAGAATAAGGAATTAAGTTTAAATTCAAATTGAGGTATTTGAATTTAGATTTGACTTTCGATTAATATCAATTCAAATAAACATATTTGAATTATTTGGTCTTTGATCTTGATTCTTGAGGGAGGATTCGAATTCAATTTGGATTTGAGTTAAATAGAAACTAAGAATAAATTTAAAATTGAGAGACATTCAATTTCAAACCTCTAACAACGAACCTAAAAACCATAAACCAACACATATAAATCAATTTAATGCAGAGATTATTTTAAAAATAATTTTAGTGCATTTTAGAATACCTGATCAACTTAATATATTTAATATATATGAATATATACATACTAGTATATATATTCGTATACATATTTACTTGATTTTAGTTAACCTAATTAATCATAAAAAGTTTTAATTAGAAGTAAAATCACATTTAATTAAAATGTCTTAAAACTCGGGATGTTACAGCTATTAACTATCAGTACCGAGTAAAAAATATCAGTTGAAAAATTAACAATAAAACTATTTTTCAACCAACACCGATCTAACTTTTTTAATAGTGTACGTCCCTATAAATACCAGTACACCGTCCGGATGGTACTCGTATCTGTAATTCAGTACTCTCTATCACCCCTTGACTGGGAGCTGCCGATGTGTACGTCTGTAGCAGTACGTACCAGCAGCGACATTGGGAAAAACGACACGATTAACTGCTGGATATGCTCGTTGGAAACTTGGATTCAACGTTCTGGCAGGCATGCAATGCAACGACGACGCCTTTCTGCACCGGCCGGTGAGTCTTTCCACGTAAATAACGGTAACCTTGTGTTCAAGGCCCGGTCGTTTTGTCCTCGCGCGTGCTCAAGCGCCCGGCATTTATGCATGCATAGGCCGCTCGATCGCAGCAATGTAAACCGAGCGCGCGTCTCGGAAAGGGCGCTTTCCAGAACGCCCTCTCGCTGTTGCCCTCGCGAGTAAACAAATGATAAACAAATGAAACCATATGGTTAGGTTAATTCCAGCAATTCCACTATCCAGTGCTACAGTACCCCGCAAAGTACTGTATACTGAACATGCAGCAGATATTCTATCCAGTGCTACAGTGCTGCACAGCATTGCTACAGTATTGTGGAGAGGTGTGTGGGTCTGTATTTTGGAGGTGCTATTGTAACAGTAGCAATACTGTGCGGTACTGTTCATAGTGGGTGCCAGTGGGTCCAGAGGGAGGAAACACTGTAGCATGTATTGTTCACAGAGGCTACCAGTGGGTCCGGAGGGAGGAAAAGAGTAGTAGAAGAGATGCTGTAATAGTGATAGAGATGCTGTAATAATATTTTTGAGGATAAAAATTTGAAGTAACTGCTGGAGATAGCCTTAGGACGGGCAATGGGTTGAGTTGGATCTGAATAGAGCTAGCAAATCATGCCTCACCCTAAACCTGTCAGCAAAAACTGACCCGAGACCGAATTACCAAACAGACCTAAACCTGTCAGCCAAAACTGACCCGAGCTCGAATTACCAAATAGCAAAAACTGACGTGAGCCCGAATTACCAAACAGACTAAAAATGAAACCCGAACCTAAACATATCGCTCACCTGTCAGAGTTTAGTTCAACAACAACAGAGCATCGCCATATTACAGGTCAGCAGCTCATCACATCCATCTCCATGCCATCTTCCTCCACCTCCATCACCTGTTCTCCGCTCGACTACCTTGCCATCGAGCTTCGCGTGCACCGGTGCCTACACCTACCATGTTAGAATAACACATTAGTGGCGGATGATAACCGTTGTTAGTGATGGGTCACATACCTGTCACTCCGAATGCATCACTAATGATGACCTATTAGTAACGAGTCGGCGCTAATGACAGTCGCCAGTGATAGGTCACAGTTGAGACCCGTTACTAAGGTGCGTCTCCTATGGCTTGAGCACGCCTGTTGCCCGTCACTAATGACTGAGTCCCAGTGACAGGTTGTAATTTCACGTAGTCATCAGTGATGGGTAGTAACCACACCCCGTCACTTGGACTCGCTCATTAGTGATGGGTGCTAACAAATTATTGATGGTGATGAATAACATGGCACGTAGGGTGAAATATTCTCATTTATATTGATCTCAAATCTCTCTTTAGACCAAAGTGCTTTAAGATCATCCATCAAAGCCCTGTGGTACACATCGATATCATTGTCAGGTTACCTCATACATGTAATTAAGATCGACAACATAATGTATTTTTGCTTTTTACAAATCCAAGGTGGAAAGTTGTAGATATACAGTACAACATATCATGTGCTATGTGAGGTACTTATGTTACCGAATGGATTCATACTGTTGTAGCAAACCTAATATTTCTTAATTCTTCAGTGAACCAACCAAATGTGGAATCAATGGTTCACCACTGAGCTGAATCTGTGGGGTTCCGTATCATTATATCATTCTTATGATCCTCCTTGTGTCACCACATCAATTGAGACTCCTTTCGTTTGCGAACAAATGCTTCAAACGGAAAATTATAGGAAAATACCACATCACCTTCTTAGAAGTCTCTTTTCTCTTGCTGCCTTTCTCCACATCGCCGCCATCATTTCTACACTTGTATCGATGTGTTTCACAAACAAGACATTGATTCAGTTCTGCATACTCTCCATGAAACATGACACAATCCTCCTTATATGCATGCATTTTTTCTATTCCAATCCCAAAGGACAAATTATCTTCTTCGTGTCGTAGATGGTCTTAGGCACTTTGTTCCCCTCTGGTAGCATGTCCCTTACCAGATACAACAATGCTTTGAAACTCCTATCAGACTAATGATGGGTTGCCTTCAATTGCAGAAGCGTAAGCACCGCAGACAGCAGTGTGTATTTGTCCTTACAACCAGGATAAAATGGTGTCTTCGAGTCCCGCACCGGTTTCTGAAATTTGACAAGCTCACCATCACTATATTCGTTGTGCCCCTCAGCATCGCGTACCATTTATCCAACATTCTCCCCCAAATCCACGTAGTCATCATTGAATCCTAATATGTCTGCGTCCCTGATATAATTATCTATATCACTGACTAGCGGTAGTCCTTGATCCATACTACCATCTGGGAGGACCTGATCCATTTCCCCTTTGTTAAAGTCTTCCTCATCGTGTTTGTTCTAAATGTGATATCTCTCTTTGAATCCACGTCTTAACAAGTGATCGTACACATTATCAGGTTTTAGAAACTTCTTCTCGTTCTTGCATCACAGCATGGACACCACATTGCCGTTTTACCTTGACCTTTCATATCTACCACCGCGACACTCATGAAAGACTTCACCCCGCTCATGTACTCGTTACAAGGATGGCAATCAAGGTACATCATACTTCAATCCGTCATCTACAAATCGAAAAAATATTCGTTGTTAATAGAAACAACAGAGTACATACAATTGAATAAGTATAAAAATTCTAATTAAATTTAACTAAATTAAGCCAATTTCTTATCTAGGGCGAAGGATCATAGCTAGCTACTTTCTACATAGGCAAATATAGGTCATAATTCCAATTGAGGATATGTGACTTGAGTAGGTTTCTATGCTCTTGTAATGGTTCTAGAGAAAATTTCGGCAGCATCACCCTATTGTTCTCCAAATACACATCTCGAAAATGAACCAAGAGGGTGTATATCCGGAGAACAACAGGGAGATGACACCGAAATACTCTCTAGAACTATACAAGAGTACAGAAACCTACTACTCAGACCACATATCCTTGAACATTCCAAAGTTCATGAATAATTTGGGAGCATCTTCTTATAAATATGAGGAGTTACCAGGTCATATTTATAATCAAACATTCCCGAAAGGGAGACGTAGGTTACGTAAACTGGGTTCACTTTTAGGAATATAATTAACATAATTGCACAATAAAAATATCAAGATTTGCACCTAATAGAACCATAATAGCAACATAATTTTACTTTTAGGAATATAATAGCACCATAAACATATCAAGTACCCAAACCCGATAATCTAGCAAATAGGAGCAAGAGGAGGAGGAAAGGGGGAATGCAAACCTTCAAATGCCAAGGGGGACTATCAACATGTATTAAGATTTGGGAGAAGAAGCAAAATTGTTGATTCCAACTCAAACCCTAGAATACACCATATATGAGCGAGAGGAGAAGAAGAGGGGGAGGAAAACCTTCAAAGGCCAAGGAACAATCCCAACTTTAAATCATCAAGATTTGGTTAGTCCTTAACAGAATTGCAAAAAAAATCACCCCTTTGTCATGCAGCCGGTAGACAAACATTGTCTGGTAGTCATGCTCGGCGCAGTAAACATCACTCATTAGTGACGGGTGATAAGGATGCGTGTCACCAATGACTACATTATTAGTGATGGGTGTTCTCATTATAAGGGAACATGTAGATTACGCTAGCGTAAAACAAAATAAATTCTACCGCATTTACCCAGAAAACCATGCTAGTAGGAGATCATAGATCGTTACCACTAGACATGCAGCATAGCGGAAGAAGAGTTAGAGCAGACTGATCCAACGTTGTGTGCGTCATGCTCCTCGACTAGCTCCACGACCAGCACCGCACATGTGCTCGTGCTCCTCGACTAAATCCTCAACCAGCTCCGAGCAGGTGCGTTGAGTTCTCAACCAGTTCAAAGTGGTCACATCGTGCTTTGCGACCAGCACTGAGCAGGTATGTCGACTAGCCGAGCAGTAGCATCATGATCTTTATGCTGAGGAGATCAGCATTGCAATAGTAACATCGCCTCTATAGTATCGACACATATTGGATAGGGTCACTGTACACTGGTGTTGTAGCACCGCACGCATGGCTAGGGATTTTGGGAGATCGTGTGGCGGGTTGAGGCTAGGGTTTGGAGTGGCTCTCCCATGCCTCACCCCACACCTCACCTTATATAGAGATCGCTAATGGGATCCCACGTTGGAAGCTCTTTATGACTCTAACTCTTCATGGATCACAATCCAATCAAACTCATATATGAATATAATCCGTATGTTTCGTTCCAACCCATTAAGTGTGCGACCTATTGAGTTCATGTACAAACAACTACGACTCGAAAACTCTTTCCGAACCGAAATCAATAGTGGTCTCTAACAGGACATATTAACTTCTGAATATATACAAAGGTCATATCGGCTGAACCTTGATATGCACATACACTGATCCCTTTCCTCATGATATCAGTCAAGCTTAAAGCGAGATACGTGTCACCCATAGGATAGCTTGATCGTTCACTCGATCAAGTAATGGATTTATCATGATTAATTCTTTAATCATATATTAGCATGACCATGCACTTTCTCAATCCAACTACCTTGAGGGGCATAGAGACATATCTCCCGTTATCAAGGAGGGGAAAATTGCATCTTGATCGCTCAGACCCACGAACTGTTTCATGACAAACCCAAAAACTACTTTTATGACTACTTAGTTACAGAATAGCATTTGACAGCCCCAAAATATGTCACTGCACATTCTGGGAATCAATGACGATCTCAGGTCTAAGAATCCTACAGATACACCATTTAAGATAACAACTGATGTCACATCATAAATAACAATTCCAATAATTTCTCAAGGTCGGTCTATCCAACATCATATTCCCTAACATAAATATTTACATTATTGATTCGGTATCTCTATACCTATGATCAGTGAAACATGATCATCAATCAATGCATGTGTTGGCCTTACGAATCATCACAATGATATGTGACCAGGGATCAACTTATAATAACATCATATTACAAATAAAGAGTTTAACGAACAAGTCACATACTTACTAATCAATGTAAATTACAATAATTCTTGGAATAACACATTATTCAGAAGTACATAAACATAGACATAATACAATCATCTCTATGATTGTCTCTAGGGCATATCACCATCACTCGTAACCCATCACTAGTCCAACAACAGCATATTAGTGATGGGTGACAACTATGACCCATCACTAATTATTTTTATATTAGTGACGGATGTCCTCATTTACCCGTCACTAATGAGTGGCCCCGACTATGAATTAACCGTTTGAGGCTACATTTAGTGGCGTGTGTCCTCTCCACCCGTCATGAATGACTACATTATTAGTGATGGATTTTTATATGACCCGTCATTTTTATCTTTAGTGGCGGATCATTCCCTCGTCGTCACTAATGAAACCTCATTAGTGACGGATCTTGGTCAGGTCTCAACCCGGATCACACCATAGTGACGGGTTATCTTTGAAGCCGTCACTAATAATGCATTAGTCATGAGTTTTGGTCAGCCATCACTAATGATGTATCTCCATTGATAGCTTCTTACGTAGTGACCATCAAACGACCCTCATCCCCACGCGATCGCCGTCCAGCTGCACTGTCGCAGCTCGCACCCGTTGCCTCGCTTGCCTGGCCGCAACTCATCTCCACTCGTCAGGCTGCTACTAGAGCTTGTGCCGTTGCGTCGGCTGGGCGTCGGCGATGCAGATCTGGGTTGGCCGCCGCGCCAGCGGGGCATCGATAGCCAAGCATCATCGAGGCGGATATGGGCTGACGGGCGTTAATGCAGGGTAGGAGGGTGGACCGTTGAAGGTTGCGGCTTCGCTCGGAGCCGACAGGTGATGTGAGGCCATCGGGCATGGCGGGCAGGGGAGGAGGCAACACAACGTGACTGTGACCGGTGAGCAGTGAGCCAGTTGCTCCGTGGTTGTGAGTCTGTGATGAGGTAGTGGCGGCACTAGCACTGCAGGTTGCGACGACTAGGAGGTGCTAATCAACACTAGGGTTTTCACTTTTCAGTTCACGGGATGGGCTGAATGCAATGAAGTGATTGAATGCACATGGGCTACTGCTATACCGGGCAACCCGTGGGCACCCGCGGGCAAAATCTAAAACACGAAGCTGACCCGACCCTATTCGGGTATCTGATCTGCCAAACTTGTGGACAAAAGTTTAAACCTAAACCTAGACTCAGGTATAGAGGCTGCGGGTACCGAACCCGTAGGTCCCGTTGCGAGCCCTACAGATGATTGAATTGAATCCATCCGCAGATCGATGAGATGCTACGGCAGGGATGGCACTCGGCTCAGCAGCAGCTGCGTCCAGTGTGGGTGAGTGAGCAGCTGCTGCGTGAATTGGTTCTGGCTCTCTCAGCTCCAATGCATGCAGCATGCAGCAGCTGCGCACTGGCTCTGGCTCTGGCTCTGGGATGGTACCGAGTACGCAGGCCGCGCGCGCTCTCTTTTCTGTGCTGCAATCGCCAAGCTTTTTGTGCGTGTATGTACTCCACATGTGCATGGCAACAGTGCAGGGCCGCAGGCTAGGCTACAGGTAGGATTTGACTAGTACTCTTGAAAGGATGCAGTTGGAGTGGAGTGGACTGGACTGGAGCTCTCGAGCTCTCCGGCTTTAACTCCAGCCAAAAGTTGCTGCAGAATACGTACGAGGGCGAGGCTCCTACCTCTCGCGAGTCGCGATGAGGGCTGGAGCTGCACCGGCCAGTAGGTTGCAGTTTGACCATCCAATGGAAATCCATTGCTGCAGTTGCATTGTTGCAAGGCCAGGTCCAGGGGCAACACCTACCGTATATGGCTATGGCTTGCAGCGGTCGCAAGAATACAGGACATATGGGCCTGGATCTGCTGCGCTGTAGTCAGCAAGCCATGGCACGCGCGCCATGGTAAGAAGAGGTGTTTCAACGAGATCTTTAGAGGATAAAGTGCCATTCTTCTATGAATTAATCAGGACACATTAGAGTTTGAACACCAAGCTAGAATTTCTAAGGAAAAAACTTGCCGCACTCGAAGACTACAAACCACGTGAACTATATGAGTCAGTAAAAGCTTTTCGCCTAAGATGAAAGCTTTTAATAGCACCTCCAGATCAGAGAACTTATGCCTGTAGAAATTCTTACAGAATTGACAACTAGGCCCACTGCATCTATTTAAAAAGATGATACTAATATATATCCAATCATTAGTTCTATGGCCTTAGGGAGCTGTCGTGTAAAGACACACGCCAAGTAAGCTCAGAAAAGGCCCAACCAATGGTCAAAGGCTCAAAGCTTACACAAGGATTGTAGCTAGTATAGTGCTCCACATATTAGCTGTTCGCCCCCAAGTAAAATATGGTCACCAGGCATCATGGCCCCATGATACCATGCCTCTCCTTTCTCGCTAACGCCGAGCCTGTCCGGTCTCCGATCTCGGGGGCAAAGCGGAAAGGACTGTGCATGCATGCAGTGAGCAACGCGTCGCCTCTCCCTTTGGGAATGTGTGTATGATTAGGCCGCCAGGTTAGTTTACTAGCGATGATTTGGGAGCTTTAGGGGAGGCTGAGTGTGATGTTCTCCGGACAAAAGCTCAAAAGGGGTCACTGGGTTGGTATAGTTTATCTCTGTTCTGAGAGGATAATGAAGCTGGAGCTGTGTGCAGGATCAACATGCAAATGAAAGCACGTAGTAGTATGTAGTATCTTGCTGGGTAGTACTCCAAGGAGAAAGAACAAACGATAAGGCATATAGGGATATGCATGCACGGGCCACAAGATGGTGTGGTCAATGGTCCAAATAGTCAATTGAGTAGATGCATGCAGCCCGAGGTTGATTACTCGCAAAAGCTGGCTGGCCTGGATGATTTGCTGTGCATGGAACTAGGGGCATAGGCAAGACGACAAAAGTGCTGCCTCATGATCCTGCTTGGTGTACCTTGCTTAGTATGGTGGTTGATTATTTGAATATAGCCAAGAGAGCATTTGCAGCCTTTAACCATTGACCCGTCAGCTAGTGGTCAAACCATTTTAGCAGCTGGGTGAGTAGATTTTGTCAGGAAAACAACTGACATGGCCATCAGAAGTGTAATTACTTAGGTGACAGCAGCACTGGAGGCCCAAACCTTTGTTTTCAGCCTGTACCGCAAAGCCTGAACTGCGGGCCAGATCTTAAGGTTGATGTTGGGCTGCACATTCATAATGGACTGTGCTCTTCCCGCATGGAAAGGACAGCTTCTGGTTGAGATTATATATATACACACACACAAGACTATAAGTCCGTTTAAAATAATAGCAGAGATAAGCCAGTGTCACCTGTTCATCAGGCGAGAACTTGTGGGGCCTGGTGGTCCTCACCGGTACATCCGACTTTCGTCGTCGAGACCGTCTTTCACATCGACTTCTCAGCAGTACTATGGTGATGGTTCGGCGAGGCAGTCCTTCTCCGGGGCCACTGACTCGCACTCCAATTGTGCCTAGGTTAGACATTCTTTCTCTGGGGCGATGGCCCCCGCTACGACGTCACAACGTCCAAGCCAGCCTTCAGCGGTGCCCGTGACCACATCTACACCGGCAGCGGGTTCACGTAGCCTCCCAGCGTAGATCCGGGTACTTCAAGTTCTCGCATCCTCGACTGAGGTATGATACTTACTTCATGGCTAATCAATTGTTACGTATGTACTCAGTTGACGCACTTAGCTAATCAGATGAGAGCGTAGAGACGCCGGGTCTCGAGGGCAGATGTGATCAAGGGGGTTGTCCCCAAGAGGGGACGTAACCAATAGGGTACTAGGTTAGTGTAAGCTTAATGGTCTTATGTTATTATTGGTGTTATCGTACTATGGTAGTACCAGTGTAATGCTACTATATTATTGTTGCGGTCATAATATCTTTTATGTATCGTGTTTTTATTTTCTGATTCTATTCGGACCATACACTCATACTAGGATCATTCCATAACAATCATAATAAACACGTCGACCGACCATACAATGACATATACGATACTCCTAGTGGTATATCGGAGTTTCGCTTAACATGCATTAGGGAATGTAAAAAGGCCGAACATCAAAGAACGATACACAAATTACAACATTGTCCTAACAGTGGTTCTAATCGTACTGACTTAGAGTGAATTACGACGAGACTCCTGAGTCCCAATTAACCTCTAGCATTGTATTGCGCTAACAGAGAAGGACGAGGAGCATGAGATGGAGGAGGAGCATCCCTATTGTGGCATGGGCAAATGCACCATGGATCGATGCATACAGAAGTGTCCTCTAGGTGTATTACAGGAGGACTTAGCCTATTCTCAACCTCCCTCTGCAAGTCAAAGATTTGGTCTCACAGGTGGTGGATGTAATCTTGGATATGCTGAAGAACAGGAGGATCAACCCATCTCATGTATTAGCAGTTCTCGGGGTCATCATCGGAGGCCTACAAAAATGGGAAGGTCACAATGTATAAGGTTTTTTTTTTAAAAAAGGATATAGACGGTCATGGAGATATAGTTCTCAGCCTACCAAGAGGACATTGGAAGAATCGATGCCCCCCATGAAAGCTCCCATCATACATTTGAACGACGCAGTCGTAGCCATGGGAGCACTTGGGTCAGGGCTCAGTCAGGTGCTCGTAAATCTGTAGGTGACTTGGAGAATGAAAACCACTCATATCTTGCAAAGGGAACTTGTATAGGGCCTCCTTGTACTCAATTGGACCAAACGAACCCTCCCATGTCATCGTTGGCCTCCCCGCCCCCTTCTTCCTCCCCCTCCCTCCCTACCCTCCATTGATCGTTGTGGCTTAAGTTTCTAGAAACATGATCATTTTATAGATATGTTGTACCAACATAGGTCCTTTTACCGCTGCGTAATATTATTATCAAATTTGTGTTACCCACACACATCAAACCTTGAAAACACAAATTGACGTCTTCTACTATAACTTTTCAAATTAGTAAGCATGTACTCCATTTTCGGTCGTACCCTTTTTTGACCTAGCCTTCTCATCAGTAGTCTTTTCAGAGCAATATTTTTCAGAATTAGACTTTTCAGAGCTAGTCTTTCAGAAGTAGCCTTTTTTGAAGTAAGTTTTCGAGAAGTAGTCTTCTCAAAAGTAGTCTTTCAGTTAATATGACCACACCTTACTGCAAAATTAACTGCTTTTCAGGGCCAATTTCTATGGACTTAGTCCATGCACCAGCACAAGTCCGTTGTATAACTAGATGATATTATGCCCACATGTACAACTAAACTAGTAGCCTCAACCTCCATAATTTGGCCAAAAATAGCGTCCGATCCATTCCCCAAGAAATACATGCTAGATACTACACCTGATGGGGTCCAAGTGCTCATGTGCTAGTATGGATACCTTTGTAGGGTGATGAAGTCTTCCAAGTTCTCTTAGACTTACGGAAGGAGGTTCTTCATGTGTCGTAATTATGAGTACGATCCACCCTAGGGAAGCACTAATATTGGCTCCCATCGCCAGGTAATAACTTTTGGCCAAAGTACTCCTTAAATAACTAAGATTTACCACTTAATATTTTATTCTTTATTGTTGTCGTTGCCACCACTATATGACTTCTTACAGTGGCTAGATATTGAGCAGTCCAAAGCGGATGTGTTTCTCCTTCACACTGAGCACCACACCGCTTAAGGACACTTTCATGAGATGGAAGTCGACGAAAGAAGGAAGGCTACACACAAGCGTATTCAAGAAGAACAATAGAAGATGAGGGAGAGGAAACGCGAGACGGCATGACAGGCGCGTGAGGCAGGACTGGAAGTGGCGAGGAAAGGAAAGTACCTATGTTGCACTCAGTAGACTAGATGTTGCAATCATGTTGTTTACATTCTGTAAGGCATGCTATGTTTAGATATGGTACTGGTTTAGATTATAATGATCATGTATCGTATATGCAACGCCCATGTATGTCGCAATTCTCATTAAAATCACCATATTTAACTTTTCGTTTCTGTCAAATCTGAGTATCTAAAATATCGTACAAACATCTAATGGTACTGGACAATTCGATAATAACAAAAAATATGTATTCTGTCACAAATTAAATTAATTCGGCCAAAACAACGTGTCGCCCATTCACCGGACGAGACCAAGATATCGTCCGGTGAACAGATGACATGTTGGTTTCTCCAGTTTTTTAATACCTTGACCATCGGGTCCCATATGATCTCGCCCGTTCATCGGGTGACACTAGCATATTGCTGCTATTTTTTTCAAACAACGTGTGTTGTCTTGCAAATATAATATATATACAATCTTCTAGTTGATGCGCATGGGCTTTATTTATTCACACTTCCTAATCTTCATGCGCCTGAAAACTACGGGTGGTGCTCAGGCGATGAAGAACGGTGTAACGACGTGGTTAGGGGAGGGGAGGTTTCCTTCATCGTCGGTCTTAAAATAGGAGCTAGGGGAGGGAGATCGGCTCAGTGGAGGAGGTAGACATGGGGCAGCGAGGACGCCACCGACTACGGGCGGTGTATGACTATCAGATGGGCTGGTGCCAAGGTAGGATAGCTCCAAAACGGAGAGGTTAGCTCGACGGTTGGGTGCGGATCCGGCGACAAGGCATCGCTAGAGACGGTGGAGGAGGATGGGCAGGGGCGAGCGATGAGACGATTGGTGAGCGAGCAGAAGCGTTTGGAGGTTGAAAATGATTCATCCATCATTAAAATTGTATAAGACGGCCGACATCCATCGTCTGGAAAATTTTGGATTTTCGTATGCATGAACTATAGCATGGCCCTTATTTATTGGGCTCAATCCTCAACTCTACGTGGGCCTCGCCTAGCCCAAGAGAAAGGGCAGCTTCTGGTTGACGGGCCGTCGATTAGAACGTAGCGAATGCAGATTTCGGACACAATACCGGTGGCAAGAGCGATCGGCGCGAGTTGTCTGCGGTGAGGCACATGGGAGACGGGCGGACGGGCTTGCCCGGCGTTGAAGGGGAAAGTGCACCGGGTCAGTGCCCCGCAGGGCAACCGCGCACATCTCCGGCACCGCACAGCCCGTGCGGTGGAGCAAGGTTTGTCAGGGAGGACGTTCGCGCTCGAACGTGGCGGTGGCACAGTGGACCTCACCGGAGGAGAAGAAGATGCATCGGCCGGAGCACAAATCTTCAACCGAGTGGATAAGCGAGGAACTCGACGGTTTCCTCAAAACATGAATAGGAAAATAAAAACAAAAGGTAAACGGCACCGGATGGTCGAGAACACACACTGTCAATTTCACTGAGAGAAAGATACAAATTAACATCCATGGCATCCGAGGCAGGCGCGCACGTGCACCACACACAGCATACATAGATCACACATACACACACGCACACGCACAGAGTGCGTGAATGAACTAGGTAAAAGAAAGCAAGTTTAAGTAACAAGCGATCGATCAAGAGCTTATTTTAGCGGGGAGGTAGTCTCGCGCATGGATGCAGCACCCCCGGCTAGAGCTAGTAGGCGACGATCTTGAGGCCGAGGTTCGTCTGCGCGAACTCGATGAGGCCGTCCACCTCGTTGTCGTCGATGTAGCCGTCCCCGTCGGCGTCGGCGTAGCTGATGCCGCGCTTGCTCCTCCACCCGGTGAACCGCGCCCGGATGGCGCGCATCGCGCGCCGCAGCTCGTCGCGGCTGATGCGCCCGTCGTGGTCCACGTCGAACCGCCGCAGCCACTCCTTGAACTCGTCCACCGTCATGTCCGCGTCCAGCGACCGCGTCGTCGTTGCCACCGTCCTGTTCCTGATCGCCATCGCAGCGCAGCAGCTCACGACAACTTACGACCTTCTTGAGCAGGTGTATGTGCAGTGCCAATGGGCAGCAACTTGCCGGTCCCCATTGCTCTTATATATACACGGCGGCTGACACCGTCGTCAGCTTACGTTTATCGCGGTGCCGACCTTTCGCCGGTTAGCTTGATCAACACGCGCTGTAGCTGTGGATTCTTTGCAAGCTAGATTTGTCAGTGGACAAATAACTCACCGCCAGCGCCCAGGCCGTCCAAGAATATAGCATCTATCTTTTTTGAAACGAAGAATATGGCATCTATCGCCAGTTTGATTGGTCGAGCCATCTAGATCAGCGTGCACTGCTCGTTGAATGGGGCAAGAACCTTCACCAAGTGGTAGGCGCAAAAGGCAGACAAATTGCGGATGCGATTGGGCATTCA
The DNA here is from genome assembly GCF_958298935.1 of Phragmites australis. Taxonomy (NCBI): domain Eukaryota; kingdom Viridiplantae; phylum Streptophyta; class Magnoliopsida; order Poales; family Poaceae; genus Phragmites; species Phragmites australis. Next base: position 5,924,715 of record NC_084940.1, read on the forward strand.
TGCAATTGATATGTGCGGAATAGAATCGTGCAAAGGTGAGATGCATGAGAGATCAGAACGGCCAGCCGCACAATGTGGTAATCTGCAAAGTGTGCATATGTTTTTAAAAAAGATGGAATAGGGTGCGCGATTAGGCCTGCATTATTGCTCTCGCGTCTGAAACTCCCCAACCATGCATCGTTTTTCTTATGGTGCTGCCTTGAAGGAAGAAATATCGAGCTAGAACTCTACTTGATATACTTTGTAGTGCTACAAAGTTGCATTGACGTCAAAGTTTAACTAGCAGAACTAGACACTAGTTAGTTTACTTTTACCTGTTATCTTGGTCAAAGGTCAATATTGAAGACGGCCTACTCATGTCTGTACTTTCGGTAGCTTTTGTACATCTTTACGTCAGACACTGCAAATTAGGTCTTCTGCAACCCTTTGTAAAGAAACTAAAGCCGGAGATTAAAGAGCCTTGCTACGTAATCTCTACGTAGTATGTATAGTCATCTTGTGTTGTGTGCATCCTGATGAATATACAACTACTGCTGCAGTCCTTCAAAGTGTCTGATGACGTCAGACACTGCAGATAATTTTTTTAGACCAAAGGCATCTGACCCTGCTTTTTCAAGAAAGCAAAAAGATCGTCACTGGGGTTACCAATTTTTACAGGATATTAAGCACCAGAAATATCTCTCAATTATCTTAATATTTGAGGGGAAAAAGAAGCCTCCACATTTGAAATTACCACATTAATAAAAAAAGAAAAGGATCTAGACCACTTATTAGTATGAACATCTAATGATCTAGATTAAACCAAAGAATTCATATCAAATACGATTAATAAATAGTTAATTTTAGAATTAAAAATTATGAAAAATTACCAGTTCAATTTCCATATAGTTGGGAAAGCAAAATATCTAAATAAAGGGTCCAAATAAAATAAATTAATAATAATTGATATTGGGGTTAGAATAGAAAAAAGAATGATTCATATCAAATATAGTCTCGGAAAAATAAATTGGTATAAAAATCAAATACCTAAATAAAAAGGTAAAATACAATTAATCAATAGATAAATTTTATAATAAAAAATAAAAAAATTCAAAATTATTACTAAGATAATAGATTAAGAATTACTATGTAGCTCAAGATCATCGCATCAAGGAGCCAGCAAGCAAAGCACAACACTTTGGTAAGAGGAACCTATTCTAATTTTGGTTGAATTGTCTATACTTATGCATGATTTTGACAGTTGATCAAAACATATATGGGTTGAACCGATACATGTATATAATTCTGTTACAAGTTTGAAGCATAAATAATTTTCTCTTTCACGAATATAATTTTTACCTCTTCTAGGTTTTTGCATTTTATAAAAAAATGACACTAACATTATAAAAAGCTAAAGAGACTAATTTTTAATCAAAATTTATCATGACAAAATATTACAGTGAGGCTAACTACGCTATTAGATGGGCTATCTTGCTAGCTGAGATTAAGAGACAGAAGCTTCTCTTCTCTATATCGACAACTCTAACCACGCCAGAAGGATAACGAGAAAGATTCAATTCAGACTAGGTGGATTGGTGCGCCTACGCCGTACCTGTTTTTTTATTGCACAGAACATAACAAAAAAATACTAAAAAAATTAGGTTCACCAATTTTGGGCATCTCAATATTTTTATGAATTTATTAATATTTAACACATTCATTTAATTATAGGAAAAATATTATTTTTATACATGCACATAATTTTAATATGTAGACGACAGTAATACGTACCTAACAAAATTTGTTTCATATTTTTTTTGTTAGTTTTAGATATTTTTCTGTGCATTTTAGATTATTTTAGCCGATTTATCAATATAACTATTATACATTTCGCTATTTTTCTGGAATTTCCAAAAAATTATATTATACATGTAAATATATGGATCAAATATATATATATATATATATACATGTATATGTATATATATGGATACAGATATGTATACATATACATACGCAGAATCCATATAAACAGTAGCTACAATGTCTTGAGCCCTAGGATCATTCCAATTTTTAGAGTTTTAATATATTGTATTGACTAGTAAAATCCTATTACAAAGAAGTAAAGACACAGATAATGGGAGAACCTGCATAGATAACTTAAAAAATCTTACCAGACAAGGATAAAAAAAATGGAATAGGATTCCAAGATTATGCCTGCATTAATTATTGTAAGTTGTCCCGAAGATTCTCGAGTCATGTATCACATTAATTTTTAATGGCGTTTAGCTCACTACTACATAACATCACATATGTAACGTAGTATCAATATCAGTTTAACAGTAATCGGCACTGAATATGTATCAGTGCTAGTTCTTAAACTTCCCCGTACGAATAACGACTGAGGAGAAAAAACCGATATTGATAGTTACTATCAGTGTCGGTTCTTAACTGGAACATGCACTGACCCTGATAATGAGTATCAGTACTAATTCTAGCCACGAATCGGCACCGATACTGATCACAAACCGCTTGCTATTGTCACAGCTCATCTTAGAAAATTCATAATTTTTTCACATGAATTTGGATGGGAAAAAACTTTGTATAAAAATTATAGCTCTCGATGAGATATATAATTTTGTAGTTGAAAACTTTTTAATTTAAGATCATTTAAATGCCCAAATAATTATAATAAAATTGCAACAGTGGTCGATGACAACTCATGTTAAAAAATTTATAACTTTTTCACTCGAAATCGGATGAGAAAAAACTTTATATGAAAATTGTATCTCTCGACGAGATGTAAAACTTTGTAATTGACAATTTTTCATTGAAGATCATTTAGATATTCAAATAGTCATTCAAACGTTTGGTTAGAAGATATCAAAAGGATTTATTATGCTACTATAGTCACAAACGAACGGACGATAGCTGAGATGGTTAGAGGAGTCACATGCACATATAGGCTATGAGGTTTTAAGTTTGGGTCTTGGTTGCTGCATGCGAGTGAATATCGCGTGACTTGCGAATATTAGGTGCGGTTGGGTGGGCGACCTCTGGTCGGGTGCTCCTGTTCTGAAGTTTTTTCCCAAAAAAACATTGAATCGAGACCAAGACTATCAGTATTGGTTGGACTATCAGTGCCTGTTGGAGCCACCAACCAGCACTGATAGTGATTTTCAGTGTCCGGTATGAAACCGGAACTGATAGTCAATGGCTATCAATGCTGAGCAATCAGTGTCGATTCAAAATTCGTCACTGATGATGATTTTAAACCGAGAAAAGAGTTTTTGCAGTAGTAGTTGTATACATGTTGATAGGAAGTTATGAACTATAGACTAGTATAACTAAATTTCGTTGAATAGTTTCGAGTTCCGGCCGTGCTATCTCCATCCAGTTGAACATGGGCTTCACGTGCAGAGTCAAGGCCATTTTGTACATCCAACTAACGATACAAACTAAACAGAGATGGGAACTTCCAAGTTTAGGGTGCCAGCAAATGAAAACCCGAATATATTTTTCTTTCCATGTGGATTTTACCAACCTAAGATCAGGGATTAACCAGAAAATTTTATGGAATGTCTCCAAAGAGAGCGAGAGCGACCCCGCCGCCGTGCGTCCCCCGCCCCCACCCCCGCACCCGCCGCCACCGGGGCAGCCTCGCTTCAACCTCCTATGCCACCCACCCACAACCACTTCCTCCACCAGCCCCCAGATCCACCGCTTCTCAGGCCCTCTAGCACTTTAATCCTCCCAAACTTCTCCAGATCCCCTCTGCTTCCCCATCAACACATTGCTGCCGCCATCCAGATCCCACCCACCGGAGCTTAGGGATGTCTCCGTGGTCCCTCCCACGCCAGAATCAGCGTCTCCTCTGCCCCGTACTACGCTGACGTGGTCAAGCGACCTCCCCCTCCTGCCTTCAATCCCCCTCACCAACCTCTACGTTAAAAGCTTTGCTCGGTCATTACTGTTCTGTCTCACTGGCAAACACACAGCTGCATTCATCGCCCCTGTAGGCCGGCGCTGCTAGCCTGTGGTTCACGGTCACATCGCCATGACCAAGCTCTGCTCCGGGCGCCTCACCCCCGGGCCCATCACACGGAGAGGTCAGAGCGAATTCCGGAATGGATCTAGGTCAGAGGACGGTTCTGGTGGAGGAAGAGGGCACACTCAAACCGGGAGCGACACCCCTCTTCACTTCGACGCAACGGGCGGTCTAGGCACGCTACTCGCCCGCCTTCAAACCCCCCACAACAGCTCCTCTCCAAAGCACTCTCCCTCTTCTGTGAGCGCACAAGAGGCCATTGCTTCAAGTATTTGGCCTCCGACCACCGCTCTGCCTCCTGCTGCGACCTGATTTGGTGCTTCCAGTATCATCGCTCGGGTCACCGGGAGCAAAGATACGTCCGTTGCATTCCCTCTCATCAGGAACAGAGGTCCACAGCTCTAGGAAACATCTCCAGCGCTATTCGATAGGAACCCCGGCCTAGCGCACCTCCTTCGCTACGTCTGGCAACGCCGCCATGTTGCTCGGTGACTCCAACACGCGCCCTGAGGAGGACACCTTCATCATCCCCACATCCTTTGACATTGAGCAAGAGATCAAGGAGTGGGAAGGAACTGCCGAAATTCATTGGGCTTTCAGCCTCTCGCCCGACGGTGGCGCGCGTCAGGTCGAGGAGGCAATACTCGACTAGTTCCGCCTCCACCGTGGGGAGGTCGTTGTGTTCACCCACAACACGGATGCCTTCCTCATCAAGTTCCAGAAGAAGAAGCATTGTGAGGCGGCCCTTCGGCAATGACGAATCAAGCGAAATGGAGTCAAGCTGCGCCTGCATCCTTGACGCAGCCTAGCAAAAGGCTTTTGGCGCGGCGATGTTCTTCAGGGTCCGCCTATGCTTGGAGGAGGTCCCGATGCACACTTGGTCCCCAGACATCGTCGAGAAGCTCATCGACCTCACCTGTTCACTGCAGTTCATCGAGACCGACATGCTGCAACCCACCGGCACAAGCATCATCAACCTGTGGGCGTGGACGGCCAATCCCAGTGCTATGCCAAAGGTTTTGTGGCTGGCTTTTATGCACAGGGCGATCGGCAACCCTTCCTCCTCTGCCCAGGCCACTGATGTCCCGCTGGAGAGGTGGCAATACGACACCAAATTCCAGGTGCTTGTTCATCTAGACAAGCTTGAAGACTTCGCCAATTCCTCCATCGGCTTCGACTCCTGGGGCAATGAGATCTTGCAACACCCGCCCACTTTGCACCCCTTCACCTGGTTTAGAGGCAAATGTGATGGAGAGCCTCGGACGGACAGGGTGTACGAACACCCTACACCTCCTAGTGACAGGCTCAACGACACCCACGTGGCCTGTACTGCAAGGGAGGCTCGGGAGGGTAGGCGCGACTGCGGAGAAGGCAGCGACCGCACACGTGTAGGCCACGGCCTTGGGGATGACCACGAGCGCCATCACTGTCGCCAATGCCGCCGTGATGATTCTGATGAACGTCATGGCGGCGGCGACCGGTCTAGGAGCCCACATGGCAACAGGGGCGTTGGTGCCCACGGCAGGCCGATCAGGGAGTGCACTTGCTCCCGACGGAGGTGGGAGCACAATAGTGGTCACCACGACATTCGTCACCAGCAGGGGGCTGTGATCAAACCCATATTTGCTCTTTCAGCCAATTTCAGCTTTAAGTTGACTTCACTGGACCTTCTTTGGAACTCGAACGTGCCAGAACTGCAACAACTGTTCACCTCCCACGCTGAGGCCCTTCGATCTGACCTCCAACAGCTGTTGAGCCACCTCTCTCTTTTGTGTCTAATTTGTTTTTACCGGTGCATGCACATCTTCATGCTCTGCAGGAAGCCCAACATCGTTGGATGAAGGACACAGATGAATACATCACCAAAGCCTTCATCCTGGCGGACAGGCTCTCCATTCCCGAGGCTCTGTTGTGTTCCAGCAAGTGGGATGAGGCTTAGTCCACCAACTGGGGTACAGCGCCGCCTCCTAACGCGTGGTGAATGAAGAACCTTGTGGCCCCTACTTCTGTGCAACAGGTCAAGGAGGCACTCCGATGCATGGAGTTGGCGGCGACTGCACTAACCTGGTCCCCCCTACGAGCTCCTCCTGAGATCTCGTCACTGCAGGGCACGCTGGGCGACACCATGATGGAAAGCCTCGCCTTTGGCTTTTCATCGACCCTGTCTGCTGTCACGAGAGCTTTGCAGCTGAGCGCCTCACCAAGCTGGCCCCTATGCGAAGCGGAACCTAATCCTGCGGTGTACTCTCCAAACGCTAGGCCTACCAATGAGTCGGCTGATCTGGCCACATCATTTGCTGCGAAGGGCTCACAGCCTCTGGACGCTTCTGTCATGTTGTCTGCTACGCTAGGGCAGCCTGTTACGATGTGTGCGTAGGCCCTGATCACGCTGCCAAGGGAGTCAGACGCCCTGGATGGCAGTCTAGGACCATGGTCACCGCCTACTACACCTTCCTCCCTACTGTACACGGCCATAAATAGCCTGGCGTGGTTGTTTGTGACACCTACGCCCAACTTGCTTCATGCCCGACCCCTCCCATCATCAGGTCCAAGAAGACTGCGCAACACACTTCGATCGACCCCACCAAGCTTCGTCCCAGTAAGCGGCATGCTTGCAATAGGCTCAAATGCCTGCTAATTCAAGAGCGACCACGCCACAATCTTTGTAGGAAGCTAGGCTACCTCAAGGATGATTTCACACCAATCAAGCAGGCGATCTAGGACTACCTCGACATGTTCAAACGCCCTCTTCCACATGATGCAATTGCTGCTCTGACGACCCTCTTCCACCTTGAAAAAGAGGGTGCCAAGGAGGTGGACTGGGCCCTGATTTCTCTCGGCGGCCAAGAGGCAGCGGGCATAGCTGTTGAGATGTTCCTATATGTTGTCAATGTGGCCTGATGCTGGGTTTAGTTAACCAAGTGCTTCAAATATGCGCTTCCTATTGTTTCCCTCCATGGCTACTAGTTCTAGCTGTGTTCATGTCGGTCTCTTCTGTATCTGGAGTCTTTGCTGCTCGCTGCGTGAGGCCTTCAGTAGCTTGGACGTCTGGAGTTTGGTCTGTTGTAAACCTACCTGTGATGCTATGCCTCTAATGTTATGCAATATTAGGTCTGCAGTGTTATGCAATGTGCTACCTCCTTTTGGCTTTGTCTGTGTTGGTGTGCTACAAATTCATGCACCTCGCCCCAGGGGTGCGGTTTTTAGAGTCACCACCTTTTCTCTATGGTAAGCTCGCAACATCATCTACTGGAATGTAAGGGGCTTCAACAGCAAGACGAGATGCAGTGCACGAGTGCCTGGCCTCAATGCTTTGTCAGATAGCCTGCCTCCAGGAAACAAAGTTGAGCAACATAGACCATGAGCTTGCTATCTATGTGGGAGGGTTTCGCCTAAAAAACTTTGCGTTCCTGCTAGCTTCCGAGACACGTAGAGGAGTTTTTCTCCTATGGAATGATACCTACATTGACATCTCAGACATTGTCCGCAAAGATCACTCCATTTCATCTTAGGCGACCGTAAAAGAAACTAAAACTTCCTTCTTCTTAACCACAGTCTACAGCCTGTCGCGCAACCACGACAAATCGACCTTTCAAGATGAAATCTGAACATCTATGCCGCCGACAGGGGAAAAGTGGCTCATCCTAGGAGACTTCAATCTCATTTACAGAGCACTGGGTAAAAACAATACAAGCCTTGATCGACGTCGTATGAATAAATTTTGCGACACTATAAATCACTGTAGCCTCAAGGAGATCCACCTCACAAGTAGAAAGTTCACTTGGAGCAACGAGAGGGTGAATCCAACTCTGGTGAAACTAGATAGAGTCTTCTGCAATGAGCAATGAGACCTTGCTTTTGACTCCCACATTCTACATGTGCTTGCTTCATCGCTCTCTAACCACTACCCTCTTTTACTTTCTAATCAATGCAACCCGCCACGACCAAAAAAGTTCAACTTCGAGAACTTCTGGCTTCATATACCGGGTTTCAAGGATGTGGTCCAAGCGGTATGGAGTGAACCAAATCCCCACACAGAACCGGCTCATAGATTGAATCGTAGGATCATCTCGACGGCTAACAAACTGCGTGAGTGGAGCAAAACCTTGGTGTATGCTACCAAGATGCAATTCCACATGGCCCAAGAAATTATCCTCTAGCTTGATATTGCCCAAGAAAGTAGAGCGCTGACTGCGGACAAAAGGGACCTTAGAGCGAACTTGAAGAATAGGGTCCTTGGCCTCGCCATCCTAGAACGCGCACAAAAACGACAAACTTCACTCATAACAAACCTTAGAGTGGAAGACGCAAATACAAAATACTTCCATCTGAAAATCAATGCAAGGAGGCGAAAGAATTTTATTGCCAAGCAGCAAAAGTAGAACGGCTGAGCGACCACTCATGAGGAGAAAATGGATCTTGTTCAAGATCACTTCACGGCGGTTCTGGGGGCCCCTCGCCGGAGAGATTTAGACTTTGACTGGGATTTGCTTAATATCCCCTCGGTGAACCTGGCACACCTCGCTGCCCCCTTTACTCAGTAGGAGGTTCTCGCAGCTCTCAAACATATGCCCAAGGACAAGGCCCGGGGCCCGACGGATACACGATGGCTACTTAACTTCACTTAGTAGTTGAAACTCGGAGCTCATCGTGCTGGGACATTATAAAGCAAGATCTTATGGTGGTGCTTTATGCTTTCCACGACCAATGCAACAATAGCATGCATATGCTCAACTCGGCTAATATCGTCCTTGTCCCCAAAAAAGGAGCCAATAGAGTTTGCGACTACAGACCCATTAGTCTCATTCATGGCGTGGCGAAGCTCATCACTAAAATCCTTGCCCTGCAGTTGCAACCCCATATGAACTCCCTTGTTTCCAGTAGCCAAAGTGTTTTCATCAAAAAGAGATCCATCCACGACAATTACATGTACATCCGGAACTTGGCACTCAGATTCCACAAATCTCAGACACCAACACTCCTCCTAAAGCTTGATATTGCCAAGGCTTTTGACTCTATTTGCTAGGATTACCTACTTGAACTCCTTCAGCGGTTGGGCTTCCCACACAGATGGCGGAACTGGTTAGCCACGCTTTTCTCAACCTCCTCTTCGAGAGTTCTGCTCAATGGGGCACCAAGCACAAGCATATATCATGGGAGGGGTCTACGTCAAGGAGACCCTCTCTCCCCGCTCCTCTTTGTTCTAGCCATTGATCCGCTAAAATGCCTACTTGATCAAGGTACTGAGGACATGATTCTTACGAAGTTGAAGGGCAACCATGCCAAAATGCGTCTATTGCTGTATGCTGATGATGCGGTTATCTTCCTAGCACCCACGGCTCATGACATTAATGCCACCGTCAATCTTTTGAGCCATTTTGGCAGAGTAACTGGTCTTAGAACTAACCTCCAGAAGAGCATGATGGCTCCCATCAGATGCCGAGATATTGATCTAGACCCCATCTTGGGCCACCTTATGGTAGCTCGCGCTCTCTTTCCGATTAATTACCTGGGACTACCGATCACCCTCACACGCACAAAGAAAGTAGATTTCCATCCATTCCTTGATAAAGCAATTGGCCAGTTCGCAAATTGGCACGATCAACATCTGAATCCGTCTAGGTGCAAGGCTTTAGTAACATCAGTGCTCACCTCACAGCCAATCTACTACTTGACTGCATTGAAGGCCCCAGCAAGCATCCTTGATGAAATAGACTCCAAGAGACGTAGTTTCCTATGGACTGGCACAGATAGGATCGTGGGCGAAAAATGTAAAATAAATTGGAGAGGGTTTGCAGCCTAAAAAGGTGGGTGGGCTGGGTATCCTGAACTTGAGGAAATTGGTAAGAGCTCTCCGGCTTCGTTGGTTATGGTATGGGTGGACGACGGAAAATAAACCCTGGGTTGGAATGTCTACGCCTTGCACTAACACGGACATAGCACTCTTTGAGGCAGTTACCATGATCATCATCGGAAATGGGGAAAAATCCATTTTCTGGCACTCGGCGTGGCTACAAGGGGATTCGTTGAGGATGTTAGCGCCGAACATCTTCGCGATTTCCAAAACGAAGCAGCTAAAGGTAAGGGAGGCTTTGCACAACAACACTTGGGTGCGTCACATCAACTTTAACGCCATTACTTCCGCCCAACATTTCATCGAATTTGTCCTCCTATGGTCATGCCTCCGGCAGGTCCAGTTAAATGAGAATGTCCCTGATGCTATCATCTGGAACCTCACATCCCATGGAGAGTACACAGCAGCCTCCGCCTACCAAGCGCAATTCTTAGGATTGACGTCCTCTGATATGGAGCAGTTGATCTGGAAGGTCTGGGTGCCATCGAAGTGCAAGTTCTTCTTGTGGCTTGCATTCTAGAATCGGATTTGGACAGCGGACATGCTCATTAAGAGGGGGTGGCTGAACCAGAGGATTTGTCCTTTATGCAGAGCCACAGATGAGTCGGCATTTTGGAGGCCATCTTCAGTTGGTGCACCAGGACTTCCATCGGCACTTCGGCCTGGGATTCTTTCGATACCATTGGTGGAGAGCTATCGGCTCCATGCAGGTGGTGCCGCATAGGGCTCATCGATCCCTCATCATTATGATAATATGGGGGCTATGGAACGAACGGAATGAGAAATGTTTCCATCACCATGAGAATTTGGCGATTGTCTTGGTGGCGAAAATCAAGGAGGATGCTAGGGCATGGTGCATTACGGGAGCCAAGAGTCTTGCGTCTTTTCTTTTGTTGCCCTAATTATCCTGTTTAGTCTGTTTTTATGATTTTTCTCCTCCTCTATTAATATAAAATTAGCAGATCTCCTGCCATTTACCTTTCAAAAAAGATCAGGATTAAAATTTTGTTAAAATTTCATGAATTTCAAGAATTTCGGAGGGGAACGAAATATCTAAATTCGGAATTTCTTTCACTAACATGTGGATCCACAGAGCAAAGGACAAAAAATAACCAAAATTTTGGTGAAATTTTGTAAATTTTGAGCTTTTCCCTGGTAAATGAAAAAGAAATGTAAAATGGAATTGAAATCCCTGCCTAAGCTCACATATTCACATATGTCCACCAAGTTACTTTATATAGATACTAAAGGGATCAGTGACGTCCTAAGAAGGGAGGTGAATTAGGACACTTTGAACTATTTTAGCTCCAAAAATAACATAATATACTATAGGTTTATCTAGTGTGTCTACTCTACCGATCAAAGCACTTGCAACCTAACTAAGAAGGTAAATTACAAGAATGTAAATGCAGAAATGTAAATAAGGTAGAGAGAGCAAACTCGACACAAGAGATTTTATCTCATGGTATCGATGGCATGAATACCTACCTAGTACATGTTGGAGCTCCGCAAAGGATATGCTCCTGGTCGGCACTCGGTGAAGGCTCTTGAGACACCAAGTCACAAAGATAAGGCCTCCACCTGGATGAGCCACCAAGCCACCAAGGTAAGGTCTCACCACTAGCCTCTCTTTTGGTTCCTTGCCTTTGTGATCACTTCAAAGTTTGAGACACTAAGGCAATGATCTTTGCGTCCCCGCATAATTAACTTGCTGCTACTCCACACCAAGTCGGAGGGTCAACAAGCTTGCCGGCAAGTCATCCAAGGTGCTGGCGTACCACTTGGTACACTGTTGGATCACTTCTTGATCCACTCTCTAGGCAGTAATCACCTAGCAACGCTCTCTCTAGGCCTATAAGCACTAATCACTCTCTAATGGTGCGCTTAATCGCCTTGACTGATCACTTTATGCACTTTGGTGGCTTTGATATCTTCTCAGGTGTACATGTGCTTCTCTGGACTCTAGCATATTTAAATAGCCGAGTGGAGGGGTATTTATAGCCTCAAACTCGCGCACTAGCCATTAACCTAATGGCTCTGAAAAGCTATTAACACCGGATAATCCGGTGAGAATAATAATACTAACACCGGATGATCCGGTGAGTACACTCTCACAAATTAGTTGTTGGAACCCCACTGAAGCCTCTATGAACACCAGACACTCTGATGTATACTTCATCTCTATCACCAGACTATCCAGTGAGTTATCCTGAGCATTTCGAAACTTTCCTTGTTCTCCACGTAAAGTGCTTTGGTGTATTCATCCGGTGCACATCACTCCATCACCGGACCATCCGGTGAGTTATCTCCATCCAACCGAGCCAATGCAACCCTCTCTGAAAATAATGCTCCGGTGTTACACTGCCTTCATCACCAGACTATCTGTTGGGTTGAACTTAGTTCTACTTCTTTGCACTGTTCATTGTCCCGTGTTCATTCCATTCTCACCGGACCATCCGATAGGTTGAATCTTCGACCTTCAGTGGCTGTATCCTTCTCTGGTAATAATGCTCCGGTGCATTCATCCTTATCAAACACCGGATCTTCCGGTGAGGTCTTTAGACCTCTCTCCCATTTGACAAATATACTTCGGTGAGTTCAACACCCAGAGCACCGGACTATCCGGTGAGGCAAATCTTCCCGAGACTTCTCCAATTCAGTCTAACTTTGTCTCGACTATGGTGGCTTCTTCATGTATTGCATCCATGAGACCTACTAACATATATTATTGATAAACATGTTAGTCTCATTGAATATATTATTATTAATCACCAAAATCATAATCATAGCCTAGTGGGGCTATATTCGCTACAATCTCCCCTTTTTGGTGATTGATGACAATACAACCAAAGCAAGTGGCAAATAATAAATGATATCAAATGTAAAGATAATAAGCGAGCACAAAGTATTACCATATTGTTTGGATGTATTTTCTTACCACTTAGTCCCTCTTTATTATGGCTATCTCTTTCTCCATTACCACTATCTCCCTTGAACGACCTATGTAAGAGCTTCTCTTTTATCAATCTAGGCACCTAGCATTTTTTCTCTCCCTCTTTGTTGACTTTGGTATTCCTAGATGTCTTGCTTGTTGCTATAATCTCCTCGTATTGTTCATCTTTCTTTCATTTTGCTTTGGTCGTCAAACTTCTCCCTCTTTGTCAACAATCTCCCAAAAAGGACTATAAACTCATATTGAACTCAAGAGAAAAATATTAGAGCATATGGGAGAGAGCTTTACAAATCATGATCCAATAAAAGGATACTAATTATATGGATATCACTACAAAATAATGATACCAATTACTGGCTATGAAAGCACATAAATCATAATTTATGAAACCCACATAATATAGTCTAAACTCCCCCTATATGTGTTCATACATATAATGAGAAAGAAATATATGTCAAGATAGAAAGTTTAAGCTATATTATGCATGGAGGTAGCTTAAATAAATAAAAGATTTGATAATGATATTAATTGAAGTATTTGAGCATTGCATACCTTCAGGGACGTGTTGATTGCTCCATGAGACTACAAAAGATATCACTAGAAACATATGTTAGTCTCAAAATCACAACCTATAGGATATACTCCCTCTAAATGTGTGCATACAAGTGTTGAATACTTGTGAGATTTATATGCACTTGTTATTGATAACAAAGAGAATTTACCCTATAGATTGGATCATGACACATGAAAGATACCAAATGTAAAAACTAGTGCCATGAAAAGAACCTACAACTAATAAACCATATAGGTTACTCATGGGTTAAAGATAAACACAAAAAACCTACCATATGAAAACCAACACTAGGTATTGTAATAAATTGAAATAAGCATATGCAATCCTACATAAGGCAAATAAGCTAGAAGTTTAAAAAAAATATATGAACATAAGTCTAGCTAACATTTACTTCTTTTACCTTTGGATGAGGATTTGTTATGATCATGATCTTCATCAATACACCCATCTTGTATACTTGGCTTCTTTGCTTAAACCTTCACTTCATCTTGTAAGCCAAGCCTCCAAGTCTCCAAAGCCGCTTCAGGCTTCAAGTCTTCTTCGGAACCCAAACCAATTGAGGCTCCTTCATGTTAATGATGACTTCCTGGGGCATCCAAATAGGTTGGTTCTACCTCCGGTCCTTTCTTGCGACTATGTGTGCAACCATCTTGACATTGTCCTTCTTCTCAAGCTTATAGTGGTTGCTCTTGGTCTTGATCTTATAGTTAAAATTGGTGTAGAGGTTGGAGATCTTGTTGGAGAGTTTCATCATCTTATTCTTCTCCTTGGTCTCCTTCTTGGCTCTTGTATTGGAAGGACTTATGGCCTTCTTAATGATATTTGAAGCATGTCACAGTGGATCCCTCCGCAAGCTTCTTCACCATGATTGCACGATTGTCTTGACGCGGTTGGACATGATTCTTGCCCTTTAGTCTTGCCAATTCCTTCTTAAGCTTGTTCACTTCTTACTTAAGCTCATCATTCTTTCATGCAATGAGGTTATTAGATGATTCTACAACAATATTCTCAACATAAATCTCACTGTAAAGGGGTGAGCTAGGTAAAGCAACTGAATCATCACAAGAAGTGAAAACATCTAACTTATGATTGTAATTAAATAGAGGGATAGATTGCTTCAAAGTGACCTTAGTTTGAGATTCAATGCACTTAAATTTTGATTTAAGCTCTTTATGCTCCTGTTTAGCAAATTAAATTTGCACAATAATTATTCATAATTAGAAACAAAGGTAGCATGAATGTCATTAAGTACATTGAATTTCTTAAGCTCTTTAGATTGCTTCTTAAGAGCCCTTTATTGGTCATTGATTAAATTAAGGAGTTCATCATAGGAAGAAGAATCATTATCGAATTCATCATCACTTACATCGTTATCCATACCTTTAGCCATAAGGTACTTGTGAGATGACTTGCGCGATGACGCTTGTGTGATGACGACCTTGAGGAAGAGCTTTCCTTGGAGGGGAGGATGGTGAAGCTTTTATCACTTGAGCTTGATTCTTCATCATCGTTCACCCATCTCTCTATGCTATCAAGTGGCTTGGCTCTTCTCTTTGTCTCCATCTTCTTGATCTTGATCTTCTTCTCCTTCTTAATGTGATCAATTGTGTTGACCAAGTCTTCAATGAAGATATGATGATCAACATTGGTATTGATTTTGTTCATGTTCTTCTCTAACTTTGAGATGAGCTTGATCATCTTAAGATCAATTTTTTCATCACTTGATGTGCTTTGATCATCCTCTTTATAGTTCTCTTTATCTTGATCACCATCATCTTCTGTCGGTGTATCAGGAACTAGGGGTCCCTGAGGTCCGAGGCCAGGCCAGCTGTCTGCCACGTGTCACCATCCCGCGAGGTCCCTCCCGCGGGATGAGGAAAATCTAAGTTCCGGGAGAAGGCGCTCGGGGCCACAGCCTCTGGTCCCCGAGCACCCCAGTTCCCCGACGACCCGCAAAATCTAAGTTCTGGGAGAAGGCGCTCGGGGCCACAACCTCTGGTCCCCGAGCACCCCATTTCCCCGACGACCCGCAGAGTCCAAGTACCGGGAAGAAAGTGCTCGGGGAGGTGTTCCGGGAGAGAGTGCTCGGGGGCTGCGTGCTGCAGCCCCCGAGCGCCCGGTTCCTCGAGGGTCAGTGCAAAAGTGCTCGGGAGAGAGTGCTCGGGGTTGCACGTGGAGGCCCCCGAGCACTCGGTTCCCTGAAGGTTCATGCGAGAGTGCTCGGGAGAGGGTGCTCGGGGAGGTGAACAGTACCCCCGACCACCCGGTACCCCGACGACCCAGAAGGGCCCCCGAGGGGCCCACCGATGAGGTGTCAACCAGTCAGAGGTCCGAGGCCGCATTTAATGGGCGTGCGCGGCCTGACATCCCCAACTGCTCCCGCCGCAGTGTCAGTCCCTGCCATGCTTTGGCAGAGAGGCGTGGGGCCATTAATTGTATGAGTCCCGTCCCGTATCATCCGGTGTGTCTCAGGATAACATCACCAGGATCAAGGCGTTCCGCCTGCCGCCCTGCCATGGCAGAGGAACAAGACAGGGCAGGCACGCCGGGTGCCTCTGTGGCTGCCCGGTGGGCCCTCTCAACGGCGCCCGTCGCTAGGGCGTCCACAGTGACGGGTGACCGGACGCGTGCCGCATTTTTCCACCGCCCCAGTCACTTCGCCCAGAGAAAATGATGACGCCTTTCTCAGTCGTGGCGTCTTGGAACTTGTGCCCCTTCCTTCCCGTTCGGGGTATGTCGCGGCCGGCGAGTGCATAAAAGGATCGGCATACAGAGAGAAGGAGAGGATGATTAAAAGGATAGAAGGATTGGATTGAAGATGGGCCCAAGCAGTCAACCATGACACACTCAGACGAAGAAGACGAACCCCACAACGAACCAAGCCAACGGAGGAAGACATTGCAAGCAAGCCTGAGCAAAGCTCTTGCCGGAGAACAAGGAGCCTCAAGCTCTTAGTTAGACACTATATTCTTGTAACCAGATATATCCCTGAGGGCTCCCCCTCAGGATAAGTTATTGCATCCATACAGGAGTAGGGTATTGCGCCCCCATGTGGCCCGAACCTGTCTAAACTCCGGTGCATTTACTTCCCTTTGCACTAGGTTGATCATCTCCCACCACCGGCCGTTGCATTTACTTCCACTTCCATTTATTTCTCCGACGAATTTATTCAGGATCATCCCCCCAGCCGAATCTCTAAAAAGGGGGTCTCTCGGGATCCCTGTGACAGGAGTTAATCCTCCGACATCTTCGCTTGAGCTTTACTCTTGCTCTTGTCTTCTCATCCTTACCTTCATGTGTTGGCATTGAGCTTGCTTGCTTGTGAAAATAAGGTTCTTGGTGTCGGATGAGAAAGAAACTTCTACCCCCATGTTCATTGTCATCTCATGGGCGGTGATCTTGCCGAGCACTTGACTTGGAGTCATCTTCGATGGAAACTATCAACTTGTATTTCGGAAGAAGAGCTTGAAGTATTCTTCTCACCACTTGATCATCTTTAATTGGCATCAAACCTAACCCATTGATCTCATTAACAAGAATATTCAAACGTGAGTACATATCATTAACATTTTCATGGGGTAGTTGCTTGATGTCATTGGGCTTAGTAACAAGCACATGATATTTCTTATTACGCATACCCTTTGTGCCTTTATGTATTTCAATGAGACTAAACCAAATATCATATGCATTGATAAGAGAATAAACATGATTAAATGCATCAACACATATATAGATAATAAAAGGATACTTTTGGCCAATGTATCTAATTGTCTCTCTTTGTTGGTGATACGAGGTCTCATCCCTTCCTCGGTGACTCTCTAAACATCCAACCTTCGGACTTGCAAATAACAAGTAATTAGAATTTTTCACGAGAAAAAAGTTTGTGCCATCCTAAAAGTGGAGCACTATGAGAATCTATCTCAACACTGAATGTCACAACTCACTAGGTGGTGAAGCCTAACCGATCACAATAAGACTAAAGCTCAAATACCACTTGAATTGGCGAAACATTGTGAAAGGTGTGAAACTCTAACACAAATTATAGAGCTAGATGTGAGCCATTACTCTGATACCAATTAAAGTGATCCGTGACGTTCTAAGAGGGGGAGGGGTGAATTAGGATACTTCGAACTATTTTGGCTACAAAAATAATATAAGATAAACCTATATCAATTTCTATCTAAATATGCTCTAGGTTTATCTAGTGTGTCTACTCTACCGATCAAATCACTTACAACCTATTTAAGAAAGTAAATTGCAAAAATGTAAATACGGTAACGTAAATAAGGTGGAGAGAGAAAACTTGGCACAAGAGATTTTTCTCGTGGTATCGATGGCATGAATTTCACCTCTAGTCCATATTAGAGCTCCACAAAGGATATGCTCCCGGTCGGCACCCGGTCGAGGCTCTTGAGATACCAAGTCACAAAGACAAGGCCTCCACCTAGATGAGCCACCAAACCACCAAGGTAAGGTCTCACCACTAGCCTCTCTTTCGGTTCCTTGCTGCCGTGATCAATTTAGAGCTTGAGTCACCAAGGAAAGGGTCTCCGCGTTCCCGCACAATTGCCTTGCCGCCCGATCCACACCAAGTTAGATAGTCAACAAGCTTGCCGGTGAGTCACCAAGACTCCAAGGTGCCAGCGTACCACTTGGTACACAGTTGGATCACTACTTGATCCACTCTCTAGGCAGCAATCACCTAGCAACACTCTTTCTAAGCCTATAAGCACTAATCACTCTCTAATGGTGTGCTTAATCACCTTGAATGATCATTTTGAGCACTTTGGTGGCTTGGATGTCTTCTCAGGTGTACATAAACTTCTCTGGACTCCAGCACATTTAAATAGACGAGTGAAGGGGTATTTATAGCCTCAAACTCGCGCACTAGTCATTAAGCCAACAACTTTAAAATATTGTTAACACTAGATGATTCGATAAAAATAATAATACTAACATCGGATCATCTGGTGAGTACACTCTGACAAACTAGCTATTGGAACCCCACTCAAGCCTCTATGAACACCGGGCATTCCAGTGTGTACTCCATCTCTATCACTAGACTATCCGATGAGTTATCCTGAGTATTCTGAGTCTTTCCTTCTTCTCTGTGTAACTTGCTTCGGTGTATGCATCCGGTGCACATCACTTAATCACCGGATTATCCGGTGAGTTGTTTCCAGCCAACCGAGCCAATGCAGGCCTCTCTGAAAATAATGCTCCGGTGTTACACTGTCTTCATCACCAGACTATCCGTTTGGTTGAACTTTGTTCTGCTTCTTTGTATTGTTTATTATCCGTTGTTCATTCCATTTTTACTGGACTATCCGATGGGTTGAACATTCGATCTTCAGCAGCGGCATCGTTCTCTAGTAATAATGTTCCAGTGTATTCATCCTTCTCAAATATCGGACCTTCCGATGAGGTCTTCAGACCTCTCTCCCATGTGACAAATATACTCTGGTGAGTTTAACACCTAGAGCACCGGATTATCCAGTGAGACAAATCTTTCTGAGACTTCTTCAATTCAGTCTAACTTTGTTCCGACTATGGTGACTTTTTTATATATTACATCCATGAGACATATTAACATATATTCTTGATAAATATGTTAGTTCCATTAACTATATTATCATTAATTATGAAAACCATAATTATAATATAATAAGATTATTTTCGCTACAGCTACATTTTCTGATGCTGATCAATTTATTCCAAGTAGCATAATACATCGTAGATGTGATTGCATTGTATATTTACATCAGGATGCTATTGGAAGCTCAAAGTCCGCGCTTCACGGCTTCCTCCGTGGGCGAGTCATCATGGACATGAATTCATCCATGTCCACGAAGCCATCGCCGTTCCTGTCAACCTCCCTCACCATCTTCCGGCAGTCCTCCAGGCTGCAGCTGTCCCCGAGGTTGCGCAGCACCGCCATGACCTCCTCGGCGCTGATCCTGCCGTCCTTGTCCCTGTCGAAGACAAAGAACGCCCTCCGTATGTCCCCCAGCTGCACGCCGTTCTTGTGCACCTCCATGAACTCCTCCAGGTCCATGTAGCCGTCCTTGTTGTGGTCGGCGACGCACATCATCCGCCGCGCCTCGTTGGCGGCGTCGGCCTTCCCGAGCCTCTCCAGGATCACCTGAAGGTCCTTCTTGGAGATCCGGCCGGGCTGGCTCGCGATCATGTTGAATACCTTCTTCATATCCTCGTCGTCAGGCTTGTAGGTGCTCAGGTCGGAGAACTGCCGGTCCCTGGCGGACAGTAGCCGTCCCGTTGGCCGGCCGGCCCTGAACCGCAGCTTGGCTATATTGTACTTGAAGGACAGGATGTTCAGATGAGACATTTTGTACTTGGTCTGCTGCAACTAGCTAGAGATGATGAACGCCCTTCATCAAAGTTCATAGACTTATACTATGCTCTGCGCCATGAACAAAGGTAGCCAGAGTACATATGCCTGACAGCTGCAGAAAGTTTCAGAATTTGGGATTCCTCTAGAACTTGCAGTGTAGGCAATCTCAAACCAGAAAGGAGGGCAAAAGATGGACCATGCCAATGTGCAAAGTAAGAATATAATATGAACCTGCTTAAGATAGTACAAACAGCCGAAAGTTCTTTAAAGCTGAGCCAGGAGCTCCCTTGAAATTTATTCCTTTCCTTTCTTTGTAGATTATTGTGATCATATCTGTCAGTGAAGAACTGAAGGATACACTTATGAGGTACATATAATAAGTTCGCAGTGCTTAAAGAACGGCATCCCCTCCATCTATCGTTGCCTGAAAGGTACATTGTGTCGTATAAAGAATCATAGGTTAACTTGTCCAAGATTGCATGCACAACCTATTACGCGGCGGTTACAAAATTACAGCTGCCGAACGAATAGGACCCCCTTCAAATTATGGTGGTTTGTCATTGCCTAGCTCGTCCATCTTTTCAATGTCTTGGCTCAATGTAATTTTCCGTACATAACCTACATAACAAACAAAATGCCCGTCCGACAAGCATGCAAAGAAGTTAGCATATAATTTTTCTGCCAGAAAAAAAAAGAACAGTGAGTGCAGTAAGCCAGTAGCAACAAAGCACAACATATGACAATTAGCCCTAAAGCTCTAAAGGAAGATCTAATTGGCCCAACATATTTACTTTTCCATGGCACAAAACATACAAATTGAAGTAGCATCAGCCAAACATATTGGTGCCTACCTATCCGCTAGCCAAAGGGATTACAAATTTACAATTAAGTGTCCACCACGGATGCACCTACAGGTCCAGTATCAATTTCATTAGGGGTTTCATCTACTAGAGGTAAGGTTACAGTACTTCAGTATATCATTCCCTCACAGGTAACCCTAACATCTGATGTCCACCGCAAGATGGTACCAGTACCTTGGTACCATGTCAGATTCAGAAGTCAAAAGAAAACCAACTGCTATCGGAGGCTTTGGCACACATTCAGTTTCTTGCACCAGCTTATGCAAACAAAGCGTGCCCTCCTTGTAGAGTGATTTCTAATGCAAGGTGGCATCTACGAGCTCGTTCATGCACATGATTGTGTGTTCAAATTGGAAGTTTTTGCCCATGCAACAAAAGGCAGTTTCACCATACATAGCTGTCTGTTATTGAACACTATACTTTCCATAAGAGATGGAGCAACCAATCAAATGGCTGTTTGGCTAAACAATTTATGCGACAAGACGAGGACTACAGAGTGGTTGAACATCTTGAATCATGTGTTGATTCGTGTGCCCGATGGTTGATACTACAGTGTAACCCTTCGATTTCAGAGCAGTGGACAAAATTGATTTGTTGACTATCAAACCAAATATCACCTATTGACCTTTTGTCTTCCTCTACAAAAAGAACCCTAAATCCAAATTCTAATTCTGACTGTGCACGCTTCTTGGTGCGACCGTCTGTAGAGAAGAAGCTCCATTGGCCAAATTGGGATGTACCTAAAACCAGTCATATCTTCCTGCTGGCCAACATAGAAGAATTTGATCAAGACCATCTTGATTGACTTCATGATGACAATATCTGAATGAGAAATTGCATTACTCTCTACTGAAACAGCAAATGGGTCAAATACTGATATTTGAATCTAGTAACTTGCAAATTATTTCTAGTAAGGTTTAGGAGTAATGGATAATGAATTGAGAGCGCCTAGTCTGCTGAGGACATAGGAGTAGGACATGACCAAAAGGTCAATTAGGATTCAGCGCCACGGTGAAAGAGGCTACAGCCACTAACGCCGCTTTGGACGTAGATCTTGTGGTTCAGTGGTGGGAATCAAGCATGGATGTAGTGTACCGTCAGGGCGGTTCAAATAGACAAGCACATCCCACGGATATGATTATCTTGAATCCATAGCGATGACATGAACTTGGGGATGGAGTCATGAGACAAGGATTTGGAATAGTCCCCATGGGGAAGGCAAGGGCAAATTTTCTGTGAATAGGGCAGTATTCGTTCAATGTTATCCATTGCTCCGAAATTGAAGGGTTTATGGTTTATTTTCACTAGGTTGCACCTAAACACCTATTTGCATAGGATATTGACCTTTTCAGCTATTATCGCTAAAAATCAACTGGAACATGCAAAACAGTGAAAGTTATACATGACATGATTAGATCAAATAATCTAGCGATCTAGCTGGTCTGAGTTAACAGGAGAGTTCTGCCATTGTTCCTGTGCAACATGTCTTGAGCTATATAACTGTAAAATTGTTTGTAGTTTATACAGTACACCCGAAATCTGCTGCCCACTTACCGTCTTTAGAAAATTAACACATAGGGGGTGTTTGGCAGGGATCCAGATCTTGGATTTTTTGGAGCTCAGCTCCAAGAAATCCAGGATTTGGAACTGTGGATGGATTGAGCATATTTGGTTAAGTCATTTGGTTAAGAAATCCAAGAAAAAATAAATGTTTAAACCACTTTATTTTATTATACAAACTCCAGATCCAGCATGGATCTCGGATCTAGAGCTGTGCCAAACAGGCCCATACTGTCATCCTGCTTGTAATTGACATGCTTAATTCAGTTTCAAATGTATTGTTCATACATCCGTGGGTATCAGAGATGAAGGACTATCCTGTCCATGGCGCAGAAATTAAGCATAACATGCTTTGTCATGATCAAATTGTCTTGATAATCAATAAATCTATAAAGTTTGCTGTAATGTACTCCTGTGACATCGATAAATCTGTCATCATTCCTACCAAAAAAATCACCATGTCAATTATTTTTCCTTGTGATTAGCATCCATGGTATACTTGTATACACCAAATGCAGGGGGTTCGAACAGGATGGAGAACTTCGATAGGAGTAGCCCCTGCCTTCGGTGCTCATATATACACATTTTGTGTAGGAAACTAAGCATCAGCTACATTACGTCAGCCAATACCACAATAACTATATGATAACACAACTCCAACAGTAAAGATTATGAGGACCACATATTTTGTCAAGAGACTTGAGTGTGATGTTTTTTTACCAGCTAACAAGACAATGCACTGAATACAGTCAAATTTATTGCTGGACTGATTTTCCCATATAAACCCTTTTGGTATATCATCCCCAATTAATAGTCAATCCACATGCAAATAGCATCGTGTAGACGCATACACAGTATGACCACAACAGGGAATGCTGGAGCTCTTAGGAATCAGTGCAAGAGCCAAGAGGATGTAAATTCCTAAACATATAGTCTAATTTATGACAAGTCAGGATTCTTCTCGCAAAAGTAATGGCCGCGTTACTGCATTAGCAACTCAAGCTGCAGCAAATAACTTAGCCGTGGTGATCAAACTATGCTAGTGTTGGACATTGTAACAGTACTGAGCCTCCACATGTAACAGTTCTATGGGATGTCAAGGTTGCAGGGTATGTTATTTGTCAACAAAAAATTCATCACAGCTATAGTTGCAAAGCCCAAGTCTAATTTAAGTTCCACATTCTGACCAATGACAATAGTTGATCTACCGGCAAGAAGATCCGGATATCCTTGGTAATTTTCCTACTGTCCCCTCTAGATTTTTTTTTTTTTTTTTGGCTCTTAACATCAAGAACAATACGAGCAGGTAATGAGAGGAAGACCAAGAGATCTCACCGATGCCCGCGCATGGCACGCACTTGCAGATGGTCTCCTTCCCCTTCTTCCTGAAGTAGCTCACCAGCCCCGTCCCCTGGCAGCTCCGGCACTTACCCGTCCATTCGTACGACACAGGCTTGCAATCCTACAATCCAAAGCCACACAACCAAACACACATGCCAAAATCATCATCAAATCCAACAACAACCAGCCAAAAAAAGAAATCACGCTCCAACTGCGACCGCACCCACCTCGATCTCCACGTCGCAGCTAAGGCGGCGGTCGAGCTCCTCCCGCGACATCGGCTCGGTCCCCGGAACGGTCATGGGGAGCGGGAGCGGCTCCACGTCATCGACCAGGTAGCTCTCCTTGTCCCCGGACCACCGCTCCCAAAACCTCCTCCTTCTTCCCTCCTTCTTCCCATCGGCGCCCTCTTTGGCCTCGACGCGCACGCCAGGGTCGCGCGCCGCGACGCGGCCGCCGGAGGTGGAGGGTTCTGCGTCGAGAGGGCGGCGGGGGCGGAACCAGTCCGGCGACGAGGGGGCGCCGGTGGTGTTGGCGGCCGCCGGCGGGTGGGGGCGCCGGTGGGTGGGCGGGAGGGGGCGAGACGAGAGGAGTGGGCCGGGGTTCGCGGGAGTCATGGAGACTGGGGTGGGGTTTGCCACTCTGAAACGGCGGTCATCGCCGGCGACGAGGCGGGAGTGGTGGCGAGAAGAGACGGGTCAAGTGGGCGATGAGCGCGAGGGAGGAGATAATAGTAATATAGCATGGGAATCGAGGAGATATCTTGCACTGCGAGGTAACGGATCGTGGGCTGTGGAAGCATTCGGGGCTGCAAGATTGTATTTGGTTTTTCGAATTTTTTTTAAATGTGTAGATTTTTTTTAAAATTATTTAATTATTTATATTTATTGTTATCTTAATAAGTGCAAATACACGATCTTATTCTAGTTCAGGAGCTCGAAGCTTCGAGCTTCACTTCATATCCTACTCAATGGATGCAGACGATGTCACTTATCAGTGTCATAAAATTATATTAACTTATACGGTTTCAAATTTAGTCAGCTAAATAGAAACTTAACTCAACATATCTAGATAGATATAACCAATAAAACACTCTTATTTTAAAAAAATATAACTCCATTTAACCTACTTTCTCTCAATCTATGTATACGATGCAACTCTACGAAACCTCGTCCGAGGAACGAAAACCATTTCTGAATTTGTCTAAACTAGCCTTCTAGTTTCTCTTCCTCTGTCTAAAAAAATCTTGCTTTTTCTCATCTAAGAAAAGTCACTCTTGTTTTTCTATGAAAATCTGTACATCTTAATAACAGAAAATACAAATAAGATTACATTTATACTGTACATACAAAAAGAGACTTCTGTTTCCGAAACGAAAAAGAAAGAGCAAAATATTGTGAGTATCAGAAAGTGGGGGAGAAAAGAAACACCATGATATAAAATTACTGGTCAGATTAGACTCTTTATTATGTCCTAATCATCCAATGATCTGAACAATTTTGCCTTCCTTGTAATGCTGTTGTCAGTGTTAGCTAAGGTTATTCCCAGGTGTATACCTGTCAAAAGCACGAGAAGGTATTCATCATTCACTGCAGGAGCAGGATGCTACGGAGTCACAAGCTTAAAATACAGCAACTCACTGGAACTTGATGCCACTCCTGTTCCTGATGCTGCTCGGAATAATGCCTTGTAGGTTATTATTCTGCACAGACCTGTGAAACAAGAAATTCAAGTGGTCAAAGATGGCTGATGAAGTAACTGCACTAGATTGAAATTGCAAGATTACAACCGGATAATTGAGCTGCTAAAGCCTGTTTGGAGGACAAGGATTGCTCTAGGAATTTGTTCAAATTTGTACTAAATCATAGGGCTTGGATCCTAAAACCACCTTTCAAACAGCCAATTGTTCAAGCATGGACTACTTGTTGATGCCACTTACAGTTCCTGAAGTCTTGGAAGGCTTCCTAGAGATTCAGGTAGCGGTCCTGTCAGTCCATTGTCCTCCAGGTGCCTTCAGATCAGAAATGCAACCATATTAGTTAAATTAAACAACCAAAATCTTCAGTTTTCTGGTTTAAAAAATGGCATTTCCTCGAAAATTTTAGAGCAGTGGGGTAACTACCCAATGTTGTACTAGTACTTACAAAAATACCGCATGATGTAGGAGGCTCATATCTGGAATCAATCCGGAGAGATTATTCCCCGCAAGCCAACTGCAACAAATATCGCTACAATTTAGCAATCTTTTTCTTACTTAGCATTAACATCTAAATCAATTTGTTTCAAGAAGCTTACATGCTCGAGACTGCAGTCAGGTTGGCAATGTGGTCAGATATTGATCCTCCAACCCTGAAATTTGTGAGGTTGCTGCAATGCAATTGCCATTATCCATTATTCAGAAATCAACAAGAGAGCATTCCATATAATTGTTTGCTGTTTGCACATTCAATATGATTTTCTAATTACATTGTTAACTTACAGCGCTATTACTCTTGCGAGTAGATCTTCGTTGCAGGTAACACCAGTCCATGAGTTCCCCCGGGGCAAGCAAGGATCGCCGCTCCAGTCTGACGGCGGGTTCAGAAATCCTCTCGCAAGCGCCTCCATGCCGATAACTGCAGCAAGTAGATGGATGATTTGCAGTTCTTGTAAGCAACTGTAAATCAACCATGACGATGAGAAGTGCACCGATCAGGTTACCATCTCTGGGATGCGTTCTCCCTCCGAGTGGAACGACCATCATGATCTCAGCCGCGTTGATCACCGGCCCGACCGGGGAGTCCGGCGCAGGCGTCAGCGTGATCCTTGTCTGTCCCGAGAGAGGCCACTCCGCGCCGTACACCATAGAGCCCGCCGTCGAGACGTTCAGGCCGGCGAAGAACGTCTCGCCGTTCACCGCGACGTCGAAGAGTCTCCAGCTGAGGGCGCTCGGCGCCCGGTTGTCCTGGAAGTATAGCGCCAGGTAGTAGCTCGCGGCCGGGAGCGACGCCGGCGGCCACTGGATGTCCAGGCCCTTGCCTCGGCTGGCCGTTAGGCCTCGCCGGAAGACGGCCACCGGGGGCTTGTTCCAGAACGTCTCCGTCGCCACGCTCGCCTGGCTCTCCACCACCGGGCTCCTCCCGTCGTCGTACGGCTCCCAGTACCGGTTGAAACGATCAGGATCATCTGGATAGCTAAGATCGCACATTTCACACGGCATGATCAGGTGAGCAAGAACGCACTGCGTCTGCAGCTTTGCAGAGCCATCAATGACGTCTGGTTGTGTTCTTGCTTACCCAACGATGGAGCCGTTGTGGCCGAAGCTGTGGCGCGCTATGGTGCTCAGGGCGTAGGCGGTGAAGTTAGTGGCGCTGTACACCGAGTCCTCCAACGGCACCACCTCGAGCGCCGAGATGAAGGGGCTGGACGTGGTGGCGGCGTTCCTGGCCAGGCACACACTGACCTCCCTGCCCGTAGAGACAACCACGGCCTCGTAGTACGTCGCGAGGCCCCTGGCGTAGTTCGCCGCCGTGTCCACCTCGCTCCACCGCGTACCCTCGATGATCTGGTCGAACACCGGCGGCGCATTGCCTCCGTCAAATCCCCCGTAGTAGTACGTCGTGCGGATCAGGTACTTGACACGCTTCTTCGCCGGGATCACATAGCAGTACTTCCTAGCCGACGTGTCCGGGAAGTACCGGAGGGAGGAGAGCATCGGCATCATGCCTGGGGACCGGAGCTCGGAGACGTTGCCGACGTTGATGAACGGGCCGTCGGGAACCCATGTCAAGTCCCCGACGACCTTCCCGGACTTGGCGCCGCAATTTATTTGGTACCCTGCGCGCGAACGAACACAAACACGGTGAACTGCTAGTCAGCTATGCGCAGAGGACGTTGTGTTGCTACAAGAAAGAACATAGGTAACCTTCACCTGACAGGGCATCGGCGCCGCCGACGAGGAAGACGAGGACGACGGCGAGGAGGGAGAAGGGGATCATTGGGGCTGATGCTCCTCCAATGCTGCTCGCCTGCACCCCAGGACAAGACGCAGATTTGGACCGAGGGGAAGGAAGGAGGAGAGGGTGCAACGGCAATGAGATGGAACGACGACTCGACAGCTGCGGTTGCCGGCTCGAGACTTTTGTTCTGTTTTGCCAGGGCGGCAGCTTGTCCAGTTTTTTTTTTTTTGTGTGTCTTTGAAATGCTCCAGTGGTTGGTGCCCCTGTTTAAATGTGCAGGACACGTTCTAAGTCCCTTAGCTGCATAACATCAGGACACAATTAATAATTTATGCTTCTGCAGTTTAGAAAGGATCAGGGCTAAACTATGCTTTAATTTCAACAAAATATAAAGGAGCTAAACTAATATTTGCTACACATCAAACTGGGGCATCATTCTGATGTTATATATTAGCCATTGGTGACACTGCAGGTTTGGGTCCTGAGGCGCCATTTGGGTGGTTGATGGAAAGCGTTTGGACAGGGACCCGGTCAGCAGGCGCTCATGCACTGCAGCCCTGCAGGCTGGCTGCGATTATTCGTTGCGTCTCGCGCTCTCCGCGGACACGGTGGATGCGTTTGTTCCTTGCTTGCTCGCGCCAATCTAGCTGAATACCTTAAGTATTTCCTTTCGCCCCTGCAGCGTATAGCCTCAGTTGATTGGCGTTTGATTCTTTCGTACAGGACGTGCTCGGATCAACTGCCCAACTAACCTGAAAGCGACGCGTTCCCCCGCGATCACTGCTCCATTCCACGCCGATCAGGCTTTCGAGTAAAGAGAAGAGGGAAAGTATACGTAGAAGATGCACAATTTTATATCAGCCAAAAAAAGGGAAAAAAGAAGGAGGAAAAAAGATGAGTAAGCAACTACTGTTTATGAGAGAAGAGGGAAAATTTGAGTTGCCGTTATGATCACAGGTGCTCAATTAGCATGTACGTGTATGTGCTTAAGATGGAGTGTGGCGATATATGGTCGAAATATCTACTGTTTTAAAGGATATATTTGACAAAACTTATAAATCATTGAAAAATTTATTGGTATCTTTGCTTCTTTGGCACTTATATATACATGTTTTAGGCATCAGGTGTATACAATAGATGAAACAACCAATGAACTTGTAATTACAATACATATTAGTAGAGGTATCTAAGCATATAATTAAGTATTTTGAATAAATCATGAGTAACATAATTTAGATAAAAGACGAGTGTTGAAATGTAAGATAATAGAATAATGCTGTTTTAATTTTCTTATGACTGTTATGCAATTTATAAAAACACAAAGGTTTTTTTTAAAAAAAATGTTGAAGACCTGCTGCAATTTTGCTGGGTTGAGGCCCGGCTGGCCTTTCAGCCTAGGTGGGGTCCGGTTTCGGCCACCGGGTTTAGGCATCCTAGGGCGAGGCCTATTTAGCATTTGAGGCCCAGGCGGGGTCCGGCTAATAAAAGCACTCAACGGTTAGAGTTTCACCCTTACTCCCCTCCTGTGTCAGCCTCCACCCTCGATCCTGCTCCCTTGAGACCTGATCTTTCTCTCTCGAGATCTGGCTTATTCGGCATGATCCCACTCACCCGCCATGCTCTGTGCAGCTCCTCCAACCTCGAGACCCTATCTCTCCGATGGAGATCCTGGATTTCATGATCCCGGTGACTATCATCAACTTGGGGCCCAAGGCGTATAAAACAGACTAGTATTTTTTTTTTATCTCTTTTCTCCCTTCAGATGTCCAATTTTCAGATAAATCAGTCGACACACATCTTGCCCTAGCCCTATTTTATTACTAAAGCTATTTGCTATGAGTTAATACCTGTATTTCCTTTTCCATGATCTATTAATTGCGAATTCGCTGGAGCTGCCTCCATAGATTATGAGGACAAGCATAGGCTCCACACCTAAAAATTCAATGAGGTGGAGAAAAGTAACTTTGCCAAGAAACTTTATATTTTTTATGCCTTCTCAAAACAAATTTGCGATGCATGTCTTTTAGCTCTGGTCGTATACCTGTTTTTTTGCTTTGCGCGGTCCTTGTGGTGTTTCTATAGCAGTCATATTGTAATTTGGCATTGCCCGTTCTCAAATTAGGCACTTCGCCAAAACGGGGTGCCAGAGTCAGAAGTAGAGCAGGCAACACGAAGAGTGTTCCAAGACGACCACGGCCATGCAAACCAAACTACGACTGGCATATCAGAAGCTTCCATGGATATTCTGTTTGCTCAGGCATCTAAGCAGTAACAACGTGAGCAAAACTTGACCCTGGAGAACCACTGTGCACGCATTGTCAGGTGGCTTCAGTACCTAGAGTTCAACTGGGCTGTCACCAATGCCATAGTCAGGAAGCTGCCTTACCACAGTTCTCATGTTTTGCCAATTGTTAGATGCCTCTGTTTGATTATTTTATTGTTAAGAAATCATATAACCAAATGAGGACGTATGTTACAATTTCGATGGCAATGGTAAAAGCAGAACTAAAGTACTAAACCTCTGGGAGAAATGTGTTGTGAAGCACGTTAAGATCATGGTTGTATAGTAAGCTGCAGTCCCTCCAGCTATGTACATACTAAAATGGAAAATAAACTATATGGAATGAATCTATTTTTTGCTAGATCTTGTAATCCGTGAGGATCGTGGTTCCTTCTTGGTGGTCTCGACAGATGTCTCCACTCTGCGGCTCTGTGTAGATTGGGCATGCATTATCTTTGAATTGTTTTTGAACCTATGTTGAAATAATGTTAATTCTGCTGAAGCTATGAGTTTCTCATGGGCTTATTTGGCAAATTACATGGTGGATGCAATTTACAGGAAGTATAAAATCATGTATGTGAAACTTTGCACATTATTAGCTTGTTGTAATTAAAGAATATTGCAAATGTACATCGCGCAAAAGTATAAATAGTAACTACGGTGCTGGAGTTCATGTGCTTTTTTTTACAATGGATACGAAGAGTAAAACCTTGCAAATTAATAGTTTGTTATAATTAAAAAAATATTGAAAATGTAGAGTAGTGGTACATGCAGCAAACCAAATATTAATCTCAGGTTTAGAAGTGACAGAATGTGGTCATGTGGAAATGTAATGACAAATACTAATCTCAAGAGATGATGTTTATTTAGTTCATGACTTTTTTTTTTACAATGGCTAGGAAGAGTAAAACCTTGCAAATTAATAGTTTGTTCTAATTATTAATTTCAAGTTTAGAAGTGATAGAATGTGGTAATGTGGGAATGTAATGACACATATTAATCTCAAGAGATGATGTTCGTTTCAGTTTTTTGGCATCCATATATTAGACTAAACATTTGAATACAAGAAGGTAAAATGACAGTGATAAAGACTAAACCATTCTAGATCTTATCGTACTACAAGTCAGGCATTTTATCGAATAAGATGCAGGCATGGCGGTGCTTAAGCCGATAAGAAAGATACATGTCACTGGGATGTAGGCATGTTGGCTGCCATCCGTGGGAAGGAGCAGTGTCTGACAGGCGGGCCTAGTTGGGAAGACTTATCACAAAATAGCGAACTTTGCCATATGTTTGAGCTACTACCGAGTTACGGAGTAAGTCAGGAGATTGGACTCATAAGTCACTATAACGTTCTGGAGTTAGCCCAAGCCACGACAAACTTGTCGAGAATGTTGATATCCAAGTCGTAGTAAAATTCCAGACTAATCCATAGTAAAATTCCAGACTTAAAAATTCTTGGGCTTCCAATGCATATTAAAAAATGATCAAAAGTAAATATAAATTGTGAATTTATGATTTAATTTTGCTAGACATTTACACAATTTTGCAGAAGTTTAGGGGGCTTTCTATAAAAGTTTTAGGGCCTTTTTGTAATAAGGGTTGAAGCTTTTAATTGCTGGCCTTATGGGTCGAGCCAACTTGGGCTACGGGCCTTTTAGGCCTTTTAGACAATCTGCGTAGGCGGGTGGCACCTAAGGCTGAGACAACCTAGGATTTGGCCCAGGTGACCTTTTTGGCCCGTCCAACCCAGGCCGGGAGGGGAGCCCCATATAAAGGCGAGAGGGCGAAGGCGGTTAGGGTTAGGGTTTCACGCCCCTCTGAGAGGAACCGTCCAGATAGTATTGTAGTTAATTATTAGGATGATCATTTTTCATAATCATACCTATAATAGTTAACCGGAATACCACCCTAGTAGTCCTAATATGTGTTTACTTCTAGGATCGGAACACATGCCTTTACAACAAGCACATCATCACAAAACATAATAAAGAGCGGGTAATTAAATTAAGTTACAAGTCTTTAAGTAATTTAAACTTTACAACAAAATACATAAACTGACATTTTTAAGTAGCTATGCAGCGGAATAAATTACATAACGACAAAAGATAGGTAGCACCATTTGCCCTAAGGCGCCACCCTAAAAAACATCTCATGAGTAGATGGCATTACTCCTGCCCATCACCAACATTGGCGGGCGTAAAATAGCTAAATACTAGTTCTTTCTCACCTGAAAAGTAAACAAAGTACATGAGTACGAAGGTACTCATAAGACTTAATCCATAGTGGGTACTTATAATAACCCAACTCCAAAGAGAATGCAATGGATAAATTAGCAAGGGTTCGGCCACAAGGTTAAGTGATTTCATAAGCAATGCTATTTCGACTCAAGTGTAAGCATCTATATCTACCCAATACACCCTTCTATCTTAAGATCATCAACATAACATAACTATAATTTGTACCATATCAACAACACCATCAATTTTCTAACATCGAAACTCTACGATTGATGCAAAGGGATAGAAGCATGCTCATAACCGAGAGCGCGACAATTCGAATTGATCTTACACCCTGCAGGAGTACTTGTTTGCCAACATAACACGAGGTCATTGGCTTGTGCTACCCACTAAAGTATACATAAGGGGGTACTCGTGAAAACCTTTTCCAATTGAGCCCCAATCGTTTGAACATGCACCTATAGGTGCGGAGGTCCACTAGGGCTACTCTCGAAGCAACCTAATTATGCCTAAAGGTATGGAGGTAGCTAGAACTACTCTCCGAGCAAACTAGATACCTCTACAAGCCTATTATGCCCACGACCCCTTTACGAGTTATCTCTACAAGCCTATTATGCCCACGACACCATAGACCAACAAGCCAAAAGTTCATAGCTACAAAAGTTATTCGGCTTATCTTGCTATTATATCGACATGTGGTAAGTACGGAAAGTGCCAAAGTCAACTACAACAACGGTCGGTCCTTAAACGATTCAAGCAGGCCTATAGCATCTGAGACTCCCTTCTCAATCCATCCCTATTACCTGCCCGAACCTCGCCTCCTCCTTACTAACTTACACATCCCTCCATTATCATTGTCTTTGTGAATAAAATAAGCCCTAAGCTTACGAACGATGGTCGACTCACCGCTCGACTTCTACCGATAATATAAGCCTTGCTAAGAATAACATATTCATTTTAAATTAGACAATTAAGTGCTATTACCCGGGGTTACAATGGATCAAAGGATAGCAATACTAAGGAAGGGTAATGCAACAACTAGGATCTACTCAAAAAATCCGACCTCTACTAACTATCATGTGTGACATACATATAGTATACTTTATCAAATTAAAGACAACATATGATCCAAAGTAATTGGTGCAACATGCTTAGATGCTTGACTTTCTCAAGTGCTTCACAATATCACAATTAGGTTCCACCTCAAGAATAGCCCCGTCGCTCTCTGGTTCATCGATCGCTAAAAGAAAGAACGGTGTATCACAATTAACATGATGAAATGCTATGATACATGCACCAAATGCCATAAAAAATGAATGGGATATGAGGTATTGAGTAAAGAATATGAAGAAATAATAATCATACAAATTGAAGTGCGAAAAGCTTATGGTATAAAAGATTTATTTAAGGTCTTAAAAAGGATCATAATTAAGTTAGCTATAAAGATTAAATGAGCTTCATAATTTAAACAGCACTTTCATACCAAAGTATACTTTCCTAGATAGCACTGATCATAACTTGAATTGTTCAAGTGGTTTCATAACTTTAGTACATGGTATTAATTAACTGTGATTTAATTAAGATAAAACACATTTACTTAGAAAGTATTTTTATTGAGTTCCAACATTTTTTACATGTAATTCATACTCATACGAAGCTAACGTACCTAGTTTCATGATTTTTGGAGTTTGTATGAATTAACTAAGAAATATACAAGCTATCATCAAAGTTAACAAAAAAAAAAAACCTCTGATGAACACGGATTGAATATGGAACCTCTGGGTATTGGAACTTTCGAGTGAGGTTCTGAGCGAGGGTTCTCTGTTAGAAATTGCTTGGATTAACCTAGAACCTCTAGGTTGTAACCCGGAACCTTATAGTAGAATGCGAGTTTTTTGATGATTCGTCTGCCGATTCAACTTGCATGTCTCAACCCAACCCACATACGCATGTATAGACACTAAAGCATGGATTCTAAACCTATCTTGCTCACTCCACAAACTTGATTCACTAGTTCTAACTCATTCAAACATCCCTTCTATTTATAATGCGTTAAGAACACGATACTACTTCGCCATTCCTTGATTGTAGCCCACAAATCCATCCAAAAACCAACTAAGACGTGCATTGCTACCATGGAAACCCTAGAGGCTTATCCAAGGTTCTTGTTGAAGGGTGGTGACCGTCGATTGAAGAAGAAATCGATGGGAATGGCTTGGAGAATTGACTTTGGATAAAGTGTGAGAAACTCTTGGATGGATGGGTAGTTAAGGAGGTGGGGAAAACTGTGGTAACACATGCATACCTCGATTCTTGCTCTCGGGGACAGATTCTTGAGGAAGAAAGGAGAGAATTGAGAGAGAGGGAGATGGTTGCTGCTGTCTTTCTCCTTGGTTGGTTGAAAGAGCAAGAGAGAGTGAGAGTGAGAGGCATGGGGAGAGGGAGAAAGGCTGCCGGTGCTATCCAAGAGAAAAGGGAGAGGTAGGCCAGCTAGGTGGGCCCCATTTGCAAGTGAAGCAAGCCCATTTCAACTACACCCTCATATCTTTCTCTTGTATTTCTCCTTCTCTCTTTTATTAAGCCAAGGATGCTCTAGTGCTCCAATAATTTTAGGAATTAAGGTGCAGCGATAATAAAACAAGATGAACCTCTTTTAAATGGATTCACCCACAACGCGTAAGCAGAGGTTAAACTAAAGAAAACTCTAATGTCGAGTATTTTCATAACTCAAAGAAATTTGTTTAAACATCCATTAGAAATAAAAAGCACTCCTCCATGCTTAACAATTAAACATGATGCTCATGATGCATGATTACACTTAATGATAGGTTTATGAAATTGGGATGTGGCACCCTCCTTTCGGCCCGCCGCCATTGCCTCTGAGCCAACCGTGTAGGCTTGTAGTCGCTGCAGCAGCGCACCACCGTAGGTGGTCACTGTCGCCACTTCACCTACGAGTCCATTTGGCTAGGCTGAGCGTCGCGGCCGTTGGCAACGTGCATGGTGCGATGGATTTCATCGGAGGGGAGGCTAAGCATCGTGGTCACCATTCCGGGAGCAGGCATTGGCATGATGGAGGGGAAGGCGGTGTCGTGGTCACTGTCCCAGTAGCAGAAGATGGCGACAGCATCGCCCCTCATCGGTGTGCCTCAATGGGAAGGAGGATGGTGGGGGCGTCGGCCAGATAGTAGGTGACATGGCACGTGGGACATGATCCTCCGCTCACTGCCACCGTAGGGGCCTTTCCCTCCTCGGATATTTCAGCTTCTTATCGAGGAGGCAACGTAGTTGCTGGTGCTCAACCCGCCCTGATGCGAGGAGCCTCTCCACAAGGCTATCCTC
Source organism: Phragmites australis (assembly GCF_958298935.1). Taxonomy (NCBI): domain Eukaryota; kingdom Viridiplantae; phylum Streptophyta; class Magnoliopsida; order Poales; family Poaceae; genus Phragmites; species Phragmites australis. The sequence goes on from NC_084940.1 coordinate 5,960,037, forward strand.
CACATGATCAGGCCATTTAGGCGCATGCCGTGGATGATGCGTCTCAGGACCTCCATCCACCTTCTCGCGCCAACCGCCTTCCATCATGCTCGCATACGGTTGTGCCACCGCGCCTTTGGCGCCTGAAGAGCGACCGGGAGGAGGGGTGGCATCACCACTATCTCTGCGCGCGACGATCCGTTGAGGCGGATTGTTGGCGGTTAGAGTGGTCGAGCCGCGAAGGGGGCATGGCGGTCATGAGCGGTGGGGGTGTTGAGTGCTAGCAGCACGGGGGTGACCTCCTCCAAGGTGGTGAGCTCCTCCACGGTGGCTACCTCTTCCATGGTGGTGAGCTCCTCCACGGCGTCGAGCGCTACCAGCGTGTGGGTGACCTCCTTTACGACGTGACGGCATCGAGCGCCAGCAGCGCGGGGGCCATCTTCTCCATGGCACGACAGGGTTGAGCACTACCAGCACGGGGGTGAGCTCCTACACGGCGGTGAACTTCTCCAGCGTGGTCGCTGGGTCGATGTGGATGCGATGACGACATCGGAGAGGATGCGAGCGGCCTGGTGCTTCTTCTTCTTTTCTTCTTTTTTCCTCCAGCATGTTCATGTAAATCCCCTACATGCTCCACCGCTCGTGAGGTCTGTTCCACAGCTATGTGTCGCCTTATTCTGTCCCTGTCCTAGAGCGAGCGCGCAGATGTCACATGTTATCCTGGCGATCACCGCTGTCCTGCGGCATAGTGAGGCGACGAAGAGGAGGTGGACCTAGAGAGAGAGAGAGAGAGAGAGGACTCATCAGAGCCAGGGCAGGCAGCATCCTGACCGTTTATTTTGTATCCGATAGACCATAGAAAAAACAATGATGTGGAGTAGCTCACACGCAGGGAACGCAACCGCATTTAGATTGTTAGAGATTGCTATGTGTGTCGCTGTGACTTGCCGCCGCGCTGGTGCCATGCTGCACGTGACTCTCCGCAGTACTGTAGCGACACTGTAGCGACACTGTAGCACCAGGTACCGGTTCTGCCGGAGTTGCTACAGTACCCCACAAATAACTGTAGCAGCTGGATCTGCAGAAATGCCTCCTCTGCTGGAGATGGCCTAATGCAGGCATGTTGGTGATTGCGTTCAGAGTACACCCAGTTCCGGTCACTTGGCACGAGACACGTCACTAAATTTAATACAAAGCAGCTGTGAGTCTTTTCTCAAAGACTCGGGCATAAACAACAGAAGTTTGCATCTTACACAACGTCGCCGTTACTTTCGAGCGGCGAAAAGTGAGCTCCCGGAGTCCCAAAAGTCTCCTCCGTCTGTGGATCGGGTGCATCGATGTCCTCTGCTCTGCTCCCCTCCCCCTTGCGGCGCAGACAAGGGGACGACGAAGGAATGGACAGGAAGCTGACGCGGCTGCCTCGCCAGCCGGCGCAGCCGTCGGCGTCTGCGAACAGCGCGGTGTGGCCCGTGGGGCTGCTCGTCGCGCTCTGCTTCACGACGCTGCCGCTCTTCCTCGCGCTGTCCCCGGGGCGGCCAACCTTGCCCAACGTGCGGCAGATGGGCATCAGGGTAACGGTGCGCCACGGTGCGTGTGCGCGCGTGCGTGCCTGCGTGCTTCGTGTGCCGTAGCATTTCGCGATTACGCACAAGGCTGCGTGCTCGCTTACTCACACTTGTCGTTGTCGATCCATGCAGAGGATGCGACGAGGCCGTCAGAGCCATTGGACTCCCCGCCGGCGACCCGGGACATCCTCCTCGGCGGGCTGCTCTCGCCGGACATCGACGAGAACTCCTGCCTGAGCCGGTACCTGTCGTCACTCTACCGCAAGCCGTCGCCGCACTCGCCGTCGCCGTACCTCGTCTCCCGGCTCCGCAAGTACGAGGCGCTCCACCGCAGGTGCGGCCCGGGCGCTCTCTTCTACGACAAGTCCCTGGCGCAGCTCGCCTCCGCCCACAGAAGCATGGGCCTCGTCGAGTGCAACTACCTCGTGTGGACGCCCGTCGGCCACCTTGGTGACCGCATGCTCTCCATGGCGTCCGCCTTCCTCTACGCGCTTCTCACCCACCGCGTCTTCCTCGTGGACATGACGAAGGATATGGCCGGCCTCTTCTGCGAGCCCTTCCCCGGCGCGTCCTGGGAGCTCCCACCTGGCTTCCCCGTGCAGAACCTCACGCAGCTCCGCCGCGGCAGCGAGCACAGCTACGCGAACCTACTCAGGGCGAAGAAGATCGAGAACGGCGACCCCGCCGTGCGGTCCGAGTCGCTGCCGTCGTACGCGTACGTCCACCTGGAGCACGACTACAAGCAACAAGACCAACTCTTCTTCTGCGACGACGATCAGACCGTGCTGGGGAAGGTGAACTGGCTGATCCTGCGCTCCAACCTCTACTTCGCGCCGGTGCTGTTCCTCGTGCCGCACTTCGAGGACGAGCTCCGGTGGATGTTCCCTGCGACGGACACAGTGTTCCATCACATCGGGAGGTACCTGCTCCACCCGTCGAACAAGGTGTGGAAGCTCATCACGGGGTATTACACGTCGTACATGGATAAGTTTGAAGAGAAGATCGGGCTTCAGATCACGACCCTCACGTGGAACCCCGTGTCGACGGAGGCGTACTTCAAGCAGATCATGGCTTGCACGAGTCATAAGAAGATCCTGCCCGAGGTCGACCCCGAGGCGGCGTCGAGCGAGCACGAGGTGACCGCGACGACGTCGAAGGCTGTGCTCGTCAGCTCGACGCAGCCAGAGTACGCCGAGAGGCTGAAGTCGATGTACTACGAGCATACGACGGTGACCGGCGAGGCCGTCAGCGTGCTGCAGTCGGACGCCGGGACGCAGCCGCGCAAGCAGAAGGTGCTGGCGGAGATGTTCCTGCAGAGCTACTGCGACGTGTTGGTGGTGAGCGGCTGGTCCACTGTGGGGTACGTCGGCCACAGCCTCGCCGGGGTGAAGCCGTGGCTTCTGATGTCGCCGAGGGACCAGACGGCGGACAGACCCCCCTGCGTCCGGACAACGTCGATGGAGCCGTGCTTCCACGCGGCGCCGAGCTATGACTGCAGGGCCAAGAAGGACGGGGACCTCGGCGCCGTTCTCCAGCATGTCCGGCACTGCGAGGATGTGGTCGACGGCCTCAAACTGTTTGACTGATTTTGGTACAGTTTGATCAGATCAGGCAAGTTTTTTTGTTGTTGTTCCAGAAGTCAAAAAAAGAAGGCAAGAGCAGTTTCAGAATAATTTAAAAGTATAGATCGATCCAGATGTATGTAGAAATATTGTGGCCTTCTTTTTTGCAAAAGAAATCATTTGGATTTGATGTGATTGATCTTCTTTTGATTAATGTACTTAAGCAAAGGCATATAAATGCAACAGATTGCATATGTGATTTAAAAGGTACTATTTCTAAACCGGATGTTTCTCATACAGTTGAAATGCAATTTTTGAAATGACAAACCATTCCATGCAACAGGATTCAGAGAGGTTCTCAAGGACTTGCTTCTTCTCAATGCATCAGTGAAACAGCCAAGACACAACTTCGTTAATACAACGAAATATTGCAAGATAAAGTCTACGACTCAAATGAAGTTTCAATCCTGAACAATAACTACACATCGAGTATTCAAATCCTGTAACCTATTTGTTACAAGTACAAAAGAATTATACCAAATAACTAAGCATATTATCAATGCAAAGGATGGCTACTTTATATGTGTCTTCTTCCTAGACATGAACATCGTCACTATGGACCGTGGGAGGAATGACTTCCGCATCTTTGACTCTTTTACCGTAGTTGCCGCTATAGTGTCAGCTCTAGATAATGCTCCAACCGTATGAGGATTGGAAGTAGATGATGTTGCATCAAATGACCACGACGTGCTTTTCAAAGTGGGGATATCACCAATGGCATAATCTGATTCACCCGCTTTCATCTGTTGCTCATGCTTGGTCCTCCGCTTCCTCAGCTCGTTCTCCATGGTTAGCTTGCCATATTGTGCCGAATTAGATTTCTCCTGCGCCGCCCTCAACTCAAGCCTTCTCTCATCAATCTGTTTGGTCAGCTGCTCCAACTTGTTCAAGCTCTTCACCTCTGCCTCCTTCGCTTCCTTGATCTTCTCAACTGCCTTGATGACCTGCTTCTTGGATAGATCCTCAGCATCTTGTGCTTTCTTGCTTAACATATTGTACTCTTCGAGTGATAACGTCACATTGTTGTCACTTCTTTGGTAAGATTGGGATTGTACTTCTGCTTCGGGTTTGTATTCCTGCAGTGCATTTGCTGAGGCTGTGGCAAATTCTTCAGATGCATTCACCGCAAGTATCTCTCTCGATGCCGCTTCTAGCCTCAACTGGACGACATTAACCTGTGCCTTGGCTCGGTCTGCCTCTTCCGTTGCCTTCGCCACCTCATGATGGGCCAACTGAGCCTTTGCCCTTGCTTGTAACATTTTTTCAGTTGCCTGCTGTAGCTCCACTGGCATCTCAGCTTCTTTTGTTCTCTCATGGACAATGTTGAGCTCAAATATCATTTTGCTCAATTCTTCCTGGAGAGATGAGACAGTAAGAGAAACAAGGTGTTCTTTGTGTCTCAATGCCCTGAGGTCCATCTTCTCCCTCTCTAGATCACCTCGCAATGTAGCAGCAGCATTCCAAAACCCTTTGACCTCATCCTTGGCCTTTTTAATGTCTGCCCTCATATCCTCAAGCTCCTTTCTGGTCTTTGCCAGCTTCACCCGAATGCTAACCATTGGTCGCTCAGCCTCTCCAGGTGGACTTCCCACTTGAGATGGTCTCTCCTCCAAATAAGCAGAAAACTCATCTTGCAAATTCACCAGCAATGTAGAGGCAGCTTCCAGCTTGGACTCGAGATCTTTGTTGACCAATGTTGCATCACTCAGCTTTTGAACCTCCTCATCAGCTTCCTTCAGCTCATTCTGCCAATTCACCTTTTCTTGTTGATACGCAAACGTGAAATTTATTTTTCGTT